>NC_090939.1:952341811-952985043 GCF_040938575.1 Ambystoma mexicanum
CCCTTCACTCCCCATGCCCATCGTGATTTTCGTATGTTTCCCCCTCCCTCCCCATGCCCCCAGTGATTTTCGCTTGTTATCCCCTCTCTGCCCATGCCCCCAGTGACTTTGGTTTGTTCCCTCCTCCCTCCCCATGCCCCCAGTGACTTTTGTTTGTTGCCCCCTCCCTCCCTATGCCCCCTGTGATTTGTGTGTGTTCCCCTCTCCCTTCCCATGCCCCCAGAGACTTTTGTTTGTTGCCCCCTCCCTCCTCATGCCCCCCATGATTTTTGTTTGTTGATCCACCTCCCCATGCCCCTCCTGATTTTCGTTTGTTCCCCCCTCACTCCCCATGCCCCCTGTGGTTTTCGTTTGTTCCCCCCTCGCTCCCCATGCTCCCCATACCTTTCGTGTGTTCCCTCCTCCCTTCCCTTGCCCCCTGTGATTTTCGTTTGCTGTCCCCCTCCCTCCCCATGCCCCCAGTGACTTTCGTTTGTTGCCCCCTCCCCAGGCCCGTTTCTAGGGGCAGGCCAGATGGCGGTGGCCCAGATTGCAGAGGGAGGAAAGGGGCACAAACGAGGCAGGTGAGAATCTGCCCCAGGGTGCCATAGAGGAGTGTGCCCCATAAACACATTCACTTTGATGTGCGGTGCTTACCAAAAGCGGGCTGCTGTTGTGTAGTGAATACGCCCTGTGCGCATGTGCAGCCCATAACGAGGCTTGCGCATGCGCGTGTTTAATAAAGTCGGTCCCGGCCGGCAGTTGCAGCTGGGACCTGAGCAGGCAACACGCGTCCCGTGTGTGTTCTTAAGATCTGCATGCCTGTGCACGTGTGAATGCTGGCGGGGGCCCAGGAGGTCGCACGCCCACACAACAGCTGCATGCTGTGCTGGGGAGTCGGAGTAGAGGACTGGGCGGGCTTGCAGAGTAACTGTCACGCATACAAAACGAAATAAAGCACACACTGAGAGGCCCAGGCTCAGTAGTTTGCCATAACAATAAAGGGTACTTGTCTCCACTATTGCTGCCAGGAACAGCTGATAATAATCTACTGGGTAACTAGAGGGTCAGCTCATAAACAAGTGGAAGGACTTAAGAGCTAATGATACTTGAAACAAAAGGGATGGCGTCCTGCCACTTACTTTTAAGTCTCTTTACATATACATTTTATTAAAGGCTCGGTTATTCAGCATGCTTGATATGACAAAAGCCATTTCATTAAGCTAACTGTCATACGTGTTCAAAAAGACAAGCAATTAAGCCCTTCAGGGGTGCACTATAGCTTTTTATTTAGCCAGTGTTAGTGAGTGCAGAGAGAATTTTCTGCATTCAGTTTAACATGAAACTTTTTAGTTTTATAGTGTACATATAAATCAAAGCATATTCATCTTATTTAACAAATGCATCAAAGAAAGAATAGTAAATGCTTGAGAGAGATTAACAAACAAAACATACAAATGCACAATCATTGATGGTTTGCCTAGATGTGCAATGAATGCAAAGAAACATGGTATAGTGTTTAAACACAAGGCAAACAATTATATGAAGTGCTTGGAGCCATAACCATGTGTCAGAGAAAGGGCATTGTTCCTTTCTAAAACTGAGTATGTTGTTGTTGGCTCCTAGAAAAAAGGGACCTAGTCGTTGGTCAAACAAAATGTTTGCCTTGTGTTTAAACACTATACCATGTTTCTTTGCATTCATTGCACATCTAGGCAAACCATCAATGATTGTGCATGTGTATGTTTTGTCATTTAGCACTATCAATAAATACATAAGCAAGAAGAGTCCCCCCAACCCCCCTCACCCAACACCCCCCTGCCACCCCCCCAACCCCCCACCACCCTCTCACCCTTCATACTCAACACATTATAATTATATATTTATTTATTTATTTAATAAATAAATAAACAAGTAAAATATCATTTACTAGGGGGGGACCGGGGGGGTCCCTCCCCAACCCCCCACACCAAACACCCCCCTGCCACCCCCACCACCACCCTCTCACCCCGCATATTCAAAACATTTTAATTATTTATTTAGTTTTTTCTAAAAATTCGACATTATTGCTTTTCTACATTATTTTTTTTGACATTTTTTTTTGCCATTTTGACTGTCGACATTATTGGATTCGACATTATCACTGACCACCCCATTACCCATGCTCGAGAAGGCCATCCAGTCCTGTATTTTTTTCTTTTGAATTCTGGAACATTTAGCTTACCCCATTATGAATTTAAGGAAAACTACAAACCCCAGAATTCCAAGCAAACGCTGAACTGGCTGTCCCTCTTACACACGGCCATGGGAAGGTTGAGAGCTCTTTAACTTTTGGTGAATAGTGAGCATTGAACATCATGCCAAAATGGTAATTTGGGAAGCAATGATATGGTAAAAGGGTCTTTGCCCTTTTCATATAATTAGCTGTAGAGTCGCCACCAGCTGCCATGTCTGCACCTGGTGCAAGAGGTGTCTCTGACCTGGAGCATTATGTGGGGCAGTGCTCGTTTGCCTCACGTGAATGAGCCGCAATGGGGAGGGGAGGCAAATTTATGTTGTTTGCCCTGGGCACCATATTGCCTAGAAACCGCCCTGCCCTCCCTCCCCATGCCCCCTGTGATTTGTGTGTGTTCCCCCCTCCCTCCCCATGCCCCCAGTGACTTTTGTTTGTTCCCCCCTCCCTCCCCATGCGCCCGTGATTTTCGTTTGTTCCCCTCTGCTTCCCCTTAAACCCTGTGACTGTCGTTTGTTCCCTCCCCATGCCACACGTGATTTTCATTTGTTCCCCTCTGCCTACTCATGCCCCCTGTGACTGTCGTTTGATCCCTCCCCATACCCCACCGTGACATTTCGTGCTTCAGTGCTACTGGAGTGCTGGGGGCAATCCAGGTCACCCACATTGTTCTTCAAGTTACATGTGCAGCGAAAATCTATTGCCAGGGTGCAACCATTACGGTTCTAGGTTAAAGTTTCAAAAACAAAAGGCTCGAATGCCTTAAGGAGCGATTTTTTTTATGGGGGGTTCCCCCCCAAAACCCTGTTTTCTTTTTATAAAAAAGTTTTTTATACATGCTAAACTAAAAAATATATATAAATAAATAAATAAAAAAAATCGATCCTTTTTTTTCGGTCCTTTTTGTTTTTGATCAAAAGGTCATTCAATCCTTTATTTTTGAACATTTGACCAGACATCCACCATTACCACGTGGTCCTCTTGCATTGTTAGCGATTGTTTGGTATTTTACCGTTGCATAGTATTGGCACAGGTCTATGTGCGCGAGTTTAAGTGAGTTTATGACAACTTATTTTATTGTGTATTAAAAGCGCTGAAAATAAAGTGGGCAAATAGATATTTAGCCTTTTGCATCTTATAGTTCACCATTCAGGATGTAGAAAATAAAGGTACACTGATATTATGGCCCAACATGCTGCTATAAGGATTTACATGTTGCCATGATATTTTACTATGCAATTTGTGTATTTTGCAACTAAACTCTACAGGACAGTATTATTGTGGGTCTTGTTGACACCCAAAACTTAAATATATGTTCCATGTAAAGCTGTTCTGTTCCCAAATTGCAGAGTGGGTTAAAATCCCTACTTCGCTGTTCAGCATAAGTGTGTGTGATCCCGGGCAAATAAAGTAATCTCACCCTTACTTCAACTGCAAAAATTGGAGTGCTTATATTATAAGTGATTACGTTTCCACCCTTAAGTTACAATAGGACAGTTTTAATAAGTGTAGGGACACATTGATGTACCCTGGTCCTCTTCTGCTACTGGCTCCAATACTGTCACATAGAATTGCATTATTGCTGCACTGGCCCTCCCGCAGTCTTTGAGTCGTAACACTTGATTTGACAGGCAGACATAGGCCCTCATTCTGAGTTTGGTGGTAGTCATGGCGCTATTTGCACCATGACTGCCACCAATAACGGAACCGTGTCCGGTTTGGTGCAATGGGGACTTACCCGTCTAGTCCGACCTTGGCGGGACCGGTAAGTCCCCATTGCACCAACCATTCCCCATTCCCATTTGAACCCCCATAGGGCTCAATGGGAATGGGGAGGGTGCAAATAACGGGCTTGCGAATGTCAAGCCTGTTATTTGCGCCCTGGTCCCTTAACGGGTCCCGTCCACAACTGCTAGTCAGCCCAGCCGTTAATGGAGGGACCCACTAAAGGACCTCTTAGTAGGGTGGTAAGGGATTACCGACACCGGTCTCCTTACCGGTGCCCGGTATCCCTTATTGCCCACCTTGGAATGAGGGCCATAGTCTCACCAGCCAGTCATTGCACCAGAGATCCTAGTGTAGCGGACTAACTGTGGTAGAACCAACATTACATTTTCTCCCCTGTTGCTCGCAGCCACTGAAGTTGCTTGGCCCGTCCAGTGTACTGCCCCAGACTCTGAAATGTCCTGTTATGCTATGATATTGATATTGATATGTCTGCGGGTGCTGTGATGGAGGTCAGTAAAATATTAACGTCCTGTCATCTTAAATTCACTCTGCCATAGAAACTGGGCCCTGTTAGTAAAATGTCTTGTTTGCAATACCTACATTTGGCCCACTCTGTCCTATGAGGCTTTCTTTTTCCTACACTCACGTTTGCTGCATACAGTTCAGGGGCCTTTTATGGGAACACAAATAATCCAATTTTGCCTCCAGCAGTTGAATTTCCTATTGAGCATACGAGGTATCATGCCAGCACTTTGCAATTTCATTGACTTAGTGCCTTTTCCCCCCTTTAGGTTTGCAGTGAGCGACTTCATCAGAGGTTCATCGTGGTGGTAGTCAGAGTCTGAGAGTCTCAGGCTGCTGTTTGGTACGCATCCTCGTCCCTGAAAACAAGGTAAGGCGTACGTTACCAAGCATAAGTCGGGTGTCATTGTTTTGCTGACTCCAGGAAAGTGGGCGCCAAACATGTGACATGGAGCAGCAACAGTGTGATGGTCTGGTGGTGGGCTGATCTAGGTCTATCAGTGAACTGGCCCTGGCTGCCCGCCTGCGGGCGTGGGGCCAATATTTTTTGGGCCATGGCAGTTATCTTTTTACAAATTAAGCACTGTGTAGTCCTCTAATCTTTTTGACCCTGCTCAGTCCTGCTTTTGACCTGGCTGGGGGACGAAAGGGTCCTGGTATTGGTCCAGGATGAAATGGCTAGGCTGGTCGATGCAGGGGGGTTGGCACCTTGATTTTACTCGATCTCTCAGCGACCTTTGATACCGCGGACCACCCTACCCTGCTGGCCTCCTTTCTGGCAGACAGATCTCAAATACTTTCACTCCCTCCTTTTTTCTCTCGATTTTGTCCCTTGGGCTGTGGGGTGCTGCAGGGCTTCGCCTTATCTCCCATTCTTTTTAATATCTACATTTGGCCACTTCTGTGTCTCATCCGCTCCTTCGGTCGCAGGTGCTAATCATATGCCGATGACACTCAGATCTTGATTCGTGTAGATCTTGAGCAGGCTGAGATGTCATCGTGCCTGCATCGGTGCCTGTCCACCGTGGGAGACTGGATGAACTACAATTAGCTCAAATTAAATGGGGGAAAGACGGAGGTGCTGGTGGTGGGTTCTCCCCCTGATCCTTCATTTTGGCTGTCCTCTTTTTGGCCTTTCTCTCTAGGTCCACTTCCTGCCCCGGTTGTTAAAGTGAAGAATCTTGGAGGGGTCATCTCTGCTACTCTTTCTATGGACGCACAAGTGTTGGCAGTATGCAAGGCCGGTCACTTTCATCTCAAGATATTGAGAAAGGTGCTCCCTTTTCTACCTTTGAATCTCAGGCCACCGTTGGTTGCTGCCATGGTTTTGAGCCACCTGGACTATTGCAATGCCTTATACTTGGCCAAGCCTAAGGGCATCGTCAAGTGGCTGCAGCCTCTGCAAAATGTGGCCGCACATGCGGCCACAGGGATCCCTTTATGGGATTCATATTTCACCAGTACTGCGCTGTTTGCATTGGTTGTCCGTGGCTCAGCGCATTAAGTTTAAGGCGCTCTGCTTGGTCCATCGCGCCTAGCACGATATTGGGGCAGAATATTTACGGGCTAAATTTTCCCGTTATCTTCCCAATCGTACACTACAATTAGCTTCAGCTGGCCTGGTGTGCATTCAGTCTTTCCGCCACTCTCGCATTGGAGGTCGGGCTTTCTCGGTTGACGCGGCCCAATTATGGAATGACCTTCCATTTTCATTAAAAAATCTGTCAAATCATCTGGTGTTCAGAAAGGCTTAGAAGACTTATTGTTGTTAGATGGGCACGCTGCTAGCCTGTCTCCCTCTCCAGCGCCATGATACCTTCGGGTAACAGTGGGCTTTATATGTTTTCGTAATATAACATTACATAACTCTCTATGATGTTTTTTTTTTTTCTTACAGCGTCTTATATACTATGTGCTTTTTATTCTATATTCTATAGTACGCTGTAAAACTATACTAAGCTTTAAGGTATGCTCACTACTTGCTATACTCACTTAACCACAAAACGGACAACCCAATGCATCGTGAACACGTCTACGCAGCTCAATAAATGGAGAGTGTTGAATTTACTCTAATTGTTTGTGTTACAGAGTAACACGATTCAACACATTAATTAAACTCCTTGGGCCTCATTACAGGTCGGGCGGTCCGGAATTAACAGTGGCGGTAAACCCGCCGCCACTGTTAATTCCGGACCGCCCGATCCCGAGTCCTGCAGGCGGGAGGTGATGTTCCCGCCACGTCTGACCTGGCAGGTTGAACACCTCCCGCCTGCAGGCAGACGTGGAAACACCAGCACCATCACGAGATGGTGCCGGTGTTCCCACTTCCCCATTCCCATTGAGTCCTACGGGACTCAATGGGAATGGGGATTTACCGAATTCCACCTCTGGTATTCCGGGGCCACCAGGGTCGTAATGCCCTGGTATTTCCGGGAGTCACGGAGGCGGAATGGTAATACGAGTCTGGTGGTAACAAGGCAGTTTTACCGCCTCGGTTACCGCCGGACTCGTAATGAGGCCCCTTGTGTTTTGGCAACCCATAACCCTCAACCCACAACCCACATCCCACAATCTTTGTCTTAAAGGAGTTCAGAATGTGACAACGATGACGTGAGCACGAGTAAGCACAGCTCACAAACTACTCAGCAGCTCGTAAACAAGCAACAATGTGAATTACTAGGTAAAATATACAATTTCCATCTTGTACCGTACCTAGGTGGCACTAATATTCACAGGTTCACAATTTCGTGGTTTCTTTTCTAACTTCAAATAGTTTGGTTAAGCTTGACATTAGCATGAGCCGGGTTGCGAGAGATTAGTCAGCAAAAGGATACAAATTGCATTAGGCGTTCCTCTAACTGCCCGTGACTATGACGGTTACTGCTAGGTGCTAGGTTCTTAGTACCTGGTATTCCAGGAACTCCCGGTACTCCAGTTAATGCAAACCTATTGTCAACATGCTAATTTCAGCAATCTTTACATCCGACAAAAGAGCCAGCAGAATGTTAAGCGTTACCTCCCATCGCGGCCACCGAGCACTAAACACGCCACAAAACTGGGTGCGGGCGCACATGTGCGTGTGGCCACTGGTTTTGTTGGCAGGGTGGGTGGGGCCAAATATAATGGTAAGAAAACAGATATTTAGGAATATTTACGGACTATACTAACACAATAGTCAGTTCTGTTCCAATGAAATCAATGTCAATGCGTATAAACCAACCGCATTAATGCTCAGTATATGGAAGAAACACCACACGTTCTCTGCTCGTCAGCAGCAGCATTGGACATTCAGCGTCTCCCAGCAAAACAGCACTTTCTGTGTACTTCTGGGTGCGCGCCAACACGTTTCTCTCATAGATGTCTCACATAGTTCCTCTGGAATGCTGGATTTGTCAGAGAAATTGAGTCATGAGGCATTAGCTTGGCCAGTTTGCTTTCTCCTTCTCTGCATCGAGTCAAAATCGGAGTTTGAATCCTTCATATTAAAAGAGGCATCGATTTTCCCTTTCTGTTCATGGCCTGCTCATATTGGACTTTCATTGTCGCTTTGCAAGATGTTGCTTCGAGTGGGACTCGCAGAGAGTAATACTGAATTATTGTTCAGCAAGTTAATCTGGTCCGGAAAGAACGGTGGTGGAAAATCCGCCACCACTGTGCTTTCTGGACCGGCTGATTAAGAGTCCTGCAGGCGGGAGATGTCACTCCCGCCAGGTCTCACCTGGCGGGTTTAACACCACCCACCTGCAGGCGAACATGGAAACACCGGCACCATTACATCATGGTGCCGGTGTTTCCACTTCCCCATTCCCATGGAGTCCTATTGGACTCCATGGGAATGGGGATTTACAGAATTCCACCTCCGGAATTCCCAGGTCACCGGGGTCATAATGCCCCAGTAATTCCGGGAATCACGGAGGCGGAATGGTAATACGAGTCCAGCGGTAACCTGCCGGTTTTTCCGGCTCGGTTACCGCCGGACTCGTAATGAGGCCAAATGTCTGTAGCATTGTCTGTTTATGACTTCCCAGATTGTATCCAGGGTGGTTTGTATGTGCCATTTTGTGTAAACTCCCTATTGTCGCACAATGAAATGTATCAGTGTGAGTTGTATTCAACGTGCACAAGAGGAAACATGATATTCTGATTTATTTACCAAATTTCAAATACATTTTTCATTTGAAAGTACTCACTTTATTTATGGTCATTTGTACCACTTTATTTTGTTTTGTACCACTTTAATTTGTGGTCATGGCAATGCGTTTGCCCCGGTCCACCTGGTTGGCAAAATCAGCTGGATCAGCAGTCTTCAGCAGACCCCACTTTTCTCCACTTCGCTTTGCTTCGCAGAGGAAGAGGTTATTTTGTTTCTGGTTTCAAAAGCAGTACCTGCAGTACCTGGGACTCCCTTTCAGTCTTTTTTGTCTTACGCAGGCCTGCCCTGTGAGCAGCTTGTCCTCCTGAGTCAAACGGTGCAAGGACACACAGCGTCTGCTGCTCCAGCAGACACCACTTCCCTTTCCTTAAAGAATTAGCTGGTGCTTCTGTCTCTCCACATCCACATTGCCAGATATTATATATCCATCGAAGTGGATTTGCGGTATGCCATAAAACATGCACAGGGACATGGATTCGACTTTCTTTCCGCATCGAATCTCCAATCCAATATTCAACTATTAGACTTCTATGGTAAGACACCCGCTTGCGGGGTTGACCCGGTCTTAGGGAGATTTTTGCACAACCCTCTGTCTGTCTCTCACACTAATACATTTAACAAAATCATACAGGAATAATTTGGCAACTTCAACATACAAGCAAAAGAAATAAACTCTTGTGATCAGGGTTGAAGCCCCTTCGCACAGATGAATTCAGAATGTGTTTATTCAAGTTCAGTCTCAAGTGGAATACACAGTCCAAAGCGTCCTTCACTTGACTAGGGGACTTCCTTCTGTCCACAAGGTTTGTAGTTGCTACAATCTCCACTTGGCAAATTAATGTCTCTTTCTTCATATATCAAGGTGAAAAGTCAAAGACAAACACATTAGTTTCTCAGGAGACCAATCAATTTTCACTCCATTGCCTTTCTTCTTCTTCAGAAACAACACCTTATTCAGGATAGATCATTCAACAGTTTTACTTTAGTCAGAATGGTTATGCAACAGTTCATCAAAACACAGTGGCGGAACTGCAATTGTTTTCCATCTTCTACTTCAACCACAACCTTCTACCACAGACACCGTACTTTAGCTTCTTTTCTTCGTTGGTACTCGTCTGCCAGTACTAACCACTAATTGTCCCTAATTGTCACTAATTGTCCCTTTCCTGGTAAACTCGCCTGCAAGGCTAAAGCTCCTACTACTAGTTCTCGTACTGTATGGTAAAGACTGTTCACAACTTTCCACATTTAACTCCTTAATGGGAAAAGTTAAATCAACAACATCTTCTGGAGTAAGTCTTTTGACTTGAAACACAATTGGCTTACAACTTCTTTCATACACAAGAGGATGATGATTTTCACATTGATTTGTTTGCCATTGGCAAAGCAGGTTGCAATTCTCTCCCCTTGGTCCTTTCTATAAGGAGGGCTCTTCCCCTGCTGTCCCTGATGTGTTTCCACACAACCCAATGGCTGTTGACAGTGCGTCATGACCCCTTACAGGCGCTGGTCCTGGTTGTGCCATCGGAGTATGCGCTTTGTGGCTATTCTACATTTTGCCTTTCCCAAGATGGCTGCCCAATCTACCCATTCCTTCGAGACACTGCATGTGCTAGATTCCAGAAGTGCTTCGCCTCTACTGCTTTCTGGCTCGGCTTATCAGTCGAACGTAACTGCTGCTTGGCATGTCGCTACTCCAGCCACAGATGCTGCTAAGTGCGTTTCCTAGGGAACCCTTGCTTCACTCCTTTCTTTTACTCGTAACTTACGCTTGCTTTTTCACAGGTTTCCCCAGATAGAAACACTATCGGAGTTCTCCAGCGTTTCTCCTTGTTTAATTTTCGTTCCAACATCCCTGCGCTCACCCGGCATCACGCTGTCAGAAAAACAAGTTTCCAGGAGTTTATGTCCGAGGCTCTCTGGCGTCTCCACTCTCACCATTGTTACGGTAAGAACGGTCTCACTTCGAGACTCTGCCCTCCTCTCAAGTCCTGCTTACTAATTATATCTCTTTCTCCAGCCCCTGTACTGCTCTCACAAGAACATTCACCATTCCACTTACCTTCGGTTCCAAGATCAAACTCCAACATCACTTCTAGGATGCTGTTCACGACCCACAGAACAGGTTAAGACCCAGTCCTCTTATTTACACACCCCTCTTCCTTCTGATTTCCTACAGTAACGTACTGTTTTTCTGAATCTAGGAATAATGACTCGACAGCATACTTCCTGTCCGCAGTACCTTCTAAAGACCCAACAATACTCAGCCCGCAGAGAAGGTTCAAACTACACATAACCTGCCAAGAGACACACGCTGCCACATCGCTCCCGATTCCTGCCATCAGGGTTTGTTGACCCAGAGGGGTTCCCTGGGTCCTCTGCTCTCCTCAGTTTCCTGTTACACAGGCTGAGGGAGACAGAGCTCTCTGCACAGCTGCAGCATTTGATCCAGGTCAGTGGTTTTTACCTTAAACAAGCAATTCTCAGAATGATTGATTTACCCATATGACATAGTGTGATTTACACCTTTCAAATTGTCCACATTCAATTTACCATGCTGTCTCTTGGCTTTGGAAATGCAGGAAACAATGGCCCTTATTTGAATGCTGCTTGTTGGTAAAATGGTACCCCTTTCATTTTATATCTGCCCTTCTTTGGCACAGGCAATGCGAGTTACAGTGTTTTCTTACTGGGCCCTTTCTCTCCCAAAAGTCAAATTAATTTTGTTTATAAATTGTCCCTTTTTGGTGGGGACACTGTGGGCTACAAGCTGCTTCGGTTCACCCTCTCTCTTTTAAAGCATTACATTCAGTTTGTTTGTATTCAACTGTTCGGCATTCAAAATTAGCTTTCGGGCAAAGCGGCCGGTCTGGAAGCCACGGTGGTACCTCATTTAGGCCAACTCATCAGTTGTTGATGGATCCCCCTACGGACCCACTTCTTCTGCTGTACTGCTTGTTGGGGTTTGCCACGCGTCTGACAGCTCCAGTCGGCTTCCAATTGACCCCACAGTCTGCTAATGGAGCTCTGCCTGCTCCACACACGCTCCGGTGTAGTTTGCTCACCAGAGCAAGTTGCAGCATGCAGAGAGCACTTCTCTCCTCTAGGACAGCAGGTCCCAGCACCGCTTCCCACTATGCGTCCTCTGCATCTCTTGGGCACCATGATTTCTCAGCATCCAGCTATCAATAAAGCTGCAACACCAACTTCTGCTTCACACTGCTTCTGATACTCCTGCTACTCATGCTGAATCTCCACAACTCGCACCTGGAGGTCCTTTAAACATTTAAAGGTCCTACTCAGGTGCGGGTTATTACAACCACTCGACTGCATAATACAGTTTGGTAACTGTGCACCTCCCTTCTTCATCCCAGTACTAAGAGCATTATGGGACTAGAAGTCCCTAATGTTCCAAGTTGAATCAGCATGAAAATCTTCAACATCTTTTAATTCCCTTTCTTCAAGGGATTTTTGTGACATATGTTGAAGGAAAGGATTTATGGGAATTGGGTTTCCTTTCTTAGATTTATAAGCAGAATCGTAGTAGCATTAACTCCCTTTTCCTGATATTCTTCCTTTTCATACTCACAAAGAAGTCTTTTATATTTGGTACATTGTGTGAGACTAAGAGGGGAGGCCATATGGTGACAATATGCCTTCAAGCATTCATTGCATTTGCAAACCTTCATCCTCATAAGAGGATAAATACCACGTCTCTCCTGACGGAGTCACCCCATTCCTTTGATAGCCTTCTCCTCCCATGTGAAACTTCCCCCTGATATCTTCCCCAGGGTTAGGATAAGGTAGTTTCTGCCTTTCCCTGGCTACACAGGAGGAGGCTTTAGGCTGGGATTCTGGGATGACTCTGCAGGATTCATCACAGCACCCAGCAGCCAAGGATCCAAACCAGAGCTATACCCAGGCCCCTGCATCCAGCCGTAATGGCCAGAAGATGGCCTACAAATTCAACAAAGGTGCAAAATGGCCAATAATCCTTGAGCAGGTCAGTGGGCCCGCTTATCATCCGAGAATCCAGCAGCTCTGAGGTCAGGAACAGGGTTTCCCCTTTTTTCTCCTTCACTCACAGTGGCTGGCTTCTGCCAGCCCACCAATCCCATTGGGGGATTTAAAACAAAGGTTTTGGTGGCCAGCCAATCAGGTTAGCCTGAAAACTGCCAAATATTCAAGCCCACAGGAAGTGTAGTGGCTTACCAAGGGCCAGGAAATGGCCTAAACCAGTCCAAGTCACCATAAAGGCTGCCATCTTGGGTTCACAAAGAGCTCATGTGGCAAAACTGCAATTTTTAAGGCCTGCCTTGTGGATTCCCTGAACACATGGTACTCGTTAAATAAAATGGCTGCAAATTAGAACTTAAAAAGACCCATTACTACCCCAGAGGCTACCATAAAGGCACATTGGGCTACTAATGTGGTATTCGGCTTGCACCCCTGGTGAAGCCAAAACCAAATATCAGCTGCCACCAGCCTACCACCTAAAACCAATTTTAGTGTGATAACATTTCCCTAGGGCAGAAATGGGGTACAGACAGAGAGGAGGTTAACCTCACAGCTCCTGTAAGAAGAGTGGTACCTCTAAAATATCTCTCTGTTCCAATTACATCCCCAGTAGCTCTCTGCAAGGGACTTCTACTTGGTAACTGACAGGAACAACTAACTTCTTGTCAGCTTTCTGGAGAGGGACATCAACTACATGTAAAGTCTGAAGAGGTCCACTGGATAACTGAGTGGGTTTCAGAGGTCTATTGCCTAGAACACCTGGCCTAAAGAAAGTACTGTCTACAACCGTCATACTTGCAGCAGAGTCCCTTATCCCAGTGGTTGCTTTGACATCTACACACATGCGATGGATGTCCTGCTAAGTATTGTGAGGAATATCTACTTCCATTTCCACTTCCACTACAAAAGAGGCTGAAGAAATATCTGCAATGTCTGCTTTGGAGCAAACCATCTCAAGAGTCAGAGGCATAGCTTTTAGCCTAAGTCTCTGTGCCTTTTTGGGACACCTTAGACTACCTCTGGGATGGTCAGACCCACCCCACTCCCAGTAAGTGGTAGGGTGTCTTACAATACAACCTTTCTTGTGAGACCCATCTTAAAGGGTTTACCTACCTCTATGTTTTAGACCTGGGAAGAAGGGGAACCTGACCTACTGGACCTACTTAACCAAGAATTACTATCACTGTCACAGTCCTTGTGGTCCACCCTATGTGACACCCACAAGTCTGCACTTTTAGCCAGCTCCATTGGATCTAACATCCTAGTGTCTGCCAAGTACTGACACAATTCTGGAAAACAAGCCTCCATGATCTGCTCCGCCATGACCAGATTGACCATGCCTTGAAAGGAGTCCACCTTGTAGCCATTTACCCAACCCATTAGGTTTTTCTGGGACTCATACACCCAAGACACCAATTGGGCATCATCCTTTTTGACAGACTCCCTAAAAGTTCTCAGATATTGAGTGGGAGTCTTGCTGAATCACCTGATGATAGCTGCCTTAATATTCTGATAATCCAGTCTCTCTTCCTCGCTTAACGCCAGAATAGCACAACAGTCACTACAGGGTACATGGGCAAAGAGACATGCTGACTGATGCTCTCCAGTCATCCTCTGCATACGACAATCCAATTTAAAACATCTCAACCAATCTAGAATACCATTCCCTTCCACATACTTCTCTACTATGTTCTTAGGGTAATTAGGGCGAGGGAGAGACCCAGGCCCAGAAAGAGAGCCACAACCACAATCAGAACCAGAACATCTGGAATAACTCACCTGTAACTCCAGTTCCTTCATCTTTCCCTGGTGAGCACTCTCCTTATCCTGGTGGGTTCTCTCCTTTTCTTTATCTTCTAACTGTCTCTTTTCTAGGTCCAGTCTCTGAGCTTCCAAGTCAAGCTCTCTGGCTTGGAGGCTTAGAGGATTCCTCTGGGTTGCCATGCAGGCCTCAGCAGAGACAGGCACAGGATGGGAGACATTGCTAAGTACCAGCAGTGGTGGGCTGAGGGCTTGCCCATTCACCCCCAGGAGAAACATATCCAGCCTGTAAATCAATAATGGCTTGAACAAGCTTGGTTTTTGAACTGGATGAAATGAGAACCCTTGCTAAACAAAGTGCTGTCAGTTCCTCAACAGACTTTGTGTTCAGGGTCCATTTTGTAAAGAAATCAATTTTAGCCCAGCGACAACAACCAGATGACCTCTCAAAAACACCTTACACTTGGGTAAGTAAAAGAGATGTTCTATAAAGAAAAGGGATAACCTTAGAAAAGAATGTTAGCAGTAGACTTTGTATGTGTGGCTAAATTTCACACTGAATGTTAAAATCCCAAAACATTGCTACAATTAACTAAAGAGAGAGGTGAGTTACTCTAAGGAAAACGAACAGGAAAACGAACTTACCACAGGTAAGGATTACAGTTTTTCTAGGAACAACAACCCACAAAAACAGAAAGTAAGGGGACCCAGCTCATTAACGATTTCCACAGTAAATAGAACAGCTTTGGCATAATACAGTGCACGCTTGGAATGGACCAGTACATCATAAATCCCTGCATAAACCTTTTGCATCCAGCCAGTGTAGCCAGAAGAGAGCCTACAAATGCAGCAAAGGCAGGAGACAGCCAAAAATCATCGAGCAGGTAATCAGACTTGCTTACCATCCACATTTCCAGCAGCTCTCAGCTTAGGAACAAGGTTTCCCCAATATATTCATTCACTCACAGAGGCTGGCTCCCGCCAGCCCACCAATCCCATTAGGCGATTTAAAGCAAAGATGATGGCAGCCAGCCAATCAGGTTCGCCGCAAACATGCTGAACACTCAGGCCCTCCCCCATAGGAAGTGTAGTGGTCTATCCAGTTCAAACCACCATAGAGGCTGCATCTTCGGCTCACAAAGTGCTCATGTGGCAAAACAGCCATTTTTAAGGCCTGCATAGTGGTTTTACTGAGCAAAGAAAGCCACCTAAACAAAATGGCAGAGAGCAGGACTTAAAAAGACCCATTGTACCACAATGCTACCACCATAAAGGCACATTGGGCTACTAACGTGGTAATTTGGCTTGCACCGCTGGTGAAGCCAAAACTAAATATTAGCTGCCACCAGCTGACCCCCTAAAACTAATATAGGGTGATAAAAATCACGCTAGGGCAGAAATGGGGTACCCAACAGGCACTTTGGGACTAGGTACCTTATAGGCAGCCCAATACTATGTACCTTCAGTAGAGAAAAAGGGATGTAGTGGCAGGGGGACTTTAGCAGAGGTACCTCTGACCACGAAAGTAAATTAAAAAACTCCAAAAATAAAGAGAGAGAAAGCAAAAAGAGTAGGGGTCCCATAAAATGATACTGCAGAACCTCAACAATTGAATTCTGCCCTAACACCTGTCTACAGTGCACATCTCTAAAAGTGCTTCTTATCAAAGCACCATTTTCTAATGAATACTAAAATAAATATAAATTGAGCAAACAATTTAAGGAAATTATGTGAAGACTGCTATTCTCACAACTAAATCATTAAGAAAAAGGACAGGCCTCATGAAGAAGCAGGCCTCATTAGCAGAAGCTACGGTTAAGTTGAGTCCGGATGCCCCGAAGCTTGTTCAATGGCCATCATTGGGGACTGTCTTCCACTTGAATAACTGCTTCTATGAGATGGTGCTTCAAGACTTGCCAAGGTCTATATTCTAAAACTGTGACACTGTTTCTTCCATGTTCTTGTGAACTCCGACAGTTTTGGGCTTGTTTTTAATACTTAGGTTAACAGTCATGCAAATTCTAAATTGTTTTAAAATTAGGCTTATACAGAAAGGGCTCGTGGTAAACTTGTTTTTAGAAACTGAATTGAATAGCTAGGAGTTCTCAATAAATACAAATGGACACAGCTGTGCCCCCACAGACTTTGCCCCATTCATTTGGCTACTTTGGGGCTTAAGTCTGAGATGTGTGTAGGAGAAAATACAGAGCAAATCGTTATCTTGAAGAAAACTGAGAGCATGGAGCATCTCTGAAAGAGGGAGAGAGGTGCCATTCACAAAATGATGCCTTCTGTTGGATTGCACATCTTGCTATCTGCCATTGTGCAAAGACATGCCCCTGAAATATTTTGAGGTGCTAGTAACTGCATGCGGACCCAAGAACATTATTCAACAGAGTAAAAGTGAATCCTATGACCACTGCTAAGGCCTACAAGGGGAAAAGATATTTACAGGGAATGTTGGTATGGTTACAATCGGTAGGGAAGGGGCGGGAAACAACCTTGCTCAAGCGGTTGGTGAGTTAAACCAACTGGCAACTACTTTTTGGAACGATTACAACTTAGATAAAGTAATCATACATTTCAATTCGAGTATGGTAACCAATCCTGTCTTGGCCATTGGTGATTACATTAGTGCTTGGGGCTATGCATATTAGACTTTGACACTGCTTGCATATTTACTATGAACGAGGCAGCTGAAATACGTATTTACTATGAACGAGGCAGCTGAAATACGTATTGCTCTCTGCAAAATCTAGATTTGAAATCTGTGTATTGAAGCTTTACCTTTTGACCGTGCGTTGTGTGTAGTTTCAGCAAGCTACATCTCCCAGCAGCCTATCTGCAATGTAGCTACCTCAGTGGCGCGTCAGCGACGGTGCATAAGCTAAGGCCGGTTTTCACTAGTTCACATTGGGCAGCAGAGGGCTGCGCCTAATCTCTTTCTTCTCCATCCATTTCTTTTCTTTTTGCATTCTGCTATGCCTGTCTCCCCTACTACCATCTCTCTCTAGAAGTAGTAGAGTGGCAGATAGCTTGCGAAAATATGACATCTTGGCTCTTCGCCCTGCCAGTGACTTTACTGCGTTGGAAAATTATTTTTCTACGCAACTCGTTCTGGCGGACAGACAGGTCAGTACTGTCTCCCGACCAAGCCCCTTTTATGGGCTAGCCTCTCTCACAGTCATTGGGAAAGTGACTCACATTCCCACTAAAGCCCCCCCTTGCTGACTGCGAGTCCTTTCCATCATTTGATTACACACCCATCGATGGGCATCGCTCTAGAAGTTATACTCAGTTAGGATCGCAGGATCAAATTAGTGAGGAGTTCATTGGACTGCAGGGTGCAGGTAGTCCATCCGAAGAGGGTCTGGTCCCCTTAGGTCATCCAAAGTCCCTTTCATTCCATTGTAGTTTGAGGGATGATGACCCTATGTTTTAAAAATCTATCAGCTCCTCTTACCACTACTGAGGTTATCAACATTATTAGTAGCACTAATCCCCTGGACCAAAGACCGCAGATAACAGATCTTAAAGCAGTCTTATTGAATACTCGATCACTACTAAAGCACTCCAAAGTGGCAGATATTCTTCTGGAGCATGGACCTGACTTATTTGCCCTGACTGAATCGTGGCTACATGACGTGGCAGGGCCATCTCTGGCGCTAGCCATTCCACAGGATTATACCATTCTGAGAGCGGATAGACCAGAAGGGAAAGGAGGAGGAGTTGCAATTATTTTTCGTAAATCCCTCAATATACACAGCATTGACTCAGTGGGGATTGGTGGTTGTGAAACCCTGCATGTAAAATGCTACTTGATCCTAATACCACTGTACACATCTTCCTTATTTACGGCCCTCCTCAGAGTATGCCGGATTGTCTGATCCAATTAAATGACTGAATCTCCCCACTCTTAAACCCCTATGCAGGGTTCTTGCATTGGGAGACCTACATTTGGGATTTAAGGACTCAAAGGATCCTCTGGCTCAGTCTGTCCAGACTTCACTTGAGGAATTGAACTTTGTGCAACACATTCTGCATCCCACACACCATGAAAGCAGGACTCTGGATTGGGTGGCCTCCTATTGCTTATCAGTGGACAACATTAGAGTTGATCTGTGCCCCTGGTCTGACCACTTGCGTATCTTCTTTCAGCTACCAAAAATGTTGCCTGTATTGAAAAAGAGAAGCATACCAGAAAAGACCCTATGTCGTAACTCACGTAAACCTACGCCGCAGGAAGTACATCCCTTCTTTTCCCCTAGAGTAAATAATCTTGACTGCCTGGTGTTAGGGAGAATTCTCTGTTAAGGCTAATTTCCCAAACCTAGTGAGTCCCCCAGCAGCTTTGCTGGATTTTTGGGGTTTATTTTTTTCTCCTGCTAAGAGTGAGACTCTTTTTTTCCCACTCTTAGGCATCATTTGAGAATGTCCTTTGACTTTGTAATGTGTTTTATGGGCTATGGGGTCTTTTACTCCATAGGGCTTCATGTGTTTTTGGGATGTGTGTTACACAGCACCCTCAGTGCAGTAACACATGGGTGTCATAGTGACCCCCAAACATAGACTCCATACCCTGGGACTGACTACTGTCTCCCAGGGCATGTAAAGTCACCATTGACTTTACTAGTCTTAAATTGTGAACAGAACCAGTACAAACCATCATATTGTGGAAGTACTGGTAGGGGTAATTAGATTGCCCCTGGGTCTGTTTTTTGAGGGGGCACTGTAGTTACCACGCAAAATATTCCACCGGAATATTTCCTATGGGATTTTCCCATTCATTTTAAACGCACCACTTTTTTGGTGCAATGGTAAAGATACCGCCGGGTTATTTATTTAATATTTATTCCCCGGGTTGGGTCTTTTTGCCAGGACTCGGTTTTAAAATGGCATTTGTGTTCGCCTCTGTAACTCCAACCCAAGTCGAGCCCTTTGTTCCACTTTTGGCGGGCTTCTGCACAGAAGCCTCCAAAAGTGGTGCCACTCTGTCTGGGTCTACAGGATGTGTGGCAGGGGGGAATAGGCACCCTGGACTGAGTTGCCTCGGCAACTCAAGTCGCACTCTTGTGTGATTGGCCCAGTGGTGAGCCGCCCGGCTCACCACTTAGCGTGTTTGAGTGACAGCCAGGACTGGTGAATGGGGGTTTTTCTGCATAAAAGCAGGGGTTTGGGGACTGGAACTTCAGAAGTTGCCACAGGACCTAAAGAATCCGAAGAGGGAGAAGCTGAGCCGACCTGCAACAACGACACCACCGGTGGCGCCCTGCTGAACCGACTCACCACTTCCCAACGACAGAGAAGATCTTTTTCCTGGAGAGTCTTCTTCCTTTGTACTGGTGGGGTTAACCAGTTCGCCCTCTTTTTGCCTTCCTGGATTGTCTCATGGTCGAATCGCCCGTGCCAAGCACCCCGGCGGACGGATAGCCAGGCTTCACCACTACCGCGAATAAAAGGGTAGTACCTTTTAACCGGGGAAACTCCGCGGCTGGTTTCTTCCCTGGCAGTACAACGACCTCCAGCTTTCCTCCACATCGAGATCTTCTCTTCCCCTGGATGAAGCACTGACTTGCACCCGCTTCCAGGAACATCTGCCCCCGCTGGAGCTTTCTTCCCATTTCAGGTACAGTGTCCCACCTGGTCTCCCTTGCAACAGACTGTTCAAGGTGTCCCGTAAATCCTCGGGGTGACCTGGGACCTGTTAACTAACTTTTCTAAACGGATCCAACTCCTTTTGAACTATCTGTAAAGACTTTTAAAGTGTACTTCAACTGTGTGATCTTGGGAGCATTCCGCCTTGCTCTCTCCAAGAGTGGGCCTGTCCTATGAACTTTCTTGCTCTACAGTAGACTCTGCCTTTCTTGACTTGCTGTGGTTCTTTTAAAAGTGTTGGTATTGTGTGCTTTCCTAATTCTGCCTTTTCCCTCCCTTTTTAAATAATTATTGGAGTGCCATCTTTGTTAAGCGCTCACCTCTGCATAGATAGTAAGTGGTGTTCTTTTCCTAAGACTTGTCGAATAATTAATCAGGGAGGTGTATATATTCCTAGTGACTGTGTTTTAACTTGCTTGACATATTAGTGCCTGTGTATTTTTATAATAAGTGTGTGTTTAAATAAATAATTATATACTTTTATACCAAAGCTCTGGTCAGTGTTTGCTTGTGCTACTGTATTTTTGTACCTAATGTGTATACTCTGGTGGTCAGTCAAAATATCGAAAAAAAAATCTCGACTAACAATAAAAAAATGGTAAAAAAAAATAAAAAATTTAAAAAGGAGGTTTGGGGGGGAACCCGCCCATTCCGAATAAAAAACATCATAAAAAAATGCGACTTTTTTTCAGCCTTTTTTTCAAGATTTTTTTTTTCGAGATTTCTTTTTTCGAGATTATGACCATAAACCGTATACTCTATATACTGCCTAACTCTTCTTGAGAGAAGTCTGACTGCTCAGCCACAGCTACCAGGTAAATCTGGGTGGTACAGACTGCTACCAATTGGGTTTACTGCCAACACCTTGTAGTTTTAAACTTTTTGCAGTGGTCCCTAAGGGAACTGCACAGGTTTATGCCTAACACCTGGATTCGGCAGACAAATTAGCCACAGCTTAGGTGATATGATGCTAGTGGCAGTGAACACCTTGGCATCTCTTAAATTGAGAATGGTCACAAGCCAATCACCAAAGCCATGGGATTCTGCAGAGATACTTAAACTGAAAGACATAAAAGACAAAGCTTTTGAGCAATGGCAAAAATCCCCCACAGTGGATAACAAGGTTAGTTATCTGGGGGGCAGAGGCTAAGGAATCACAAAAAGGCTATTTTTGAGGCTAAAAAGCGCTCACACGAGAAAAGGATTAAGGAAGCTCTTAGCTCGAAAGAGCTGTTTAAAATCTTATGCGAATTGGAGGATCCATAGCCACCTTCCTCGCAAATTAATATAAACAAACAATGGTGTCAGCACAACCAGGACTCCTTGTGCGGTAAAGTGGAAGACATCAAAGTGGACATTGTAGCCAAATTATCCTCCATGGCCAAAACTCAGCATTGTGGGACAGCAAAAATGCACATGGTGCATAATCCACCTTTCGTCTTCTCTGAAGTAACAAACAATGATCCAAGACACGCACTGGAACCAACCAACTGGAAAGGTGATCTCTTCCCTGCAGCGATTGTTAAAACATGTGCCAGTGCGCTTGCTCCACTGGTCACTAAATTTGTTAATGGTTCATTTTATGAAAGCTCAGTCCCTGCATCCATTAAACAAGCTTGGATTGCCCCTCTGCTGAAAAAGCCATCCCTTGATCTATCAGTCGCTTGTAATTACGGCCCGATTACCAACACACCTTTCTTGCTTAAAAATCTAAATAAAATCACACACCAACCGATCCAGGATCACTTGAGTCAGTATAACATCTTAGATCCCAAACAGTCTGGGTTCAGAAGCTACCATAGCACTGAATCTACCTTAATAGATCTAAAAACGAAAATCGTGAGATCTATGGGTAAGGGTCAATCCTCTCTCTTGGTGCTTCTGGACCTTACAGCAGCTTTTGACTTGGTCGTGCATGCCACTTTAGTCTCTAGGCTACTGCCTTCTTCGCTAAGGAGCTGTAGGCAGGGTCTTGTCATTCCTCTCTGATTGGACGGCTAGAGTGTACAGTGAGAAGGAGACTGCACAGGGCTTTATACTTCCTTGTGGGGTACCACAGGGCTCATGTATGTCGCTGACATTGTTTAACATCTTCACACTGCCCCTGTTTGAGATGCTGGACTCAGAAGGAATAACATATGCAAAATGTGCAGATGACACTCAGGGCCTCATCACGAGTTGGGCGGTAACGCCGGCGCTATCTGCCTTACCGCCAAACCCCCCGGAGCTATTAGTGCCGGATCACGGGTTTGGCGGTATTGGAAGTTCCCATTCCCCATTGAGCCCATTCGGGAATGCCCCATTCCCCATTGGGCTCAATGGGGAAATTTCGCACTCATACCGCAGGCGGATTTCCCACCGGCGGTATGAGCACGAATTATCGGCGGATTTCCCCCCAGCTCAGAGCTGGGGAAAAATCTGCCGAAGCCCTGATTTGGCGGCCCATTAAATCCGGCGGTAATAGCGCTACTGCCGGATTTAAGGGTTACCGCCAAACTCGTGATGAGGCCCTCAGTCTCTTTTCCCACACTGACAACCACGCAGCTGATTCCTTAACCATCAATACCGCCTTTTAATCACATTCATAGTTGGATGCTTTTCAACTGGCTGACTTTGAACAACGTAAAAACCAAGATTATGGTTTTAGGCACTAGTCAAGAGCTGCGTAGGTTAGACCATGCGTTCCAATTCTTTAAGGTGACAGACTGTACTCTTAAATCCTTACCTTAAGTCAATAACTTGGGTGTCATCTTGGATTCGGAACTGAGCATGAAATTTCATGTTGGCCACCTAGTCCTCCTATTACCTGAGGTTTCTAAGCCTTGATTCATCCTTTCCTTAGTGAGAACAGCTGTGCCACTGTGGCTCGTGCCATTATTGGTTCTCACTTGGATTACTGTTCCGGCTTATTGCAAGGGCTTGGGCAGGGCGAACTGAACTGACTTCAGGTGGTCCAGAATAATGCTGTTCGCATTGTATGTCGCATGCATAAATCAGACCACATTTCTGTGGCCAGAAAAGCTCTGCATTGGTTGCCTATAAGGAAGATAAATTCATTTAGCACTTTATGCATTGCGCATGATTGTCTCTTCGTTAAGAGTCAGATCTATCTTTCCTCGCTGCTGAGCTAGCTCCAAGCTAAATGTGTTTTGAGATCCAATGACGCCAGTCTCTTGCTAACCCCTGAAGCTAGGCTGTACCTGGTTCGAAAAGGGTGTTTTCCGATGGCAGCTCCACGGCTCTGGAACACCTTTTCTTTGGACCTCTGTGGGGCTGTTTAAACGTTGATTAAAACATTTCTGTTTTAATGAATTTTGCCCACTCCCTGAATTAATCTGATCCTCAGTCTGAATACCTGTGTCTGAATCTGGCTCTGTTATTTGGTGTTGGTCTGTCTGTGCTGCTATGCCCATGGGCGATTGCCCCAGCACATTATAAATAAAATAAATAAATAAAATAGGACCTTTTTCGATTTGAGCCAAAGTGTGCTGATAGTCACATTAAACTAGGGCCTGCTCCCCCACATTAAGTGGTTGGTGACGTGGAACCCACTTTTCAGATTCAGTGCTTTCGTAGTGACAACACTAAAAGACAGGTAACAGCTGTTCCAGCGGGTGATATGACGTTGGAAGATAAGATTAACTGGAATTGGTTAGCTGCTACCATAAAATTCGAGGCCCGCCTACTAAGTATAAGACAAATGTGTGCTCATATCGGTACAGGGAAGTTAGTTTACTCTCATGGAACTGTGGCGTTTCACTCATTTATTTCGAAAGGGAAGTGTGGATCTATTCTGCCTACAAGAGACATGGCCCAGATCTTTACTGACAGTGGATGGGTTTAGTATGTTTCCTTGTGCCAGCTTATAGGGGAGAGGCTGGACGCCCTGCAGCGGGCTTACCGGTAGGGATTTCAAAATCTGTATGGAGCAAGGCAATTGTGTTTGCCCAACCTAACCCCTTTGGAAAGGCGATTAAGCTTTATTGGGATAAAAAGTTGTTTCCAGATAGAGAAGAATCCCTGTTATTAAACCTGTATTGGAACCCCCAGAATTTTTCCTTAGATTACTTTGTGGATTCAGTTGAAGACATTTTCTTTAGTCGGTATGCGGAGGGTTCTTACTCTTCAATTATCATGTGTGGTGATTTAAACTGTACATGTACTGAAGAGAGTAAGGAAAAGAAAACCTTCATTTCAGGGAATGCCTCTTGTAAAAGGGGGGCTGCCAGATCCAAGATGGCCGCCGGGGTGAGGAGTCGCATCTAAACAGCGCTCCGCCCGGGCCGCCGAAATTAAGCATGAAATGAAGCACTGACGGCCCGTTTCCTGACCCCCCCGACAGCTAAAGTTCCCCCCTCCCCCCCACCTGGGAGGAAAGCAGCGCCGCTGAAGAAGCGAGCGCGGGACGAGGACCGAAGAGAGGAGAAGACCGGCCCCTCCCCCACCGGGGCCGATCGGGTCTCTCCCGCGCCGAAGAGGCACACACGGCACACACAGCGCGGAAGACGAAGGAGGCGAGGCGGCGGCCAGCATGGGAGCGGGATCGGAGGCTCCGCTGGACCCCGCGGAGTAGGTCCGCCCTCCCCTGTAAAGCTCTGACGACCAGGGCTCGGGGCGGGGAGCGGGGACTCCGCCACCGCTGCGACGGCCAGAGAGAGGAGCGGCGCCGGTGGAAATCGGGGCGGACCGCTGGAAAGGGGAAGCGGGGGCCGCCCTGAAACAGCGCGCCTGAAGAGATAAAGGTGAGCCAACCCGGGGGGGGAGGCAAACAAAACACCCACCCGCGCATACAAGCACAGATATATTCCCCGGGGGGGGGACCTAAAAGCACACGTAAAAAACAAAAATGGCACATTAAAAAAGGACATTCATAACAAAGTCCCAGCAAGGCGCAAATATACAGGCATCAGATCGGCAGAAGGGTTCACCCCTATCCCTACGCAAGACCACCCACGCAGCCTGACCCAGGAACGAGAAAGGAGAGCAACAGGAGCCTCTTTGCCCGTAAACTAGAGGGGGAAAACACGGAGGGGAAATCAGAAAAGGAGAGACAAGCTGCCATAACCATATTGGCACGGCGAGACGGCGGGGGAAGAAGCGGAAACTTAGACACTACGCCTAGCTAAGGCAAAACCCCCACCCACAAAAGCATAACAGAGGAACCGAACTAGTGGAAACCATATCGGAGGGTTGCACGAGCGCATAGAAGCCCCATAGACACCCGAACGAAGCACACTACCAAGTCAAGAGCAAAAGGGAAGGGTAACCCCACCCAACAGACACCCCAATCGACGAAACAAGGCTCAGATATACTGCAAATGTGGTCAACAGAGGGGTCCTCGCAATCGAGAGGGAGAACCCAGGGAGAGCCCGTGGGAGAGGCAGAAACTCTCTCCCAGAATCAACAACCATTGACTAGGGAAAACATGCAAACCTGGTTCATGGACTTGCAAGAAAAGTTCATGTCTACAGTGCAAGAACAATTTGCAACCATGAAGAATGAAAGGAAACAAGCGGTACAAGACATGAGAATCGATATAAACAACCTCGAAGAGAGAACGGACATTCTGGAAAAAACAGTGCAAAGCCTTGAAGAAGATACGAGACAAACAAGCGAAACACAAGAACATTTGGTGACACTCACTCACAACTTAGAATTACAATGTGAGGATTTGGAGAACCGCTCCAGACGCTCTAACATTCGAATCAAGAATTTGGTAGAATCAGTGCTAGACAAAGATCTGAAAGAGGCGGTAAAGGAGGTGTTTAGAGACATACTGGGGGTGCAAGAAACTGAAGATATCGGAGTCGACAGAGTCCCCAGGGTAGGACCAAAAAGATCTGGGGCCCCAGGGGAAAGACCACGCGATGTCTTGGTGGCTCTCTCTTCTTACCCGCAGAAAGAACAGATTCTCAGAAGGGCCAGGGAAATGGAGCATATTACAAGTCCTGATACAATTGGATGGGCAAGACATCCAATTGTATCAGGACTTGGCTCTAGTAACCCTCCAAAAAAGAAGAGCAATGGCCCCATTAGTGAAAGTGTTAATAGAAAAACAAATCCGCTACAAATGGACCTTCCCATTTGGGCTACTATTTACATGGGAAGGAAAAAAGAGAAGAGTGACCACACTAGAAGAAGGCCTCAGCACTATGGGACTTCAAGATGAAGAGATGGAACGGGGGGAGGCCACAAACAGGAGAGAACGAACGAGAAAACCAATGGGCTGGGAAACAAGCAAGCAGAAGAAGGCAAACGCAGGGAGGGAGACCCAGAGAAAAGTAACATGAGGAACCCAGGAGAAGCATATTCTTGGGGAACAGACACGGAATGCAGTTACGTAAACCCTGTCGGGGGGGTGTGGGAGCGGAGCTGAACGGACATTACACAGATGGCGGTCTGGTCGAGACCCGACAGTTTGGAACTCAGTAAAGACAAATGGATCAATGGGGTTTAGGGATCCCCATAACATACCCCCCAAGGGTATGGAGGGCAGGGAGCGAAGGGCGCAACGCCCTAGCGTCAATAGGAACCCTTCGCCCTACTCGGGGGACAGTTCGTTTGGTTTAAAGTTAAATGTTGGGGGGGGGTTCGAGGGAGGGGAAGGGGTCGGAAGAATCAAAGAAACAAAACAAATACAGAAGGGGACCCGAGGCACACAAATATAACAGTATGGGGATGATACGCATATTGACCTACAATATTAGGGGTATGAATCACCCACCAAAAAGAGCGAAACTGGAGAAACAGTTCAAAAGGGGGAAAGCAGACATATTACTTCTCCAAGAAACCCATATTAGAACAAGGGATAAGCAGAAAACAAGGATAAAAGGATACAAAATATGGGCACAGGCAACGGCAACAGAAAAAAAAGCTGGGGTGCTGATCGCGGTGAAAGAAGGGAAGGACTCTAAACTGCTAGATATAATCTTAGATAAAGAAGGGAGATACGCCTTTGCCAACGTGGAAATTGAGGGATATCGCATCACTCTTGCCTCAATATATGCACCCAATCAGGGACAGGATGGTTTTCTGAGAGACGCCCTGTCAAAACTGGAAGACTTCGCAAAGGGGGAAGTGATCATGGGGGGGGGTTCTTAATATGGCGTGGAACCCACTTTTAGATAGGAGTACGGGAACTCACAAGGCCAGGGGGCGCCATCAAAGCGTCTGAGACAACAAATGGACCACATGGCCCTGAATGATGTTTGTAGGGAACTGAAGGGCGAACAGAGGGGGTACACATATTTCTCACATGTTCATAATACCATGTCTAGGATAGACTATTTCTGGGTTTCGGTGGGACTACTGGGAAAGATACAAGGGCTAGATAAGGGTGCAATAGCCCTCTCGGACCATGTCCCACTATGGTTAGACGTGACTTTCCCAGGGAGGAAGAATGGGCTATCACTAAGATACTGAAAAAATCACTGAAACACACACAGGGCCAATTAGAGATGCTACGCACGAAGGGCGCAGAAAGGAACCTACTCTATCTGAAACAGAGATATTACATTAAAGCGAACAAAGCAGATAGACTACTGGCGAGACAACTCAGGGCAAAACAGAAAGAATCAATGATTAAGGCCATATGCAATGCGAAGGGGGACATCCAAACACGCACACACGACATGGGGGAAGCACTGATGCAATACTATCAAACTCTCTGAACGCCCTAATTCAAGCGCCCAAGATTCATACTTAGAGGCCCTACAGATCCCGAAAATATCAGAAGAGGATAAACAGTCATTAGAGACCCCCATTAGGGAAGAGGAAGTCAGTAAAGCAATAAGTGGACTACCAAGTAACAAAGCTCCAGGCTCAGATGGATTTACGGCTCCATTTTATAAAAAATATTCAGACATACTGACCCCGATTCTAACCAGACTCTTGAACTCATTTAAAGATAGCGGTAATGTGACCCCCACAATGAATGAAGCGAAAGTACTGGTGTTCCACAAACCAGGTAAAGATCCAATAAACCCTGCATCATCTAGACCAATCTCCCTGATCAATCTAGACGCAAAAATATATACGAAGATTCTCGCAACAAGATTGTCCCCGCTACTCCCAAAACTCATTAGCGAGGATCAATCAGGCTTCATTCCCGGCAGGCAAACCCATGACAACACAAGGCGGCTCGCCCATCTATTGGAAAAAATAGGGATATCCCACACCCCAGCGATACTATTGTCGGTAGATGCCGAGAAGGCTTTTGATCGGGTGGAATGGTCAATACTATTCAAAATACTGAAGTGCATGGGGTTCTGGGAACACTATATTGCGAGCATTAGAGCGAACTATAATTCCCCATCCAGTAGTATAGTCATTAATGGCGAGGTTACGGACAAGGTAATAATATCAAGAGGAACGAAACAGGGATGCCCCCTTTCACCATTACTGTGCGCTCTGTTCTTGGAACCTCTCCTAATAAAAATTTGGGAGTCAATACACATTAAAGGGATAGTTATGGCTGGTCAGCAACATGAAGTAATTGTGTACGCGGATGATATGCTAATAACCCTAGAGGACCCCAAACTCACTCTATCAGCCGCGGTGAGGGAATTAGAAAACTATGGGGCCATCTCAGGCCTAAAGATTAATAGGAAAAAATCAGAGATCCTAATCCTGGCAGGGGACAGACCAAACATAGAAAGGGAAGCAAAGATACAGGACCTTAAGATCGTAGAAAAAGGTATAAAATATCTGGGAATAAAAGTTCCTCAAAAAATTGAGCAATTCTATGGGGAAAACTACCCGCCGCTAATCACAAACATTCGAAGGGAATTAGGCAGATGGAATCCACTACAGATATCCCGGTGGGGCAGAATACAATCAGTCAAGATGACTGTCCTCCCAAGGGTTCTATACTATTTTCAGGCTCTCCCGGTGGGTGTCCCCGACACGTTCTTCAAAACCCTAACAAAATTGGTATCATCCTTTGTATGGAAAGGGAAAACACCCAGGATAGCTAGGAGGGTCCTCACGGCCCCAACCGGAGAAGGGGGGATGGCGCTCCCCCATTTTAAAAATTCTATCAGGCGGCACAGCTTAAAGTTCTGAGGGAGTGGGTGGGGGAGAATCCGCAGCCGATTTGGGCCAAACAAGACAGAGCATTAGCAAGAACCCCACTGATAGAACTTCTTTGGAAACAGAGGCAGCAGACATGAGAACTTAGGGATAAGCGAAATAATGAGGACCACGCTGAAAGCATGGGATAGCCAAACACAAAAAGGTATAATGACCAGGGCGCTGGGACCCTTTACACCTATCTGCAGAAATCCACAATTTCCTCCGGGGATGGAACAAGGGGCTTATGACAGCTGGGAAGAGGTGGGCATAACCAAAATTGGCGAGATGTTTGCAGGCAAGGAAATTAGAACACTAGAATCCTGCTTTACAGGCTCAAATATCCCGAAAGGTGATAGATATAGATATGAGCAGCTAAAACACTGGCTAAACTCCCCGACAATCACAGAGGCAGCAACCAAGGACCTCACAGGGTTTGATACATACATCATCTCCAACACAGGGGAGAAAAAGTGGGTGTCAACTCTGTATAAATACATAAACTCACAAGGAGAAGACATTAAATGGTCATATAGAATAAAGTGGGGCAGAACGCTGGGGGGGAACCAACGGATAGACAGTTGGAGGACCTATGGAAGCAGATCCCCAAGATGACCCGCTCGACACAAACGAGGGAGATGTGGGTCAAAATTATGACACAGTGGCACTATACTCCTGAGAGGCTCCATTCAATGTACCCAAACACGTCAAATCAATGCTGGAGAGGATGTGTCGAAGTGGGAACATGGAAACATATTTGGTGGGACTGTAAAGGCATTAAACCCTTTTGGGAAGAAGTTAAAATGAAATGAGTAAAGTATTCCCGGATGTGGGGGAGCTTGGGGAGGGAGTGTGGCTCTGTGGAATCAGAGATGATACAGTAAGGCTATATAGTAAATCATAATGGAGGAGCTTTATGGGACTTCTCATTGCGGCATGGACCACTATAGCTCAGAGCCAGAAGAATAAGAATACCCCACTGACCTATACTTGGCTATAGAAAGTATGGGCTCACATTACAATGGAGAAAATCACCCACAAAATTCAAGGAACTGGAGACAAATTTGGAAAGGAATGGGAAGGGACCTTGCAATACCTCCAGTCAGACTTTATAGAACAGTGGTGCCCCCATAATATCAACGTTTCAGACCTCTTCAACGCATAATTGGAACCAGGGACAATATGATTTCATCCGACCAGAGGGGAGGGAGGGGGGAGGGCGAAGGGAATGTTATAATGTTCAATACTATGTCTCTTGTGTTATTTATGTAAACTAATAAATACAAGTTTAAAAAAAAAAGGGGGGTGCTGCCTGGACGGCTCTTATGGAAGTGTGGGATCTGCGCATTTTGAATGGGAGCATTAAGGGGGATGGATATCCTCACCATACATGGGAATGGGGTTCACAAAGAGTACGTTGGATTAATTCTTTGTGTCTGAGGGTTTGGTCCAGGAGGTCCAACAAATGCAAATGGAAAAAGCAGATGTGAGTGATCACCTCCCCCTAAGGGTGTCCTTGTCTGTGAAAACAAGGCATTTAACATTAGATAGGTATTGTTTTCCCTTGGATGTAAACTCTGGTGCAAACAGCGTATTATGGAACGGGCAAAACGTTTGTACATTCAACACAATATTGTTATCAATTTACCATGATTCTGTAGTTTGTGAAAAAATACATAACAGTCCTTACCAGTCACTATTTGATGAAATGTCTGAGCAAATACCAAAAGCTAATAGGCCGAGGGCCACACATAGACACTGTTACGACCAGGTGATTGATCAAAAGAAGAGAGAGTAACAGGAGACAGTTCGAAGGTTAAACCCGATGGAAGGGTTACAAAAACACAGTGTCAAAAACCAGTATAGAAGACGCTTATCTAATTATACACATCAACTTCTTTTGGCTGATGCAAGAAGTATGCTCTTGATACTAAAATCAAAGAACACAAAGTATATTTGCAACATTATTAAATCTAATGACAGTGCACAAACTAACTTCCAGACAAACGCAATTATGGAGGAATGTTGGTTAGCTCATTTTAAATCAATTGACTCAGTAGAGAATGAGGAATCCTCTGAATGGGAAGGTAGTGAGGGTGTGGTCTGGGCATTTTCATGGGACAAGGAAGAGATATTTAATTTATTCAGGAACCATAAGACCTTGAGGGCCCCTCTGCCCAACAGCCTGGCTGTAGTGGTATTGAAGGACCAACCTTGGGCCTGGGCACAGTTTCTGGATGGTATATTAAGCAAAGTAATTGTGACAAAAGAGTTCCCGGCCTCATGGTTATCTTCAATTGTAGTCCCAATTTACAAGAAAAGTTTATGTATGTTGCCGGGTAATTATAGAGCTATATCATTGTTGGATATACATCCAACATATTTGCATGCCTAGGACTCTTTCCCAACCTCTGCGATTTTCTCTCTCTCTCTCTATTCTTCCCTCTGGCCCAACTCACTCAGCAGGGCAAACCCTGGATGTTCTGATCTCTTCTGACCTTCCCTTCTCTAACCCTCTCACCACTCCTCTCTCTTGGAGTGATCACTTTCTCCTTTCTTCCCTTCCCTCTCTCTCTTCCCTGCAGGTCAAGCCGACTCCAGCACTGCCACCTACCTTCTCGCTCATCCAACCCATGAAGCGTGTACGAATTGAGGATTTTGCAGCTACTTTCGCTCCTCCTCCTGCACCTTTGGCTGTCTCACACCCTGAAATAGCCCTCTCTAACCTTCATCTCTCTATCTCTAACACTCTAGATGTCCTTGCCCCTGTCATGAGGATCCGCTTGAATCCCAAATCCAAGTGCAACTCTTGGTATGATTTTGACCTTGCCGCCCTTAAACGCAAGTGTAGGGTGGCAGAGAGGAAGTGGAGGGCCTTGGGTGCAGCCCCTTCCAAACTGGCCTGTCATCTGCTCCAAAGGCATTACAGACTCTCTGCGCACTCTAACAAGAGAGCCTACATCCAAGCCTCAATCTCTGTGGCATCTAACAACTTGGTTGAACTTTTCAAAATCTGCAAGGAGCTGGCAAATCCTGCTGCAGTCTCTAGCTCTCCTGTTCCCTCCCAGGCCCTCTGCACAGCTTTGGTCTTTGATTTCACTACTAAAACCCCTCTCTTCCTCTGCCTCCTCTTCCTCCTCCTCTACCACTCCGGGCCCGCCTGAGGCCATCTCTCCTCCTACTTTCTCCTACTTTCCCCTGTTCACCCCTGAAGATGTTTCTAGACAAGTCTGATCTATGAAAGTCTCATCAAAGCAGGTTCTCTGCTGCTCATCCAGAACTATCAAGGACCACATCAACACCCTTGCTCGAGCCTTGGCCGATTTCTGCAATCACTCATTTGTCACTGGACCTTTCCCTTCCCCCTTAAGCACTCTCTTGTGCCCCCCTTTCTAAAGAAGCCACCGGCCGAACCTTCCTCTCCAGCTAACTATCGCCCGATCTCTATCACTCCTTTCCTGGCCAAACTCTTGGAAAAGCTGGCCATCTCCCAGCTTAATGCCAGAAGCATAGATACTGCTCTCCTGAACACCTGTGAAGACTTGCTCTTCAATCTTGACTCTACTCTCCCTTCTGTCCTCATTCTCCTTGATCTATCCTCTGCTTTTGACACAGTCAACCATGCCATCCTGCTCAATCGTCTCCAGGACAATCATGGTATTACTGATCAGGCCCTGGCCTGGTGGACCTCCTTTCTCACTGACAGACCCTCTCAGGTCCAACTGGGGTCTTTCCTCTCATCTCTCTCTCTATTTGTGGTGTTCCCCAGGGGTCTAACCTCTATCCCTGGCTCTTCAACCACTACCTGGCACTTCTTGCCCACCGCATCACTACTTTCTGCTCCAATTTTCAATGTTATGCAGAAAACACTCAGTTCTCTTTCAGGCTCCCCTCAGCGACCTCTGCTTCTTCTCTCATACCAGACTGTCTGGCCGCAATTCAGTAATGGTATGTCGCCAATGATCTCTTCCTTAATGCCAGAAAGACTAAGATCCTCCTCATTATGACACCTGCTCCCTTGTTTCCTCTCTCTCTCTGGCTGCCCAGTCTGGGCCCTCTTCCTGCTCCTTCCTGTGAGGCTAAGAACCTTGGTGTCATTTTCGACTCCACCCTCTCTTCTCTCCTCACATCTTTGACATCTCTAAGAAGTCAAACTCTCATATGCACCTCCTCAAAGGTATTCTTCCTTTTCTCACTTTCCCCCAGAAGCTCACTGTCTCCAGAGCTCTGGTCCTCTCTGGCCTGGACTATTGCAGCAGCCTCTTTCTAAATCTTACTGCCTCTACTCTTCGACCTTTACAACTTATCCAAAACAGGACTGCAAGACTTGTCCTTGGCCTCAAGTCCAGGAATCGTATCTCTCCAGCTCTGAAATCTCTTCACTGGCTCCCTGTGGCTGCAAGGATCAGTTCAAGACCCTCTGCATCATTCACAAGGCTTTCTGGAGCCTGGGACCACTCTATCTCAATTTTTCTCTTCCAAAACATCATCCTTCTCAAGCTCTCCGCTCATCCACCTCCAACGCTCTGAGGGTCAGATGCTTCTCCAAGCAGAGAGTTGGGGGCAGATCTATCTCCTCGACTGGGGCCTCCCTCTGGTACAGTCTCCCTGCCTCTCTCAAACTTGAGCAGAACCACCTTCGGTTCCGGAAGCAACATAAGACCTTAAATTTCGCTTCCGCTTTCTCTCTTCCTCTCCCCTGCTGATGCACCTGACTGCTCTGCTCACTGGTCGCCCTCTGAACTCGGGCCCAGGCTCCTGCATGCCCAGTTGCCCTCGCCCTGCCTCCAGGCTCCTCAGCACTTAAGGCTCTGTATCTGCAACCCTACAGTCCCTTCTCTCTGCACTTATGAGCCACCCGCTGGTTGCAGTTGTGAGTTAATTGCACTTCCCATTTCCCTCTCCCCTGGCATTTCTTCCCTTCCCTCTTCCCCGCAATTGCACAATTTGAATGACACAAGGTCTAGTAAGATTGTTGTTTTGTCCTCCTTTGTTTCCCCTCCTTGTCTTGTCGCGCCTAGAAACACTTGTGTACAGGGGCGTTATAAATGCCACATCATATCATATCAAAGTACAACAGGATGAAATCAAAACCGCTTCACGTTGCCTTTATTGACCGGTCCTTGGCATTCAACAGTGTACCGAGAAACAAACTGTGGGCTAATTTGAACATGTGTGGTTGTCCTTCGTTTTTATTACATATCCTTATAGGTCTGCATTCAAATACATCTCTACGTGTAAGATTGGACAAGAGTGGGCGTTTATCTGCACCGGTTACAACAGAAAGGGGGTTTAAACAAGGTGTTTGTTGCACTCCTCATATCGGGGGGCTGATAGCCTTCGCGTGCCTATTGTGTCCTCTGGCAAAGCGTTCAATTATTAGCTGACGTGCCTCAATCACATCCAGTCACGCCACCACAGCGGCCACAGGACCAGTAGGGGGTCTTGGGGTGGGGCTGCGATTCCTGGCAGGGCTGCAATGCCTGGTGGGGCGGTCCTGCCTGGTGGGGCTGTCCAGCCTGGTGGGGCTGCCTGATGATGAGGCATACAATGAGGTGTCCTCATCAGCCACCGGGGTGTGGGCGCATATGTAGCTTGCCCGGCACTGTGCCCTTGGGCTGTGCGCCTCCACATTGTCATGGCTCTCTGATGGGGTGCTCATTTTGTACTCCTGCTTGTCTTCAGGTGTTCGGCGGCAGGAGACTGCTGGTCGTCGCTGCTTGCCACTCCCTCCTCCTGGGTGGTTCTGATTGGGGCTGCTTCAACTGCCTCCTGCAGGTCAGCCCTGTTAGGTTGGGCCCTTGCTGGTGGGGTGGCCCTGGAGGGTTAGGGCCTTGGTGGTGGTGTGGTACAGCAGCAGTGTGGAGTGGTGGGGTGGGTCCTCTGCCTTGGTGTGACCTGCCAGCCCCTTTGCAGAGTGGTGGTGCTGGTGGAGGCAAGGCAGGGCGTGTAATGGTATGGACCGCTTCCTCATCCTCCCTGGATGCCTCAGGTGCCTAATGCCATGGGGGATGGCATTAGGTCACATTCACTCACGTGTTTTGGTATGCATAGCAGTATGATATGATATGATATGGCATTTATAACGCACCTATACACAAGTGTTTCAAGGTGCGATGAGGCAGGGGAGGGAAAACAGTGGAAAGACAGACAACGATCCTACTAGGCCAAGTGTCATTCAGATCGCGCAAGTGCAAGGGTAGGAAGAGAGGGAAAAGTGCCTGGGCGAAGGGAGAGGGGGAAGTGCTTACATGTACATATATAAATGCAAAATAACATAACAGCATACAGGAATAAATATGATGGTAAAGGGGCCTGTTGGTGGCAAGTGCAGAGTAGAGCAGACAAGTGCTAGTGGGGGAGGACTGTAGGGATACAGAAACAGTCCTTAAGTGCAGGGGTTTCCAGGGAGGCAGGGCAGAGTCAAAGGGTGGGACCTGACACCAAGGTCAGAAGGGTATCCAGGTAACCAGTGCAGATTCGGCTGGGAATTTCAGCAGGGGAGAGAGGCAGAGAACGCAGAAGCAAAGAGGAAGGTTTTGAGGTGTTTCCGGAACCGGAGATGGTTCTCCTCAAGTTTCAGGGAGGCAGGAAGGCTGTTCCAGAGGGAGGCCCCTGCCGAAGAGAGAGATCGACCACCAACTTGTTGCTTGGAGAAGCAGCTGACAATGAGGAGTTGGAGGCAGATGAGCAAAGAGCCCGTGAAGGAAGGTATTTAGGAAGAGAGAGTTGAAGGTAAAGCAGCCCCAGGCCCCAGAAGGCCTTGTGGATAATGCAGAGGGTTTTGACCTTAATCCTTGCAGCCACTGGGAGCCAGTGCAGAGATTTCAGTCCTGGAGAGAGACGATCCCAGGCCTTGAGGCCAAGGACAAGTCTTGCAGTCCTGTTTTGGATAAGTTGCAGAGGCAGGCAGGTTTAGATAGAGGCTGTTGCAGTAGTCCAGCTTAGAGAGAAACAGGGCGCTAGAGACGGTGAGCTTCTGGGGGAAGGAGAGGAGAGTAAGAATACCTCTGAGGAGGTGCAGCTGGTAGTGTGACTTCTTAGAGACGTCGGAGATGTGAGGAGAGAAGGAGAGTGTGGAGTCGAAGATGACCCCAAGGTTTTTAGCCTTGCAGGTAGGAGCAGGAAGAGGGCGAAAAGAGGCCGGCCAGAGAGCTGCAGGGAAGGAGGGGGTGTGCAGATGAGTAGAATCTCGGTCTTACTGGCATTAAGGTAGAGGTCATTTGGGGCACACCACTCCTGGATAGCAGACAGTCAGCGATAAGGGAAGGAGAGGAGGAGGCCGAGGGTAGCCCAAGGATGAGATGGGTATCATCTGCATAGCACTGAAAGTAGGGGCAGAGAGCTGCGATGCAGTTGGCAAGGAGTGCCAGGTATTGGTTGAACAGCCAAGGAGAGAGGTTAGACCCCTGGGGGACACCACAGGTAGAGAAAAAGATATCGGAGACGAATGACCCAAGTTGGACCTGGGAGGGTCGGTCGGAGAGGAACGAAGACAGCCACGCCAGAGCCTGTCCTGTGATACCCAGGTTATCACGGAGACAGTTGAGCAAGATGGCGTGGTTGACAGTGTCAAAGGCAGAGGAGCAAATCAAGCAAGATGAGAACACACGGGGTGTTGGAATCAAGGTTGGAGAGCAGGTCTTCACGGATGTTCAAGAGAGCAGTTTCCGTGCTTCTGGCAGCTCTGAAGCCAGACTGATGGTCATGAAGACAACCAACAGATTCGGTGTGGAGATTAAGATGGGAGATGGCCAGTTTCACCAGGAGTTTGCCCAGGAAGGGATTGATGGAGATTGGGCGATAGTTAGCCGGGCAGGAGGGGTCAGCAGAGGGTTTCTTAAGAAGAGGGTGCACAAGGGAGTGCTTCAGGGGGGATGGGAAGACTCCAGTGGCGAAGGAGTGATTGCAGAAATCAGCCAGGGCAGGAGCCAGGGAGTCAATGTGGTCTTTGATAGTTTTGGAGGGGCAGGGGTGAACCTGTTTTGATGAGACTGTCATAGATCGGACTTGTCGAGAAACGTTCTCTGCAGAGAAAAAGGGAAAGGCAGAGAGGGAGGGAGGGGGGTGCCAGCAGAGGGGTCAGAGGAAGAGCAGGGAATAGAGGGAGGGAGGCGAGAAGAAGAGAGTGAGGACAAGATGTCCTGGGTCTTAGAAATGCAGTACTTGCAGGGGGGGTTGCACAGGGTGGTTGGACTCATGCATGAGTCTGGCCTGCTTGCCTTTTGCAGTGGGTTGGTATATATGGGGCATAGTGCGGGAGGGGTGACACACTTGTGAATGTGGCTTCCCGGTGGTGGCATGTGTAGGGGAGGCATGGTATCACAAGTATGACAGTTACACAATGGATACAATTTTTAAACCTTTATTGAAGAGGTTGGGGCTGGAGAAACTTCTCCTTTGCCCTATAACTAAGATGTGAGTAGTCTCAACCATCAAACGATAAACAAAACAGTCCTAGTAGAGTCTTTCAAATGAAAATGACCTATGCTAACAAAACCTACTGTCTGCCTCATCTCATGTACAAAGAAGTGTATAAAGAAGAAATGTATTCAAAGGAAAAATTAGTGTTCAAAAGAATAAATGTGGTTGAACCAGCTCTCCTCCCCACATTATACCTCATGGAATAAGACTGTCCCTTTAGGCAGAATGACACACTCTGGCTCGGTTTTCAACACAATAAACAGTTCCAAAACATGGATCGAGGCCAGCCTGGCCTTCCACGTTAAAGTGTCTTTTCCTGTCTTCCAAATAACTTTTTAAACAAAAGGTTCACATATGGCCCCCTCTGTCAGGGTCAGACACTTCACAAAAAAGTTCACGTAGGTCCCCCTCTGTTGGGCTGAGACGTCTCACAACAAAGTTCACGTAGGTCCCCCTCTGTCGGACTCAGACCTTTCACAACAAATTTCAACAAAAACTTGCAAGGGGCAGTTCCTTCCCCAAGCTTATTACACTTCGGGTCTCCCTCTGTCGGGTCTCGCACCACTTTCGGATGTCGAAGACTTTCAAATGTGCATGGCTTTCTTTACAGACCACTGCAGGACCACTTTGACTCAAAGTTCACAGTTTAATTTTCACTCTCCCCTTCTCTAGGAGCTAATCTTGCTTACTTCACATTTGCTGTTCATTCGCATTATCGCTTCAAACAATGTACCTTTCACCAAGACGTTTCGAGTGGGCTACTTCCTATCGCCGGACCACTCATTACTTAGTATCACTGATTTCACAACTGTCCTTGCTTCAAAGTTCATTGACAGGTCTGCCCTTCTTCACGTCTCATCCACACGCGTGCAGCCTTCACTTGTGATATAATGTTGCTACTTCAATTGTTAACACACAGCAGTCTCTCGGGTCGCTTGCCAACTCACTGCCTGTGTGCGTTTCTTTCTTGGTTTTACGATTCCAATTCACGCGTCAAGGTTAGTACCACAGGCATGGCCTCGCATCCCCAACTCTGCCGTTCACCCGGGAGGGTCACTGGAGTCCTTGAAATATAATGCACCCTTCTGATGTGGGATCTGGCCTTCTCCATGTGTCTTTCGTGGCCAGTCGGAGGCAATGACCTCCAGTAGGGAACTCTTGGGGTTTTCGACCCGCTGTTCTCATCCCTTGGTCCGTCACTCTGTTCCAGTAGGTTTACCTTCCTTTTGGCAGTTCTGCTCGTACTCGTGCTCCACCTTGTTCAGAGTGTGTCTCTAGGTTCTGCATTTATTTGTGTGAAGAGAGCTAATTGGTATCAGGTGTATGCACTTAGAATCATGTGCCTCACTTTGCCTGACCCGATTTGCGGGAAATGTCCAGTACGATGTTTGAAAGTTTATGTTGTTACTCTTTCACTCTCTTCCTCGGCCCAGTGTGTGTAAAAACAGGAGGAGGAGTTGGGACCTCAGAAAATCCTAAAAAATAGGATGGGTTAGATAAACAAAATAGGGGGGAATACAGCGTCTCACCGTCAGCTGACTCATCCCCACTCCCTGAAGACCCCTCACCAAGGTGATCCTCCCGCACTGGTCCACCCCCAGGGTCTGGATACAAAGGTGATGGCCGTGCCCTGCCAACTGTGAGAGAGATCCCCGGGGACTAGCGGTTGAACCCTCTGGTTTCTCAAACATGGCAGGAGTACATTGTTGGCCTAGGGATTGCTTGTCTGGGATGCATCTGATTCACATGGACAGCTGGAAATGGTGCACTGGTGCACCCCCGCCATGGCTGTGTGTTGCATGGCCCTTGGATGTGTCCCTTGGCTGCCCTTCCCACAGCTCAAGCTCACAGGGGTGGCCTAGGTGCACTGGCACATGGGTGCTACTTTGGGTGCCTGTGGTGGCTGCCACACTCTGCACCCAGTCACAATGCCCAGCTCCTGGATATTCACACTGGGCAATGGTGTGGTGGGCTGTTGACATTGCATGTGGTATTGGGGGGGTTGACACACCTTCGGCCTCCTGGGTGCTAGTGCCTGCCTCCGCTGCTCCAAATCCCTCGATTGAGTCCATGTCAATGATGGAGCTGCAACGCTCCTCCCAGGGGTGAGTTCCGGGGGTGGTGGTGATCCTCCCCCGGTCACCCTGGACCTGCAGGTCATTGAACCGCTTGCAGCAGTCTTCCCCATCCTTGGGGACATGGCCAACTGCGGATACCTTCTGACTGATGTCAGTCCATAGCTTGTTACGCCACTGGGAGTTGATCTTCTTCTGCCACGGCCCATAGAGCTCCTCATGGCGGCCTATCACCTCCTTCACGAGTGTTGTAAGCTCAGGCCCTGTAAATTTGGGTTTACAGAGCCGATCCTGGGATGACTTGCCCCTTGTACGCTCTTGGGACATTCTGCAGTCTCAGATGCTCTGGATGGCTTCCAGGGGCTCTGATTTTCAATGGATTGTGATTTCCAAAATGCCTGCCGCAGTATTTCCTGTTCCGCCAGTGACGCGTTTACTGCAGCACTATTAGCGCATGCAAATAGCATGCGTTGTTGGCTGCCGGGCTGTGCTAGCGTTATTTGCGCAGGGATTCCGGAAAGTAGCCCGCTCCTCGGCGCTATTGCCATCGAGCAGTATTAGCGTTAATGGCGGGCCATGTGCGCATACCCGCCGAATCATGATACAGCGGTATTTGCGCACCGGTTAACGACGTTAACGCTAATACCGTTCAATGCTAATTGCACCCAAATACCACCCAACTCCTGATCAGGCCTAATGAGTCGGCCTCAGATGTGAGAATTATTCAACTCAATGGACCATGGTGGAATATTCTTGCCATGTGCTGCAACAGCCAGTGCACATAGCATTTGTAGATTTTAGATAGGCATTTGAATGGTGCAACATGATACATTATGGTGAAAGCTCACACAAGGGGGCAAATAACCGGGACCTACTAAAATGCTTTTTGCACTACACACCAAAACTTGAGTACAAGTTAGACTAAATATCAATGGGTGAGTCACTACCACTATAGCAGGAGTGCATATTTGCACCAACACTCTTCAAGATATATCTTGCTGACCTGCTACCATGCTGGCCACTAACGATGCATTGCACATCCACTGAGACTGGGCTTCTATCATCTGCAGTTGCTTGGCTATGTGGATGACTTCATATTAATGGACTGTACCGCAAATGGCCTACAACATCAGCTAAATAAAGTGGAGTAGTATAAGATTAATGGATTGCTAATCAATACCATAAAAACAAAGATTGTGATTTTTTATCCGCAACCGCGGTCACTAAAATAGCTACGTCTGGAAGATCGGGCAACACAACTTAGAGATAGCCACTAACTGGGCACAACTGTGGATGATAAATTGCCATGGCAAATACAGGTGGATAAAGTCTAACCTAAAGTGTTACAACAACTAGGGGTCATTTGTAACTTCGGCCTTCACCCGTGGTTATTCTTTAGATGCTGTTATAAACACTTGCCTAAATTAATGAAAATAGAAGGGAAGTGTCTAAAGGAACTAATGAAATGCTCCAGCAAATTACCTGTTGGATACTTATATTCTTCTCTTTCGCTTAGAAGCATCATAGGACAGCTAAAATGGGGCTGCATGTGTCTCTATTGGAAAATAGCAAATAACCCTGAGAATACCCTACTGAAAATGTTATCTAATGAAATTAACATAAACACTTGTGGCTTAAGTGACATTGGGCCTCATTCCAGGTTTGGAGCTAACCATGGAGTAATTAGCTCCATGGTTGCCTCCGAAACCGTCCCAAATCCGGCATGGTGAATGGAGTAATTACTGGTCCATTCCAGGGTTGGAGGGACCGGTAATTCCCCATTCACCTTTTGCCCTTCCCCATTCCCATTTCTGCCCCATAGAGCTCAATGGGAATGGGGAAGGAGGTAATTACGGCACCGTGAATTACGGTACTGTAATTACCTCCAAGGTACCTTTGCGGGTCCCATACTTAACTCCTGCTAAAAGCAGGAGGTAACGAAGGACCCGCAAAGGGAACTCGGAATACGGAGGTAAGGGATTACAGGCATCGGCACCCTTAACGGTGCCGGTAATCCCTTACCTCCAACCTCGTAATGACCCCCATTGGCATAAGACTCTTGACTGCTGTCATACTTCTAGGTGTAAACTCCACGCTATGATCCCCATTCTCATCCGTCTCTCACAATACAGACGTATAGTTAGAAGTATCCTTCATGATTTAGATCAGGAAGAAATTAAGACTGATATTGCTGCTATATCACATAGTGGAGAGTATCTGAAACAGGTTTCAATTCGTAGTGCCTATGTGATTAACTTTCCTAATAATTGGATTGTTTATTCATACCTACATTTCAAATTCAATATGGTAAATACGCTAGAAGTTATGGGTGGACGACTGAACTTGTACAGTAACATGAGAGTTTGTAGATTATGCGGGGGTACTATGCTAGAAATGGCCAAGTATCTCATGCTTGAATGTGAGGGGCTGGGTCGGATGATGCATGGTGATTGATTTAATGTATTTATGTTAAAGTTACTGTTTCCACAAACCAGTCATTTGTGATGATGTATGTATTATATGAGATGATTCATGAGTTGTTGATTGTTAGTTTGTGTTTTGTCTCACTTTTCAGTTCCAAAACTTATGTTCACGTAGAGAATGGTATACAATCCCTTTGAAATACCATTGAGTCAGTACAATTTTAAAGATAAGAAGTTCAATATATGTAATTCCCAATGTTTAATTCACATTATATTTGATAATCATTTAATGAAATGTCCATTTATATTAAAATATTTTAACAAAAAACTCATAACTTTCTTGAATTGTCTCATCGTCTAATATACATAAAAAAATGTGTTTGTTACAAAATGTAACTAATAGAGATTCATCCCATGTGACATCCCCTCGCTATGATTTTTATTAAAACGAAGCTGGGCGTGAGGGACACTAATTGTTCTGAACCCGGTCCGGGTATACTAGCTGTAAAAGTCTCTTTAAGACTTGTTTAATCTGTTATGAATTATTATTAATCTACATTTATTGCAACCCAGTCAAAATTGGTTTATCAGAGTTTGTGGAGCACTTGACTGATGTCCTAATTAAATGGCATCAGGAGTCTAATTCGAATGTCATCCTACTAGGGTCTGATTTTAATACATGGGGGGTCATTACGAGTTTGGAGGTAGCCATGGCGCTATTAGCACCATGGCTGCCTCCAAACCCGGGTCCGGGTCCGGTCGGACTGAATGGAGACTTACCGGGTCATTCCGACCTTGGAGGACCTGGTAAATCCCCATTCAGTAAACCATTCCCCATTCCCATTTGAGCCCCCATAGGGCTCAATGGGAATGGGGAAAGCGCTAATAATGGGTCCGCAAATTGCGGGCCCGTTATTAGCTCCAAGGTCCCTTAACGCGACCCGCAGAGAACAGCTGGTCAGACCAGCTGTTCCTGCTGGGACCCGCTAAGGGACTTTCGAATAGGGCGGTAAGGGTTTACCGGCACCCGCATCCTTAACGGTGCCAGTAAACCCTTACCGCCCAACTCTGAATGAGGCCCCATATGGTGTCCTGTCTTTGATTCCCAATTTACAATGCCTGATATTGCATGTAAGCAAAGGAATTTAATTTTGACGAATGACAGCTATATCTGGGGGTAATTTTCTAAATACTTGGAAGTTACTCAACCTGACGAGTAAGTTACAGCATGATCGCGAGCCAATACCGACATGGCACAGTGCAAATGGCTACTCTTATATAGATTATATTTAATTTTCCAGTGTCTTCTTGATCACTGAACCTTTTGTGAGATTATTCCTACTACTGCTAGTGACCACAACTGGCTGCAGACCAGTTTTGACCTTGGCTTGTTGCCACTGGATTGTATGCCTTCTGCTTATTTGATGACGATTTTGGCACAGGTGAACCAGATTCACTGGTATAACAAGAATATTCAAAGATGTAATGTCTGTATGGGCACTATAACGAAATATCTTAATCTAGATACATCGGTTTATCAAGTTTCTCCTTCATTTAATATGTTCATTTCTGATTGTAGGTCTATGTCCATTATGGTTAACAACAACAACACTAAAGGCAAAAAAATAATGTACAATCACTCGAATGATTCCATGGTACAAGAAAGTAAAACGGCTTTCTGCCGGGATATCGTCAGCGCAAATAGCGTTACTACTACTCGGTTCAGCGCTATTAGCGCTGGGTCATGAGTAGCGTTATAACAGCGATAAACTCCCATTCTCCAATGGGGTTGGGTGGTGCTATTACCGCTGGTGGTAATTGTGCCGGCAGTAATAGCACCGGAAATGGCCAAAAACATGCGGTAAGGGGACATTTTTACAAAAAGCAACATGCTGGTGGTAAAACTCCCACTTACCGCCCGTTAGTGCTGCATTTAAAGGCTAAAGCCCAACTCATGATGAGGCCCTTTGAATGCTTTACTCAGGAAGTTGACAAGCTGTACAACAGCCAAGCCATACAACAGTGAGGCAGTTCGAATCAGACTGAAGTATAAAATTTGCTTTCATTCAAAATACATCAGATGTTATTGGGGGAGAGTCAGCGAAGGCTGCCCGTCTTGTTAAATGAAGAGGACATGGATTTTGAGGCCATGTTGAACAATGATACATTTTCAATCAAATGTGATTTCAGAGGATGAGTGGACTTCTCATTATATTCAGATGTATATGAAATTGAAAAATGTGTACAAATCTTTTTCTAGTCCTAGTCCGATTAAGAGGCCCCTTCAAATCGAACACGTGGAGCTGTTCATTTTGCAAGCTGAATACTCTATAGTCGCTCGCTCTGATGGGTTAATTGTGAGTCTCATGAAGTATCCCCCACGCTATGGTCAGGAATCTTAACCACGTTATTTCGAGAAGTGATTAAGAGGCCAACTTTCCCTTGCTCTTGGCACGCAGCTCATATCATGCCTATTTTCGAAAATGGTGATTGAGCTAACCCCCTCAACTATAGACCTATTGCACTACTCGACATTAGTAGAAATATTTTCAATTTCATGATCCTTAAAGAACTAAAAATTTGGGTGAGCGTGAACAATAGACTTTCTAATTTCCAAACAGGCTTTAGATGCCAAGTGGGCACTAGCCTAAACAGATTTGTCATAGCCTGCTTGCAAAATAAAACTGTTACTTGAACATACAAGGCTATTTATATAGCTAGCACTGACTTAACTACCGCCTTTGATTTTGTCAATCGTGCTAACTTGTGGGAGAAAGGTGGCTTCATGGGGGGTAATGGGGGGGGCCTACTGAACATTATAATACTCCTCCACAGAGACACATTCATCAGAGTTTGACTGAATCTTGAAGTTGCATTATCAAACAAGAGACAAACTCCTAGAGCATTAAGGCAGGGGTACGTCTAAGCACCCTGTCTTTTCAACCTCTACATTTGTATTTAGGATCAGCAATACATACGATTCATAGTTTTCCACCAAAGGCTGGGAATACGTAAAACCTGCTGGTTGGCATATGCTGATGACGTGTTGCTTTTAGATATAATCCCTGTTTGATTGCAGCGCTTGTTAAATAGATTCTCTACTTATACTTCAGCTAACGAACTGTTAATGAATTCCTCCAAAACAAAGTTCCAGCATTTCCCTAATTATAAGTGGAGTAGTGGAAACAACAAATTAGATGTAGTACAACACCTGAATTATTTGGGTTTCCACTTTTTCAGTAGACCAAGCTCAATGCCACTATACACCTTATTGAAGCCTGAAGTACTCCTTTATGAGGCCCTCATGAAAAGGATCAATTTTCAATTCTGCCAGTTTTCTATGATGCCGTTACTTAAATACTACTATGGTAAGGCAGTTCCTGCTTTATGCTATGGTCTAGAAATATGGAATCATAGCAATTGGCCTAAAGGGAGTGTGCGCAAAGGTTTACTCTTGTGCAAAGTGCTGTCTCTTCCCAATTGCATGTCCATTATTGCAATCAGATATGAGTTGGGTTTGACCTCCCTAATGGCCCATCATCACTGGAATGTATTGCTTCTCTGTCATAAAATACTGGTCCTGCCACCCCACTCCATGTTTGAAGATTTAAGCGGCTTTATAGAGAATGGCAATTATAAAGAAATGAACAGCAGTGTGGAAGTTTGTGAAGGCATATAACAACGTGTGGTGGACATTAGGGCGAATCGTATAATGAATCCCACTTACATTAAAACTAGGCTGTGGGAACTGGGCAGGGTGGACACAAGGACTGAAGTGGGACAATACTATATGTACAGAGAATTGGTGTCTTTAGAATAAAAAAAGCAGAGTCGTACCTGATTACTTAACGAAATTCCCTAATGTGAGATTTAGAAATACCTGCAATGTCTGAAATAGAAACATCTCTAAACAACCATCATGTAGACACTGTAATTTAACATATATGTTTCGAATACAAGGGGATTTCTAGCTTTCATTGTCTCCACTTTTGTTCCTTTATTTACTTTAACGATCTGTGCAATTTAGATTCTTTTTTAAACCAGATATTTGCTGGCTATCAATTGTTGCTGTCATTTGCAGTAGTAAGGTTTCTTAATTCAATTCTAGCTCATACTGTTGACGAAACAGACGGAATTGAAAATTCGTCAGGCTTTGATTACATAACCAGAAACTGTAAACTAGCATCACAGTCTTCCAATAACCTTGATTGGTTTTTAACTGTTTATGATGTCATTTATAACTGTTTTTGACAATGTTATTAATTTGGCATCTTTTTTATATGCTGTGCTGTTACAAAATTGTGAACATTTTTTTATTAAACCATACAACAACAAAAAAGAAACTAGAACCAGTGGCTTGACCTGCTATGATAAAGGGATTCAGTCTCAGACTTCGCTTTATTTCGAATAAAAAACCTTACACATAAAAGTGTCTCTGACAAACGTAATCACATATGCCTAAATTAGTAATTGCAAAACAAAATAAAACAAGTTAAAATCAATACACCTTTCTTAGTTTAAAAGCAGAAAGTACTGCAAAACACACAATGGGTAAGAAAGTACCTAAAGATAAATTAAAGCAGGGCGACACTTGCTAAAACATGTACGTTAAAGACCGAGAGCATCATAAGTTGGCAAGAAAACATAAGAATAATATGAGCAGTGAAGAGGGACATTGTGCGTCATTCTGCACGCAAAACCCGCCTCTGTCGATTTATGGAATTGACTTTGCAGGACTTTTCTGTACATTGCCTGGCCTTTGTGCAGGTTTGTTGCATCCCTGCATGCAGTCGATTGCATAGTTCGAGACTCCATACAGAGCATGGGTGTGGCCTGCGCAGAAGCCAGAGTAGGGGGCAGAACATGCGAAATGAGGAACAATAAGGGAAATTGTGGGCATTCCGAGGGACAGTCTGCGCGAAGCAATCGCATGCCCTCACCTGCGCAAAACAATGCATATTTTTAGATCTCACTGCGCAACATCACGTCAGGGTAATGACCACGCAAAGCTCTTGATCCAACCGCCACCCCAAGGCAGGCATACAGGCATAGGAAACACGGCACAAAGGTTCGGATGTTGGATTTATGGATGCGTGCAGGCAGCCGGGGTTCCGATCGAACTTGGGGTGTGCATAAGCAGTGTAGCGGGGTGCAGGAACGGTTTACGAGGTTTGCACTCATATTTACCAGGAAATTAGTACTTTTACAATACGTGGCACGCATGTTGAGGGGGAGCTGGGAATAGTTATGGGGACCCTATGCAGGGTCACCGGGGTGCTGCCCTGGTTGTGGGGGTTTGCATGCAGTTTTGCTGGGGTGAATTACTTTGCGGTCTTGGAGTGCGCAAAAAGTTTGTAAATGCAGCTTCAGTTGCTTTGAGTGGGTGGGTTTTGGGGGCGTTCCAGCCGCGACTTGCACATAGGGTTACTTTGCGGGAACAATTACATGAATACGCGGAGTGTGCCGAAATTCTTCTGCATGCAGGGACACCCAGAGTCTTTTTCTGCATGGACTTTGCAGGGTCTACGTGCTCTTTCCCATGAATCAGGCCCTATATGCATTAAATCTTCTCTCTTTTCTTGGTGGCAAAAGCAAGAGTTACCACAATGCCATTTGATTACAACTACATTTTTTAGTGGCAATACACTCAACCTGAATTTTGTCAATGAGGAACACAAGCATTTTCTTAAACCAGGTTAGATTCTGGACCCACCATATTTTTCAGCAAAATGGTGGAACATGGAGAAGGTTTGGCCACTCCTACAATTCGCTTCCAGAGGAAAAAAGCTCTGTAGATTTGTCTTTCACAGTCCTATATGATTTGTTGTCCTTGAGTTCAGGATTATTAAGAAGGATTAGACCAGACAAAAACACAAAAGTTGTGGCGATTGCATTTTAGGTAATCACCCACATGACTCAAACTCACCTCCTTGTGCAGCTTGAAGGCAGGAGTTGACTGGGACAGTCTTTAAAGCTTTCTAAGAAAGACATTGGGCCTCATTACAACTGTGCCGGTCCGGAAACAATGGTGCTGGTAAGCCTTATTTCCGGACCGGCAGAGTACAACTCTGCAGGCGGGTGCCGTCCCTCCCACCAGGTTCAGACCTGCTGGGCGGGATGGCACCCACTCGCAGAGTTCTCACGGAATCACCGGCACCGTTGTTGACAGTGCCGGTGCTACCGTGTCCCCATTCCCATGGAGTCCTATGGTACTCCATGGGAATGGGGACTAACAAATTTACCAGCACTTGACTAACCGGCCACCGGACTCGGAATAGCCTGGTGGCACTGGTAAATCAGGCGGCAGTCATTTTTTACCATCAGGGTTAACGCCGGACTGGTAATGAGGCCCAATCTCAATAGCAGACAATGGATTCATATTTGTGATATCCCAGACACCAACCCACATACACCCTTGACTCAATAGTCTCAGCTCGATATGCCATAAGCATTCATTTAATTGCAAGTTACACTGGGAGCTACACAAAGTGGAAGATGAATTGACTTCTTAATTTGTATTGACTCCCTCCACACATGATCATCCCACCTAAGAGAGCCATTACTAGTTAACCCAAAGTAGTCATATGTTTAGATCCAATCAATTTTTTCACCCTTACATTGGGTATCGATTAACCTGACGTTTTCCCAGTGACATTGATTTGTACTCACGCTTTAATGCATGAATGCTGCATATAGGTTGATCAAAGTCTGTAGACTTTTTGAGGAATGAGCCAATAGGACTGAGTCATCAAGGCATAATAAGAATCTCAAAAAGCAACCACATACCTTGGGAACATCACCAAATCCAAAAGATATTTGTCAGGACCATTAATATACACATTAAACAGAAGTGGTGTGAGGAAGCACCCTTGTCATATTTGAAGTTCTTACAATACATTCAGGATGGATCAGAGATAATCCTTCACTTTGAGAGGAGACCATAAAAAGGCACGATTGATACAGTTAAAGGCACTCGAAAGGTCCATAAAAGGCAAGAAAAAACATCAAACTCATATCCAAACGTATACTTGTTAACAATCATGGAAAAATTCAACACATGCTTGATCATGCCAAGCCCCTTGCAAAAAACCAATTGGACCTCCGAAATCTGTTAGTATTCTTTAAACTAATCTGAACTTTTCTCATGTAACAATCTACAAAACAGCTTTCTGACCACATCCAACTAGGTGTGGCAAGCAGTATTCCATGTCTCTGTGAGTGCCTTTTTTTTCAAAATTAGGACCACAATAGATTGTTTCCAGCTTACCTATACTCTCACACGCTTGAATTAAAAACAGATTTCAAAATAGGATTCCAAAAGGAATCGTCATATTTGAAATGTACACAGGACAGTAATCATAGCCCATGGATTTATGAGATGTTGCATTTAGTACTGCTGTGTAGGAACACTCGCGAGACTTGGCAATGCCGAGCTCTTGCAAAACTTGAGGCGAGAAGTGGGGAAGCCGCAGGAAGCGGTAGCCGCATTCGAGAGGGCTCCAGAGCGACAGAGTAGAAGCAGCCTCCAGCGCTCCTCCTGTATTAGGAGCCAGAGACTTAACCAAGCACACAGATATTGCAAGAAAGTCCCAGAGACTTGGAGAATATAAGGCTGTGAAACAAACTGTGTCTTGTAAATTAATGTACATATGTTGCCACCAGTTCGCACCATTAAAGTCAAGGTTACAGCTCTGCAAAAGGCCTGATCATCATACAACATGCTGCTATCACTTGGTCTAAAGTAAATTCGAAACTAAAGTTATCTGTTCGGCTAATGCCCCCTCCACATTGCCGGTTCGCGGATGGTGCCCAAGATCATTACATTTGGGAGGACATAGAATGAGTCTCAGTACAATTTTGGCAGTACGGTAAAATGTGTCAGTAATTCTGTGACTGGCACTTTCTTGGCCAGTAACTGAACAACCACCACTTTTACCACACTTCTGAATTATAGGTTTGGCTTTGATCTGAAAGATATACTTCTAGCAAAATGGTGGAGGTAAATCCTCCACTACAGGGCCAAAAATCACAGATTTACCTTGACAGAATTACTGCTCATGGCAAATCTGCTAAATGCCCTATGGACTGCAAAATGTGGAATAACCCTGCTATTACACCAATTGTAATCCTGCTATAAGTTTTGTAGGTCTGAGTGATGCTAACAGTATGCAAGTTGGTGGTAATTCTGCAGGAATACGGCAACATTACTACCAAACTCATACCCAGATCCGAAGATGAGGAATGAGCTACCCAGTCACACTCTAGTAGCTTGCCAGTCACAGAAGAGCCGCATTGACCATCTGACAACCATGTGGGGAAAAAGGCCAAAATGTACCTTGTTCTTTATGCATGATAGCAGCATTTAACTTTTTCTATGCTCTTTCTTGGGAGTTCAATTTGGCAGCTCTAAAAACGTGCTTATAATATTATTTTGTGACATATATGTCAAGGAATGTAACAGGGACCGCTTGAGTATTTTGCAGGGATTGCCATACCAACTTGGCTCAGACCCTGGGTTTAACATCCTTTTATGTGACCCAGGGTCAGATTCGGGCATAAAATTGACTTGGGCACCAATGGAAAAGTGGCCCACAGTTGCAAATGGCTATTCATTCCTTTAGGTGACAGACTGTTTGAATAGGACCCAAGGGGGAGTTTTTTGACAAAATGTGATGCAAATTGTGCAATTTAAAGAATATTCATTCAGCAACAATGCTGAAAACTAATAGCCACATAGTGAAGTACCTCATCAAACTGGGCCACACTGGCCAAAAAGGTGGCCCACTTTGACCACAAAAAGGGCCTACACTAACATTTTGAGTTTTCGGTTCTGGCATTGCCCTATTGCCCTACAGGCTAGTCCGAGCCGGATGTGATCTATCGCTCCAAAAAAAGTGTCTGAAACCAAAACATGTGATGGTGAAAGATATGAATTAATCTTAGCCACTGCTCTGGGCATCTTTCTACTCCATTGTTTGTGTATCCCATCTGGTCATTGCAGAAGGGGAACAGCAATGTGCAAATTAATATTGGTCCTTCCACCAACGGGAGCAGACCAACCCAAACTGCTATGCCAAGTCCCCACTGCAAGGAAACACAAGCAACCCCAGACATATTTCAGCAGTGTTGGGCATCATCAGTGAGGTACAGCTTTGCCCTCTCTGGTGCAATTGTTAAGACGGTTAGGAAATAATCGTTATGACTGCCATTGCTCTGTGTAACCTTCACACCGTCTTTTTTGGGTGCTGATGTGTCATTGCAGAAGGGGTCCCGTCATATGCAAATCAGTCTGACACCAATGGGAATAGTAAAGGGTCTGGTCAGTTCTGGCAATTTGACAAACACGGTCATGTTGTCACCAAATCAAAAGTACTCATACTGAGTCAAGCTTTCTTTCAGATACCCTATTTAGGTATAAACCCAACTTAATCCCATTTACAAATTCTACTGTTTGCATGCATGCTGCACTGCATGCCACTGCATGAGGAAGAGCACCATGTGGTCTTGAAAGCAAACACAAATTAAGGAATCACTGTGGGAAGATTCCCTGTTGTTGTTTGCTTTTCTTTTAAGAAAACAACAACCTTGCATAATATAGGTATCATTGCTTTAGGATCCTCTGTTGTCGTGCTGCTCTTTTTTTATATAAAAAATAACCTGTACTGCAAAAAATATACAAAAGACAGCACCTGTAGCAGCACGGATATCTTGAGAATCCAAACTACACCAGATTTTCAGGATAACCAATAACTCCCATTTAGATTCACTGTATGAAAGTGTCATGTGCTTTCAGATATACTGACAATGCAGAGCAGCGTTGGCTTTGGGAGCAGGGCTTAGACACTCCAGTCTATAGTCAAGCAATATATATTTGAGCCAAAAATAACTTTACATAAACTGAGATTCTAGCTTTGCATGCCAATTTAAGTGATAACTGGATATCAAAGTTATTAAGTTATTCTTAAAAAAAAGAACATGTGAAATAGGGGAGAGTAATGTTTTTGATTGGTACATCAACAAAGGTCAACATCGAAGTATAAAAGACACATTTTATCACAAGCTGAAAATGAATCAATTTATTATACATGAACATTGACTCGTATGTAATGTCAACTTATTAATGTGCACAAATCAGCAATACATGGCTACATCTATTCCTTCTGCAGCAGTGAGCAGATGAATGTTTGCAAAATAAAACATTTCAATGTTTGACCTATAAAATGATATGCTCGGTGCTTATATGCACATTTTCTAAATTGTTTACCAAGGATGGACTCACCTGGTGTTCCCAGATGGGCCTGGCCAATTGTGAGCTTCTCGTGTGGGGCCTGGCACTGACAGCTCGTCTCTTCAGCAAATGGAGCCGGTGCAGCTAGAGCCTAACGAAAGGTTGGATACCGAAAACAGAAAAAAACATTGAATGTCATGGATGTATTTCAAAAGTTACTTTAAGAGTGTATTACATTCAATCCAAATTACTCTTCTCGTTCTTCTATTTGTAGCTTTGAGTTATGAGTCTAGCAGTGGAGACAAGAAACCCCCAATTTGCACTTGCTCTATGATAAATGTGTGTTTCTTCGTTTGTCTTTTTACCCCTTTTTGTTTTCCCCTACAGACGATCTCTGTCCCTTGGAAAGGTTATGTAAATATATTATCAGTGTTCTAAATTCATCAACTCTGGTAGCATATGCGTATTGGAGCAGAACAGACCGTCTCTACAGTATAATATAGAAATACGTAAAATCGACATTATAAAGTATGAATGTTTACATATGTGGACATCATTAATGAAAATGCATTAGTTTCATCACAAACAAACATTGCACCTTAACATGGTGCATAAACTACTCAAACCCTAACACCCCTATTATCCTTCCCCTCCCCCTCTTTAAAATCACTATAAAAAGGCCAACACGGTCCACTAATCCACAACTGTCTCTTCTTCTCCATAATCCAGGGAGCTATCCGTGTCCAATTCTTCGGGTCCCATGCCCGTCAGAGATGCAATCAGATGCTGCCCCACCATCAATGATTCTGTTTCCTCATTGCCCCCTCTACATGCTGCCTCCCTCCAGACCACCGTTTCATCCTCGGCCCAGTGCAGAAGGTCCCTCCGCCAGGTATCTACATTAGGTCTCGCCTGAGCTTTCCATCCCATGGCTATCCTTCTTTTTGCTAAAATATAGGCCAGGTCTTTGAGTTTGCACACATACTTGAATTTGCACAGTCTAGGGAAGCCTCCCAGCATGCATGCCCACAAGGAGTCTACCACTAGTTCAATCCCCTTAGATGCCCGTTGATCCGCTATTTCCTTCCAATATTTCGTAATTTCGGGACAAGCCCAGAACATGTGTACCATCTTGGCATTTTCTACCCCACATTTCGGGCATCGCTGTGTAGTCCCATTTGTGACCTTAGCAATTCTCTTTGCGGTCATATATGCTCTATGAGTGATATACAATTGAATCTGTTATAATCAGGCATTCCTCAAGACTTTTTTGTGGTACCCCTGTGCCCTTTCCCATAACCCATCGCTTATTGTTTCCCTGCTTTCCTCTTCCCAGTCTCGCTTCATCCGAATCACCTCCTTTCCCACTTTAGGCATCAGTATTTCGTAAATTCTGGAGATCTCATGACCCCCGTCTGACACAGTTTGGAACAATTCTATAGCCTTGTCTGGCTGCTGGGTCAGTTCTACTTCTGACCACGTCTTTTTTAACATTGCCATCAATCTCACATACAAGATATTTTGCCTGCTATGTAGGCCTGTGTCTTTGCTTAAGCTATCAAACTCTATTCTGCCATCTCCTTGCCACACATCTCCCACTTTTGTCACCCCCACCGGCTCTCAGTGTTCCCTTATAGCACGTCTCAATTGATCATCCATCCCCTTTAGTATCATCAGAGGGACCTGCGGGGAGCACGGTGTCCGGCTTCCCAGCATTACACCGGTCCTATGCCAGATCTTCCTACCCAGGGTCAGTAGCGCCACTCTGCTACTTTTTGGGGGCTCAGTCACCCACATCTATTCATTTAAGAAATACGGTACACATTCCGCCCTCAAAAGTCTGGACTCCGAGGTGGTGTCCTCGGAGAGCCATCTGGCTACATATTGTAGTTGGCCCGCTAGGTAATACGCTTCAAAGTTGGGTAGCTTGATACCTGCCCGATCATGTGGGTTTTATAATTTCCATAGGGCTACCCGATTTCTAGTATTATGCCAGATGAACCCTCTGCAGATGTTGTGGAGTTTAGTAAAAAAAAGTGTTTAGGTATCAGGTACGGGACATTTGCAAAGGTGTGTAGCAGCCTGATCAATACTATCATTTTAAGCAATGCCGTTCTCCCCATCATGGTTAGGGGCAACCTTGTCCAGAATGTCATACTATGTTGAATCCCTTCTACTGCTTGCTCTGTGTTATTCCTGTGTTCATCCCCCATCTTGTGATACACATTTATCCCCAGGTATCTGAAGGTGTCCACCGCCCATTCAATCTGTAACACCGGTAACCTATCTTGAGGTATTCCTACATATCTCCCTAGTGGGAATATCAAGGACATCCGTGGGTTTATCGTTATACCCGATATTAGTGCATTTCGATCTAGTACCTCTAGTATATATTGTAAGTTCTTCAGGGTAACTTAGGTACAACAGCATGTCATCCGCATACAGTGATATTAAGTGCTGTCCGCCTTTTGTTGTGATGCCCACCTCCCCATATTGATATCTGAGGTATGCCGCCAAGGGCTCCAGCACTAGAATAAACAGCATCGGAGAGCAAGGGCAGCCCTGTCTAGTTCCCCTGCCTAGCATCCACCTTTCTGATATCACCTACCCTGTCCGGACTCTAGCAATTGGCGCACTATACAATAATTTCACCTATTGCAGATACACCGGACCTATCCCAACCTTCTGAAGGACTGCTAATAACCAGGGCCATTTAACAGAGTCAAAAGCCTTGACTGTGCCCAGTGAGACTATCGCCAATTCTTGAGAGCTTCCAGCGGTCTGGTCTATTACAGGGTGCAATCACCTAAGATTATCCGAAATGCTCCGCTGGGGGACATTTCCTGTCTGGTCGTGATGTATCAGGGCACTTATCAGTGGTTTCAATCTGTTTGCCATCACCGCGGTAAGGATCTTACTGTCCTAATTAAACATTGACAACAGCCTGTAGGATCCGCAATAGGTGTCTATTTTGACTGCCTTGAGTAGCGGAACGATGACTGCTTACCTCAGAGTCTCCGGCAGCCTACCCCTTTTGAACGCCTCATTTAGCATGGCCAACAGTGGTGGAAGCAGGTCTGCCATATATGTCTTATAAAATTCTCTTGGGAGGCCATCGGCCCCCGGCGCCTTATTGGTGGGTAGGTTACGGATTACATATTCCAGTTCCTCCAATTCCAGTGGTGCCTCAAGCGTTCTCTATCGGCTTCCTCAAGCCTGGGTAGGATGATCTCCTCCAGCACTTAGTTTATGTCAATTTCTTCTACATCTGTTTTATCAGTATACAATTTGCAATAGTACCTCTGAAAGCACTCATTTACTCCTTCTTGTGTGTCCTCGAGTGCGCCATCCTTGAGGCGCATCTCTCTGATCACCTGTCTCGGGGTCTCACTTTTACACAACCAGTCTAATAATCTGCCTGGTTTATCCCCTTCCACATGCTGTCTCTCTATATATTTCCTATAGGTGAGGATACATAATCTCTCCCAGTGGGATTTGCATTTTTCGGTTAGGTGTTTTATCGCCTCAGTCTTTTCCGGGGAGTCTGGACCTTCTTTCATTTTAGCCTCAATCTCCTTTTCTGTGATTTGCAGACCTGCCATTATGCCCCCCCCAGCAGCCCAGTTGACTTTGATATCGCTGCCCCTCTTATTACTACCTTGGAGGCTTCCCAGAGTGTGCCAGCTGACGCTACACCTCCAGCATTTAGCTTGAAGTATTCCTGTATTGTTTTTCTGAGGTCTTCCCTGAACATGGTGTCCCTCGGTGCTTCTGCACAAAGTTTTCATGTCGGGATCCTGGGCCTGGGCGGCGAGATCTGCCATGTCACCAACAGTGGGGTATGGTCTGAAAGCACTGCTGCCTTGTATTCCGCCTCTCTAATCTCTTCCACCATGAAACTAGACACAAGTATGTAGTCTAACCTGGTGTGTAAATCATGTGGTGCTGCATAATGAGGGTATCCCTTGCGTTGCGGGTGGAGCTTCCTCCATATTTCAGTGAGCTGGAATTCTCGTATGAGTGTGGTCAGGGCCCTTGCAGCCGGGTTAGGCTTGGATATTTTGTTGTCTGACCTATCCAACTTGGGGTCAAGTGTACAATTAAGGTCCCCTCCTATTATGGCAGCTCCTTCCATGCATGAGCTAACAATGGCATACAGATTCCTAAGATAAGGTGCAGTATCATTGTTCGGGGCATAGATGTTAATCAGGTTTACCACTTTATTGCCGACTATCCCTTTTACTAGCACCATTCTCCCATCTTCTCTTACCTCCTGTTGCAACACTTTGAACGGGACGTGGTGTGCAATCCATATAAGGACCCCCATAGCGTATGCTGGATATGTGGCTCCCATTATGGTCCCTTTCCACTTCCTCTTCATCAACTATAGTTTCTCTTTAGTTAAGTGGGTTTCTTGTAACATTGCTATATCTATCTTTTGCCAGCATAAATACATAATAACCTTGTTGCGCTTAATATAGGTATTTAACCTGCGTACATTCCAGGTCACAATTCTGAGGTCCCCCATTTCAGCTATATCCTACTCCGCCCCCCCCTCTCTCCCACCTTTTCCTATACAGATTTAGTTGTGTTTGTGGACCTTCCATGTTGAGCTCCAGTGTCATCTTAATTGATCCCTCCCTCCCCCTTTTCCCTCCCCCACTCCTTAAAATCACAGCACACCCTTCTGTTCCATGCCCACCCTCCTCCCTTCCCATTCCCAACTGTAACCCCAACTGTCTCCCTCTCCTCCCTCAACTTCCCCAACCAGTTGCCCAGCTCCATCCCTGGATCTCAGGCTACCCTGCATCTAGCCCTTCGCTCGGTATAACCGATACCCGGTGCTCTGCTTGGGGTTACTGCTCTAGAGTATCCCAACTAAACTATCTCCAGGGGGTTGGAAGTGTGTCTCCGGTATTGCCTCCTGCTTTGTGCTGACAGCTTATTGCAGTATATGCTCCATCCTCTGAGCCTGCAACTCCCCATACAATTGGCTATGATCTAGTCCCAATGTCAATTTCTGTGTCGTGCTGGTCCATCCATACCTCTGTCTCATGTCTCTATGCAACGTATTAGAGCTCCAGTTCACATCTCTGTTTCGCTCCCTTTCTGGTCAGCCGCTCCCGATGGGCAATTTCTCAAATCCAGCCATATCGCCACTTCTTCTGGTGAGTCGAAGAATAGGGCTTTGTTCTTTAAGAGCACCTTCATCTTTGCCGGGTATAGTAGCATGTACCTGTATCCTGCTTATCTCATTCTCCTTTTCACTGCCACATAGTTCAGGCGTTGCCTCTGTACCATGAGTGTAGTCTGGATATATTGTAACCGTTGTTGATGCTCTGCTTATTGTTCCTCCCTTCCGGAAGTGTTCCAGGACTTTCTCTCTGTCCTTGTAGTTCAAGATCTTTGCAATCATTTGTCGCGGTGGGGCGCCTGGTGACGGTTTCTGTGTCAGGACTCTGTGCGCTCTTTCCACTGTGAACCCTTGACTTAATGCTCCACCCGTTATCTCCTGTAGCAATATGTTCTCAACGTAGTTTGACGTAGTTTGTCGGGTCCGATCCCTCTTCCCCTTCCGGAAGTCCTACAATACGCACATTGTTTCTGCGAGCCCTACATTCTGCTTCCTCAGCTCTGTTTTCAAGATTCTGCACTTGTTGTTGTAGCGCGTGGACATCCGTCGCTTTGGTCTTATGAACTGGCATTGTCTTTCACTTCTTTTTCCAGGATTCCTGTGCTCTCCGCCAGTGCACGCACATCTTGCTGTGGCAGGTTTACATCGATGCTCACAGCATCAATTCACCAGAGAAGACCTTAGGTCTGAGAAGGCTGTGTCCATCCTGCTTCTCATCAATGTTTTCAGTTCAGCTATGGCGTCTAATATCTGTTGACTGTTGGGTGCTGTCCTGTTCTTTAGAGCATTGTTCCTTCCCACCAGCTCCTTCCGTGGCTTGTGACGGTTTGGCATACTCCTCAATGGTGGGTTGCTTGCTTTTGGATTTGGGCAACTTTGACATCATGTTTCTGTTGCCGCCAGCTACTAGCGAGAAATAACTTGCCTTCAGCTTGCCTTCCAGGGCTCTTGGGTTATATTCCTAGGTGTACCTTTGAGTAAGTGCACTGTTTCTCTAGTGGTGTGTCCGCCGCCGTTTTGTTCTCCACCCAATCTTCTTTGGGTCAGCCAGTGATCCTAATGCGCGCACCTTTATCTCTGCCCTCAGTCAGCACTGCACTTGTTTTACACTGTGAGATGGCACTACTTAGGTGTCGGCATTAGCTCTTGGTCACCTGCAGTGTTATGATGGTGGGTGGTGTTTCTTCCCGCCGGCGGAATGCTTCTTGACCTGCCGGCTTGCGCCATGTCTCAATGCTAAGGCCCTTCTGTTGCTGCGGGCGGGCGCAACTTCCTTGCCACCCCCGCTGCTCTATTTCAAAAGGGACCTGCGGGCTCCAACTGCATGGCTCATATGCGCTTTATCCGCTCCTCAGTATCTCTCGATCAGGGGTTTCATTTTATTATCTCGCCACAGTACGCTCGACTGGCGCTGCATAGCACCATGTGCATCCCCGCTCCGGATCCCGTCGCAGCTCCCTGTTCCGACCCCAATCGGGAATTCTTTGGGGGTACCGGCACCTCTCCAGCACTGTTTGTCTTCCTCTCCGGTATACAATCTCCTCAGTGCTGGCTCCAGAATTTTATTTGTGTCTGACCCCATTCATGTGGGGGAGCTCTCCTTGTGCGCTCCCGTGGTGGCCTGTTTTAGTGCAGCAGGATACTACACAGCGTTTGGTCAGAGGGCTTGGGCTGTGCTGCAGCCGTTTTTCTAGGGATCCATATGTGGGGTTGTCACAGCAGGATATCACCCTGAAAGATCTGGGAGCTGTGGGGCGCTTATAATGTTATATGCAGCCTTGCTGCTCCTTAGTATCTGGGTTGCTCAGGATTATTCAGAGCCCCGCCGAGTCCCCTACTGGCTTTTCATGGATGCCTATTACGAACAGGCTGGTGATTATCACGTATCCGTCTTGTGGATACTTGTATCTCTTTCACAGGAGTGCAGTGGACCTTTGCTGGCCTCCATGCACAGCAGCTGATGGCCCACCTTCCTTCTCAGCCAATCAGCCGTTTCAGATATTGCTATCCTTCTCGTCTGCTGCACAGCGATCCGCATTCAGGGCTCCCCAGCGTGTTAATGTGACAGGGCTTAACCCGTGCCATTTCCCAGCGCGGCTGCCGCCCTCCCCTGTGTGGAGACAAGCACCAATGGTCTTCGCACTGCACCCGAATCTGTACTCGGTTAATTCAGTGAAAGGACGCCCAGCGTCTGCGTCCGAGGCTCTGCACCGAGCCCTCCGCCCTGATGGGCATTCACCCATCCCAGGTTCTCCGTTTCGTATGGCCTCTCTCAGGGCATTGCCAGCCCACTCCTTCACTAGTTCACGTGGCTCTGTTCACTTTACACAGTCTGACAGATCATTCTATTACATCAACAGTGGAGCTACCGCGGCAGAGCCGGTCACTGCAGGCCAGGGACTCAATCCCGCTGCATCTCATCTCTTCGATCCTCCTCCTCTTGTCAGAGTCCTTTGTTCCAGGACCGCTGCACTTTTCGGTCTATCAGACCCGGGACGTGCCGCAATTTTCGATTACTGCTGTGACATTCCTAATCCTTTAAAACACACGGGAAGAGCTCAGTCTGTTCCGTGCAAATTCGGACATTAGTGGCTTCATTTTGTGGTGCAGATGCACCCGTTTAAGCTTCCTTGTGCGGCAGGATGATGAAGGATCAGCAGGGACACTCCGGAACACGTCTTATCCCATGGCTCTTAAGCCACGCCCCCCCAATGAAAACACATGAGTTAATGTAGCATTAAACCATTCTTTAGTCACTGTTTCAAATCTGGGTATGTGTTTGAAAGAATAAACGTTAGAAAAACACTTTGCTGGAAGTTATTTATTTGAAACGTAATTGATGAAAATAATGTGCAATTAAAGGTAGGATTTCCTTGAAAAAGAACAAAATAGAACAGCATTTTTAACAAAGGAATATTAAAGGGAAGAGTAAAACATGGATCTTTTTTGCCATCCTCCAGACCTCATTTTCTGTCGCCCCTCTTCCAGGCTAGCACTGCAAAAGGGGGGGACCCCAATAACCTCCATTCCTGCCTAGTCCTTCCACTCCAAAAAGGAGTTGGTTAATAACCCATTCCTCCAATGTTAATCCCCTATTTCCTCCACAACCCATCTGCCTACCCACCACGTTTCCACTCACCACCACCACTCTCACAATGCTTTTTCCACCTGCATACTGATGATTTCATGGCAGATTGCGACTGGATTCACAGCCGCAAAATGCCACCAACTGTACTAAAACATTTGGTATCATTGTGATTTTTTTAAATGAGGAGAATTTTCGTAAACGCGCTATTCCATTATTGGGCCAGTAACTCTTATTACAGATACTACAGAGAATTTTTGACTCATTTTGAGAAGTTAAAAGATCCATCGTTCAATTTCTCAAGTTCTCAAAATTTTGGGGAACTAGCTTAAAGTGAGCTTATGATTGATCACAAAGTTTTTTTTTTTAAAGTAGTGACATGCTAGCAAGTAAAGTATGAAATAAAACCATCTACTGAGATCTGATCAGAGGTTTCTATTAAAGAAAAGTTCAAAGTGCATTTCACCTGTACTTTTCTTCAGGGCAGCTACATTTCATTTCTGGCTGTTGAACAAAACACTCAACAAGGTTTAGCAGCAAAAAGCAAAAAACAGTTTGGGATTTTCCCAGCAAAACATATTTGAGTGACCAAGAGAAGAGCACTCGTCCTAGCCTCCCCATAACGAGGAATAGTCAAGAAACTCATAATGTCAACCTCCAATTGAAAACTCCTCTCAGGTTCCTAAACGTGGTGCCAAAATACCTTACGCAATTCCCTAGTGTTCACCATAGAAACATCTTCTTAAGAGCCAGATTAAAAATCATACTGACAAAAGAACTTTTATTTGAAAGACATGATCTGGACACTCAAAACAAGCAATACAGATTCTGCAACGATCATAAAGAATCCTTGTACCAGCTTATACTCCTTTGTCGTAACTTAAGGGCAGAAAAGACCAAACACACTGGCGACTTAATATCAAGAAATTACCTCTTGTCAGCTGAAGAATGGAGGATCTGCTGTCATAAGGGACATGATGTTAAATACATTTTTACCTTAACCAACTTTTTACAAGAAGTTCTACAAATTGACTTACACAAAGGTGCCAGGACTTTGAGCTGACGTCTATTTATGGCAACCTGGCCAAACGACCTGGTTGGCAAGGCTTCATGTCACCCCGGTAATTTACCCTGTACTTTAGCTTGTATCTTAAACCACAACTGAACATTATCAAGTAAAAGTTTGTAATAAACTAAACATTTTAATTTAAAAAAAGGAAAAAAAACGAAACACTAAATGGGGCAATGTTATTGTGTTTCTCTTGAACCCAGCAGCCCAGCATGTGAAGTGTCACATCATTGTATCCTCTGTGTGCTCTCTCCAGTCCACTCATTACTGGGCAGCGCGTACATCAGTGAGAGACTTGTAAAGGGAGCGGCCTCTGTCCTATTTCAGTTGGTCTGCCTACTAAATTGCAGGGGTGTTGGTAGGTCTCAAAAAGATCTGGGGCTACTATAATGTTGGGACTGTCAGGACTCGGGGCTAGCCAGCCTTTTGGTTGTTGTCCCTGAGCTTCTATCCGGGGCTGCAACCAAAAGACCCGGGGCTATAGCCCTCTGAGCCCCCCTTAGCAACGCCTCTGCTAAACTGGATGGAAGAAATATCGTCCACTGTTTGGAAACTTCATGCTGCTACCAATTAAAGCAGAAGATGCCTTTCCTTTAAGATTTTACCCAAGGATAGCATGAGGGAGAAGGGCCCGTAATATGCAAAAGCCCTCCTTAAAAATGGTTAATGGGGAATAACATGGGCGTGGGGAGTGAGGTACAGTGCAAACCTACAAACATGCCCCATCAAGTGCAAACCTAACCTTATTCACAGAATAAATAGCACTTCCACGCTAGCTTCAAACGGGCAGAAAAAGTGTACCGCCAGCCCCGAGCAGGCATACACTATAAATGCGCAATGAGAAAGGCAGGTCACGCATAGCTCTCACTTGTACTCATACAAGGAAGGAAGAGGAGGGCCAGAATATTCCACACCCGCACCACCATTTCTGGTATACCAGATGAGGAGGATTATGCCACATACGGGTTCCCCCCACCATGCCATCCTTTTTTTTTTTTTAAACAATTTTATTGGTTTTATTCAACAACAAATAACAAACCCAACTGGGCATACAGTGGTTACATATCTTGCTCGTAAATACACATACATTTTGCTTTTTCACCCACTGTCTTCCCCGTCCCACCCCCCTCCCAAGCCTACCGTCTCCCATTGTTAGTCTCCACCATCAGCGGTGGTGGGGGCCTCTCCCGCCACGTTTATCGAGTCATCATCACTTGGTCCATCATATGTGGGCCCAAACAGGTCTGCCATTAGCTGTCTCCAACCCACTAGGGCTCCGGCTTCACCCTCTATGTCTCCTTTGCACGCTTCCTGCCATGCTACTGTTTCTGCCTCCGCCGACTTCTGCAAGTCCCTCCACCACGTCTCCACTTTGGGCTTGTGGCACGCTTTCCATCCCATCGCAATCCTTCTCTTCGCAATACATATGCCAGATCTTTCTTTTCTTCCGCGGTCTGGGGAACCCCCCCAACAAACAAGCCCACGCCGTATCCACCTTCATACTGATCCCCTTGTCTTCCATTTTCTGTGCTATCTCTCTCCAGTATTTCTCTATCTGCGGACATGCCCAGAACATATGCACCATCTTCATTGCATTTGGGACACACCTGGCTTCCAGCATTCTTAAATTTGGCCACCTTTAATGGAGTCAGGTATGCTCTGTGCGTTATATATAACTGTATTTGTTGCAGCCTAGCGTTTCTCGACACTTTCTTGTGATACCCCTGAGCCCTTTCCCACATTTCGTCACTCATCACATCTCCCACTTCCTCCTCCCAGGCCAGTCTAAACTGCACCACTTCCTTGCCCACTTCAGCCATCATCACTTCGTACACTCTAGACGTTTCATGCCCACCTTCCGCTATATCATATATCACAGGCCGATTCATGGAATAAATGTGCGCCGAAAATTCCGGCGCAGAGGGGCCTATACGTGCGCTGCGCCGAAAAATAGCGAAAAGCGCAGGGAAACCAGCGCACGTCGATTCATGGAAGTCCGTGCGTAAGAAAAGCATAGGACGTGCGCTGAAAAAGTGCGCGGCGCACGCCGGCGCACAGGTCAACCAACGGCGTGCGCCACGGCCACTGCGCTATCACTCCGAGCGCAGCGCACAGCTCTAAAGTAGGCGGAACACAGGGCGGGACACTCGGAATGGGGAATAAAATGGGGCACAACACTCGGAATGGGGAAGAATGTGGGCGGCACGGGGAAGTACAGGAGGCAAGTGCGCGGAACGCCCACACGCTCTCCGGCAACACGTATTCATGGATTCGAACAGGGCAAAACAGCGCTCGATCAAACCAGCGCACAGGCCCAAAAACCTACGCCACAAGTAAGCAGGCGGTAGCGTCCCGACGCACTTAACGAAAGTGCGCCAAAACCTGCGCCAACAAATACCACCCACATACAGCAATGGGCCATACCGTGACCCCAAAGGACAAATGAGGTGCAAAGGTGTACGCCATTAACACGGACACCCACTGTTCAAAAATTCGCGCGTGTGTGTACAACGGGTTGCGCGAGAAGTCACTCGCGCGATTGCCCTGGGTACGTGCATCCCGGGGTGCGGGGAAGTCCCACACGCGATTGCCCTGGCCACGTCGATATCAGGGGTGCGTGTGAAGTTCCACACGCGAAAAGCCAGGGTACGTCAATTACAGGGGTGCGAGGGAAGTTTCACACGCGAAAAGCTAGGCTACGGGAATTCCAGGGGTGCGCGTGAAATCCGCGGCTCTGCTGGGTGGGTCCTCACAGGTGTTCCATTCACACCCTCCACGTCCCCTGCATGCAACCCACACCACAGGGGACTACCCTGCACACCTGCTCATGCCTCCCACCACCCCCACCCCCCCCGCAGTCAGGGGCACCTGCCAGAAGGCCCCCACCCATGTCTACCACCACCCCCACCCCCCCCGCAGTCAGGGGCACCTTCCAGCAGGCCCCCACCCATGTCTACCACCACCCCCACCCCCCCAGCAGTCAGGGGCACCTTCCAGCAGGCCCCCACCCATGTCTACCACCCCCCCCGCCCCCCCAGCAGTCAGGGGCACCTTCCAGCAGGCCCCCACCCATGTCTACCACCACCCCCACCCCCCCAGCAGTCAGGGGCACCTGCCAGAAGGCCCCCACCCATGTCTACCACCACCCCCACCCCCCCGCAGTCAGGGGCACCTGCCAGAAGGCCCCCACCCATGTCTACCACCACCCCACCCCCCCAGCAGTCAGGGGCACCTTCCAGCAGGCCCCCACCCATGTCTACCACCACCCCCACCCCCCCAGCAGTCAGGGGCACCTTCCAGCAGGCCCCCACCCATGTCTACCACCACCCCCCCAGCAGTCAGGGGCACCTTCCAGCAGGCCCCCACCCATGTTAACAACCACCCCCACCCCCCCCCGCAGTCAGGGGCACCTGCCAGAAGGCCCCCACCCATGTCTACCACCACCCCCCCCCGCAGTCAGGGGCACCTACCAGAAGGCCCCCACCCATGTACCATCCATGTCCACCTTCACCTGGGTCACAACCCCACACAATCATGACCGTAATGGACAGTCTGCCCTGCAAGAATTCCCAAACAACTATCCCATCCACCCACATATCAAACACAATGACATGTGACACACCCAATGTAAATCATATGAATGAACACATGTCTGTCACACACAGATGTTGCAAGTGAATGTCCAAACACCCCACATGTCATGCATGAAAGCAATGAGATGATACAACACATTGAAGGATCAAATGAAAATGTATTAAAAATAAACAAGGATGGTAAAAATAAAAAATAACAATAAACATGCAATGCAAACTAAATAATAAAAAAGTACAACCAAAAAAATCAGGAACACTAATTAACAAAAATAAAGTAAAATAGGGGTCCAAAGTCAAAGTCCAAAATTAAATCCAAGTACAAATGAAAGAAGAAACACATTGCCTCATGTGAAAAATTAAAACAAATATTAACATCCCTCAAACTATCAACATGATGATCCGGGTCCATGAGCCCTAATAAATGAAACCTAACTATTTACACTAAGTAAGAAAATGTCTATATACAAAAATGTGGTGCATTGTCCTTTGGCAACCAAATAATAACATTAAAACAAAGGAAACCTAACTACAACTAAACTACAGAACTATATACAAAGGCGGCGGGCAAGTCCTGCGGCTCACTGATTGTTGTTCCGGGCCAGGGCATCATCGAACTCCCGCTCGATGTCCCGGAGGCGGCCCCGTTCCACAGCCCCGAGTGTCCGCAGGGACGCCGATGTACCCACCTCCAACTCCCTGCGGATGGCCTCGAGGCACTCGGCCCGCCTGAGGGCCCTCCGCATGGAGTTCTCCGCCCTGACCATAGCGAGCCGCGCCTCTTCCGCCCGCCGCCGCTCCGCATCTATGGCATGGCCCAACCGCTGCCACACGGAAGCCACTTGACGTCCAGGGTCCTCCTGCCCTCCGGCTGATGCCTGCCCCTCTGATGGTGATGGCCCCGAGCCATCAAGGCTCCCACCTTCTTCCTCCTGCTGCTGACGTGCTGGTGCCGGTGCCCTGACACCTGCTGCCTGCACATCCTCCATTGTTTGGGGTGCTGTTGTTGCGGTGGCCACCCCTGCTGGACTCACGACTCCCGACTGGGGCAGGGATGTGTCCTCCACCAGCCTGGCCCCATCGTCAGAGGCAGCTCCACAGGGCACCCAGGTGACAGGTGGGTAGGAAGATGGCACGGAGGACGACTGGCGCATAGGGGGTTCAGGTGAGGAGGGGGTCGGAACAAGGCCCAGTGTATGGAGGAACACAGCCTGGTCTCCCTGAGAATGGGTCCGGACGTGGGCAACCCTGCTGGTGCAAGATGATCCACTAGCACCAGTGGAATGCTCACCTCCAGACCCCATCTCAGTCCCTTGCACGGCCTCCTCCTCCACCAAACCCACCACCAACCTGGATGACTCCCTGCCATCTTCCGCCGCGGAACCCTGTGGGGTCTCAGCTGCCCCTTCTGCTGCCGAGGAGTCCAACTTCCTCCTGCGCCTCCTGGACCTCCCCTCGGCAGCTGCGACCTGGGACACAGCACCGGACTCCTCACTCCCCGACGAGATGACAACAGGGGAGGGGAGCCGGGCCTTGTGTCTCCGGCTGGCGGTGGCATCCCTGCCGCTGTGCTCCACAGCACCTTCTCCGCCCTCCACATCAGATGACGCTGCAGGCAGGGAGAGACAGGAGACAGGCATCAGGACACTGTACAATTGACTCACACACATAACAGTTGTACAAGAGTGGCATTGTCATACTCCAGACCTGGCATCACAATCCCCAACACACTTGTCTCCTCAACGCACATACATGAGTCATTCAACAGCCATATTGCTACAGCCCGCTACATACATTCACATACAGCAGCATGAGCAGACAAAGGTGAGCCACACATCACATGATACACACGGACCCAAATACACATGCACACATGCAAAGCACACATCCAAGCATGTGTACCACTCCGCAAACTGTCAGTCATGAGATGAACATCCATGTCACATTTGCAATTCACTCTCCAACATGACAGTGTCACCTGCATCCATGTAGCAACACTGTTGCACCCTTCACAACTACACACACGCACACGCTGCAGACTAATGCACCTGGAATCAACATCCATGTGTCACACCACAAGCATGCCAACTCACCTGCACAGTCAAACACATGTGCCCACACACAAGCATTTGCACTGCAAGCACACACACACACACATGCACCATCCTTGTCTCACACATCACACGCACACATGTGCTTGTTTCACAGCCCTGCACACACACATTTATACATGGCCACACAAAGACATGTGCAACATGCACACTCCTGGCACACCACCACACACACAGCTTACAATCAGGATGCATGTACACTCACCGCTCGACTCCAGACGGGTCTGCCTCCCAAGGACCTGGACATGGAGCGCTGGGGATATGCGTTCCAGGACCCGAAGTTCATCTTGCGACAAGTGGCCCCGCCGCCCCTTGGCATCCACTGCCTTCACGAGGCGCCGGGCCTTGTTCAGGGTCCTGGACCTGTAGTCCTCCCAGCGCTTCTTGACTTGATGGAATTCTCGGACTGCCACCCCCTCTGCGTTGATGGCAGTCACAATGTCCGTCCAGATCCTGGTCCGTCCTTCCTTGTCGAGGCGCATCCGTCCGTAGAGGGCATCATACTGCCCCAGGACTCGCTCCACCAGGACACCAACTTCGGTGGCACTGAAGCTGGTGCCCCTCTGCCTCCCTGGCCGGGGGTTGCCAGTCGTGCCAGATGTTGTGCTCCCTGACATGGCAACCCCAGAGGCAGGAGTGGGTGGGCAACTGGGTCCTGGGGCTCGGCTGTGGAGCGATGGTACGGCTGTCGGGAGTCTTTGGTTCCAGCAGGGGTGGTCACAGCAACTGCACCCCTGGCTGATGTGCAGGCAGCAAACAGCAGGGCACGTGGGCAGCAGGCAGTCAGGCAGCAGCAGATGGCAGGTGGGAGCGTGCTCGGGGCTCTGGGGGGCAGGATTCCGGCCTTCGGGGCAGGAGCGTGGTCTTCCGTGTGTGAACGCGTGGCCAGCTTGATACGGAGTGAATTGGCACGTGAAAATCATGCACGTCTGCGTGGAATCCGAGGAAAGGCCGCGTAAGCACGTCAGCACGCGTACGCGATTTCATTGGTCCAAAGGGCCAGGCGCGTAAGCGCGTCTATAACGCACGGCCGTTTCCCAACCCGCGTGATTGGTCCAAAGGGCCAGGCGCGTAAGCGCGTCTATAACGCACGGCCGTTTCCCAACCCGCGTGATTGGTCCAAAGGGCCAGGCGCGTAAGCGCGTCTATAACGCACGGCCGTTTCCCAACCCGCGTGAAAAAATAAACCTCCCGCGCGAGCGCGTCAGCACGCGTACGCGATCTCATTGGTCCAAAGGGCCAGGCGCGTAAGCGCGCCTATGACGCACGGGTGTTTCCCAACCCACGTGAAAAAAATACACGTGCCGCGCGAGCGCGTCAGCACGCGTACCCGATTTCATTGGTCCAAAGGGCCAGGCGCGTAAGCGCGCCTATGACGCACGGGTGTTTCCCAACCCACGTGAAAAAAATACACGTGCCGCGCGAGCGCGTCAGCACGCGTACCCGATTTCATTGGTCCAAAGGCACACAGCGAGTAATCGCATATTCAACAGCGCGCGTGAAAAACGCCCGGTTACCATTTACATCTGAATACAATTACAATATTAATAACGTACATTTAACCTGGTAAACCTCGAGCATGTAGTCACACACGCTCGGCCACGACACGTGCAAAATTACAACAGGCAATACGGAAAGACGTACGCCTGCAGGAAGCAGGCGTACGTGACCCGGCACGTCTAAATATTCACGTGAAAACATCCTACAAGCTCAGTGCAAAGATGAACATACCGTTCCTAGCAGCAGTGGCTGTGGGTTACCAAAGGAGGAGGAGGAGGAGAGTCAGGGCCAGAATTTTCTCACCCAGAACCAGCCTATTCGGGATGCCTGATGACCAGGTGTATGGGAGGTACAGGTTTCCAGCACACATCATACTGGACCTGGTCAGTGAGTGGGAGGATGACCTCACATCACCCACCCTGTGCTCCCAAGCACTTAGCCCCCTGCAGAAGGTCCTGAATGTACTGCACTTCTTGGGCACTGGATCTTTTCAGCGGACAAGTGCCATAGTGGGTGGTGTGTCACAGGCCACGCAGTCACGCTGTCTACACCAGGTCTTGAACATCATCACTGCACGGCCATCAGTCCGCAGGCACATATATCTCCCCAGGACTCCTGCAGAAAGGCGGGCGTGCATCCAGGAATTCTATGGTGTGGCTCAATTCCCCAAAGTGCTTGGTGCAATTGACTGCACCCATGTGGCTCTACGTCCCCCCAGGGCAACAGAGCACATCTATAGAAACCGCAAGCACTGGCATTCCATCAACGTGCAAGTTGTATGCAATGCCAAGGGAATCATCACATCAGTATATGCCAACTATCCCGGGTCCACCCACGACAGCTTCATCTACAGAATGTCTACCCTAAGCCGGGACCTAGAGGCTGGCCGGCATGGAGATACATGGCTGCTTGGTGAGCATGAATGCCACTGCACATGCATGCATGTCAGATACAGGGTCATGTCACAACACCACTAATGATACCCATCACCACCTCCGCAGGGGACAGTGCCTACCCTATCAGCCCCCACATGATGACCCCAATCCGGAACCCCACCACGCCACCCGAGGTAAGGTACAACACAGCCCACATTGCAACACGGGGCATAGTGGAGCGCACATTCGGAGTGCTGAAGTCACGCTTTCGCTCCCTTGACCGTTCTGGCGGGCAACTGTTATATGCTCCCCCACTAGTGTGCAGGATCATAGTGGCAGCATGTGTCCTGCACAACGTTGCAACACGCCGGGGCCTGCCCGTGGACATGGTGGTGCCCCCACATCCACAACCACATGCACGCCCGCTGCGCATGGGAGGGGAAAGGGCACGGGGGGAGGCAGCCCGTACGCAACTGGTGGCCAACTTCTTCACCTAGGAATCACAGTGCTGGCTAGTGCACACTGCTCTGGCACATACCATCTGACGATCAATGATGACACTACCTGACAATGTCACAAAATTTCTTGACAATAAACTGTCAGAAACACATCAGCCTGAGAGTGTTAACATGGAAGTGTCACTATGTGTGCACCCCTACCTACACATACACCAGCAATGCATAACTATGAAAAGACACAACTCCATTCATCAAATATGCATTGGCACAGGCGAATTGCTACATGACAACATTGCCATGTCACCCAATCCCTTCACAGTCCCGCCACAGAGGACACCATGTCATGGTATGTGAGAGCAAACAAACTGACCCTCACAACATGACACCGGTGTCACAAATTGCAGTGCCCCAAATGGAACATAGCCGCACTTGAACAGCTAACCGTGATGGAGGCACTACTACACACCTGTGTAAGAGTCATTTCAATCAAATTACACACCAACCCACCCTGAAGCCCACCAAAACAAGACACAATGCATGTAATCAATGGTAGTCTCAATACCTGATTGTGCTGGTATGTCCTCACCGTCCAGATGTACAGTGATGGCGCCACGCAAAAGTGTCACTGCACATCTACCGACATGTAGTCTGACTCCAGAGAGTATGCCCGTGTGAAGAACTGTGTGAAATACCTGCAAAACATGAGTAACATATGTAAGTTGAGGCACATATCAAACCATCATGCATAGTTAGGTGCAACAACAATGTACACTATGAATGTCTACACAGTATTGACTATGGACTGCCCAACAGCTCATGGGAGTCCAATGTCACCGTGTAATTTGCTGTCACTTGGGCACACCCTTTGCAAGCCCATGGAAACGGAAGCAGGAGGGGTGTGGATGCCAGGTACCCAAGCATCGAAACCAAACTCAGGACAAGCCTGCATGTGCCCAGCCACAATACAGTGTATGCCCAGGTACCCACACAAGGCAACACACTTGAAAAAGAAAAATATGATAAGAAAAAATGGCCATGAAAGGGCCGGCGGGGAGGGGGGGGCCACCTATGAGGTCCGAGGACAGGATGCACGCCACAATCCACCTGTGTGGATCATGGGAAGTAAAAACACCCCATAGGCTCGTGGCCCACACGGCTACTCTGTTGTGGGAGATGAGTCGCTATCGCTCTGGCCAGACCCTGCAGCTGACTCAGGAGGTGGGGGAGCTGCCTCAGAAGATGGTGTGACAATGGGAGGCATCCCACGCAAAGCCCGAGTTTGCTCCTCCATGGCTGCAAGCAGGCGGGTCTGGAAGGTCTGGTTCTGGATTATAATCATGCGGAGGTCCCCATGCAGTAACCTCCGGGATGACCTGACCTCCGCACGAGTTGCCTGCATCTCGGCCGAGAGCGTCCGTGTCAGACGCTCCAGCTGCTCCTCTGTCCTTCTATGGGATGAAGCCTCAAGCTCTGACAGGGTCGACCTGAGGTGATGGAATTCTTCCCTCAGGCCTTCCCTGTGGCGCTGGGACTCCATGGAAAGTGATTCCCGCAGAGTCGCCAGTCCTGCCCGCCTGTCCATGTTGGACGCCAACATGTCCTCCCTGTGTGCCTGGCAGATGGACTCTGTAGCCTGCTCCAGTCGCTCCATCAGCCTTTCTGGGGGGACAATGGAAGTGGCCACCCTATCCATGGCCTGTGCAATCATCTCGGATGATGCTGCCTGTTGGGTGGCCATACCGTAGATGGATTGCTCCCAAGCGGTATTGCCAGGTGGCATACGGCCACCACGTTGGCAGGCACCACACCTGCCTGGGGCAAGGCGGACTGCGCCTTGCTGTGCCGGCAAAGCCTCAGGCTGCAGGACTGCATTCCCTCTCTGATCTGCAGCCCCAGGAACAGGATCAGAGATTGTGTGGTGTGGCCCTGCATCCGTAACCACCGGAGGCTGAGCTGCCGACACTGACATCCCCATTGAGGGCAATAACCCGGCTGCAGGTGGGTCGGACAGAGGAGATTCTCTCCCAAGAACACTCACCTGCGACTGCACATAGGTGTCATCCTCCGAGTCTACACCTGAATACTGCTCGGGGGAGGAACCCCCAGAGACACCCCTCGACAGCACGACCTGCAGCACTTGTGGGTTTTCACCCACAAACACACCACGTCCCTCACTTGTGGAAGGTCGGCCCGGGTTGCCCTCCTGGGACGGCTCCACCACCACATCCCCAGCATCAACAAGTGCGTCGTCCCCTGCAAAGACAAGAAAGAGAGAAATGGAAACAGGCATTAGCACCATGGCATACAACAAGGGCTGATGAACAACAGAGCCAGTAGTTCAATGACACATGTCCCACATGACTGGGAAACCTCCTATGCATTCACCATCACTGGGTCTGGAGGGGAGGCTCAGGGCACACAATGATGACACAGAGAATGGAGAGCAACGCCTGCTCCCCATGCTGCCTAGCACTGGCATCACACATTGGCCGGTGATTGCCATGTCAAATGCACATGCCATCACACACATGGCATGTGACATAGCCACCAAGTGAAGAGGGAGAGGAGGGCAACTAATTTGGATTTTGGCCACTCTGGTCCTGACATTGCTTCATCACATCAAGAAGTTAACATGTTGGACATGGATCTGCTAGTCCCAATTGGCCACGATGCACAGTGCCTTGTCAACATTAACAAAATGCAGTAAACAATGAGATTCCACCTCCCCATCACCTGTAATGGATTCATATAGCATTCGTGAAGCACCTGTACAGAAATGTATGAAGGTACAGCGGAGCACTGAGGGGTGGTGGGGCAGAAGGGGATGCCATTCAACAATCCTACTGGTGCTGGTGTCATTCATGTAACGCAAGTGCAGAGGTGGGTGGCACAATGAAGTGCAAGGGGAAGTTGCGGCTGGAAGTGCTGTACAAGGTAAGTAGGACTTAACGTCGAGGGCAGATGGTGGTAGGCGCAGACAAGTGCTGGGGGGGTGGCCTATAGGGGTACAGAGACAGTCATGCAGTGCTGTGGGCTCGGAGGGGACAGGGGAGGTACACACTGCATCTGGCTCGGCAAGGTCCTTGCAGATTTCAATGTGTCCTGCAGAGTTGTCAGATGCCGCAGATATGTGCCCTTGGATTGGGGCTCTCATCTTGGTGAGAAGGGTGAGACGCTATTGCCTTTGGAGCAGGCGGCAGGCCAGTTTGCCAGAGGATGAGCATGATGCAGGCCATTTCCTCTCTGCCACCCGGCACCTGTGTTTTGGGTTCACAAGATCCGAGTCATGCCAGGAGTCAGCATTGGCATGGGGCTTCAGGCGGATTGTCATGACCGTGGCAAAGACATCCAGTGTACCTGACATAGAGTGGAGCATGGAGTGGGCCCTGTCAGGATGGGAGTGAGCCTAAGGGGGAGCTGGATGGGGGGGAGATTTTGGCAGCATAAGCCTCGACTGACACACAGTTCATGGGTTGGAATACCAAGAAGGTGTGTGACAGTGGTGAGGGTGGCTTTGCCTGTGGGGTGGTGAGGGTGAGGTGGGAGGAGAGGAGAAAGTGATCACTCCAGGAGAGAGGAGTGCAGAGAGGGATGGAGAGGGGAAGGTCAGATGAGATCAGAGCATCAAGAGTGTGCCCTGCAGAATGAGTAGGGACAGACGGGAGTTTAGAGGGTGATAGGGAGTTGCTGAGGTCACGGAAAAGTCACGTGGGGGGGACAACAAGCATGCAGGTGGATGCGTACATCACCAAGGAAGAGGATTTCAGTGTCTGGGGACATGAGTGAGGAGGAGAGGTGAGGCCACTCAGAAAGGAAGTAGTACATTTGACCAGTTTTCCGATACACAGTACGCACAGTTTGTGAATGTCGAGGTGAGATGGAGAGAGACGTCACACAAGCCATTCCAGAGGGGAGTAGGTCTACGTAGGAGTGACAGTGGCAGGAATACCCTCAGGGAAGGCAAGGGCACACCCCCCCTGCACAGTAGTGCCGGGCCAAGGAGAGGATCTCCTGAACGTCAGGTAGGAGTGTGTCAAAGATGCAGACAGAGCTGGCCGTCAGACATGTTTCCATGAGACCAAGGATGTCAAGGTGCATTATCTCATGTAAGTGACATATGTTGGAGGAATGCCTGATGCAGCGGCAGAGTAAGGAGTGTAAATGTGGAGGAGGTTGACAGCCTTGTAGGACTTACGGGGAGTGCTACAGATCAGAGGTGCAGCATGTGTAGGAGTTGGAGTGGGAGGCGGAGAAGGATCATGGGAGGGTGCAGGGAGGCAGTGCAGGATAGATGAGGAGAGAGGAGGGGGGACAGCAGGAAAGGAAAGGAAGTTGATGAGATGTGGGTAGCATTTGTCAAGGAGAATAAGGTTGGCCTGAGGGCCTTGGACTGAGATGCTCCCATTACCATACACATCAATTGTGGCCTCTGAGGATTGGAAGGAGGCCAAGAGTACACCCCAACGGGTCACACCATTGATGGTGGAAGAGGAGCAAGGAGAGAGGACTGGGACCATGTGAAGGGTCCATGGGACAGGCAAAGGCATGTATGAGCAGATGTCAGTGAGAGTTAACCTTGAGTAGGCTCAGATGTACTTGTCAGCAATAGGGTGGGTCGCATTGGAGGGCAGGGTGCCCTCATTTGACTGTTTGCAAACAGGTGTCGTGAGTAGGGCACGATGGTCTGAACAGTAGAAGTCAGGGAAGATAGACCATGAAGAGCAGCATGGAGTGTGAGGGAATGGGGCTTGAAACCAGACGGAACAAGAGCACACAGGTAGGAGGTGGGTGTCAAGGCAAATTCCAGAGTATGACAGCATGTTGAGTGCCATGTATATACAGAGGACGCATTAGCATGTGGTATCATTGCATGTCAGGCATGTGACGATGGAACTTGAATGGCTGGGGGAAAGTGTAGGAATGGTATGTAAGACATAAGATGAATAGACAGGGGAGAATGAGCAACAATGTCGTGACAAAATGACAATTCAAGGGGAACTTCCATGGTGTAGGGCCATATGTGCACTGTTGGCAGTAGGGATAGTGGTGTGGGCACATGGTGTTGCACTGAACATACTGGATGAGGCACATGGGTGACACTATCAACTCTGCCACACACCCCCTTGACAGGCACCCAACATGAAGGCTTCGCACACACACCATGCACATGGATATAACACACATGCATGTGCACTCACCGGATGATGCCTCGTAATCAGGGAGATCTCCCACACCTTGGAGTTGTCCCTCGGTGACGTAGGATCCAGCTACGGACTCGTGTGGTGTGAGTTCTATTTCCTGTGCTGGGGACCCACCTCCAGTCACCAAGGTTGCGGCATGACTTGAGGCCAGCTTATCCTTTGCCCTGCGCTTAAGGTCATTCCAGCGCTTCTGGCAATCACTAGCTGTGCGCCTCACTACTCCAAGGGCACTTATTTTGTCAGCAATGGTCTGCCAGTGTGCCTGGCGTCTGGCATGTGTGGTCTTGGACCCTGCAACGATGACCATTTCCCTATCATGGTCTGACACATACTGAACAAGTGCATTCAGTTCGGCGTCTGTGAAGCTGGGCTTCCTTGATGGGCCGGACTGTGCAGCCGTGCCTGGGGCATCAGCCTGTGCCGGACGTGCACTCTTCCTCTTCCGCTTGGAAGGGGGTGGGGATCCAGAGTGTCCTACGCCGCTGTGGACACTAGGGGCAGGAGCCGTGGTGGACTCAGTACTGGGTGTGTGGGATTGCACACTCAGCATGGGAGTAGGTGCAGGCATTGGGGGTAGAGGGATAGGGTCAGGCCTGATCTGAGGTGCATGAACTAGGACCGACACAGTCTTGGCAGGGTGTATGAGAGGTGGGGTGGATGGAGCCACACCCTGCCCACGGGGGGCAGCAGATGACCTATCTGGCATAGATGCGCGTGTCCTGATGACACCAATGTGCACCGGTGCACGTGCAGTGGACCTGCTGACCTGGATGTCAGCGATGGAGTCACCCTCGGACAGGTCTGGTGCCACAATGGGCTGGTCCAACAAGGGCTGATCAGGGTTGGTATCAGCCACATGACCCTCAACCTGGGGGGGGGGGCAGGGCGGGGGCCATGGGTGTCCCTGACTGGTCCTCCAGACTGGGGGGGACAGGGGCACCCTGCAAGTCACAACCACGTCCCCTAGTGGATCCTCCACGGCCACCACGTGTGGCTCGGCCACCTTTGCCACCCTTACGGCTTGCACGCCTCCCAACCATGGCACTGATGTTATTGTGCGTATGGGAGTGGGTGTGCACAATTGTCCTGGGCAATTGGGTGTCAAAGGGGTTGGGTACCAGATGGTATTCGTACCCTAGTGCAGTGGCAAGGCTATATGACACCCCTGGGGAAAGATGACGGGTCACGCAACGCACAGGCACCCCAAAAAAGTTAAGGAACGTGCACGATACCCCTCCTAGACCACGTGTGCGTATAAAAAACCCTGCACTACGCTGTGGCATCCAGTAACACAAGAATGAACGTATGCGTGTCACACGCAGCCTAGATTGACCTCTGAAGAGGTACGTGACACACGGGGCAAGCACAGATGATAGATGCGTGCGCAACTCACCGTCTGCCAGGGAGAAATGCGTCAAAAAGACGCGCGTGTGCGCGTTGGCAACACCCCCGCCAAAAGAAGAATGGGACGCTGTCTGAGGAGACAGGACAACAGTAGAAGGGAACGCTGTGTGAGGAAACAGGCCCAGGAAAAAGAGCAAAAGAGAAAAAGCTGTCAGAGGTAACAGGGAGTACGACCTTTGAACGCCGTGAAGTAAATCGCGTGTCAACTGACAAGAAGTACAGAATACACCAACTCGCTCTCCATGAAAAGCACGTACAAGGAAATGGCGTTCTACATGTACCTTTTATGCAGGCCCACAGGTCCTGCGTCACTTCCGCGTGTAGGCGCTGAAGGGCCAGCCTCCAATCACACGCATTGACACTGGCTTGTGTTTCTTTCACGCGGGTTGGGAAACGGCCGTGCGTTATAGACGCGCTTACGCGCCTGGCCCTTTGGACCAATCACGCGGGTTGGGAAACACCCGTGCGTCATAGGCGCGCTTACGCGCCTGGCCCTTTGGACCAATGAAATCGGGTACGCGTGCTGACGCGCTCGCGCGGCACGTGTATTTTTTTCATGTGGGTTGGGAAACACCCGTGCGTCATAGGCGCGCTTACGCGCCTGGCCCTTTGGACCAATGAAATCGCGTACGCGTGCTGACGTGCTTACGCGCTGAGGGCCTTTCCTCGGATTCCACGCAGACGTGCATGATTTTCACGTGCCAATTCACTCCGTATCAAGCTGGCCACGCGTTCACACACGGAAGACCACGCTCCTGCCCAGAAGGCCGAGTTACTGCCCCCCAGTGCCCCGAGCAGCCTCCCACGTGCCATCTGCTGCTGCCTGCCTGCCTGCCTGCTGCCACCGTGCCCTGCCATTTGGTGCCTGCACATCAGCCATCTGCAGGCGTACAGTTGCTGTGTCCACCCCTGCTGGAACTGAAGACTCCCGACTGGAAGAACACCACTCCACAGCCCAGCCCCAGGACCAAGTTGCCCACCCACTCCTGCCTCTGGGGTTGCCATGTCGGGCACTGAAACATCTGGCACCACTGGCAACCCCCAGCCAGAGAGGCAGAGGGGCCCCAGCTTCAGTGTCACCGAGGTTGGGGTCCTGGTGGAGCGAGTCCTGGGGCAGTATGATGCCCTCTTCGGAAGTAGCTGCGCCAACTATGAAGGACGGACTCGGATCTGGGACGACATCGTGACTGCCATCAACGCGGAGGGGGTGGCAGCCCGCGACAACCCACATGTCAGGAAGCGTTGGGAGGACTGCAGGTCCAGGACCCTCTCAAAGGCCCGGCGCCTCGTGGAGGGGGGCCGGGGCCACATGAGTTCGATCCAAATGAGGGTCCTGGCACGCATACACCCAGCGCTCCACTCCCAGGTCCTTGAGAGGGAGACCCGTCTGGAGTTGAGCGGTAAGTGTGCAGGCATTGCTGTGTGAGACAGTGCATGTTGCAGTGTGCTGGTTGTGTGATGCTGTATGTGTGGAATGGGCCTTGTAGGCATGTATGTGTGCAGTGTTGTCATGGCGATGCATGTGCGACCAGTAATTTGTGGATCACATGGTTGTTGTATGTGTTGCTATGCAACCTGAGGAGGCCTATGCAGATTGGACACATGTGAGCATGCAAGTGTATGTTCGTGGACATGGGTGTGGGTGAGGGATGGATGCTGATGCCAGGTACATGTATGGTGTCGAGGTCGGTGTGCTTGACCTGCATGTCTGTGACTTTTGAATGGCATGGATGCATGACACATGTCTGTGACACTGTACAGATTCACTGATGCTGCCTAATCATCCTTGTATCCACTGTGTTTGTGATGTACGAGGCCACATGGATGTGACAGAGGTGAAGTGTGTGCGTGTGATTTGCATGACCAATGATGCATGTGAGTTCCATGACATCGTACTTTAGAAGAGTGCAGTGGACATGTATATTGATGTGCATGCCATGGACCATGGGTGTTGCGTGTGTGTATTGCCTGACCCATGTGTTGTGGAGGGACATGATAGAAGTGTACTTTACCATTGCCAGTCATCTGATATTGCTTCCTGTGTAGGGGACCATTGTACCGTGCCCTGATGCTTGTGTTCTATGTCTCCCTCTATGCAGCGGCTAGTGATGGAGAGGGCGGGGACGGCGCTGTGGAGGTAGACGGCGGGGATGCCCCCACGGCTGCGGCGGAAGGGGTGGGTGAGCCCCCACAGGGGCCAGCTACAGCGGAAGAGGGCAAGGAGCCATCCAGGTTGGTGGTTTCTACAGAGGAGGAGGCGGCCGAGACTGAGGCACACCTGAGGCCTGGTGGGGGCATCCCTGCTGGTGCAAGTGGTGCAGTCCAGGGCCAGGGGCAGGAGGCAGCACAGGTCGCCGTGGAGGTGCCTGTGCATGTCGCTGTCCCTGACCCTGTGAGTGCACCACCATGCACCAGCATGGATGCCCCGTCCCAGGCCCGTCCGCAGGTGGAGGGGGTGTCTATGTCATCTGACTCCCCTCCACCTGCGGACGAGGGGACCCGTGGGCGCATGGAAAAGGTCCTGATTGGGGTCGCGTTGCGCACGGGGGTCATTCGTGATGACGTGCGTGCTTCCCGGGAGGAGCACGCACATCATCACGAAGAGCACCGTGCCGACGTGGCCCAGTTGGGATCTGCCATTGGCGCGGGTTTTCTGCAGGTGATGGCCAATGTGTCGGGCATCTCCTCCTCTGTGGAAAGTATGCGCCGGTCGTTCTCCTTGCCGTCTTCCGGCCCAGTTGACACCCGGGCCCCCTGTGGACCTGCCCCGACCAATGCAGCCGGCTCAGTGGGGATCCCATCCCTGCCACAGTCGGGAGTCGGTGGTCCAGCTGGTGTGGACACCATGGCAACTGGACCCCTGCAGGTGGAGGATGTGCCGGCATCATCAGGCAGGGCACGTGCACGACGGCGTCGGTGGATACCATCAGCCTGGATGCCGTCGTGCTGGCAGAGGCAGTGGCTGCAGAGGCAGCGGCAGCGACGTGGGAGGCGTCATGGCTCGGGGCCATCAACATCGGAGGGGCAGCCATCGGCGGGAGGGCAGGAGGACCCTGGACAGAATGTGTCTTCCGTGTGGCAGCGGTTAGGCCACGCAATAGATGCGGAGAGGCGGCGGGCAGAAGAGGGGCGGCTCGCTATGGTCAGGGCGGTGGACTCCATGCAAAGGGCCCTGAGGCGTGCCGAGTGCCTCGAGGAGATCCGCAGGGGCTTGGAGGTGGACACTGCGTCAGCCCTGCGGGCCCTCGGGGCCATTGAGGAGGAACGCCTCGGGGAGATAGAAAGGGAGTTCGATGATGCCCTGGCCCATAACATCTCTCAGTGAGCCGCAGGACTGGCCCGCCGCCTTTGTATATAGTTATGTAGATAGTAGGTTTCCTTTATTTTTATTTATTATTTGGGTTGATTGGACAATGGCCCACGTTTTTTGTATATAGTTAGCATTAGTTAGGTTTTGGGTAGGTTTCATTTTATGGTTTTTAGGGATATTGGACCCGGACAATCATCTTTGTACATAGTTTGTGGATATTTTCGATTTTATTATTTGGACCATGGGGCAATGTGTTTGTTTTTGATTTCCATTTTGATTGACTTTGCACCCGTTCTTTTGGATTTCACCTTTCATTAGATTTTTTTTGTTTTTTACCTGTTACTTTGTGTATTCATTTAGGTGTTTCTTTTTTTTTCCTTCTTACATTTTAATACATTGTTCTTTTGATTCTATTGTGTGGACTTCTCTCATTGGTTTGTTGACTGTCACAATCTGGGTTTTCACAGTCATGTGTTGCCATTGTGTGAGTCCGACGGACTTGGACTCATGCGCATACTGCTCATTGGTTATGTATCATGTAATGGGTATTTGATTTTTGAATGGATGTGTACCTTGGATGTGTGTATGGACTGGGGTGACATGGGGTGGGATGTGGTTGCCCATGGGATCCTGGGATCTGTATTGTGATTTCCTATTGGCAGGGGAACATCTGTGTGGGCCTGGTGGAGGGTGCCCCATGACTGCTGGGGGGTGGGGTTGGTGGGAGACATGACTGGGACATAAGTGGGGGCCTGCTGGCAGGTGCCCCACAGTGCTGGGGGGTGGGGGTGGTGGGAGGCATGAGTGGGACATGGGTGGGGGCCTGGTGGAGGGTGCCCCATGACTGCTGGGGGGTGGGGTTGGTGGGAGACATGAGTGGGACATAAGTGGGGGCCTGCTGGCAGGTGCCCCACAGTGCTGGGGGGTGGGTGTGGTGGGAGGCATGAGTGGGACATAAGTGGGGGCCTGCTGGCAGGTGCCCCACAGTGCTGGGGGGTGGGTGTGGTGGGAGGCATGAGTGGGACATAAGTGGGGGCCTGCTGGCAGGTGCCCCACAGTGCTGGGGGATGGGTGTGGTGGGAGGCATGAGTGGGACATAAGTGGGGGCCTGCTGGCAGGTGCCCCACAGTGCTGGGGGGTGGGGGTGGTGGGAGGCATGAGTGGGACATAAGTGGGGGCCTGCTGGCAGGTGCCCCACAGTGCTGGGGGGTGGGTGTGGTGGGAGGCATGAGTGGGACATAAGTGGGGGCCTGCTGGCAGGTGCCCCACAGTGCTGGGGGGTGGGGGTGGTGGGAGGCATGAGTGGGACATAAGTGGGGGCCTGCTGGCAGGTGCCCCACAGTGCTGGGGGGTGGGTGTGGTGGGAGGCATGAGTGGGACATAAGTGGGGGCCTGCTGGCAGGTGCCCCACAGTGCTGGGGGGTGGGGGTGGTGGGAGGCATGACTGGGACATGGGTGGGGGCCTGGTGGAGGGTGCCCCATGACTGCTGGGGGGTGGGGTTGGTGGGAGACATGAGTGGGACATAAGTGGGGGCCTGCTGGCAGGTGCCCCACAGTGCTGGGGGGTGGGTGTGGTGGGAGGCATGAGTGGGACATAAGTGGGGGCCTGCTGGCAGGTGCCCCACAGTGCTGGGGGGTGGGGGTGGTGGGAGGCATGAGTGGGACATGGGTGGGGGCCTGGTGGAGGGTGCCCCATGACTGCTGGGGGGTGGGGGTGGTGGGAGACATGGGTGGGGGCCTGGTGGAGGGTGCCCCATGACTGCTGGGGGGTGGGAGTCATGAGCAGGTGTGCAGGGTAATCCCCTGTGGTGTGGACTGCATGCAGGGGACGTGGAGGCTGTACAGGGAAGACCTGTGAAGACCCAACGATCGGAGTAGCGTGTTCAACTATCCACGCCCCCCTGAAATGGACGTAGCCTGGGATTTCGCGTGTGAAACGTTCCCGCGCACCCCTGAAATGGAAGTAGCCTGGGATTTCGCGTGTGAAACTTCCCCGCGCACCCCTGTAATGGACGTACCCTGGCTTTTCGCGTGTGAAACTTCCCGCGAACCCCTGTAATGGACGTACCCTGGCTTTTCGCGTGTGGGACTTCCCGCGCACCCCTGGTATTCCCGTAGCCTAGCTTTTCGCGTGTGAAACTTCCCGCGCACCCCTGTAATGGACGTACCCTGGCTTTTCGCGTGTGGGACTTCCCGCGCACCCCTGCAATTCCCATAGCCTAGCTTTTCGCGTGTGAAACTTCCCACGCACCCCTGTAATGGACGTACCCTGGCTTTTCGCGTGTGGGACTTCCCGCGCACCCCTGCAATTCCCGTAGCCTAGCTTTTTGCGTGTGAAACTTCACGCGCACCCCTGTAATGGACGTACCCTGGCTTTTCGCGTGTGGGACTTCCCGCGCACCCCTGGTATTCCCGTAGCCTAGCTTTTCGCGTGTGAAACTTCCCGCGCACCCCTGTAATGGACGTACCCTGGCTTTTCACGTGTGGGACTTCCCGCGCACCCCTGCAATTCCCGTAGCCTAGCTTTTCGCGTGTGAAACTTCACGCGCACCCCTGTAATGGACGTACCCTGGCTTTTCGCGTGTGCGACTTCCCGCGCACCCCTGCAATTCCCGTAGCCTAGCTTTTCGCGTGTGAAACTTCACGCGCACCCCTGAAATGGACGTACCCTGGCTTTTCGCGTGTGGGACTTCCCGCGCACCCCTGCAATTCCCGTAGCCTAGCTTTTCGCGTGTGAAACTTCCCGCGCACCCCTGAAATGGACGTAGCCTGGGATTTGACGTGTGAAACTTCCCGCGCACCCTTGAAAATCGCATGGGCCGCTTGCCGTGATGGTCCAGGGTTAGCGCAGCCCCTTGCGCTGGTTTGTGATTTTTATGAGATTTCCCAGCGCAAGGGGCGTTCCTGGGGGCGTAACTGGCGCTGCAGCGAGTCGCTGCGCCACTGTGCGCCACGGCTGCCTGGGGAAGCTAAAATCCATGAATACGCTGTGCGCCGGATTCGGTTTTGGCGCACGCGGCTGGCGCAGACTATCGCACGCGCACGCTGTGCGCCAGCCACGTGCGCTACTTGTGCGCTGAATTCTATGAATTACCCTGTTAGTGTGGTGTCCGGTTCCTCTGCGAGTTCCACTTCGGACCAGGTATCTTTAATTCGTTGTACCACCGTGTGATATGTAATATATTGCCCAGTGCTCAGCCCCATTTGTTCCACCAGATCCTCAAATTCCAGTATTTTCCCCGCTTGCCACACGTCGCCCAATGTTGCAACTCCCACCGGTTCCCAATACTTCCTAATCCTTTACCTAAGTTGCTCTTCTGTTCCCATCATTGTAACCAGTGGGATTTGCGGAGAGCACAGGGCTGGCTTATCCATCAACCGGCACGCCCTCTGCCACATCCCCCACCCAAGACCCAACATCCCCGGGCGACCTCTCATCTCCCGCTTGGGACAACCATATCATTTCTCTCAAAAAGTATGGAGTGCAATCTCCCTGATGCAGCCTTTGTTCTGAGGTGGGCTCAGCAGAGAGCCATTTAGCTACATGTTGCAACTGGCTCGCTACATAGTATACTTCCCAGTTAGGCAATTTGATGCCTCCTTCTCATGTGGGCTTTAGAGTTTCCATAGGGCTACTCTGTTCCTCATCCCGTGCCATAGAAATTCCCTGCAAATACTGTCTAGTTTAGTAAAGAATTTCCGGGGTATGGGATGTTCACAAAGCAATGCAATAGTCTGGGCAGTGCCACCATCTTGAGCATCGCCCCCCCGTCCCATCATTGCTAAGGGGATTTTTGCCCAGAACTTCATGCTGTTTTCCAGTTTCTGAACCGTTCTTACTGTATTATGCCTATGTTCAGCTTCTACTGTATGATGTATATCTATCCCCAGATACCTAAAGGTTGTGGTCTCCCACGGTATCTGGAGTACCGGCAAGTTCTTCGCCAAGAGCCCTCTGTATCTACCCAGCGGAAACACACAGGATTTATTTGGGTTCACAGCTATACCCGAGAGTTCAGCAAACCTATCTATCACTTCTAATACATACTGCAGATTCTCCTCTGGGTAGCGCAAATACAATAACATGTCATCTGCGTATAGGGAGATTAAGTGTGATGTTTCCCCGACAACAATGCCTATTTCGTCATATTGCTGTCTCAGATAAATCGCCTGGGGCTCTAAGGCCAGAATATATAACATGGGGGACCAGGGGCATCCCTGTCTGGTCCCTCTACCAAGTTGCCACCTTTCTGAAATCACAGTTCCTGTCTTCACTCTCAACAATGGCTCGCTATAAAGAAGTTCTACCCAGTGAAGATATCCTGGTCCCATACCATAGCTTGCTAGGGCCGCCTTCAGCCAGGGCCACTTGACCGAGTCAAATGACTTTATCGCATCCAGCGACACTATCGCCATTTCACTAGTGTTCCCTTCAGTATGTTCAATCACTCGATGGAGTCGCCTTAAGTTGTTCGAGATAATTCCATTCGGGACATATCCTGTTTGATCAGGGTGAATTAATTTGGTTATGACCTTTTTCAATCTGTTTGCCAATACCACTGTTAAAATCTTACTATCTTGGTTTAACATAGATAGGGGTCTATAGGAACCACAGTCACTCCCAGGTCTCTCTGGCTTGGGGAGTGGTATAATAACTGCTTCACGCAGCGATTCTGGTAGTCTCCCAACTTCATATGCTTCGTTAAGCATTTCCAGCAGTGGGGGGAGAATCTCTGCTTTATATGCCTTATAAAATTCACTCTGGTGTCCGTCAATTCCCGGGGTTTTGCACGCGGGTAGCTGCCTCACTACCTCTTCTAGCTCTTCTAGAGTGATCGGGGCATCCATCATCTCCCTTTCTTCTACACTAATTTGGGGCAGCCCAATATCTTCCAATACGTCTCTTATTTCCCCTTTCTGGCTTCCCTTCCCATCGCCATACAAGCGTCTATAGTAGTCTACAAATTCTTGGTTGACCCCCTCCTGCGTATCCTCCACATCGCCATTATCTCTCACGGTTGTTCTAATTGGGGGCCTAGGGGTCTCGTTTTTGTAAAGCCATGCCAGGAGTCTTCCTGGTTTGTCACCTCCAGCGTGCTGTCTCTCTATGTACTTTTTATAGTTAAGGTTACATAATCTCTCCCAACATCCTGCACATTTCTGCTGCAGGCCCAGGGCCTTTTCCATATCTGCCTTAGTGTTACTGCCTTGTTCTAATACCCTCTCCAATTCCTTCTCTGAGTCCTGTAGCTCGGACAGAATCCCATCCTGCAGTCCTTTAGACTTGGCTATGGCTATTCCTCTCACCACCACTTTAAAAGCTTCCCAGAGTGTGCCCGCTGTCTTTACACTGCCAGTATTTATCTCAAAATAACTTATTATTTCCTCCCGCATGTCCTCCCTGAATATGCTGTCTTTAGGAGCTTCTGCATGTGATCGCCACGTGGGTATCCTCCCCCTAGGGGGTCGGTATTGCCATGCTCGCAACAGTGGCGAATGGTCCAAAAGGACTCTAGCTTTGTATTCCGCCTGCAGTATTTCGGTCAGCAATTCCTGCGTGACAAACACATAGTCCAATCTTGTATGTAGGCCCTGTGGGGCCGCATAATGTGAATAGTGTCTATCCTGTGGATGGCATGTTCTCCATACATCTGTAAGCCCAAACTCCGCCAATAGAGCATGTAGTGCCTTTGCTGCTGGTGTGGGTTTAACTATTTTAGTGTCTGATCTATCTATGGTGGGGTTCAACACACAATTGAAGTCTCCCCCCCACAATATGGCCCCTCCCACGCTGCCGCTGAGCTTACTATACAGTGTCCTGAAATACGCAGCTGTATCTTGGTTCGGAGCATAGGTATTCATAATGCAGATCTCTCTGTTTTCCACCATCCCTCTCAGAACCACCATCCTACCGTCCGCCTCTACCTGCGAGTTCAGCATCTGGAACGGAACATGCGGGGGCACCCATGTTAATACCCCTCTTGCATAGGCGGAGTATGTTGCCCCCACTATCGTCCCTCTCCAGTTTTTCCCTATCACTTCTAGTTTATCTTTCGTTAAATGAGGTTCTTGTAACAGGGCTATATCCACTTTCTGTCTGCGTAGGTACATTATTACTTTGTTCCGCTTCAGATAACTGTTGAGCCCCTTGACGTTACAAGTGACTATCTTAAGGTCTCCTATGGTTCATTTTGTTTCCCGTGAGGTGTAGGCTTACCTCCGAACACCACCCCAACTATAACAACCCACAGCACACAACCCCTTCCCTCCCTCCTCCCCGCCCTACCCCAACCCCAACAATTGCCCAGCTCCATCCCTGGATCTCAGGCTCCCCCGCGTTTGGACCTACCCTGGTACCCCGGGCAAGACCACAGCAGGGCGTCACCGCACATCGGTAACCTAACTAAACTATAAATGGGGGGATGTACAGGTTGGTCCTGCAAGGCTCCTAGTTAAAGCCTAAATCGCAATGTTCGCAGATCATGAATGTATCACATCCCGACAACACCATTCCGCTGGTTACCGCAGTGACTATATTCAAGTCCCTTAGTCTTAAATTCTGAGATCCCCCGGTGCCCCTCTCGTACATTACTTTTCCACATCACCACCTTCTCCTGTCTGAACGTCCGAATCCTGGGGGCAACCCTGGGTGTCGAGCCATCCCATGGCTTCTTCCGGCATTTCGAAGAACAAAGTTCTGTGCTTATGAAAAACCTTCAGTTTGGCCGGGTAGAGCAGCATATATTTATGGCCCGCTTCTCGCAACCTCCTTTTGACTGCCCCAAAGTTCATTCTGCTCCGCTGCACCACCAAAGTATAATCCGGGTAAGCCGTTATAATTGCTGAGCCTTTCTGTATTGTCCCACCTTTGCGGAACTGTTCCAGGATCCTTTCACGATCCCTGTAATTAAGTATTTTAGCGATCACCGGCCTAGGTGGGCCTCCTGGCGGCGGTCTCCTCGTTAGGGCCCTGTGCGCCCTTTCCACTGTGAACCCCTGAGACAGCACTCCCCCAGTGATTTCCTGTAGCAACATTGTTTCAACAAAATCCGTGGGGTTATGGCCTTCCGCTCCCTCTGGTAGTCCAACAATACGGATATTATTTCTCCGTGCTCGCCCTTCTGCCTCCTCCGCTCTGCTCTCCAGATTACCCACTCGCTGCACCAGGGCATGAAGCTCCAATCAATTAGAAGCACAGTCCGCAGTGTTAGGGCCCATTTCCTTCTCAAGGTTCGCGGTGCGCTCCGCCAGGGACCGTACGTCTTGTCGTAGCAGATTCACATCGTCCTGCACTGCCCCGACCTGAAGCTCCAGTGCTGTTTTTAATTCTGCCACCGCCAGCTCAAGCTTGGTCTCCCACGCCGCTTTCAAATCGGCGATCGCTTCGAGGACCTGGCACTGCTCCCAGCTTGGCCTTTGTCTCTGCTCCTGGCTCCTTCCGCAGACCTGTATTATGTATTTACATTATTTCTGCACAATTGGCAGACCTGCACTACCAGGAAGTTGCACCTGGTTGTTTTTATGTACTCGTTCCAGGCATACTTAAGTATTTGTTCTAAGCACAATATTTTCTGCATGGTAAACTTTTGTTCTAATCATAACATTTCCTGCATATTTTACATGGTAAACTAGGATATTTACCATAAAAGCTGATCCCTCTTTTCTTTCTACATCTGTTGCAAATACTCCTATCACATTCTTGTCAAAAGTATAGGAATTTGTGTATTTGTTATATGTATTTACGTTTGTCAAATAAAAAATGGTAACATATATATTTTTCCCAATAAATTGTGTGTGATGTGATTTTGCATTGCTTTGTGTCTCTCTTGGACAGTCTGGGTAGTTTTAAGTTAGGATATCCATTTGTTGGATACCAAGTTAACTAAAATTAGTAGCTTTCTTCAAATTTATTCTCTACAGCTTGTGTATTTTTTGTTGCCTGGCTCCTTCCGGGCCTGTTGGTGTCTTTGTATATTCCTCTAGTGTAGGTTGCTTACTCTTCGGTCTTGGGGGCTTATTAGACATGGCGCTGCGCCTAAGAGTCGCAAATCAGCCCCTTTACTCGTGGTCCTCGATCCCAGCAAGGGTGGATTCTCACTGTCCTCAAAGGGCGGGTGGTGTCTGCTAGTTTCTTCGATCGTCCACGCTCCGTTTGGAGCACTCCACCAGCGTTTTCCCTTTCGTTTTCCTTCTTCGCAGCCACCCAGACTGTGCAATGTGATAGTTATTTCGTATCTCTAGCGTTCTTCTTCTGCTGTTGTCGGACAGAGACAGCCCTTCGTTTCAGGGATGTGCCCCTCGGGATCTCTTTGTTCTCGTCCGCGGCCATTTTGGAGCCCTCTCCGCGGCCACCCTCTCAGGACAAAGGAACGATGCGGCCGTTTCTTCGCTCCACATTTGCCATCGACCCGCTCATACTCTGCTCTGTATCTTCCCACGCCTGTACATACTTTTGGGCCACCACTGATCCAAAAAATATGCGTTTCTTGTTCGGATCAAGTTGTCGGATCACGGAGCTCGCAGGATTTCCAGCCTATTCCATGGCTGCCAAGTCACGCCCCCCCACCATGCCATCCTTCACCTGGTCAGGGAGTGTGAGAATGACCTGGCATCACCCACCATGTGCTCGCAGACAGTACTGCTTCATGTCAAAGGCTATCTGCTCTTCACTTCCTGGCCACTGAGTCATTCCAGTGTACAGCCATGGTTGGGGGTATTTCCCAGCCAACATAATCATGGTGGCTCCGTGAGGTGTTGCATCATAGCATGCATGCATAGACACATAGACATGCCACGCATTCTGCATGCAAGGCAAAGAGTGGCCCCGGACTAATATGTAATTGCCCAGTTTCCCCGGGTCCTCTGAGCCATTGACAGCACCCATGTTTTGCTAGCTGTTTTTAACCCGAAAGGCTCTGTCATCATCAGCTAGCCTGTTTTAACACTACTGAATACCGAACTGATGTAAAGGAGCAGATTTGGCAGACTAAGAATAACATTGCATATCAAACGATGCTTACCATTTAAAGTGGGAGAATAAGAACAGTGAGAACAATTATAATTGCAAAAGTAACAGAAAGCCTCCATTGCCATAGCCAAGAGAAGGCAATATTAAAAGACCTGAATAACAACCAATATTGCCAAAACATGAAGAGGACAATTAAGAACCAGACTAATTGTAAACACTATTGTCACAGAGAAGAAGAGGCAAGAGTTATTAAAGACCCAAACAAGCATTGTCAAAGCCAAAGAAGAGCAAGTATGATAAAAAGACATTATCAGCATTTGGTTGATGTAGGACTGGGAAAACAGGTTTGGCAGAAGAGCATAATCTGAATTCCATGTGACATAAACAGCACCAATGTGGTTCATGTTTTTCTAAAAGTGTATATTACTGAAGTTGTTGAAGGTCAAACGACTTTACCAAGTTGTTTATAACAAACTTTACCACAGAAGTACTTGCAGTAGAGTTGGAAGCTTTTAGTCCAGGCAGGCGAGTATACCAGGGCAAGGAACCTTGTGGTAGTAGACCTGGTAGGTGAGCAGACCAGGTAAAAGATATTGAAGAACTGTGTTGTGGTTAGATACTGAGTAGAAGAAGTGAGAAAACCACTATGTGATGATTTTGTGAAGCATTGTAGAATCATCCTGACAAACTATTTCTGTAGCTATTAAGGAACTATAAAAGCAGTTTTGGTTCCTAAGAAGAAGTTGTGTTGAACTCTTTGCTACAAGTCAAGCTTTGTTATTTCCTTTTTGAACTGTTGGAAAGTCCTATTGAGCGACTTGTTGGAGCAAGTATAATCTTATTACCAGAACTTTGTTATAAAGCAGAACTTTCCTATTTTGAACTGTTGCTAAAAATTCCTGCTTGGAATCTGGGGAATGGAACATTAACCAGGTCACATAGAGAAACAGTTTTTAAGTATATGTTTGAAGTAACTGTGATTTTTGTTTTCTATTTCTATTTTGCATTGCCATATATATTTCCTACATATGTTTATTGTATGCATAAGTGTGATGGACACATTCCTTTTGTTATAGTGTTTCCTTTAGTTTACTTTGATAGGCAGGGCCATTTTCTTTAGGGTAGGGATAGTGAGGCATTTATCAAACCCTTTTAATGTAATAAAATGGCATCTTATAGAAAACCTTCACAGAGTTGTATGCCTCACATTTCTGACCCCTCACAGTACTGTGAGGAGGAAGAGTGGGTGAAGGGGTAATTTGGTATTTGGGTGCATGATTCAGGGAGTGCCTCCTTTGTGCAAGTACTGTATCGAGGAAGGGTAGGAGTGGAAGCTATGAAGATTAGAGGTAAGTAACCCTGCAGTCCATCTTTGTCGATTGCGCCACACAATCTCATGTCTAGCGATTCACATTGTTTTTCCTTTGCGCTGTTGGTTTCTGCACAGCTTGAATCTGTGAATAATCTCCCCACAGAATGCATTTGTGCCGCGCAATGACCTTGCCCATCGTTAGCGCTTTTAATGTAAACTAGGCCATTGGGCATCATTCCGAGTTTGGCTGAATTCCCCTGGTATTGCTGCGAAAGTACCACCAAACTCAGTTACCATTACTGCCACTTGGTTCTGCAGATTTATCACTGATTACAAGTGGATTCATGGCATTGGATTTGCTGGGTTTACCGTGAGCGGTTATTCCACTCATGGTAAATCCACCACATTTGGCATTGAAGTAGATGATTTACCGCCAGCACATTGCTTTCAACCCTTGAAACTAAAACATTGGCACACACAAAAGTATTCCTCAGTTACCTGCAACAGCACTTCACATTTCAAAGTATGCATACATGTTCACACGCACATCTGATGGTGTGGTAAATGATGGTGGTGGTATTATATTGGCTACGTGTCCACGGCCAGCACCTCTAGCTCCGTTCTGGCCTTTGCAACATCACTGACGATATTTGATTTGCTGACACCAGGTGATAAGTGACTGCTGATTTGGCAGTGATTGCTCATCCAACACATTCACCTTTTAATTGTCTAAGAGTGAAAATCTCCTGAAACTAAAGGTGCCCCCTCCTATGGGATAAGGACAGTAGAGCAATCTAAATTTGAGAATTGCTGATTGGAGTCAGTGACCACTGGAGGTTATGACATATTTGACATCCATTTAGTGGGTTCATGAGGGGTGTTCCTATCTGACCAAGGGACGCTAAGTTTTAGCTTCCTTGCACAAATCAGAAGACCCAGCCTTCTCTTGGTTCTTGGCAAGACTCAAGGCCGTTGAGGGTTTCATTTTTCAATTAATTTAGAAGGATAGAGGATCAAGACAAAGGTTATGGAGATTGTTCACCCCATGGACTGTGATGGCTCGAGATGGCCCTCCTGCTTGACTGAAAACTCACAAGTGGCATGTCTTGATCCTATTAGAACATGCTTTCCATAAATGACATGTGTTGGAGATACATGCACATTGCCATGTGTATTCTACTCTGGTAGCTAGCTACATGCCACCTTTAGAATACTCCCAGGATAGGCAATTGATCTGTAGCTTTAAGATTCTACCAGCAGAATATTCTGGCATACTCACTGCAAGAGAGCACTCCAATTTGAAAAAGACTCTTCCACCACCTCAGTGGAACGACTGGGTTATCACTATTTAAATAGGATCAGCATTGTGACTCCTCCCACCCATAAAGAACTAATGGAAAGCTCTGAAAGTCATCCTTACATTCCAAAGATAGTCCATAGGATTTAAAGAATTCCCAATAACAACCAAATGGAGAAGAAGCGTCCTAAATAGTAAGAGTCTCATTTTGAATAAAAGAGTAAATTGTATTAAGGGGGTTAACTACATTTGCATTTCCGTGCAAAGGTACTCTCTGTGCAATTTTAGACATTTACAATATGCAGCGCAAAAACCAGTAACAGCAGGTGCAAAAAGTTTAAATGCTTGTGGAAAGTATTTACAATGGGTTCTTATGGCGTGAGCCTGCCTTCTGCAGCAGGAAATAGTAGGCGGGTGCCATAGGAATCCATTTGTTTTATGCAAGCATGAAATGCCATGTTGGCATAAAACCAAGTGGTTTTTGAAGGTGGAATGTAAATGAAAGCTGGAAATAGGATATCCTTTTTGTGCCCCCACACAACCTCCAAAAATCTTTAAAATCCTCAATACCATAAAAAAAAGTTGTTAAACAGGAAAAACACCTATATGCCTGTTTTTAGCATTGCATTTTTAATGCTACTGGGGACTAGAAAATTAAGACCAAACTGATCCAGAGGTTGAATAATGGTTTCAATAGAGCCTCTGGTGGAAATAGTGTCATAGGGGAGTATTCATGATAGCTCCAATGAATGATTTTGCTCAAAGCATTTTCATATAAACCTACCCTGAGAAGGAAATAACTTCCATGACACGGATTTGAAGGTGAGCAGCCACCAGCATGATGCAGCTGTGAAAAGCACAAAATGTTAGCACATAAAACTGGTGAGGTTGAGCGTTTGAGGAAGTCTTGTCTAATATCAGTCGCCCTTCATGTATCCCTTTGTTTTCGCCATTTGTTATTGTATCCCACTTGGCGGTTTCCTCTATTTCTATATGCCATCCTGCCCTAAGATTTTACATTTAAGCAGGTCCAAACTTAAATTTAATAAGGCAGCAGTAATGTATTGTCTACAGTCACAGCTTAGTCACATCATTTAATCGTGGTGGAACTAGTTCTGCAGAATATGCAGCTCAGTCGATTTCCTGATTTCCATTAAACCACTAGAACAAGGTCATATTTTTATTTCTACAACCCTTGGTTAAGTGATCTGCTAGTGCGATGATGATTCCTCCCTTTAATTTCAGTGTGGATGAGATGCAGTTGACATTTTATGGTGTGGAATGTGTAAAACAAAAATACACTTTTGTGTAAAACAAAAACACACTATCCTCTGGCGGCTTGGGGAGTGGCTACTCACAAGGGGGACACGAAGCTAATAAGAAGCTAATATAGTCATGGTCAATTTGGGGTTGCCATTAATGGGATACTGGCTGCAGTCAGAACCAAGAATGACCTTCTGCAGTACAAGCAAGGATGTGTCAGGATCCAGAGCCGTAATCACCAAAAAATGTTCTTTACTGAATAATGGCCAAACTTTCCCAAACGTCACAGTGCAATCTATTCTTGGTACGCAAAGGTAGCAAACTAGCTCTAGGGTGAGAACCCTATGAGGAATAAAAAGTACCACACAGAAAAAAACACTTGTTCACAGCCGTACTTCAATCCATACTTGTGAGACTGCATCAGTAGAGATCCAGCCAGACACTATGGAGGCAAGATGCCAAAAGGTGTTGCAAAGCGATTTCCTGTCCTTTACAGTGTGACCAAGTCACCTGTTTTGTACCTAGTAAGGGAGTCTGGGAAGTTCTGGGGAATTAGGGGGGTCTTCTGCTGCATGATGCGGCCTTTGGAAGCGTTATATTCATGTCCCTTTAGGGTTCAACCAGTCCTCCCTCAGGAAGGAGGTGGAATCTTTAGGGAACAGCCAATGAGATACACAGAGACAGATATGGAAATGGACACACCATCCAGAGAACTCACTGAGACAAATAATCTTCTAGCTAATGTATCAAAAGAGGCAGAAACCTCCTGAAGTTGAGTGTCTTAGTTTGTCTTTCCAGTGGGAGAGTTATGTTATAAAGAAAGGAGAAGGAGAATTATCTGACAGTAACAAGTTATGTTGGTCAAGCCAAGAAAGGCAAATAGCTAGGAAGAGACCGAATAAGAGGTGCCTGAACAAACTAACACTAACTTTGTAGTGCTGTACATGTATGGGGGTTTTGTCAGGCATTAAAATGAAAAGGTACAGAATAGCCATAGAGAGTGTAGCCATGTTCTCGCAAAGCTCACAGGCCTCGCAATTTGCCAACAAGTCCCAAGTGGCCTACAGCTCGATTCTCCATAAGAAAATAAGGGGTGTAGCTATCCTCGGAACCCCAGGGACTTCTGGGGTGATTTCCTCTTGTCGTGACTGTAGCTGTTCATAATTGCCGTTTCCTGGATATCACGCCCGATAGCCTCTAAAAAACTGAAAGAGTGCTTGTGTTTTCCATCCCTACTGCAAAAACTATATATCCGAGTTGTAACCCTCTACCCCCAGCCTCGTCATAGCCTTAGATCCAGCTCTGATCTATTTATAGCTTGATTGTTTTATATAAAATATATGATTTTTTATATACATTTTTAAATACGTTTATATTAAAAAATAATAATTTTATATGCATTTTTATATATATTTCATATAAAAATATATAATTTTCTGCTTCCTATCACATTAAAGGCCAAACCCCACTTCGAAATCATCGGTGCGTCACGCCGCAAAACCTTACGTTCACAGTCCCTGTCTTCAGAGCTCACATCACCCTCATTGCTGGACCAAGCAACACTGTTGCTGGCTGCTCCCAGGTTTACATTATTTTTGGATAAAATGTATCTTCAGTTTATTTCAAAACTGATATAAAGTATACCCACTTAATATCAAATATAGATTTTATATAAAATTGATATAAAAAAGTGGATATCTCTTTTATATAAAATGGATATTAAAGTGATATCAAAACCATATAAAAAGGGGCGGGACTAAAGACATAAAGGGGGCATGACCACCTGTCAACATTACCTGATGTGCAAAGGGGCCCCATTAACTACTTAAGTGAAGCAATTTAGCTATACTATTTCCCCACGTTAAATCTGCCCCCAAAATATGGTCACTTTCTAAGGTGTGTAGGTCTCGAAAATAGCATAAATAAGGCACTTGAAATGTGTCATATCTTTGCAAAAAAACAAGAGATGCTTAATAGTCTCCTTAAGGGTAGAATGTTTACACGACATGTTCTGTTCTGTTCATTAAGCGATAATCTTGGAAACAACATTCTATAGTAGGAAGTATGTTAAGTTTGAATCTTATGTAGGTTAATCTTGCATTATCACAAGGAAATAAAGATATATATTTAGACAGAGTCCTTCTCCTCAGAAAGCAGCCATATTCCCTATATAATGAATAAGTGCCCAAACCTTCAACGGTCAAACACCAATGTAGGTCAAAGAGCTTCCTCTTGTGCTTTTATGGGGTCTCCCTTAGGTTAGTTTCATCCAGACCCAGAGTTTCTAATATGGAATCCATGCTTGACCCAAAACAGTTTAATGATGGGATATGCTTTTCTTTAAGCAAAGATTTTAAGGAGACAAAAAGAGAATTAGGTGGCTGAACAAACAGCTTATAATACAAACTCATGGCCAATTACACAGTTAGGAATGGAGAGGCGAAGGATGAGACCCGATTTGCAGATGTAACCCTTGAGAGACTTCAAAAATAACCTACGATCGTATAGGGGTCATTCTAAGCCATATATTAAACATGGTACCACCTTAGCCAGATAATATTTCCGAAAAGGCAGCAGGGAGAAAGTGCACATCGATAAGTGTAATCTCTTTAGCTGGATAATACAAGATTTTGATTTCACTCTCAATAGGCCCTTTATTGCCCCCCTTTAATCCCTATATGTAAGGTTGAAACCCAAATACCTAATGGAGTGTGTAAGTTCAAAGCATGCATTACCCACTCCCCATCCAAGCACTTTAGGCTTCAATTTTTCTGAAAAGATAACTATTCTCGAGTTGTTGCTGTTGAATATAAGATGTAAAACCTGTCAATTTGCGTTCTACTCCCACTGGGGTCAAGTTAAAGAATAGTACGTCATCGGCAAAAGCCAACCAATTTATTTTCACTGAGCCAAGTCGAAAGGGATAGGAATTTATGGATTCCCACCATTTTTCTATATCTGAGAGGTAAATATTAAAAAGAAGGGGGCTAAAAGATAGCCCTGTCTTAGGCCCACAGATGTTTCTATTGATCTAGACAGGGGACCGTCTTTAATATTGGCATAAGTACAGTGGTGAAGTAAGGCAACCAACTTTACCAGTAAGTGAGGAACACCATTCATTATTAATTTATGGCACAATTTGTGTCAATTCCTCAAACAAATGCACTTGTGTGATCGATGGAGGCCAGAGTGACTGTACCAATAGATCCCCCTGCTACCAAGGGCCGAATGTGGGAAAGAATGGATCCATTTAAAATAGTTCACACTTGTTTTCGGAACCCAATTTGACTCAGAACTAGCATGTTAAGTTTAGCCACCCAAAACTCCAGCTCCTATGGACAATGGATGTAAATATCTTACCAGTGGCATCTAAAAGGGTGATAGCTCAATAATTTATTGGATTAGACCTATCACTATGGTAATTATATATGCTTAACTCCACGAGGGAGGGAGCACCTCTGTATTTAAGATCTCTCTAAAAAGGTGATACAAGATCAATGTCCAGAGAGAGGGATCATGTTTCAATCTTATAGGGGCTTATTTCCTTATTATGCACAGTTATTTGCACTTCCTTGGCTGTGGCTAGTATTAGATCTCTCCTTTCATGCATTCAACTCTTTGTGCTCTCTTGGCTTTGCTAGCATTTGTTTCACTTAATGAAGTTCATTATTTCCATGCAGTTCATAACTTTCCTTTCAGCAAAGTTCACACTCTTTCTTTCACTTCTATTAGGATGTCACAGTGTTTTCAATTTGTTCTCAAATCGTTTGATATTCAGAATACATTTCCTTTGCTTTAACTTGCTTTCAGTTCACCTGGTATTCAGAAAATGTCTTGCTTTCCCTTTATTTCTGCCACCGCCTGCCAGCCCGGTGTTCCCCCCTTTCTGGTTTAACTCACTTGACGGTCTTACGGCTCCTTGCAAGTCCTTCCCCCACCATGGGTTCCTGGTTCTCAGTGCGGTCACTTGCGCCTTCTCCCGGCGGTCTTCTTGTGGCTCACGCACACCCAGCAATGCTTCTACAGTGAAGCAGGATACATACGACCCATTCCTTCAGTCCTGGCGGCCTCTGTCTCACGGCTTGCTATGAGCAGTCAGCTTCTTCTGTCACCACTTCCTGCTGTGTACACTCTGCACTACTTCACAGGCTTCCATCTCCTGCCACGCTGCCTCACACCGGAGAGTTCTCATCGGACACAGCTGACTGTGATCCCACAGCAGACCATGATTCTACAGCTGACACTATTTGTTCTGGGCTTCCAGCTTTTAATGATCTCGCCTCCAGTTTTATTATAAAAAGTACTAGACAGCTCACCAACAAAGTGGTGCTCCTGCCTTGTTCTTAATGTCCTCCTCGTCCCAGTACTTAGTTGGGGCTGCCAATTGTTAGTTCTCACAAAATTAGGATGTTTTGGTCCAGTTGTCCTCTTCCTCATCCCAGTACCATATTGATGCATTTTGGGGAATATTTTAGGGCAATCACAGTGACAGGGCCGACAAAAGCCTATGAAGGCTTGAAGGAAGGAGGGTTCGTAGTGATAGGGAAATGGGGCATACCATGTCTCAGTTAAGGACGTCCTCTCCCCACTCTGCAAGTCTCCCCAGGCAGGTGATCCTCCCTCGCATATCCACCCCCAGGGTCAGGATCAAAAGCAATGGCCTTTCACATCTTGCTTTATCAGATGTTCTACTGCTAGTTGGCTATCTTTTATTCAAAGATGACACTTTATACTTTTAACAAAATTCTTATATTGCTCTCTAAATTTCCTTTCTTCAGAATTAGCATGTCCTTCCGATGTTACAATAACAAAGGTTGCGAAGATGTACATTTTTGATTTGTTTGGCATTTGCCATTCTACTATCATACTGATGTAATGGTGGCTAGTCTGCTTAGATGTTACACCCGTCTGTATGGATTTCTCCAAAAACCCAGTCACTGTATCTTTAGTTTTCCCACATGAGAATAAATCGAGCATATCCAACCTACCAGTGACTGACTTTATTTGTTTCGTAAATCTATTTAAAAGGGAGATCTTCCATCTCACCCTCAAACCATTGTTACAGGTTTCCAAAAAGGGCATGCATGGGCAAGATTCTATTTTATTATACAAAAGCGCTAACGCTACGGTCAATGGTAGATCGTCACTGATATGCAATTTTATTATATTTATTGCTGAACATTGTGTGACCAGTTAAGAAGAGATGAAGATGTGGTCATCCATAAATCAGCTGAGCCTCGCAACAATGTATAAATCAAATTCTATTCATCATTACCCTTAGACACCACAATAGGGAGATACCAGATCTTAAAGAAATCACTCCAAGATTCCACCCACTGTCTATAGACAACACATTGATTTGTTTCTAGGAATTTCTTTTTTGTAGTATAAAGTTCAGCATCACACTCAGCGTTAAGGTCACCACCAGCTATAATGTTGGCGGCATGACCCTAACCCAACCAGTATTCCAAGATAGTTGCCAAATCCTCTTAAAACCTAATTCTTATGGCGCGCAACCAGGCATCCCTGCAGAACTTCCTTGCCTATAACAACGAGATAGATCCTCGCATCCAATTTACAGCTGAGCTAGGGACACCCAATGTCCACTTCTTGGAAGTCAACGTTAAAGTGAACAACAAAGTTATATCAACTTCACTATACACTAAAGCCACAGATAGGAACAACCTGCTTCAACGTATGAGCTTTGACCCACCCAATACATTGATGAACCTGCCTTATGGCAGCTATTGAGGATTAAAGGAATCATGAGCAATACAGAGGAATGTAGGTTAGAGTTTAACAAAGGTCATTCCCCTTCTCAAGAAGCCCTCTCTTGATCCCACCGTCCCTGCCAATTTCCGCCCCATCTCTCTTCTTCCATTCCTGGCTAAACTCTTGGAATCACTGGTTTCACCCCTTCTGTCTTCCTTCTTGGAATGTTCTAATATTTTTGATCACGCACAGGCAGGCTTCAGACCTGGTAGAGGGACGGAAGGTGTACTTGTCTCCGTACAAGATGATATGTCCAGAATGGTTGATGCGGGCGGAGTAGGGGCCCTAATCCTGCTGGATCTATCTGCCGCATTCGACACGGTGGACCATTCCATCCTTCTATCACGTCTCGCACAGATTGGGATCTTCGGTTCTGTTCTCACCTGGTTCACTTCCTTTCTTTCTGACCGCACTCAGACTCTTGCCATGCCTCCCTTTCTTTCTGCCCCCTGTGCCCTCACCTGTGGTGTTCCCCAGGGATCCTCTCTCTCTCCGATCCTATTCAACATTTATATCTGGGCACTGGTCTGCCTTATCCGCTCTTACGGACTTAACTGTTATTCCTAGGCGGATGACACACAGATCCTGATCCGGATTGATCAGGATCAATCTGTAGTCTCAGCCCGTCTTCATGATTGCCTCAAGTCAGTCGGTATTTGGATGGACCAAAATTGGCTCAAACTTAATGGTGATAAAACGGAAGTAATGCTTGTTGGCTCCCCTCCGAACCCGTCATTATGGACCACTGCTTTCTGGCCCACATCATTGGGCCCTCTACCGTGCCCCGTAAACAAGGTAAAGAATCTGGGGGTTATCCTCTCTGCCTCCCTTTCTATGTCAAATCAGGTCTCGGCTGTCTGTCAGTCCACACACCACCAGATCAGGGTTCTAAAGAAGGTGCTACCTATGATCCCAGAAACCATGCGTCCCCCGGTGGTGGCGGCACTGGTTCTCTCACGGCTGGACTATTGTAACTCCTTGTACTTATCCCAACCGACGGGTCTGCTACAACGCCTCCAACTCCAACGTATGCAAAATCTGGCAGCCAGACTGGCCACTGGGTCCCCCTATGGCGCCCACATCTCACTGGTACTTTGCCGTCTCCATTGGCTCCCGGTTGCACAGATTGTTAAGTTTAAGTCATTGTGCATTGTCCACCGGGCAGTTCACGGCTTAGGAGCGGAATTCCTTCAAGCTAAATTTTCCTGATATATCCCGGATCAGGACCTTCGCTCCTCTACAACCAACCTCCTTAAGGTCCCCAGGTTCAAGCAGGAAAGATATGGCGGCAGAGCCTTCTCTATTACCGCAGCAAAGCTCTGGAACACTCTGCCACTATCACTTAAATCCTCTTAAATCCTCGGCCAACCATCTGGCTTTCAGGAAAGCTCTGAAGACCACCCTGTTCTAATGTCTCTGTCCTTACTGAGCTCGCAGCCTCCCTACCAGCGCCATGATGCCTTTGGGCGACCGTGCGCTTTACAAATATATATAAAATAACATAACATAACAAACTAGCACACAAATCCATGATAGGGGATATCACACACAAGATCTTTAGACAGACATTGAAAAAAACGAAAGTCAACCCTGGACAGACCTTTTGCAAACAAGAGCCAAAAAGACGGCTCCTCCTCTCTACAAAGTAATAAAGTGAAAATGAACATAAAAAAACACTGGGGAATCCTGAGAAATGATGAGAGAACTTAGCATTTATTCCCAGAGCCACCTGTGTTTGATTATCAAAGAAGTGAGAACCTTAGGGACATGTTGGTAAACACTAGAGATTGCAAACCATCCAGCAATAAGATGAGCAGATCAGGCACCTACCCATGATTAATTTGCAGGAATTGCAGTAAAGTCACAAAAGGTACTGAAGTGTTTCATCCACGCACGGGTGAGCATATCAGACTCAGAGATTTTGAAACTTGGGCCTCAGACAATGTTATTTACTGCATAAGGTGTCCCTGCGGCATCTACTATGTTGGAGAGACCAAAAGAAGAGCATGAATAAGATGGAATGAGCATAAGTCAAACATACGGACAAACAACGTAAACTCACCTGTGGCACGACACTTCCATGAACAGGGACACACCATCACACAGATGAAATTTCAGGTCCTGGAAGTGCTATGCACCAAGGGGTACATCGCATGAAGAAGAGCACGCAAGATTCGTTCTGGGTACACAGGCTTCAGTCATTAGCGCCAAGCGGAATGAACGAAGAACTCCATTTACATTGTTTTGTATGAATCATATTATGAACATGTTTGACTGTCAAATTCACCGTGCATCCTGTGTGCACATTGTTCCATCTAGTGCTTGGTACCCTCACAATTATTCTACCTCGAACTTCTGTCTTGTGTCTCATTGATCCTAATTTCTAACTTGAGATTGTTTGACATGCGCTTGCCTATCTGCTTTACATGGCAAGTCATCAGCACGCCGATAGCATCTTTACTATAAGTAAGAGTTTGAATATCCTGGAAATGAATCAGGCAAATATGAATGGTAAGAAATCACTCATTATCCAGGCACCCGTGCAGTCCATCACCCACTGAGATAGTAGAGCGCACTGTGTATTTGGATATTTCAGACCAGCAGCTATTTGGGGCTCTCAGTCAAGCATCTGGGCTGTGAATTAGAGATTTCCAGCACACTATGTGTGTGGACACTCCATTTACACGATTTGCTTTTAATCGTAATTCTCGAGGTGAGTTTTCATGTTTTCAACTGCTTTTCATAACCATACCAGTCAAACAGCGCATAGGAATGCCCTCTGGGGCTTCACAGCAGCAGCCTGTTCATTTCTTGGATCAAGTGATCTCAGGCATCCTTTAAGTAATGTTATAACCGTGCAACTCTTTCACAAGAGCATGAGTGTCGAAGGAAGGACACAGCGTTGCGAGAGCAGGTAATGACAGAGGCATAGTAGGGTGTTGTGCTCAGCTTATGGAAGCAGTATGAATGGTAGCCAGATATTCAGTGTTGTTACGTTTACTTAATTTACAGCGTGTCATTGCTGGTGCCGTGGGAGTCACATTAGGAGTTGGAGAATGCTCTCATTGCACATCACAGATTTTCAGGTAGATTTGTGATCTTACATGCAGTGATTGACTGGCATGTAGAATTCTAAAGTATAGGGCGTACGCACATTTTTAGCATTGTGTTTCTTAAAGGGTGCGCTTTTCTGTTCTTTACAGACATGTTCATCTGCACAAAAGAGACACGTTTTACAAGGCTCCGGACACATCTGGCGCCCCCGTGAGCCCCAAACCGCACACAGACACACACTGGACACGTGCGTACGGTTAGGGCTCCCTGGTCACTCTGCTGCGGCTGGGAACGCCCCCTTTATTTATACCACACACGGATGAGTGGTGTCAATCTGCTGCGTATGTACGCCCGTAAAATGGGCAGCCACCACACTCCTCCTTTTTCATAACAAAAACAGCAAAGAGGTAAAGTACACACAAGGCATAACAACACACTGCACACAAAATAAACAACCCCTTTAATCACAGCCACCGCTGAACCCTATGAGTCACTTTCCAGTCCATGGGCTGGTCCCACCAGTTCAGGGGTCCAAAACATAGTCACTTAGGTGGGCAGGCTTCCCCTCCCGACCTTTTGGGGATACCTCCTGACCGCTTCCCGGATCGGGCCATCCTCAACTGTGTTCCCTCGACCTAGGGATGGGCCATCTGAAGCAGTCACCATTGAGCCATGCACCGCTACCACATCCATCGGACCAGGCTCATATGTTAACGGCAGTTTGCCTTGAGGGTGCCGGTTCTTTACCAGCACCTCATCCCCCAGGGCTAGCTGCTGGGTTCTCTCCTGATGTTTTCCTGTTCAATCGTGAGGCTCCTCTCCTGTTCCAGCTGCGCATTGTCAATGACGGCCGGCCCGCTTCCACTTCTGGGACAAGGCCCCTAGGACATTGCCTGAACATGGCTTCAGCCGGGGCCACTCCGGTGGATGCATGCGGGGTGGCCCTGTACTCCCTTAGGAACTGATATAATGCCCTCTGTAAACCATGTCCTTGGCCATGAGCGATGCGGAAGGCCTTATTTAGCGTCCTCATAAATTGTTCCGCTTCGCCTGAGGCCAAAGAGGAGTGATCTTTCAGTGTTGGATACCATACTCCTCCATACGTTGGACGAAACTATCCCCCTGGAATGGTGGTCCATTATCAGAACACAAATTCTGAGGTAAACCAAAAAAATGTTCTTCAACGCCATGGCCACCTTGTCGAATGACACAGACTAGGTGAATTCCACCTCCGGATACCTGGCCCATTCGTCCACGTCCACCAGGAAGTGTGTGTTCCGGCATGTGGACTCGAAGTCGGCATGGACAATCTCCCAGGGTTTGGTCCCTCTTGGCATGGTCTCAATCAGGGGCTCCCTCTGGGCTGAGGATGCCACCTGGCACCACACACCGGCTGCAACAAACTCCTTGACTCGCATATCAAGGTCTGGGAACCACACCTGTCGCAGGCGAGCCTTAGTCTTGGCAATTCCCTGGTTCCCCTAGTGTGCCAACTCAATTACCTGGATGACCTTGCACTGCAGTATCACTATTCGGTCCCCTCGGAGTAATAGCCCCAACTCCAGGAATGCCAGCTCGTCCTTGACCCTCCATAGCTGTTCCTGTGCAGATCTTGCTTCCTGCGTCCTCAGAGCCAGTGTGTCCACAACCAGCTTCCATGAGACCTGTTGAGGTGCTGCACTCAGGATATTGAAACATTTGTCGTCGGCCGCCACCTGTTCCAGCTCGTGGATAGGCACTGAGTTAGGAGTAGCTGCCTACACCACAAGTCTCACATGTTCGTCCGCCTCCTCTGCACTGATGTTACTATGTCCCTCCAGCTCACACCGCAGATGTCTAGACAGATAGGTGGCCGCATTGTTGCTGCTGGGCCGGTACACCAGGGAGACGCCATATTCAAGCACCACCAACATCCACCTTTCGATGCAGGCCAGAGGCTTAGACGACGATCCAGCCAAGATGGGCAGAAGGGGCTTGTGGTCTGTAACCACGGTCACCCGGCATCCCAGCACGTATAGGCAGAAGTGGCGACATCCTCACAGGACCGGCAGGGCCTCCCTTTCAATCTGGCAATACCGCGGTGTAGTAATGTGTACTTGAGTGTGCACGTGTGTCGCGTGCGTGAAGTTGGGTGCGTGTGGAATGTGACGTGTTGGTGTTCTATCAGCAGCGGTTGGGGGACAGTTGTAGACCGCCGGGTGAGATGCCAGTGTCTATCTCACGTTAACTGCGTATACCTAAAGACTTGTGATACCTAAACAATAAACCTATCAACGATCATACCTGGCTCTAATCTTACCTTATCATAGATCTTTACACTGGCGACAAGGATGGGATGTGCTTGGGTGTGGCAGACCCAAGGCTCAGAGGGGCAGCTTGGAGCGGGTGGGGTTTGTGCTTGATGGCGGTCGAGTGTTAGCGTTTGTATTACTTGTGGTTTGTCTGGGTGTGACAGGCCCAGGTTCTGAGGGGCAGCTCGGAACTGGTGGAGGATCTAGTTTGTTATTTTTAGTTCTTGAGGGCTGGGTCCTACATGAATGTTGTGGTAGATTATGGAAGGTAAGTCGTTGTTGACATGGTAGCGGTCGGTCGTTGTGTATAGGAGTTTGCCGGGTGTTATTTTTATGGGTAGGGTCATCCAAGTGGCTCTCCTCTCATTAGGGCGCAGGTATTTTTATATTGCACTTTTTGTGTTGGGCATTTTACGCATTCAATCGTTGGTTCTACCCCTTCTTCATATGTATAGGAGTTCATCTGGTTTGTCAGTGTTATTGTTATGGGTAGGGTCATCCAAGTGGCTCTCCTCTCATTAGGGCGCAAGTGTTTTTATATTGTACTTTTTGTGTTGGGCATTTTACGCATTCAATCGTTGGTTCTGCCCCTTCTTCAAGTTTGTCTTGGTGGTGTATGTTGGTTTTCAGTTATGGATGCACTGAGTGCTGGCCACACGTGGTATAGGGTTTGTTTTGGTTAATGTATGGCAGTGTGAATTGTCACCCCATTCCAGTATGACGGGGGAGCAGGTGTAGTAATTGTGTTACAGTATGGTGTTGTTCTTTTTCAGCTGTGATGGAGAGAAAGGTGTAGTAATATGTACTTGAGTGTGCGCGTGCGTGTAGTTGGGTGCGTGTGGACTGTGACGTGTTGGTGTTCTATCAGTGGTGGTTGGGGGACAGTTGTAGATCGCCGGGTGAGATGCGAGTGTCTATCTCACATTAACTGCGTATCCTAAACACTTGTGATACCTAAACAATAAACCTATCAATGATCATACCTGGCTGGAATCTTACCTTCTCATAGATCTTTACACGCTGCTCCGTCCATAATAACGCCTTGCTTGCATAGGCAACCGGCTGGACCTCACCGTTGGCATCCATCTGTGTGAGAACCACCCCAAGACCAAACGGGCTGGCATCCACCACAATCTCTCATGATAAGGCCAGGTCAAAGGAGGCCATTGTGTCTTCTGCTGTGAGTGCCCCCTTCATGTCCTCAAACACAGCCTGCTCAAGGGATCCCCACTGCCACGCGATGTCCTTCTCGGTTAATGCACACACTAGTTCTGACCAGGACGCGAGGTTCCTGATAAACCGGCCACAATATGTGACCATTCCCAAGAAGCTTCGGACTTCTGATATGTTCTCCAGGGCTCACACCTCCACAATGTCCTTTACCTTCCGAGGATCCAGCGACATGCCCACTTCCTTGAACACAAACCCAAACAATTCAATAGTCTTCTTAAGGAACTCGCACTTTCCCTGTGCAGCGTTAACCCAAGAGTCTGGAGCTGTTCCAATGTCTCGACCAGCCTGTCCAGGTGCTCCGCCTCCGTCCTTGCAAACACCAGGATGTCGTAGCTGATATTCAAGACGCCATCCAAGTCAGCAAGGGCCCCATGGTTGATGTTCTGAAAGACCTCTGCCGCCAACGACACACCAAAGCTCAGGCGCTTGTACCTGTAAAGGCTGCGGTGCGTGGTGAAAGTTGTTCTATAGTGAGAGTCTGGGTGTAGCACCACCTGATGGTATCGGGCCCGAAGGTCGAGCTTGGAAAAGAAGCGCGCCCCTTGCAGTTCAGTGATAATGTCATCAATCGTGGGAGTGATGTGACGTTCACGCTTGATTGCCTTATTCGGGAGCCTCATGTCCACACAGTTGTGCACAGAGTCCGGTTGTTTCAGCTTTCTGGCGATTACGAATGGAGACACCCAGGAGGTCGGGCCATCAATCTTCTCGATAATGTCCAACTCTACAAGACGGTCCAGCTCCTTGTCCACTAGGTCCTGCAGATGAAAAGGAACTCAGCAGTGTTTCTGGGCGATGGGTTGGATTGACTCGTCGATGTGGAGCCTCACCGGATCACCTGCCATGCGGCCAATGCCTTCAAACAGCCAGGAGCCCCTGCACATCCTCAACGTACACTGCATACGCAAAGCTCACAATGCAAAGTGCCTCCACCGCTGCAAAACTCAACAGAGTGTTGCTGCTGACCCTTGTGACATAGAACCGGGCCTTGATGGACGACCCCCCGTGCTCCACATTGGATACAAATGCCCCAGCCAGCGGGATAGGTTTTTCCCTGCCAAACGTGAAGATGCATGCTTTTGGCTTCTGTAGCTTGGGCGGCACCACCATGGCATTGTAATGCACCCTCTCCATAACATTGACAGACGCCCCTGTATGCACCAGCAGTGGCACGGTGGACTCATTTACCTTCAACAAGCACCGTGGAAGTCTCCTGTACACATAACAAAGCGCTCGTAATCTGCATTGGCAAGTGGCATAAAGTACTCCCGCAGCACATCTTTGGCTGCAGCATAGGTTGCATTTGCAGGTTGCAGGGACTGAAAGACCTCAGGAACTGCTGGTCCTGCCAAGTACAGGAACGTAGCCACCTTGCTGTCCTCATCCGTCTCCCCAGTGGCCCTGAAGTACATATCAAGCCTGTAAATCCACATCCTCCATCTCGGTACCAGGCTTGATGGGGCCCCCGAGATGTCGAACTCGGGCATTGGTCTAAGTGCCTCTTGCTGTCTTAGCACCTGTGGTGCTTGGGGAGCAGCGGGCCCTGCCACAGCCTCTGTTTCGACATCCATGACAGCGAGCACACAGGCACCCAAAAAAAAAAAAAAAATCTGGGGCCGCAACTCACTGATATGCTTCTTCAGGCACAGCTGCACACAGATGTTGAGTGTGATTATGTTGGTCAGGTACCACTTCCAAATACTTCTGATGACTTCCTCCACCACCACACAGCCAGTCAAATGCCTTGTCAGGCACCTTCTTCAACTGTCCAAAAAATGAGGCGCAGGACCACCTGGCACTCAACCCAGCAGCCCTCCTTTACCAATGCCCAAAACAGCCAGCAGCCAGGAAAAACAAAAAAGGAACTCCCATGCCACACTAGTGGCTCCAGAAATTGAGTGGGGTAGGTAGGCCTCCCCCAGCTCCTCACCTTACATTTGACGTAATGAAAGTGTCCAGAACACTTCAAAGGTAAGAAATATGCAGCATCAGCTATCTCCTCATCAGGGAATACAAACATTACGTGCGGATAGGCGCATGAGCACCCTGGAACAGAGCCGAAACCCTACTCAGCATGTGTGTAATATGGCTGCCAAGCCACATGGACACCGCCGTCAACGCAGATTTTGGAATAAGGAGAACAAAGAAAAAAAATTCACTGTCCCTCACCGCCTCTGCCCAGGTTGGTGTCCCGCCTCGTAGCCACTGTTACAAGGCTCCAGACTCATTTGCCGCCCCCGTGAGCCCCTCCACCGCACACAGACACACACTGGACACTTGCGTATGGTTCCGGCTCCCCGGTCGCTCTTCTGCGGCCAGGAACGCCCCCTTCACTTATACCTTACGCAGCAGAGTGGCGTCACTGCGCCCTGTGTGTACGCCCTTAAAAGGGCAGCCACTACAACACGCAGATCATTGCAAACAACTGCTGTGCCAGGTTAGACCCACTTCTATACATGGACGTTTGGCCTATTTATTTGAACGCCATGATGGTGGTTATTTGGTTGACCAAGAGGCTAGTGAAATATACGTTTTGACAAATTTCCAGTCTAACTTTTCTCCCTTTATTTCTCTTTCTCCCTTGTTCCTTTTTCCATGTTTTCTGTGTTTTTATGGTTATCAAATGTAATTTCAATTGCATATTTCCTATCAATGGGCTGATGTAATGTGATTGATCTTGTTGAAATCTAAATGAAACGTATTACGTATTAATGCTGGTGGTGGGAGTCATCTTACTTACCTGTTGTACACTGAACACTGTCAAACGGGTAGTAATTTCTTGACATTATGTTGATGTTTATCATGATGCTTCTTGCATCATGCATTTGTTCTGGATCCTGATGACCTCCTATATTGATTGTACAGCTATCTGCCCAGATGATGGGCAACGGGTCTGAAATGGATTGGCAGTTTAGCGTTTCGTCATAGGCCACTACATAGTGGTTGTTTTTATGATAATACAGTTTGGTCTTGTCTCATTCACAGTTTCAATGTAATTTATTTCATGCTTCACAAAATTGGCATAACCATTAAGCAACATTTTAAATTAATGTTCAGCTAGCTTACTTGCTAGACAAAGGGAGGGCAGCTCTCACCGCTGGCTCATCTAGCAAAGGTCCACAGCTTTGCCACTATTCTCAATGCCCCGTGCAGAGATATTCTCTACAGGGTATTCACCCCATACTTTGACACTCATTTGATGAAGTAGTAATTAATTAGGATACAGAACATGACGTGCCCACTCACACTAGTAATTTGTGCACAATGCCGCAAAAGTAACCATCTCTCTGTTAAGGCTTCTGTTTCTGCTTATGTTTTTATTGAGTATTGGCCTCTATACCATGACTCAACTTTTTGTGATGCTTTTCTTGATCTCGCCACTGAGCTCCAACTTAAATATTCTGGGCTGGTGGTAGTGGGTGATTTCAATCTAAGGGTATATAGGATAATGATCCAGCCACTGCTCAGTTAATATCCGCCTTGATGGATCTGGACCTTCAGCACCATGTTGCTGGGCCAGCCCATCATAAGGGGAGCACTTTGGACATGATCTTTTCATCTCCCAGGCTGGTGGCTCTGTGTCCAGCACAGGAACTCGAATAGTCAGATCATTTTCTGAGTCCGTTCCTGATTGAAGTAGATATGGAGGTTGCAGTACAATCCAAACCTAGGATCTTTCAACGGAATTGGTGTTTTGGTCACTGTAACTGAGGTGGTGGAGGAGATTACCACCGGCTGCATAGCACTGCAATCCATGGAACTATCCTCTTTTGCTCTGTTATTTTACCCCACAACAGATTGTATAACACCCTTCAGATTGTGTAAACAGTGAGCCGTCAATCAGAATCCTGCCTTGATGAAGATTTAAAAGTACTGAGGTTAAAACGGAGATGGCTGAGCAGAAGTGGAGGAAGTTGTACATTCCTTAGACACCGTATGCTACCTCACTCTGCTACTCTTGCATACCATAATGCTATTAACATAGCAAAAAAGAAGTTTTATTCAGGTATGGTTGAATCAGTTCTTAAGCAGGCCAGAAAACTATTTGAGGTTATTCGTGTATTATCCTCCCCCCAGCTGAGCCGGCTGGGATTACCCCTTCCCAGGAGGTGTATGACCCCCTATCCACCTTTTTTAATACTAAGATTGTATCTATCAGTGATCAAATCACCTTGTCCGCTTTAAAGACTGGCAGATATGTTTCTCCCCTTCCAGCATCTGCTCTGGCATTTCCTGGTCATTTTTTCCCCTCCTTCTCCTCAGAGGACATACTGCTAGCTGCTGCCAAATTAAATTCTGCATCCCGCTTGACCCTATCCCAATGGTCATCTGTAAAGATGTCATGCAATCTATTGCACTGTGGGTTTCCCAGGCAGTTAACCACTCTTGTCAATCAGGTATCATTCCTCGTGACCATAACCATGCATTGGTTATCCCCCTCTTAAAGAAACCCTCATTAGATCTCTTTTCTGGAACATTTTGTCCCTTTTTCTCCATTGCCTTTTTCATGAAATTGTTAAAGTCTTTAATTTCTCTGCTTCTCAGTCTATTTCTTGAATCTTCTAATTTGTTTGACCCCTTTCAATTTGGCCTCTGCCCACCCATTGTATTTGTTGTAGGTGAACTAGCATGTCTCACTGATCAAGGTGGAGTGAGGGCGCTGATATCATTAGATCTTCTGCTACCTTTGATACCAATGACCACTCAATCTTTCTTGATCACCTCACCGGGGCTGGGATCATCGGGCAGGTTCAGCTCTGGTTTAGGTCTTTTCTGTTGGATCAGATCCAATCTCTCACCCTCCCCACTTTTCGCTACTCTTTTCTTCCTCTGTCCTGTGGGGCTCCACATGGGACTGCCTTGCCCCCCACTCTATTCAACATATACATCCAACTGTTGGTTGAGCTCATCCACTTGCACAAGTTCCGGTGCTACTCGTATGTCTTTCGGCTGTACCTGTCTCAACCCAGTCCAGCGTCTCAGCTGCGAGGATGCCTTGAGGCCATGGGCTGCTGGATGAGCGTCAACTGGTTAAAGATAAATGGGGACAAGACGGAGGTCCTGGTGGCAGGACCCCTTAAACTCTCTCGCTATGGATTCCTTCTTTCTGGCCAGCCTCCCTTGGTTCTTTCCGGACATCAGTGTCGTCAGTGCGAAATTTAGGTGTCAAGCTCTCATCCTCTCTTTCTCTTGAGGCACAAGTAGCGCCTGCCTGCCAATCGGGGTATTACAAACTCAGGGTCTTCGGTAAGGTGCCCTTCTTCCTTCCACCAAGCCTGCAGTAGCCTCAATGGCGCTTAGCACATTCGACTACTGCAACTCTCTCTACCTAGCCCAGCCACTTTGTCTGGTGAACCACCTCTAGTGCCTGCGAAATGCAGCAGACAGACTGGTAACTCAGACCCCTTTCTCTATGCACATGTCTCCTGCCTTGAGACAACTGCATTGGCTTCCTATCATCCAAAGAGTCCAATTTAAATCTATGTGCATAGTGCACTAAGCTTTTTATGGCACTGGAGCAGAATACTTTCAGCGTAAATGTTGCCAATATGTGCCAAATCGCCCTCTGCAGTCGCAGGAATCTCTTGCCATTCAAGTGCCTCAGGTTCGGCTCACCCCGGTGGGTGGCCGCGCTTCTCCTTTCCGCAGCCAAGCTGTGGAAGTAGCTTCTACAGCCGTCATGTGCTACCAGGGATCACCTCTCGCCTTTTGAAGACCTTCTGTTTAGATAATCTCCCTTATCTGCTAACTTTGAATGTTGCTACAGTGCCATGATGCCCTCGGGCATACGATGCACTCTACAAATGGCAATAAGATAACATAACATAAGATTTAGAAATAGGTATGAAATATGTAATTTTTTGCTGTGCAGACAATGCAACATGTTTTTCTTAGCTTTTTTTTAGAAAGTTTTTCTCCAACCGCCACCTCCTTCATCCTTATTGCATCCATATCAATATACTCTTTATTATCTTGAACTGCCGCCAATGCTCACAGAAATTAGTTTTTCCTAGATCCTTTTCATATTTGGTAATTTTTGGATTTATACATTTGTGCCGTACCCGAACTGATTCACTGGCTGAGTGTCAGTGATGGTGATAGGACACAAGTTCGCATCCTGGGGATCAAGGTTTTGTTGTAACCCCACAAAGGTATGACGTCCTTTCATCGTCTGCCTTTTCATCCCCAGCCTTTTCAAAGTGCACATTCCATTGAATGTGCTCATCAAATTTTTTAGGGGGGGTGGGAAAGGGCAGATATGGGTTTGGGCGGGTGGGCAATGGCAAAAAATAAGGGTGGGAGGGAAAAAAAACCCTGAGCACATTCGATGGAATGTGCACATTTAAAAGCCTTGGGATGAAAAGACAGGCAACGAAATGACATGGAACACTCCACAAATTGAGATGCAAACAGCTCAGGTGAAGCACTTAAATGAGTGATATTTCCTGACCATTAGCAAAATGTGAGGCTAATTTAAGCCGTTCCCTTTCAGTGGTTTCTAGGGACCAAACACACTTGTTGGATGAAACCGGTGACCTGGAATTCGGATAAGAAGTCATTATTTTTTTCTCCAACATGTCCCAGATTCTTCTCAGTAAGTCGGTATTTTGAGAGACAGAATCCTTAATGTTATCATAAAGCCTAATAATGGATTCCAAAACTAGATGAAGAGCAGCCACCGAAGATAGGCCCAATGTTTCCACATTGGACAATGATTTCATCCTCCTTCCAAGTCTTGGGCCAGAGAGAGTAACAAATGTTCCCCATGGTCCTAATTCGTTGCATTGAGCATTGGCCGATTTGTCATTTTTAGCAGCATCACCCCGCCCTGCTTACCTCCCGAGTTGTCAATCTCACATGACAGTGGATTTGCAACACATTTCCTGACATAGGCGGAGAAAGGATGCATCCAGCACTATGGAGTCAGATAAATCGACATAAAATGCATTTCTCCCTCAGGAGAAGCTGGTACCTTGTCAAGACTTGAAGCCAAATTTAGCTTTGCGTGACAAAAGTCAGTAATATAACCCTGTTTGTGTTTCGAGGGTTTATTAGACACAATTCCCCCATCTCCATTCATCAAGCCAGGTTTAGAGACCTCCACCAGACTCACGGTCATGGCTTACTGCCCTTAAGCAGAGGCAGCAGGAGGCTACAAAGGTAAATTCTTTAGGTTACTGGGAGTAGAAGCGCTGGCGAGCTTATAGTGCGTCATTGGCAAATTGATCACGCAGCTGAGGCGTACCGTTAACCTTACTGCTGTAGCAATCAGCTACTGATAACAACCAGAAGTTGGAAATGTACCCTCCACTCCACTATAGAGCAAAATTCCAAAAACGGCTGAAAATTCGATCAAACACAGGCAGCTTGTTAGCCAAACCAGTCACAGACACAGCTTGAAGGGTCAGTTCCCAGCAGCAGTATTATATAGTTCAGGTGCTTCTTACCATAGAATGCAAAGGAAAAAACTCAATACCATCTTTTTGACATTCACCGGAGGTCCTAAATACTCTCCCCCTCCAGGAGTAATGAAAGGTGTAGGTTGCCACTGGTACTGCTGAAACTGCTGAAAGTCAAAAGCATGTCTGCACTGCTCTCGTTCTGTCATAGACTGCACTTGGCTAGGCACTTTGCATCACTTATTGCTCTTTATTGGGCACCCTAGCAGGGTCACAATATGCCACCTTTCAGACAAGGCCAGAAAGGCCAGGCACTGTATGAACACTACGGTGGTGATGGATGCAGGATAAATATTGCATGACATAACATAACTACTGTGCCTCAATCGGACACCTTGATGTCAGAGATGGTACAGTTTTCTGGCACCTTGTTAATGGAAATGCACTATGAATTGACACTTCTCGTTGTTGGTAATGCTACTGGTTCAGCTAAGGGAATACCACTGTCATGAATGAGAGGCAGACAGTGGAGTACAGTATGGTGAGTAGGTTTATTTCAAGTGTGGGGTGAAAAGACAGCCGCAGAGTGCGAGTGATTGAGAGGTCATGCTAGGCCCTGTTGTGAGAGTGAAGCTGGCTAATGAGGAGTTCCATTGAAATATAAAAGCCAGTACAAAACATTGTTTTCTGATACAAGGCCTAGTGAATGAACAAAAATGGGCCTAGTTCAACTTTAGTAAAATACAAAGTCACAGAGTTGAAGGAGAGTGTGCATTAGAACTATATTATTGTAACTGTGTGCAATGGAGGAAAACAAAAAAAAACATGTGGTATGGCAGCTGCTCACTTTGTGTAAACTGGCAAAAGGCACCTTTGACAGATGTAAAACTGCAGCAGTGCACATGGAAAGAAAAGATACATTTGTAACACTGTGCATTTGGAAGATAAAAAGGAGGAATGATGCCTGACATTTAAGAAATAAAGTCAAGTGACAGATTGCATTTATCAGGAATAAAGAGACTTAGTTTTCATCATATAAAATGACAGCATGTAAAGAGAAAGGCCTATTTAGTTTTTGTAGAAGTGAACACTGGTTTCCTATGTTAACTTTGGCCTATCTGTGTCCATAAGGTTAATAATGAACCTACCTCTGTTCTAATATAGTAGAAAAGAAAGATTGTATTTATGAACAGCAGGCCTAGGTGTAATACAAAATGTTTAATGTATCATGTCACTGTAAAATGCTATTCCTTTAGAATTATGTATGTAGTCTGTTTTTCCCCATTGAACTGGAAGTGCCTCTGAAACGTTGACTTCAAGACCTTTGGCTGGGGACCTCTAGGAGAAGAAGGTCTGGTTTTCAGTTTAAATGCTAAGATATACAGAGATTTAGATCAGGATTATGGTATTTGCAGATAACACAGCCAGCAGAAATGACCTTTAAGGTCAGGTCTCCCCATTAACGGTGCATTAGCTTCGAACAAAATCCTTTGGAGCCCAGGAGGGGAGGGCATGATCACATGGGCCAGCCAGATGTACTGATCAGGTCATAGAAGAAAAATGAAATCTAAGAATTGGTGGGGGCTGGTGTGAAACTCAGGGGCACTAGCGGTGCCTTGCCATTGACTCACATTGAATACATTTTCGTGAATGAAAAGCGCATTATGTGTTCCACCGAGCTCAGCCCGGGTTAATATTAAAGGGGATCAGAAGCCCATCGGGATCTTGTAAAAACGAATTTTGTGTTATGGATACAACTTGAGTTATGAGAAAAATGTTATTCTGGCCTTCTCATAATTCCGATGGAATAGAAAGTTGGTGTGATGATAGGTTATGAAAGTAAGGTTGCCATCAGAAATTGGCAGATTTGTGACTATTTAGATGCAGCAGCAAATCGGCAAAATGGTAGCTCCACCAAGGAAGGGCGTGCCAAGAGAAAATTAGTATTTACCGACTCGCCATAAAATATAGAACTCAAAAATATATATGTAGCAGCAATCATCAGAAAAATTAGGGTAGCTGCCATGTTGTTAGATTTTCAGAACCCAGAAGTGTAAAACTACCTTTCATTTTGAAATGATGTTTTTTCCTCCTCCCTCAGCTTCCATAACCCATAACTCCCAACTTCTGGTCCTATCAGCAGCCAGTGGGCATCTTGGTGGGAGGTGAAGGGAGACAACTAGCCAGTCCGTATCGTGGGAATTATGATAATATGTAGGTTTCATCAGCCCTATATCTTAGCAATTTCCAATCTAAGAGGGGACTTGCAAGAAAGCCACTAGCAAGAGAGACCAGGAAAGCTGCCTAATCCATCGGGGTACCACCTTGCCAGGGGAAGAAAGCTAAACCAAGCCCTACCTAGAAGGAGGGAGTAAAGTAGAGCAAGGAACTTTGCTTGGAAATCTGGGAGCCCTATCTGAGAGAGGCCTGTGGCTGGAGAGACCTGGCTGGTGCATAGATGCTTGGGGTGTGAGATGCCTGCCTGAAAGAGGGTCCTAGGATCTGGTGGGCCTCCAGAGCTAAGAACAGAGATCTCCCATGTAAGTAGATATATATCTCAAAGCTATCAATTGTGTGGAGAGCTACCTGCCTTAATACCTTTACCTTAGTGGGTGAAGGGGGTATAAAACTGGGTAGACCCTCAATGAATCCTCTATTGAAGAACACCCTATCCAGTTACCTTGGATCGTATTGGAATCTGTCTGTTTAACTCTTACCTTTGCATTGGTCGGTGCTCTCCATTAGTTGGAGGGGGGTGAAAGCGTGGATACCCTTAGCATAATTAACTAAAAATATAATTTTATTAATTCCCATAGGGTCATTTATCACAGGGTGATGTTTTTGTCAAAATTTGAAATTGACAAAGGATTATCCCAGTGCACTGTAAATGACTCTAGTCTGCTTTTCAATTAAATGTGCTAGTGTCCCCAAAACGACAATCCCAACACCTTGCATTCCCTTTGAAAACAAATTGTGCAAACCAAATTTTTCCTTTCAGTCCAAACTAGAATCCCAAAGCCTTGCATTTTCATTCTAAGAGCGGTATAAAACCAAATTCCGCATTTATTCCCTTGCATCCCAAATCAGAATTCTAAAACATTGAATCTCATCTAAATAAAACACCCAAAACGATTTTCCATTGTGTTCCCACTCCCTGCACCTTGCCTTCAGATCAGAGGGGTTATATCTAATTGATCGCTGGGGGTGGGGACTGCTGGAAGAAAGGAGTATTGTCCGTAAATAAGCAATCACTGTGTGTTTTGTATTTTTCATATTGGTTAATTTGCAAGAAATCTGATGTAAATTGTGACTGCCAACTTCAAAATGTTACCTGTGTCTTATAGCAACTGAAAGTTCTTTAAACCTATGTTAGTCGATTGGTGCAATACATTTGAATCAGGGATATTGTGTAGTGCCACAGCGTTGGTGGTTGATGTTTTTGTGATTGCCTATGATTCTTTGCAAAAACTTAAATAAATATATATTCTTTCTATACACTGGCCTGGTTCCTTGCTGATTGATGGTAAAAAGGGTATTTTGACGTAGGGTATGGTAGAAGCGGAGGCCTCACTAAAGTTGAATCTGTAAATCGTTTTGTTGTGCGCCACCTTGATTGAAGCGGAAAGGAACTCCCTGAGTTGAGAGTGACCATATCATAAACTGTGACAGAATTGGGGGCTCGAGTCGGAGATTGGTTGAGTGTCTTCACTTGTGGTGGTGCTGGAGCAGTAGACTATTCTTTTGGGTGTAATCACATTGCAGTGGATATAAAGTTGTGTTGTGCGGGCGCCATTCAGACCTGTACCCTGGATTTCAGGGTGGTGTATAGAAAAAACAATGTTGATTTTGAGTTGTCATTGTGAGTAGAAACTAAGCAGGAACAGGGTTGAGATCTCTACCCTTGCATAGAGAGTATATAAGGTGCAAAACACATTCCAGAATGAGCACTATAGAAATCAATATGGCCAGGAAACATCTCCTATCTAAATTATTTATTAAAGGTGAATGGGTAGAACAAGAACATGAAATGTGGCAAGCCAGAATGATGTAGGAGGTTACATAAGCAAATGTTGACATGTGGTAGGATAATGGGCTGTTAATCCAGTCCCTGACAAACGTTTACATGACACAAACCAGCCAAGATGAGCAAATTAAAATGGCTCAGCTCACAGCATACATGTATTTCCATATGCTGATCATGGAAGAAAGACACCAAAATAGTGTGGCCTCTGTGCAAAACCAGGCTGAGCTTTTGAATCAAGCCCAGAAAGAGCTGAAACAATTAGAGAAAGCACAACAAAGCCAAAACTTAGAAAATATTAGTGAACAGCTAAAAGATGAGTTACAGCAGCAAGAAAATGGAGAGCGAGAAACTGAATTTTCTGCAGTGCAGAGGGAGTATAAACAATGTGCTGAAAATCTGAGTGCAAGTCAACACAAATTAAATGAGCAGGTTGTTCATAATAGAGGCTGCTTAAAGGACATTTTCACATCACTGGTAAAAACAACTGAAAGCTGAAAACAGCCATTACTTTAGTAAGGGGGTTGATTTTCAGGGTGACTTCGATCAGATACACCAAGATCTGAACACCTTGAAACAGCAGAGAGAGCAGTTGAGGGAAGAAAATAACAAATTAAGTCAATAGAACAGCTCCCTGTTTCAGGAAGTGCGTCAATCAAGGATGGATGTGGATGTTTGTATAACTTCCCCGCTTGGTCTGCTCCAACTGAGTGATTTCGTCAGTTTTTGCTTGCGCTTTGCTTATTTGTTTGTTAGCGCACTGATGCCCATGGGTCCAAGCTTTGCGCTTTATAAATGAACTAAAGTAAAAGTATTTGTAAAGAAAAGTGAGGCTTGTTTGCAGGAACTGCCTGACAGTAGGTTACAAAATGCACAATTAATGGAATGTGTGAGGGAAGCAGAGATTGACCTAGAGCAGGCAACACAGGCCAACATTGGAGAAGATTAGTCTCCTGAAAAAGAAATGCTATGAATATGTGCAGACGATGCAAGCCTCACAGAAGGAACATGAGTCCCAATGTGAAGAGAACAAGGGACTAAGAGACGGATTAATGGCACAAAGTAAAGTGCTAGCAGCCGCTCAAGCACTGGTGTCAGAATGAAATACTCAGGTCTCTGCATACCACCAAGAGATAGCAACTGAGAAACACAAATGTGAGAGGTTGGAAAGTGAAATAGCCAAATATAAACAGGCTTTGAGGCACACTGACCAGGCAGGGTATGGAAAGAGCCCTACAATTACCGAGTGATTACCTCTCTACCAGGGACCTCAAGCAAACTCACCACCTTCTATGTGCAGAGCACAGCTGACCTCATGCATATCGCTTCTCAAGAACCAGGAAACATGAGGCAGCTGGGCTCACCCGGGCACAGTCAAATTGAGCCAGAGGCCAGTCCATATCGGATATTGCTGAATATTCATCTCTACCACACAGAATGGAAGGTGGCCGGACTTCTAACAAGGAGGGCTCCTATGATGAAAAGATCAGGGAGTTGGACTGGCAGAAAATGAAGTTAGCAAGGGACCACCTAGTCCGCTTTGCCGAAAGAGAAGGACCAGATTGTAGGCCTCAAAAAAGTATTTTAAAAAAGTATTTTAAAAACCTCCACACGTTCAGGGAGGTGGGGGAATTTCCCCACAATACTCGGAAAGAGGGATGAGGAGGATGAGTACTCTCCTGTGCGAAAAGGGAAGTACAAGGGAAATGACCCAGAGAGCCCACAGCACCACAGTAGACAAGAGTCCAGACCCCGTAATTCTGGGAGGTGTTCCCACTCTCATAGAGTTAGGGGGTGCCTAGAGGATAGGCAATGGACCACCAATAGCAGCAAATCTGAATCAGAGGGTGAGTAGACTTGGGTGCAGCGGAAAAAAAAGTCTGCCGAACAGAAGAGAGGTCTTGTGAAAGACCCAATTTGGAAGATAAAGGCCATAAAGAGCTTAATGACTCCCTACCATAAGAATGCCAATATATCTGCCATGGGAGCATCTAGAGCTTTATGACCAAATGATGACATCATTTGGTATTAAGAATGATAGAAATTCCATGAAGTGTGTCAAATGGACATTCTACCCTGAATGCTCAGCTTCTTTGCAGTGCTGGGGGACCGAGACCACCAAAAATGGTCCACCTATAAGGCGGCCATTCTAAAACACTTCTCCATTCATAGAAATCCTCAGGAGGCCCGCAAGGCGGCTTACAACCTGCAGTGTGGGGAAGACCAAGTACTGAAACAAGCATTTGCACAGATTTCTAGCCGGGTGAACATCATTAGCCGGGAGTTCATCAACATACACTTTTACGTGCTCCCAAAATACATAATGACCCAATTAGTTAGGGATTTCCATGAGCATAGGACCCTGGATTGGGTGATAGAACAGGCCACCAGGATCTATGAGGTCCAAAAGCCCTCTGAAAGTAAGAATAATCAAAAGAGAAGAAAAAAACCTCCAAACACACCTGCCACTGCCAAGGTAGCGGAGGTGAAAAATACTCCCCCAATGGACCTGGAGACGTGGGCCTAAAAATACTCCTCCTGCCAATAAGCAGAAAGAGAGGCCCCCCTCCGATCAAGCCCAATCGGGTGGTAGCCAGGCACCCTCTGACCCTGCCACCTATGTAAGCCCAAAATAAAAAGGTACAAGACCTATACCCAGATTTATATGGACTCCCCCGGCATAAAGGGGGGGTCCAATCAGGTAATTACCGCCCCAGGAATCCTCCCTCAAAACTTCCCTCCAAAGTTCCCTCAGGAGGGAAGTAATTTTCCACTCCTTAACCTAAGCTTCTTTCCCAGATACTTCAAACTTTAATTTCCAGAACAATCCTCCTTTCTCTCCCCACTTTCAGGACAATAGATTCCTGAATCCAGGAGAAGGGAGACCTAGGATGGAAGGTTATCAGGGAAACTCTCAATACCCAGGCTACTCCGGGAGAAGGGGCAGCTACCCATTCCGGGAGAAGCAAAGGTGTGAATCTAGACCTCCCTACCAACCAGAAAAAATGTCACAACTGGAGTGACAAGTCCAACAGTTAACCCATGACCTGGGTCGCATGTTGAGGGCTCAGCAGAACCCTCAACTGGAAACTGCTGCCCAGAATAACTCAACACCCGGGTCTGGTGCCCTGGGGGAGAAATGACAGGAAGACAACTCAGACAACCAACAGGTTCCAGAGGAGGGGGCCCAGTTGGAGGGGAGATGCAAAGCCCTAGAGGAAGCTTCCTTTTCAACCGGAGCAAAACCCCTGGAAACCTCTGTGCCTGAACATGAATCTTCTACCCCCAAAAAGCTGGAACCTAAAGAACAGAGCGTAAGTAGGAGAATTTGAAAGCCAAAGGCAATCCACTTTGTGGAGGAAGTCTGCATCATCCCTTTCGAAGGAGAAGAATCCCTGGAGGATTCAGGGAAGAAAATCTTCTGTTTCAGAGAAGGAGTGATCCCTCCCATGGAAAAATGGATCCCAAGAGATCTTGATTTTTGACAGGGTAAGTATAGAAACTGACCCGGAGCAAGAAGCTCTTAAACCCACACAATGTCACCCAGAGAACCCAGAAATCCCAAAGGTCTCCTCCCCCCAAACAGGTTCAGGTAACTGTCTCCAGGAAAAGGGGGACAGCAAAGAATCAGGAAAAAAAGGGGGACTTCCCAATCCCACCTGTTTCTGGGTGCAATTGTTTTTTTACCGATTCCCGGACTCTGACACAGAAAATTGTCCAAGATTACACAGTGCCGGAGTTCAATATAAAAAGTTAACCGCCAGGCTGACACAGAATGCACATTTTCTTTGCCCCCTTGAGGAGAGAGAAGGAAGATGTTATGCTTCTGTCAAGGTATAGGGTCAGTGTGCATTATCAGCGCTGGTGGATACTGGCTCCCAAGCCACCCTTCTGTCCAAAGGGGCCTTCGACCAACTAAATTCAGGAAGGGGAGAGAGTCACCAAATTCCCAGCTAACCTCTTCCTGGCAAACTCCAAAACTTCAATGGGAATGATATTTCTGTTGAAGGGACTGCAGATCTGGAGATCAAAATTGGGCGACATAGGGTGAAACACCCGTTATAGCGGTGACTCCAGAAGGCACACCTTGACTATTGGAGAATCACCTCTGATTGGCTGCATGAAGAAGGTTCTCTGGACTCAGACTAACCGGCCAATCAAGTTAAAACCTAGCACAAATTATGTCAGTTTGAATGCCACATGCCACATGATTGAACAACGGTCTGACAAAATAGAATTCCATTTTAGGAACAATCAAGTCCCAGACATCCCCGTCATCTCTATAGGAGAACAAACTGGTGATGGGAAGCCTTCTCCATTCTTGAAAATCAACCTCCCTCACAGATTTAAATGGCATTCCATACTGGAGGAAAATACTCTGAAGTTTTATACCAATCCACAATCAGAGTAAAGCCCAAATCCCATGACAAAAGATGATGAAAAACCAGCTCAAAGTTTGACTGACATCCAGATAAAGGGGGAACAGCTGCTTTTCCCCATTCAGAAAAATGAGGGAGGAACCTGTTCTCACCAGAGTATGCTGGAATAACAGAAGAAGCTTCATCAGTGAAACATTAGTCAGGAAATTTCCAAAAGATCAGACCGTTATCACATTTAAATTGATTGACAAGTAGGAAATGGGCCTGGAAACTCCAAATTCCAAACGTCTCCTGCCTAACAGTTGCATGCTCAAAATGTCCATTGGCGACAAATGCATACAACATAATTGTTGGGTTGTGAGAGATGTCCCCTCCCCCTTTTACTTAGGTAGTGACATTCTCAATCGATTCGCAATTCATTTGGACCTAATTAATAACAAAGCCTGGTCCCGACTGGGGTAGGTGTGGGGTAATGGGCTTTGAGAACACTGAAAAAGTATTCTGGTCAGCTCAATTGCTGCCATATGTGGTTAAAGTTCAAGTGAGAAAACAGGTTACCATCCCAGGACAGGGATGACAATTTACAATTTCCCTAAGAATTAAGCGAGGACAGAACCTCAAAAACAATGACACCTATATAATTTTGAATTACAACAAGGTTTGTATTTACATCCGACACCCCTAGAAAACTTAGAACATGACACCATTTGAATATTGGTGGATAACAGCAACCCTTGAAGTATCACTTTGGGCACAGACACCTTTGTTGGAATGGTGGTTAATGCCCAACATAATTGTATTGATTTAGGTAATGAGATCACTGGATCAATTCAAAATAACTGCTTACATATAAACAAGCGAGAGCATCCCTCCGGAAAAGATTTTCACCAGGCAAGGGGGGAATTTCTTGGTGTACTCCTCCTACCCTTATGGTGTGGAAGAGGTGACCTGTGACATCAGGAAGGATGAGGTGGTATTCCGAGTCAACAGCGACTACCTCCCATCCTTGGTACCTCACGTCCAGGCCAACACCATAACAAGAGATCTCGCCACTCAACTTGAGGATACCACCGAAATTGCCAAGCCAATGTCTTTCCAGGCTTTAAGCAGATGGTCGAAGAACAAATCAATCTTGCTGATGCCTGTGAGACCAAGGAGCAAAAACAGAAGCTGAAACAGGTTTTTCTGGATTTTCAGGATATCTTTGCAGTGGATCCATGTGACTGTGGATGCACAGATATATTCAACCACCATACGCACAGACCCCGATACAGCTCCAGTATTTGTGAAGCAATTCCGGTTACCTCTCTCGTCTATGGAGTCACTCACAGAGATTATTAAAAATTTAGAATCCTGTGGGATAATTTGTCTAATCCACAGTACCTTTAACAACCCTGTACTGGGGATACTCAAACCCAATGGCCAATGGAGACTTTGCGCAGACCTAAGGGACTTAAATAAACAGGTCTGCATGTCATGATGGCCCCTTGCCTACATTGATTAGGGACTTGCCCAGACCCAAGGGTCAAAGGTGTATACCGCCATTAAACTGGCCAACGGTTACTGGACAGTACCCGTGAGTAGGGAAGAACAGTACAAGCTTGCCTTTACCTTCGGGGGCAGCAAAACGAGTGGACCTGAACCCCCTTTGTATACATTAACTCCGGCAACAAATTTAACATCTTCCTACATAAGGCCATGCCCTATTTGGGCAAAAGGGGAAACCTGGCCTATGTAGATGATGTCTTAATCAAGAGCTCAACTGAGGAGGAACATATAGCTGAAATACGTTCTGACCCAGTTGCAGAAAGCCAGAGGAAAACTGTCATTTCAGAAGACACAGTGGTGTAAGACCTGCGTGAACTTGTTAGGGCACAAAATCACCAAGGAGGGTCTCAGTCCCTAGGCAAAAAAGTGAAAGCATTATTTAAATTGAAAGACCCTACTACCCTGCGAGAACTGTGAAGCCTTCTTGGACTCACTAATTATAGCAGAAAGTAAATTGAAGACTACGCAGTGGTCACTCGACCCTTGGTCCATTTATTAAAGGCCTTGGTCCATTTATTAAAGGCCAGGGTCAAGTGGGAGTGGGGCCCCGAACGATCTGAGACAGTAAAACAACAAAAAAAGCCTTTCCCAAGCCCCTTGTTTGGCTTACCCCATAAAGAACAAGGAGGAGGACTTGCTTAACGGCAGTATTATACCAAAAGCATGGCAAGGTCAACAAAGTAATCTCATACGTGAGCAATACTTTGTCCTCTGTGGAGGAAAACTTCAACAACTGTGAAAAGGCACTCCTGGCAACAGTGTGGGCGTTGAAGAATTACCACCCATTCATTCAGGGGGAGCACATCATAGTGGAGACTCCTCACCAACCCTTGCAATACTCACAAAGTGACTGAATCCGAACAGAAAACGTAGGTAATTCCAGAATTGCTTCCTGCATTCTGTCCATGCAAGGCTTTCCTGTGGAGTTCAGATATGGCCAAAACAAGAAGAGTCCTCCAGCGCAAGGATTGGCTGACTTGCATGACTGTGTTCAAGAAAACTGTCTCAAGGACGAAAGTCTAAGGACCAATGACAATATGGAGGTATACCGTACTTCCCCACTCAAAGTCTATGTTGAAGACACATGTCAGGGGATACCCACAGTTTATGTGGATGGGTGCTCCTACCATATTGAGAATCACAGGGAGAATGAACTAGTGGCTGGCATTGGGAATTCCTGGGTGAATGATGCCCTAGAAAGCTCTACTCAGTACAAAATAGGTCAACTAAGTAGTCAGGTGGCAGAGTTGATGGCGGCACATCAAGCCATCCTCTCTGCAGCACACCACCAACTCCCCATGCCAATAATAAACTGTCAACTGCCCAGTGGAGTAAAGAAACCCCAGATGCAGATCTGATTACTGCACAAAAAGTGGGCCTTATTATTGGGAAATGTTATCAATATATTGAAGACACTGTGAAGTTTCCTCTGACAGAATCCAATTATAGCGGGAAAGAGGATCTCTAGGTGTTGATGAAGTTTTCGAAAATGTTCCGAATCCAAGACGGTTTGTTGGTACGGAGATTTAGACCTGGATGTGACCAGTGGGTGGTACCTACCTCATTTCGAAGCCTGATGATGAGTTACGCCCATGACGCAGCCACTGCTGGCCATAGAGGGTTTCATACAACATTAGAAAACTTGTGCAATGTTGCATATTGGCCACACAAAAGGGGGGGGTCTTGTGTGTGCTCAACGTCAGCCGAGTTCTCTCAAACACAGAGCTCCCCTACAGAAAAGGAGAATGACACTGCCTTGGTCGGATGTGCAAGTTGATTTCATAGGGCCAGCGATTCACTCCTCTAGAGGAAACCAGTACATGTTGACCGTGACATGTTTGTTTACCAAGTGAGTAGAATGTCTTCCGGCCTCGAATTGTAAGGCGGAGAAAGCTGCCACACTAATGATCAATCACATCTTCTCTCCTTTTCGGCCTTCCCCAAAGGATTGAGTCAGACCGAGGAAGTAATTTTACCAGCGAGGTGATGACCAAGACGTGGGACATACTAGGGGTAAAGATAAAACTTCACATTGCCTACAGCCCAACCTCAAGCAGAGGAGTTGAGCGGTAAAATAAAAGAATTGTGGACATCTTGAAGAAGTTTGTGGCGGACTCTGGACCATGTTGGGACATTCGATTACTGCTTGTCCTAATGGCTATTAGGTCCACGCCGTCTTCTGAAACCAAAATGTCTCCATTTGATCTCATGATTGGATGAAAAATGGTGCTACCTCAGCATCTCCTCTACAGAACTCAAGAGCAGACCCTGATCAACACCTCCACTACCCATGAGTACTTTGATAATTTAAGGAAAAACCTTCAGCACGCTTTTGCTTACGCTCAGCGACATTTTGAAATGTCAGAAGAAGGAATGAAAGCCCACTACAACTTAAAAACTACCAAGAAGGAGTATGACGTAGGAGACAGGGTCTACCTGTACAATTTCCAAAGGAACCAGTCAAAGGAGTGGAAGTTCCTCCCCTCTTGGCGCTCTGCCTTTGAAATTGTCGATAACATCTCACCTGTCGCCTAAAAGATCTGCATCCCTAAATAAGAACATACGGAAGAGAAATTGGCCCATATCAATCAGTTGAAGAGCTGTGACCCCAGACAGACTTTATGACCGATTGAAGAGCCCAGAGAGGGTAGAGCCCAGGAACCATCTGAAGAATGAAAGGAAAGGATTGAAACCCGGATGGAGAATATCGCACATTAACATGGAGTAAATGAATTTATACTCACAAATAATGTATATGAATCAGAAAAAACAAATATTGTGTAGTGCCACAGCGTTGGCGGTTGATGTTTTTGTGATTGCCTATGATTCTTTGCAGAAACATAAATAAATATATATATTCTTACTATACACTGGCTTGGTTCCCAGCTGATTGATGGTAAAGATGGTATTTTGACGTAGGGTACCATAGAAGTGGAGGCCTCACTAAAGTTGAATCTGTAAAGTGTTTTGTTGTGCGCCACCTGACTTGGGGGACTGAGTGGGGTGTGATTGCCTAATAAACTGTGACACAAGAGACCCGCAAGCGCAGTTACACACTGCTCTGGGGATGATAGTAACAACTGTGCTCCTCTATCGTTTGTGAATGATAGGCACTCTTGAATGATAAGGGAGATTGAATTACAACACCTTTCCCGCATAACAAACAAAGAAACAGAAAGGATGACAACCAGGAAGAAACAGGGAGGATGACAATCAGGCAGGAGGGGTGCGGAGAAGGCAAGAGAGAAAGAGAGGTGGGGAAGGGTTCAGAGGAAGGCAAGACAACAAGGGAATGGGGTGAGCAATGAAGAGAAAAGAGGGGGAACAGGCAAGATGCACGCAGAGTCAACACATAAAAAGGACCTAAAAGAGGCTATCCACAGACTGGATCGGGCTGGCCTACAGGGCAATGACTGAACCAAAATTGCAATGCTACTTCACCAGATGCTTGCTAGTAGTTTTGATCAGTGTTACTGAATAAACATTCTTTAAAATGCACAATTTGCCTCACATTTTATCAAAAAGCTCCCCCTTGTATACTACTCAAAAGGTCTATCACAAAAGGAATGAAGTGACATTTGCACTCTGGGCCACTTTTATATGGGTGCCTGAGACAATGTAATGCCCCAATCCGACCCTGTCCACAGATGCCTTCTTTTTCTGTTTCCTCATGAAGAAATAATACCTTTCCAGTACAACATTGGTTTTGTTAGTAAAATGTGTCTCAAGTTTCGCCTTGGCAGTCTCATACCTTTTTACTGTGCTTGGTTCACCAACACCATCCAAATTGGTCATTTCAGGCAGAGTGCAGAAAGTATGTAGTGCCTCTGTGCCTATGCAGTTCAGCCGAGAAGCCTCCCTCAAGTCATCGTTGAACTTTGCTTCGCCGATGGCCCTGAGATAAACTTGGAGAGAATCTGTCTATTTCTCCCATGGAATGGGAGGGTCCTCTGGTGTTGCAAGGAAAGGCAAGGGGGGTACATTCTACATGTTGTTCGCCTCCTAACACCAAAGCCGCGAAGTATGAGGAAGCTGCAATACACTGTTGATGAGACCTGGGAAGACGAAGATGAATGTCCAAAATGAATCTTCATCAAAGTAAACCTAAACCTTTGTGCAGCACTTGTTTCTCAAATGTACAGGGACGAGGAAGATGAGAGTCCAACCTCCTTGCCCAATGCATGTTCCTCAAAAGTACTGGCACGAGGAAGATGAGCGTCCGATGTGGTCTTGCCCACAAGTACCGAGACGAGGAGGACGGTGCCCGATGCAGGTCACCCAATATAAACCTTCTTGCACATTTGACACCCAAAAGTACTGGGACAAGGAAGATGAGCATCCACAGTAACCTTCAACACAAGTACTGGGGCGAGGAGGATGGTGGTTGATGCAGGCCACCCTCTGCCACCACCAAGATGGCAGCATGCACAGCCAGAGTAAATCTGGCCGCACGCACAGCATGCTCGGGGCTCCTTTCCTCTAGATTGTAGGACCATTGCATGGGCACCAGCCACCACTCGCAGTAGCGTGAGCCAAGCCCCAAAACACACCAGCCCCATGCCAAGAGGGACCCACCTGTGGCCCGCAGCTGCCTTGGAGCTCCGGAAGAGGTCCTGTGAGGTCCACACCACCTTCCACTGCTGTGCAGCTTTCAACTACAGGCACCCGAGGCTATCCGTTATGGTCGCTGCCTCTCTCGCCCGCGCCGTTGGACTACTGGTCAGTAGAATGTCATGAATGAGAGGCAGACAGCGGAGTAAGTTAAGGTAAGTAGGTTTATTTCAGCAGACCCCCAGATACAGCTGCACGCTGCTCCTGGGATGACAGTAACAGCTGTAATCCTGTATCATTCGCAAACGCTGCCCACTCCTGACCATAAGGGAGATTGGATCACAACAGCCAACTAACACAATGTTGAAGCAAAGTGTTGTAACCCGAGCAGAAGGGCAAGCAGCTCTGCTATCTGTCCTTTTAGCTCGGGTTTCCAGCTTTCTGCTGACCTGCAACTGGCATTTGGTTATCTGGCATATCTTATTATGTGGCACCATTTGGGGTCCCTCCAGTGCCTTATAAACCAGCTTCCACTCTACTTACAAAATGTGTATATTAGCACGTCAAAAGGCAGGAAATTAAGAACAAGGAAAACCGCGCATTTATTTTGGAGAGGTTGCAATACTGTGTCAGCCAGATGAACAGTACAGTTTGTTGTTCACTGTTTATACACTTTAATTATGGAAAGAAGAATGGTTCCAGTAGAACCAGAATGTACGAGGGCCTGCCTTAGTGCCACTTTCTCTTCAGCGTTAGGAATATCCTGTGAAGTGTTGGAGTTGCCATTGGATTCTCTCTTTTGTTTTGAAGCCATTATCTTGCACCTGATGTCCATGCACGACAGTGTAAACTGTCATCCCTGATAATACAGTGGACAGCCTTTCATTTTCTAATCATCGTTTTTTGTTCTTGCGTTTTTTTTGATTGTTGGGGACGCAAAACGATCCTTTTATCTCTAAACAAGGTTGGGGTGCATCGGCGTATTCCCTGGGCCTCGGATTCATGCTGGTTTAAAGAGAAGGAAGGCAACGTTTTTAAATCATAATAGTCATGGTCGGGCGCTGGCAACTGGTAATCAGAGCTCGAGACGGCTGTCCCTGGGAGGTTATTGGATGAAAGTGGGCCTCTCTTATAGCCGTTTTTATTTGCAGACTAAAGGGCTGGTGCATTCAGACCAACTATCCTATCCCGTGAATCAGCGCGCATACAGTAAACACCTGTAGAGAAAATACTAGGCTTCGAACATGACCAATTCAGCAGGTCCTTCCCAAGTTGCCCGTACAAAATTCCCTGCCCTCAAACGATGAGTTTGAGCCACTGTTAAACAGCGCCCTCTAATACATATTTCACTATGAAGCCCCACCGCTGACCCACACCTCTCAAAATGTTTCCCAAGGAGATAATATATATTTTTTAAATTCCACTGAGCAAGTCCCTTTAAACATCAACCTTTTTCTGTACATTGGTTCACCATGAAGCCCAATATTTTCGAAATGTGATTCCAGCATCAATTATGCTGAAAGAATGATTGCATTTAAAAGGAGACTACATGGGTGTGACGTCACACACGCACGTCTAAGAGCATGCCAAGAGAAGTTACGTTTGAGCCACGTTCCACAACTGCATTGATGCAAATGGGGCATGCGTTGACTTTCTGGGGGTGATCTACCACAATGACCGCACATCTCAGATTAAGAGAGGGAAGCCCCCCTATTCTGCATACAGAGATAACCTCCTATGGTTCAAAGCGGACAGTGTTAAACAGCCCGCGCACACAATATGTATCTATCACTTAAAATATGACAGGACATAAAGCTACTTCATTATTTGACAGTACACAATTCTAAAAACAATTCCATCTAAACACATTACAATCTAACTACTTAGCATCTAAACTAATTGAATGTTCATGGTATGTAATTATTGCGCACCCTCAGTATCACCTCATTAAAATGAATGTGCAAAAATGCTCTTGGAGCAAATATCTTCTATTTCTACACCAGTGTGGCAGAATTGTGGTACTCTGGGGTTGTTCCCAGATTTGTTTTAAAAGTATCTATAACTTGAACAATATCCTTTACTTTGTGAAGTTAAAGCTGCTGGGTGAGCAGTGTATTGGGGTGCTACGGTTTACCCATAATGTAAAAACATTGGGGTCGGACTGGGCCATAAAATTGTCTTGGGGCACCAATGAAAAAGTGAAGTTTGTGACATTGTTTGAATAGTAACCAAGGAGAGTTTTTTTGATAAAGTGTTATGCAAATTGTGCATTTTAAAGAATATTTATTCAGCAATACTGGTTAAAATTACTAGCCACAGACTGAATTAAATCATCAAACTAGCCCAAATTGTCCAAAAAAGTGGCCCACTTTGACCAAAAGAATTGGCCCACACCAGCATTTTGTGTTTTTTGTTCGGCCCTGGGCCTATTGCCCTATAAGCCAGTCCGAGCCTGCCAACGTTGTGCTTGCTTTCGTAAGTAAACAAGTTCAAATAAATATAAGTTACTCATTTGGGTTTATTTCAGCATTTCAGAAGAAAAACGATATGCAACATATTTCCTAACAATCTCATTCAATACTAAGCAAAATTCCAAATAAAATTCGCATTTGTTTCCTTCAGACATTTTGTAATTATTTCGAATGTCTATCATTACATTTTTTCCCCTTTGATTCTAAGGCAATCTCATATGTCAATCTATGCTTTCTTCAATAATTCAATTATAGACTTTTTGAAAATGGTCTTGAATGTCCACCATCAAGTGGGACATGAAGGAAATGCAAGCCTCATTGATGTCCACTACTGCCAAAACCCAGAAGATGAAAGGTCGTTCCTGCAGCAACGCCATGTAGATAAATGCTGCGAGTGAATCTGCGATGTCGGATGCATAAAGACTTACTTTGCGGGCGAATCTGTGATGTCGGATGCATAAAGACTTTGCGAGCGAATCTGCGATGTCGGATGCATAAAGACTTACTTTGCGAGCGAATCTGCGATGTCGGATGCATAAAGACTTTCATGGCAGACCAAATTGCTCAATGCAGCCCGAGTTTCCATGATGGTTTTCATTGAACGTGAACATAGATCTCTTGGCCCCAAGCCGGTGCTGGTTCACTGTGCCCACATTGCTGGAATATTCCATTTTTGAAATCAGGACATGATCCTTCAGAAGGCGATGAAACTGGGTACATGTGCTTTACATGGGAAACATTGCACATTTATCCAGATTTTATAGCAGCTGTGCCAGCTTCTAGGATATCATTCGTGGAGGTTAGGCACAATATGGCAGCCAGTAATATTAGCTACTCTGTGCTGTATCCAGCCAAACTTTGCTTGGTGCCTGGTGGCAAGATGCTTTAAGAAGCAAGTGACTTTCTATCTACTTTTCGTGTTGGTTTGCCAGCTCAGGGCTTGTCTGGATTGTTTTAGAAGGGTCATCAGGAACTGACCATTAATGTTGCTATTCCAAACGCTGTGTTTTGGAGTCCTATTTTTCTTTCAATGTAACATGATCACTTACTGTTCTGCCTTGGCTTGGGTTAACGAGATGTCCTAATTATAATGGCCCAAGAACGATGCGTTGTAGCTTTATTGTTTCTGTTATTTTTATCCTGGTTTAAGCAATGATTTTAAATGTAACTGGATTGCTACATGGGGTATATCCACCCACCACTTGGGCCAATGTATGTACAGTGTGCAAAGACAATTATGTTTCCAGATCCTCTATGTTAGGTAAAACGGTTCTATGACATTCCGTCGCTCGTTTTTTTTACCCCATCAAAACCACCTTCCCAACTATTTACAACCTAATCCAACACTCCCCTAGCCCGTATTTACCTTTACCCATCCCCTACCACGCCCATATTTCTTTATGGGTTTTTGCAGCAAAAAATCAGCTGCAACAAATGCTGCAAACAAAAGACGGGCAATGAATGAACGTTGTACCGATTTCTTGAAGGCCTCCATATACGGAGGTACACCACTGACATGTTTTGGTTGTTAATATGGATGAGGGTGAGTTTCAATGGGATTGTTCTTGTGATTAGGTTTCTCATTGGATAATATATCTAGTCCTAGGTGTGATTCTCGGCCAGTGGTCTGGCATGTTGTTATATGTTCAGATTGGGGCAACATGGAAAACATTTGTGTTTGTGCAATTGGTTGTGTTTTACTTGCAAGTATCCTGGGACGCCACGTCTAAATTCACCTTTAATACCCATTCTTCCTACCATGTGTGTTCATTTAGTGCTCTTGGATCCTTCCTGTAATATTTGTGTCAATGCAGTGATTTTGAATGTAAGAGTGCTTAACCATCCTGTCAAGGTGAGGAAGGTCTTATAAATGAAACTCCACAGTGTTTAGAGCCTTTCCGGTTCTAGCATGGCCGAAAACTGGGTTGTCACTGTTTCTTTTATTAGTTCTTCATGCAAACCACAGGGGTTTTCATTGTAATGTATCTTTTAAGATACATCGAATTCTTAGAAGATGATGGTGGAGCTTTGATGGTATCAGAGTGATTGGTGGCCAGAATATTACCTTTTTAGCATACATTCCCTAATAGAGAGTCTGTAGAATTCCATGGGTGCGTTGTGAATGGACTGGCAGAGGTTTTGCACAATTATAATATTTGAGGGACTTTCACATATTTTATAAGTTGATTTGCATAGGTCCAGTACAGTTGCAAGTAATCTATCCAGATCCACTAGGCCAAAAGTTGAGCATCATGAGTTAATTGACATATGCAGGGCTTGATATTTAGATTCAAAAGAATATACCTATATGAGGTATACCTGTATGTTTCGGCATCATTGATTTGCATATGGTCTTCCCCTTTTGTTATGGCTTGCCAGACGAAGAACGATGGTCCGGAGTGTTGCCCAGTGCGATGCAAGAGTTTAATATTAATTCTAAACCTTCCAGCCATCATGTAACGCTCACCTGATTCCCGTAGAGGCGCCGGTCTTGACTGGGCGTATACCGTATCTTCAAAGGTGATGTGTAACACACGGCTGGCTCTTTGGGCTAGACCTCTGGGCTGGACCTCTGTGCATCGAAGGGCAAGATGTCTGCAGATAGAAAATATGGGATTAAGGAACTGGGTTATTGAATGTCTCTCTCTTCTTCCCTTTCTCTTCTCCTGTAGAACCCCAAAGGTTAACGCTCTCACCTTAGGTAAGTGAACGCTGTGCTCTCCATCTGCCTCGGGGCCGGGTGCTGTAACCAGTTTCTTCACTGGATAAGGGGAGCAGGCCTCTTGACTTCAGAGGACTGCTGTCCGTCGTTTACTGCACGAACGGTAAGTTTCGAGTAATTCTAATGTCTTTAAAGTCTTTAGAAATGATGTCTCTTGTTTTGCAGGGTTCCGGCGATGGCGGATGACGGGCTGAAGTGAGTTGAAGATGGAGCCCGTGTGGTGAATAGAAGCGCCTGGAAGCACGTAAGTAAGCGCTTGTTGCCTGCTTCACGATGCGCTCTAACTGTCTTTTTATTTTGCAGGTACAAGTTCGGAGCGGCTGCAGGGTGCCGGAATACCCACTGGGTTAGATGTGGAAAGGAGTAATGGCACGTGAGTATTAAAGTTCCCCAATGTCTTTAAACGCACCTTGTTTTGTCTTTCAGATGCGGGATGCAGCTCCGAAGGCCTCCGGAGCGTGCGAAGAGTTGGTAAGCTTTTGTCTTTCAGATGCCGGAATGCAGTGTGAAGACCTCCGGAGCGCACGAAGAGTAGGTAAGCCTTTGTCTTTCAGATGCCGGAATGCAGCGCGAGGCGTTGGTGACAGCCGATGGACCAGGTAAGAGAAGCGCTGTCACTGAAGACCGTAATGCTAACCTGTTCTTTCTTGTCTTTATAGGTGTTGCTGAAGACTGGATTCAGGATGGTAAGCCTTTTTCCTTAGGCCCAGGATCAGATGCAGAAGACACGATGAGCGTTCTGCTGCAGAGGATGCAGAATAACGCAAAGCAAGATTCATCCATCGGGTGTGGTTTAAATAGCCTCCTGTAGTGCTTAGGTATCTCCTTCCACGGCCACGCCTAGGAAAGAAAAGAGTTCCTGCTTTCCAGAAGAGTTCCAGTGTTCTGAATCTAGGGAGTGGCTCCTGCCCCACCCTACAGGAAAAGTAGTTCCAAACAGAAGAGGATCAGAGGCTCAACTGGCAGGCAAGTAAGCAGCATGGTCTGCTGCAGGTAAGTCCACCCAAGCATTATGAGCCCGGCGCTTCCAGCGCTGGGACTGGGCATATTTATGAGCCTGGTGCCACTGGCGCCAGGACTGGGTCCAAAAGGTCCCAATTGGGACTGGTTGGCACTCAGAACCTGGGTTATGGATCTGCTTCCAAGGGAGTTGGGAAAACCCTGACCTTTTGGAAGCAGAGATCATGACACATCACCTCTTTTGTTTTGCAGTGGTCACCCCGAGTGGGATGGGTATATCCAGATGTGACCCAAGCTACTTTTCACTGATGAGGTCCAACAAGGCCGAAACATGCCTGTGGATGCTTGTGGTCTCGTGCAGAAGGGATGTGACCAAGCAGTTCGGACTGGACTGCCCCTGTTGGGGTCATACCAAGTCAGATTTGAATATGGCCTTTCCCCTTTCATAATGGCTTGGCAGGTGAAGAACGATGGTCTGTAGCGTTGCCCAGAGGTGAAGAGTAATTCTAAACCTTCCAGCCAGCAACTCTTTTGTTTTACAGAATGTTTGCCAGTCTTTTGAGAAAATCAATTCCTCAAGCCATTTTGTTGAATCTAATTTGTTGGATTTGAGAAGTACGATGCACTTGAAGTCCTGTTTGGAATATAAAGAGCTTTCAAAACCTTTTAATCATAGATACGTAATCGTACCTCCAATAAGATGCAAGATTATTTACTCTAGAGTAACTTCTTGCATTAAAGATCTTGAATAACTAGGGCTAGATTGAATTCTATCCCCTTAAGAGCAATCAGTGCTAAAGGGTCATGGGTTGGGACTGAGTCAATCTGTTTGATTTGCAATGCTGCTAGCAAATACGTATTACAATTTATGTTTTTTGTCCAGCATATGTAAACATCACATGACACACTTTGGGCCTCATTACGGGTCCGGCGGTAACCGTGCCGGTGCTACCGGCAGGTTGCCGCCGGACCCGTAAATATTTACCAGCGCCTGACTTCCCGGTGCCACTTAGAGATTACAGCCTCAGCGACCCTGAAAGATAGGCGCCGGTAAAATTACGTCCCCATTCCCATAGAGTCCTATAGGACTCTATGGGAGTGGGGACACAGTGCTTCCATGACTGGTCTGCCTACCGTGGCCGCTGTGCCTGGCAGGGTCAGACCTGTCGGCCACGACGGATCCAGCAGCCAGACCTGTAATATGCCGGTCCAGAAACAACAGTCCCGATAAGCTTACCGGCACGCTTGTTTCCGGACCGCCAGGGTCATAATGAGGCCCTTTGTCTTTAATTTTAAGGGAGACTGCCTTTACTCGGTGCCTATCTACACGCTGCTTCTTATTCAGGGTTGATCACCCGATAGCTGGATGGACTTTCGTATCCTATTTGTGAAAAGCCTTGAAAATAAGGAATTCCTATGTTTTATCTTGAATTTTATTCTGACGTTGAATTGTTTTTTAATTTGAATGTACTGGTTGTGAGTTTTGTTTATATTTTGCAATATGTCTTCTTGTTTTGTGATTTCATGTGTTTTATTGATTGTTTTTATTCCAAAATAAATATGATTGATTGATTGAATATACATTGTATTCTTCTGTGCATGATGCAGTGTCCCACATTGATTTATTTCTTGTATCCAGATGTATCTGTTTGGGTATAAGAGAACATTGCTACCAGAAACACTCTAGGACCATTTGCTGGCACAGTGTTTCTTTGGCTCGATGTAAGAGGTTAAAGCTGACTCAATTCCTGATTAGACTTTTAAGTCAGATTTGCATAAGGCGATAACTACTTTCTTTGATATTAATGTATGTTCTGTGTTTTTTATCTGTAAGGAATTGTTTAAATGTTTCATTTGTGGGCTATTTATATCCAAGGAGTGTGTTTTCTGCACCAATAAGGATGATCTACCCTAGCTGCAAAGGGAATTTCAAGATCCGAAGAACTCGTATCAGGTCACAAGGGTCTGCAATTAGGAAGGTATGCTTTCATGGTAGGTATACTATCACTTGATAATAGGAGGAGGAGCCAAGACAAGTAGCAACCTTTCCTTGATTAATTCGGGGTCAGAGCCGGAATACAGACATCCCAAATATTTATGATGACTTTGGTGTGCTAAACGAGAATGATGAATCTGTTACCTTGACTTTCAAAAACGTTTCGACTCAGCTACATGCTTACAAGAAAGGCAAAACTGAGACCCAAACAAACACTTTTTTGGTTGTGGGTAGATCAGCATCAAACTGAGGCCTTTAAAGAGCCAGTTGTGTCAGTGGAGATAGACAAGGCTGTTGATAGCCTGGCTAGTGAAAATGCTCTTGCACCCGATGGCCTTTCAGCTGACTTTTATAAAGCCGTCTATAGCTGGCTGAATGTACTGAATGTATTTGCAAAGACCTTCGAAAAGCAGAAATGGCTACTAACCACTAGAGAAGACCTGATCACACTCTTATTGAAACCAACCAAGGATGCATCATTTTGTACCTCCTATCACACCATTTCCCTCCCAAAATCTGAACAATACAATTGTAGCTAGGGTTCTCTCTAATAGTCTACTCCCATTGATGCCTGTATTTGTCCTCCCACATCAGTCAAGATTTGTTCCTGTGTGGTTCACCTCTTAGATGCGTTTTTAGCATCCTACATTTAGTTAAAGCAGAGCTTCCTGCTGTTTCGATAATGCAAGAAGTTGAAAAGATGTTTTACTCGATGAAATGGCCTTTTCTTTTTATGGTACTTCCCTGGGATTGGGACCTAGATGTATATCCTTTGTCAAACTCTTATATACACTTCTAACTGCCAAGGTGTGTGTTAATGGCAGAACCTCAGATGTATTTTATATAGAGTATGGTACACACCAGTCCTGTCCCCTTGACCCTCTCATTTTTGCCTTGGCAGTGGAACCCGTTGCTGCCCTTGTCCATGAATAGCAAATACACGGGGGCTGTAGCTTTATTCTCACAAATTGGTTATTTTATTATATGCATGTGACATGTAGCATTTTGTGAAGCACCCATAGGAAATTATCCACCTATCATGTTAAATGAGAGTCATTTTGGTGCCTTTGCTGGCTTAAAGACACACCTGGAGAAGTCTGAGATTTATCTCGGCACAGCAGCAAGGCTCCATCCGATATTTGGGAGTGAAAGTTACTAGTGATTACGCATTGCTTCTTCAGTTTAACTTTGGTAAGTCACACATTGACACGTGGAAACCACTCCCCCTCTTCTTGATTGCAAGAATTTTGCTAATCAAAATGGTTGTTTTTCCCAAATATCTTTATATATTATTACTAATTCCACTCTAATTATCTATATGGTGCCTTGTACTGGAGTATATTTGGGCTGGGAGGCATGCTTCAAGTGTGTGGAAGTTTTTACCAGCTTTCTTGGAATTGTTTAGCCTGTTTATGCCAAATTCTGAAGTGTATTATATTGTGGACCGGGCCCAATTTCTATCTCACTGGTTTGTTCACTAGTCATACTGACCTAAGGTATGTCAAATGTGTGTTGCTGCACTGGCTTCTCTTAAATATCTTAATTAGTGGTATCTCTTGCAACACAGCAGTGATAAATGTGGTTACTATTACACGCTGTTCCTAGAAAAGATTAGCAGCTAGGAAGGTTGAGGAATTTCCTTTCTCTTTTGTAACACCACTGGTCAATGTAGAAAGAGTGGACATCATTTTTTAATCACCTCTACATCAAAACTATGAAGAAACATAATTCATACATATTTAAAGACCTCTTCATTGATAGAAGCATTAGTCTTTAGAAACTATTAAAGGTTTGGATGGAACATCTGCCCTAGAAATCTTCCTTTATTGCAGGAATGATAATATCATTAAAGTCCTGATTCTCTCTTTTCCCCTAAAACGACCTGGTTTTGCTCCCCACATAATATAATTGAAGCTCAAGATGCAGGCCAATCGGTATCTGATTTTCATTGTAAACCTTTCAGGGGTGACTTGCAGTCATTTGATGCCACCAAGGCTCGAGGGACAAGAGATATTCAGATATCTATACAGGATGACCAATATGCCTGTGTTTCATCACAAACTAAATATGTTTCTTATACGTACCATTTCTAATTATTGCATTTCAAATATGTTAACCACACTTACTACACGCTGGATTTGCTTCTTCGGTTTTTCCTCTCATCTCTATGGTTTTGGATAATATCAACATATTCATGCTGGGATTTTCTATTTGGCCTGGCAATGACCAGTTATTCGGAAGTTCTGGTATACAAGTTCCAGGAGATTTGCTGGTCTATTATAGTGATACATTGCCAGGGCTTGCATAAGAGGTCCCTGCTACTGTGATAGGATGTTTGGAGGCATATTGCTGAGATAAGGAGGAGACTTATTTTGCTGTGTGTTACTACTAACATGGTTTGCCCTAAGAACAAGGGTATGTCAGGGGTTACTGTCAGTGATGATCTGGCAGAAGAGGTGTAGAGTTACAATGGTGTTGCTGCATGCAAAGGGCTACTAGGCGTTAACCTACTCGTTGTGAATCGACATTGGTTTACAAAACATGTGAGAACATATGTTTATCCCCCAATTGTAATACCTCCATGGTAATGTACACTTCACCTGGCCATGTGTCAAACTTTACATGGATAAAAGCATCTATAACGTTACTACTAGGATAACCTTACCCCAATGTTGAAACAAGAACAAAGTCATCACTGCCCACTTTGTACAAACTATAGTAATTCTGTAAATTATACCAGGTGTACGGTGGTACAGCATATTGAGCACCCGAACCAGCATGCAGCACAGAAACCTTTATAAGAATAGAAATATATATATATATATATATATATATAGATATATATATATATATATATATATTTAAAACCTTTACTTATTCTTGCTTGACAAGGTAACAAGGACAGTCAAATTAGAAACATTATACAGGGCATTTTTGGGACACACATCAAGAGCATAGCACAAATAGGTAGCATTATGTTAACATTTCATAGGATATAACATTAATTTGCGTGTCTGTTGGGCGGAATCGGTTACATCAGGAGAGCCTGATGGGCAAAGGGAGTTAGGTAGCTCCGTCTCATCACTATCATCCGCCAGCCGGAAGGGCAGCCATATGTCCCAGGTGTGCAACAGGCTGGTTGCATAAGGACCCATCGCTCCTCGGTATCTGATGCCCAGGTAACGTCGCAGAGCCTTTGCTATATAGTGAGCCCAACAGGTTTGAGCCATGAGACCAGCAGTGGGTAAAATACAATTAACTGTGTGCTATTTTCCAAAATTAATTATGTTCGGTCACCAGCTGCGAAAATCTTGATGACTGAGAACCCCCCCCCCACTGTGGTTCTAAAGAAATACAAATATCATAGAGTGTGTCACAAGACTATAGTCGCGCTTGGTTCAGAAATTAATCAAGATGTCTACGTGAATCAATAGATAATCTAAATATCAGAATCAAATTTGAATAGAAACAATAACATATGTTATAAGGATCAGAGTCTTGTTTATTCGGAAACAGCCGACACGTGTTTCGACCTGCTTGGTCGTTCTCAAGGCTGTGCAAATTAAATTGTATCCAGTTGAACAACATAAAAAAGAAAACATAAATATATATTGTTTATAATTCAGGAAAACAAGCTCACAGCTAAATTAAATTTCAAAAATAAAAACAAGTGAATCGAGAATTAAATCGAGACATACCACACAGAATGTTGTTATTGGAAAGGGGGAATATCCGCATGTCCATAACCAATATAGAAAATGAAAAATGATACATAAAATAAATTGATGTAAAACATTGTAAATCCATGTTAATGATGTTGATTACACCTGTTTGATAAGGTATGCTTTCAAACAATTAGTAGATATAGACATTAACTAAATTTAACACACACCAATATTGTGTAGAAAGCCCTTGAGCAATCCAATGTCCATATACATTGTTAATTTGTCACAGAAAGTACTGGTGAAATCCACCCCACATGTTATCTTAAAGTGATTAAAGTGCTATAAAAACCATGTGTCAGATCCTTGTCCCAGTTGATTAATTATAGAATAAACCTGGAAGTGATCAGAAAGGATTTGGCTTACCCTATTTGTAATTAGATCCCGATTGATCTGTAATTCAGTAAAAGAACAGTATAAAGTCTGATTAGAGTGACTAGTGGGAAGTCACAATTGATTGTACTAACAATACCAGTGAATGAGGTACATACCTCTGGGACTGATCCGTCCCACTTGAATGGCATTAGGATTTCATTGGAGGAGTCTTTATGACAATAGCAGATACTCAGATGTCTCACAGAAGGAGATTATAAAGTCAATCTCGATACATGTGCTGATTGTAGTGCTTCAAATGAAAGGTTCTAGAAGCAAAAGAGATGATAGATCATCAGAACCAGGAAAATGTTTTTGTCTTAGATCCTTAGTCATGCTAGCCTGTGCCCATAACTGCAGGCTACTATGACTGCTGGTGTTAAAAGGCAAGACGTTGCCCCAGCAATAATACGTTATGGCTTACCCAAGTAGTAGGTTAAATCAAAAGTCCATGGGATGTCATGGGTTAAATCCCTGAGAATATTCGTTATTAGAGTGCCGTCCTGCACCCAGTATTTCTCGTGTTCCTCCAGTTAGTGTGTTTAAAATTAAAATGGCCGCTGCGACAAAAACGTGATGACGTCACGTGTAATCGTATGCATGACGTCATAGGTGAACAAAACATCAAATGGGCGTAATTGTTTCCCGAATTGTGTATTCCAAAAATTGTTTGTTATAAAAAAAGCAATGCTCACTGATAAATTATCATTTGGCCTGATCTTAAGTGTTGATACAAGATTCCAGTGAAGAAGATAAGGTAGATTCTAAACAGTTGTAAAAAGAGAGTATCTGCACCATCATACTACCTCCATTGATAAGATCAGTAATAATTTTCTTAATTTCGTCTGAGACTGAGGTAAATATTGGCATACTAGCATGGAACTTAGTTGGAAATTGACTAAGGATGATAATCCATTTATGAAGCACGATCGGTAGGTTATTACTAATTATAGCATACTACTCCCGCAATTAGGTTTAGGTTCTTCAAAATTTAGAGGGTAAAGCTAGTAATATGATTGAGCAAAAGAAGACATTCAATTGTACAGTAAACTGGAATTGGAATGTATTGATGTAAAAGGTGAGATGTCATATCAAAGTCAATGTAGTGTGGCTAGTGGATGGCTCACCATTGCTAACAATCGAATCTTTAATTACAAAAACACATACATTTCATGGTCTGAATTTAAACCACACTCTGTGGATCTAAAAAGACAAATAAGTTTGGATTCCATTTTGCACAATTTTAATTGTAAATTGCCTCCTCTTGGTCCCCTGTTAGCTCTCATCAGACCAACGAAGCGCAAATCCTCCAGATTCGCCATTTGATGGTTTTTTTGCCAATGACTGGCCAAAGGAAGTTTTGACTCTGTGTTTCTTAAGCTCAGTAGATGTTCTCTAATACGTACCCGCAACTGCTTGATGGTGCTACCTATATAGTATCTGCCACATATGCATATGATGGCATATACTATATAGCAAGTTTTACAACTGATGAAGTCTGAAATGACAATTTCATTTCTTAAACCATCACTGAATTTGTAGCATTTGTCTAAAGCTTATTTACACTGATTTCAGTTACCACTTGTGAAAACCATGGCCTGTTTGTAGCCAGTTCCCAACTTGAGGGAATGTTGGATCAAAGAAAGATGGGCATAGTTTTTGTTTGATAGTGGGCGCTTTAGTAAATGTAAGTTTGGGATAATCTGTTAGAAAAGGTGCCAAATCTTTGTCTAGCTTCAAAATGTACCAATGCTTTGCTGCCCATTTATACAATAAGCCGCTGTCCTTCGTGAAATGAGTAATAATGGCGATATGTTGTAGTTGAGTGTTATCTTTATGGCTATCAACAAGCAAATCTGATTGTTTGGTTCGAGCATATTTTTTTTACTGATTTCTCAACAACAGACGGGCAATAGCCCCTATCATGAAACTGCTGTGTTAATAATTTGCACTGGCATTGGAAATCAGTATCCAGACTACAATTCATCCTTGCTCTGTAGAATTCCCCTTCCAGGATATTATTAATGGTACTTCATTGATGACTGCTATTGGCATGCAGAATTGAATTAACCTGTGTAGGTTTCCGGTATGTTCTGGTATGAATGGAGTCAGCAAATTCATTGAAACTGGTATTCGCTTTACACAATAATGTTTGTCTTTTCAAATTTTTGTGTAAAGTGAATACCAGAAATTCCTTTAACATTTCAACATGTTTCCAATACGAAGTTGAGCAATTTCGAAATGTGAATTGTAAAGCCCCAATTGCAATTTTTGTTTGTCTTTTCAACAGTCAATATTTTTTACAAGAAAAAGGAGTGGCCATGGGAGCCAAGTTTGCACCATCCCTAGCCAACTTATTTATGTCCCAATTTGAAGAACTACATATTTATCAACATAACATTTTCTCAAGAAACATCACTAAATGGAAAAGGTTCATTGATGATATCATCATTATTTGGAAAGGATCTTTAGCCAGTTTCAATGAATTTGTTGATTATATCAATGTTAACGAATTTGGGATCACTTTATCTGGGCATGTAAGTGCTTCCCAAATAGATTTTTTGGATTTACAGTTTTTTATCCTAAAGGACTCCATTCATACCAGAACATACCTGAAACGTACAGAGGTTAAATCAATTCAGTAATACAAAAAGCAGTCAGAATCAATTCTAAGTATAACTGCAACTATTCCATCAATTGAGAATAGACATTTCTGCCACTTTAGAATACGATACTGGAGAGGTGTTGTAATTTTGCAATTTTTGCATTTTTCTATTTTTCTTATTTTCTATTCTCAATTGATGGAATAGTTGCAGTCAGACTTAGAATAGATTTTTGGACTGTGCATGCAATTTGAGTCTGGGGCTAGTATTAGGACCCTATTAAGGTTTCCTTTTCTGTATCTTTATGCTCCCCGCCTCTCTCTTTCCCCCCTTTTTCAATTTGCTTTGACTCTCCCTGCTAGATTGGTTTTCTCTTCCTTAATTTTTTTTTTTTTTCGGGAGCGATTGCACTTTCTTTGTATTCATCCTGCATTGCAGGGAGCTTAGGTGGTTGTCATGCACTATATCTGTACATATTCCATGTTTATTGTCGGTTTTATGCTGTTTTATCATGGATTCAGCACCATATGATATGTGATTTAATATACAAACAATAAAGATTATTTGATTTTATATTATCCTTGACCTGGCCTATACCCTCATTTGGGCTCTTATATTGATGGTTACTTACCTTGCTTGATTCTTCTAGCATTTTGCCCCGCGTTACCCCCACCCTCTTGTTCACTTGTTTAGTTACTCCCCAGGGTTTACGCGGTAGGGGACGCCTATCCTTGATCACATTATACAAGAACAACCTTCCGATATTGGCAGTTCAACTATAAAGTCAGTGAAAATATGACTCCAGGGTCTGGAGGGTGGTGTAGCTTGCTCCAAAAGCCTGATGGGCCGTTGGGTCTGGTTCTTGCTTCTGGCACACACTGCACAAGTGTCTATTTATCTTCTTATGTCAGCGGCCATGCTGGGCCAAAAAGAAAGCGAGATACCAACTCCAAGGTGCCTTTATATCCCCTATGGCCAGTCGAAATGTGATCATGACACCAGGAAATTACTTTGGGCTGGAGTTTAGCGTTGGGGAGAAAGGTTTCTGTTTGATAAATATCAGACCACTTCTCTCCTCAGTGTCAGGAAGCAATCGACTGGGAATAGAGTCTTTGAAGCGAACAGTGGCTTCTTCCACTTCTTTAATGAAAGAGGATACATAAAGTATGATCCTATTCCTGGGAAATAATGGATCTGGAAGATTCTCTGATGTAGAATCTGGAGTGTCTCTCCGAGAAAGAGCATCCGCTAGGATATTCTGACAACCAGGTAAATAAGTAATCTCAAAAGAATACTGGGATGAGAAATGTGCCCACCTGGCTTGTCTGGAATTAATACAATCCATCTGCTGCAAGGTCTTCAGATTCTTGTGATCTGTGCATATAACAAACGGGTAAGAACTGCCTTGGAGGAGATGCCTCCATTCCTCACAAGCCCTCTTCATGGCTAAAAGCTCTCTTTTAATAACCGCATAGTTGCATTCACTGGGAGTGAGTGTCTTTGACAAATAGCCGATGGGGTGTTCTTTTCATTCAAATTCCTGTAACAAGACTGCCCCGATGGCTCTGGCAGAAGCATCGGCTTCGATGAAGAATACTTTAGTCTGGTCATGTTGACGGAGTATAGGAGCCGAAGAGAACATCTCTTTAAGGTGTAAGAATGCCTTGTCGGCCTCGCTGGACCAACTGAAGGGACCACTAGACTTCTTTAACAAACCAGTCAATGGTAACATGATCTCTGAGAAATAGGGTATGAACTTTCGGTAAAAGTTCGCAAAAACCCAGAAATCTCTGCACATTCTTGACTGAGGAAGGTGTCGGCCATCATGTGATTGCCTCTACCTTGCGAGGGCCCATCATAATGCCATCTCCGGAAAGGATGAAACCCAAATAGGGGACTGATGAGACTGCAAATAGGCATTTCTCTGGCTTGAGTAGTAGCTGGTTCTTCTGTAGGAGTGTTAGAACAGCACAGAGATGACCTGGGTGTTCCTGATCAGAGGCAGAAAAAAAACAAAATATCGTCTAAATAGACGATAACAGAATGAAATAATAGGTCGGAAAACATGCAGTCCATGAAACACTGGAAAATGGATGGGGTATTGACAAGCCCAAAAGGCATCACCCGATACTCGTAATGCCCGAAAGGTGTGCTGAAGGCCGTCTTCCATTCATCACCCTCCTTAATTCGTAACAGATGGTATGCACTCCTTAAGTCCAGTTTGGAGAAAATGTTCACTCCCTGCACCGCCTCAAGGATGTCAGAAATGAGGGGCATAGAATAGCGATCCCTGATGGTGACTTTAGTGAGCCCTCTGTAATCAATACACGGTCGGAGCTCGTTGGAATCCATTTTTGGATAAAAAAAAAGAGGCCCCTGCAGGAGATCGAGAAGACTGAATAAGACCGTTCTTCAGATGGACATCAAGGTATCTTCGTATAGTGTCCTTCTCCACCAAAGACAGAGAGAACATTCTACCAAATGGAACCAGGGCGTTCGGAACTAAATCTATGGAACAGTCTTCCGGGCGGTGAGGCGGTAAATCCAATATTTCCTTGTCTGCGAACACAAGTTGGAAGTCCTTCATCTCCGAGGGTAAACAATGTATGGTATGAGAAGAAGTACTAGCCATGGTGGTAACCCTTTGATGGCTCGGCTCTGGCAAGCAGTGCTGTTTACCTAACAGAGACTGAAAGTCAAGCACATTGTTGGACCAATTAATCGAAGGATTATGCTTCCGTAACCATGAAATTCCTAGAATGATTGTGAAATGCGCAGCTCTGATAATGTCAAAAGTTATTCTCTCAGAATGTTGCATGATATTGATCTGTAGAGATGTTTTTGTGTGGGTAATGGGTCCAGAACTAAGTGGAGTGCCATCAACAGCTTCTACTTTCTGATCTTCCTTCTCCTCCACTCGCTGAATACCGACCCTGTCGGCCCATATGGTGTCAATAAAGTTACCGGCAGCTCCACAAACAATCAAGGCCAACGTGTTGATCTGTCTGTCTTTGAGCTGTATCTGCAAGGCCACAACCAAGAGACGCGTGTCTTCTCTTTCCTCCGGAACGGTTACTGTAACTGAAACATAGGGACTGTTTGAAAAACCTCGGATACCTGTCCTTTCTAGGACCGAGGCCCTCTGTTTCCCTGACGTCTCGGGGGAACCTCAGGACAATCCCTAAGCAAGTGACTAGAGGTGCCGCAGTACAGACATAGACCTCCATCCCTTCTTCTCTTGCGTTCCTCTGGAGTAAGGGGTGCTCTTGTTGTCCCAATCTGCATTGGCTCATCCTTAGGAGGCTTAGTTCCGGAAGTGGAAGGAAAGACTGGGGGACTGGAAAAAGAAAAGAAGGTCTTGCTCTTCTTTCTTTCCGACTTTCTTTCCCCTATACAAAAGTCGATCTGCAGCACTGTTGAGAACAAATCCGAGAGAGTAGAAGGTCGGGGAATCCGTGCCAATTCGTCCTTCAGATCCTCTTGTAACCCACGTCGGAAGATAGTGAACTGGGCTTGTTCAGGCCAATTTGCCTCTGTAGCTAGACGTTTGAACAGAGTGATATATGAAAGTAGATCCGAGGATCCTTGCTGAACGTCCAGGAGGTCTTCACAAGCGCTTAAACTTATCTCACGCCGTTCAAAAGTCTGTTTCATCAATGTGTGAAAGGCACCGTAATCCTATAAAACAGGGTCATTCCGTGTTACGAACCGTGTAGCCCATGCCAAGGCATTGCCTGAAAGGTTAGACACCAAAAAACCTACTCGAGCATTTCTGGAAGAGTAGGTTTGGAGTCGGAAAGCAAAGTGAACTGAGCATGCTTCCAAGAATTCCTTCAGTTTCTTAGGTGCCCCGTCATATTTGCCTGAGGAAAGAGGCATGGGCGGTAATTCTGGAGTGGGAGCTTCTCTTGCTGTCGCCAGTTGGCGGAAATTGTTGAATTCGGATTTTAAATTCTGGACTTCTAGAGTCAGGTTCTGGACAGTGGCTACCACCTCTTGTAATTGTTCCAATGTGGCCATGTTGATTGCGGAAGATTCCTGGCGTTTCAAACTGTCACATTAATCGTCTGAAAATGCCTCCCCTGACTCCTCACCTGTGTCGACGGGTCTAGTGGTAGAATTCCGTCTTCTTCGGTAATCTTTCTTTTTATGTAGATATGGTCTACCTTGGGGGTTCGCCACCGTGAGTACTTATGGGACAAGTAGTCCAGTGGTGAATCTCCCGGAATAGCCTACAAGGGGAAAAAGCCAATCAGGCATAAAAAAAACCTAATGATGTACGTCGTGGCCACGGACTGATGTATTCCAATAGAATAACTCCATTAGGCAAGCAGAACGGAAGAATCTGTAGCAAGGTCCAGTTGGTAGAACGTACTATCCAGGCGAAGGTCCCAGAAGGTAAGTGGGAAAACCAGGTACAGAACCTCCAGGACAACAGGAGGTAAACAGAGCAAACCTACCAAAAGAAAGGTCGGTAAAGGTAGCAACAAGGCGGAAATAAAACACAGAACACTAGCTGTAAAACCAGCAGGAGCAGGGCTGACAAGAGAAGAGCGAAGAAAGGAACAGAGCAAAAAGAAAGGGACCAAGGAAGGAAGGAGAGCAAGGGAGGAAGAAGAAACAAAGCGGACCGCACAGAGAGAGGGAGCGGAACGCGACAAAGCAGAAATACAAGTGGGGCAAGGAAACAAGCTGGAGCGAAGGAAAGCAAAAGCAAACACACAAAAGGAAGTGAAGTACTGATAAACAGGGATCACCTGAGCCAAGAGAAAACTGGCAGCGTAGAACCCAAAGCAAAGAGGAATGATAGGGGTTGAAACGCGTCGAACGCTGGTTAGTACTGAATAAGTACTGGGCTAGTGGCGGCCATGACGGAAAGCAGCTAGACCGCTGACTAGGTTAGGAGAGGTACGTAGTGTGTCAATAATGGCACCCGAAGCGCCATCTATTCCATACTCGCCAGGGGCGACGAAGCATGACACCCTTTTACACCCAAGCTCCTTCCCCTTGAAGGAGCTTATTCGGTGCCACAGACTCTATCTGGCCTGTTTCACCACTCATGCCTAATGATTATGATGATCAGTCACAATTCATGCCTAATGATTATGATGATCAGTCACAACTCATGCCTAATGATTATGATGATCATGCTGCCTCAGCGGCATGATGCTGACTGCACGAGGTGAAAGATATATGGTTTTGAATAAAATCTTACATCTTACCCTTAAGATACAAACAAGGAGGGAGGTACCTGGCCCCTCACGCACAAATGTTTCAGCCGCCATTGTGGCACAAGTAACCTTAGTTTGCCCCTGACAATAGCAGAGGCAGCATTTTGTGGCAGTGGGTTGGGCAACTCGTGAGAGGGCCATTAACATCTTTGACAAATTAGCACAAGTAAGTAATGTAGGGGAAATTGGGTGTTTCTGCTGAGCACGTTTTTAAAATAATATGTTGAAATGGTGCATTTCACATCTTATTATTTTAATGTTTATTTACATACTTGGCATTATAGTGGGGATAAAACTGTAGGAAATATGGCAGTGCTGAACACAAGGCAACATCAGAGATTGCATATAGGCTGAGGACAAAAAACGGCTTGTGATGAAAAGATGCAGAAATAACATACAGAAATAGTGATAAATGGTAGTTATTGTGAGACTGTCATTGAATTCTTCGTGAATAAACATGCTTCATAGTCTGACCATATATCTATGGGTCTTGCTGATGTTGACAACAATGTACTTAACACTTCTTCATTGTTATTTTCCCAGGTTAGATCTTTCATCAATAAGTCTTTGTTCAGAGCACTATGTTATTCGCATCTATGGAGTATGCATCGGCTGGCCAAAAGGAGTACCAGGTTGAGGAATTTGCAGTTCAGCTTCGGTGTGTTTCCAAGTTCCCCGAATAGGCAGCGGATTGGCATGAGAGGAAGAGGTATTCCAGTGAAGGCTTCAAGAGTGGAGCAGATATCGCTACAAAATTCACAGTGATGGTTACAAGATCATAGCATATGCATCTAAATGGCTTCCTCAGCTTTACATCTCGATCATCGTCCCTAACAATCTTGCGAGAAATGCCTTCCTCTATCTGGTATAAAGTGCCATCTGTTAAGAATCTTCAACTGGATCAGTCTAAATTGTGAATTTGGGGAACCTTACCTGGTTAATTTACACATGCATTGCCATTTGTCATTGTTTATATCTTCACCTATGCCCACTTAGCTAGGATCATAGCTGATTTTGAAGGTATCTGATTAAGAAACAGTTTATAAAGAAATGATAGAGGCAGTTCTTTTAGAAATGTGGGCCTTGTAGTTAGAAATGCTTCACAAAGTCCATAATATTGCAATAGCAACAGTGACTTATGTCTTATATTTGCCATAGTATCTTATATTTTGATGTGGAAAGCACAAATATACATATCTTCAAGTGTATTAAATTGTAGCCTTGACCAAGCTTTATGAACCGGCCCGCCCAACTGTGGGTACCAGGAGAGCTGAGCAATTCCATAGTGGGATAGAGGGATTTCTTTGCTATATGGTTTTCCAGATCCCCGATAAATGAAAAAAATGTCACAAGGTGCAAGGTTTGCCTGGATTGGGTCAAAAGCGCAAGTATCTGAGTAGCCAGAAGAGGTTATTAGGGATCTCAAAGCAAGCCACCCACTAGCCAGCAATCCTGCTCAGTACCCAGTTCTCCTTCCTCAAATCTGTGCAGTGGGCTGGGTCATGTGTGCCTAATAAACCTGGCTTTTGGCTCAATTCTCACAGCTGTGTTACATACAAGGTGAACTCTACATTTCTATCCACACAGAACATACATTGATTATTCATAGCTCTTAGTACCTGGCTGGAATGAGTGACTCCTGAGAGGGCACGGCATTCAGGGTTTCTTGTAAAAAAAATTATTAGAGGGGTGTAAATATTTACCACTAATTTGTGCAAGCGATCAAGCATAGTAAAGGAGCTACAGAAAATCAAAAGGGTCACAAGAGAGTTGTCTTCCCATGGAATCTTTTTTTAAAATAAATTATGAAAATTATGCCTTTTACAGCACACTTTCTGTGAAAAAGTAGGTAACAATCCCTACAATTTACAATCGATTCTGGAAATCCAAGGTTGCTAATAATGCCATGCCACATCAAGAAATTAAGTCCAGACTGAAGTGCCCATGGCAGTATTCCTACAAAAGAACACTGGCTTTGGGTTTTCTCTTAATGCCACTAATATTAACATGCCACATCAATATAACACGTCCATGCTGGCTGGGCTGTTGACATTATCCCCTCATAAAAGCACCCACTTTGGCTTTGGCGGTAATAATGCCACACCACATCAAGAAAACCTGTCATTGATGACAGGCCAGTATCCCCATGTAAAACACTCATTTTTGCTTTGGTAATAACGCCATTGTGGGATATATTTATAGGGCAACAATAATGCAGGGAGTTTGTTCCCCCCACCAATCAGAAGCACCACACCAACATACATGTTTATATAATTCAATCTAGTCCTGTTCATGAACCATATCATACCATGTAGCAAAAAGTAACCCAAGAACCAGGCCTGTGTAGAAAGAATATATATTTATTGATTAATATGTCAAATTAATATATTTGCATCAAATCACATGATACACCACCTTACTCAGTGGTACAAAACAAAGCTTCAACACAAATAAGTAGAACACTATTCACTTTTTGATATTAGAATTCACAAACATTCAAAACTCCACATGTGTATTTTCAATCCTGCTCTCATATAAAAAGACACACACAGATCGAATAAGCACTTCAAATGATGGGGTCGCTCACAATACACTTAATGTAAAAATGTAAGCAGCACCTTGAATCCTGACCAGATCATTCGCTTAGCAACATACGTCACATGAAGTTTGATTTAAATAACATGTAACACTGATCTTTTGGTCAGAGAAATTTCACACACGCAGCACTCTTTATTTTGATCTCCCTGTGTACTTGCAATACCAGCAGTGTTGGAGCACGACAAACATTTAAGACCAAAACACTTCTTAACTTGATAGAACCCTTTTTCCTTCACCACTATGCAACAAAGAATCTCTCTTCTAACAAGAGTCCCCTTTACACTCTTTATAGAGAGTGTGCTTTTAAATCAGGAACTTCACTCTATTTAATTTGGAAGACATTTCTGCCCCAACACAAACCCAGATATTAATTTTACTATGGAAACCCCTCTGCTTTAAGACAGTGTCTGGGGAATGGGGAGCAGTAAGGAATTCATTTTTCTGTATACATGCCTGCACTATAGGGAATTTCGGAGTTGGCCACAATAAGGTAAGGAATATGACCTTATTTTACATGACTATACCTTTAATCAGTGCTAGGAGAGAGCTCCGAGGTTTTGAACTCCCCCCAAGTTCACCCCATGTTCTTTGACTATATCAGAGTTAATTAAAGTAGTATTTAATAAAAATGCAAAAGATCCACTTGGTCTGCCCACCCATGATGGAACGTGGAGAGCCCATCTAACCAAGTCCCTATGGAAATATCCAGAAGCCTTGATGAATTTACCTAAGCACAAAACCCAGAGCTGTTCAATGTAAGTAAACTTGTCCAATATGACCAGTATATGTTTGATTTAATACCTTGCCCTTATTGATTGGGTGGGCTGATGTTGCAGATTCGAATGGTAAATGTTTGTAATGTATTAAAAAAATATAACAGTTATCAACACAAGATTTTCTGTACAGATATCTAACTCAACAAGCTTTCATCTCCCTGAATATCCACTGTGTGACATTTTCGGGGAAGCTATCATCACATATCAGTGTATAACCTTAGGTCTCAAGATCACATTTTTATCAACATGATCTCATAAGATAACTCTTCTCATAAGCATTTCGAGCATTTTTGAATAATTATTGTGTGTATTATGGTACTCGAGATAATCAACAAAATATAATCCTCTATAAACTGATGGCAATCCCTAAATACATGCATGATTTGAACTTTAATTAACCTCAAATTACGTCTCCCCAAGAAACTTAACATGTAGTTTAGGCCATATGCTTTGTTGACACAGCCTCATAGTAAGTAATTAGCTCCTTTCCAAGTTAATAGCCGGGCCATGGGTCTGCTTATCCTATCTTAAAAGAGGAAGACAAATGCACCCACTCTCTCATGGGTCATTCTCTGATACATGTCAATTGTCAGAACCTAAACCTCACAGGAATCAAATTTCAATTCTATGGCCCTCATTAAAGGTTTGGTGATATCCCGCCGGAAAATCCAGCGGGATATCACCTAACAGTAATACTGTTACTGGTGCCTGATCCGCCAGAATTACCAGCAGACTACAGGTGTCTGCAAGGGTATGTTAATCCCCATTCCATGTCCATAGGTGGGATTGCTGGTAATACCGGCTGTTTTTTGCCTATGGGGTGCCTGACTTACCTCCAGCTCTTGGCTGAAGGTAAATCAGACCACCCCACTGGCAAACTTCTACTCTGCCGGTCCAGAAACATGCAGGTAAACCGAATTACGGCCCATTAAATCTGTACCGGCAGGGTATTCATGAGGCCCTATGTATTTTTAAGAGTTCACCTCCATTAACTGGGTCTCATATTTTCACAGTGTTCATCAGTTCACCTCATAAAACTTTAGTCTGGCACAAGCCTGTCCCTTTCTTGGCTCTGTGACCTTTTATTTTTAGATTGAGAGCTAAGGCAGTGCTTGACATTTTGTCTTGCTGTGGAAAAATCACTGGGCTCAGCACAGCTCTTTGTTCAATTCCTATGAACAGCAAATAAATGATGCTTTTACATTCTGACTTTTCTACATGGGACTTGCACCTATGTCTTGAAATACAAAATATCTTTGTTTTCCATCTTCATTCTCGCAGTTTCTTTTTAAAACAGCTTTGATGAGCCACCAGTTTCCTTAATCTGTGCCTTTAGATTTACTTCTGGCAAATTGAGTTTCATGTCCCATGTGCTCCTTTCCTTTCGGGCTGCAGAATGTGACTATTTCTATTTTTCTATAGCAGCTTTCATTTTGCGAAGAGTGCCTTTCATTTATCTATAATGTTATAATGCAGTGAAAGGTAGGCCTCTGGTTTTGGGGCTTAGTCATTTTAATACAGGGCCCATTTTGTGTTTGTACTCTTTGTTTCTCTGTGAACTGCATTTTGATGGCTGGCAGTTGATAATGAAATGCGGGGCTTTTTGTTTGACAGTCAAATCTTGCCTTACATATTTCTGCACATTTTGGGCCTGACATTGCCAGGGCAGTTCATCTTGGGGCTGTATTTACTTCACACCATGCCAGTTCCAGAAAACATGTCCAGGCTAGTGTGCTTCACTCTTCCCCCACGCCCTCCAGCTCCTTCGATCATGTGGAATCTGCTGCCCTGAATTCATATACATTAATTATTGCTCACATTCACAGGCCTCCCTTCCCCGACACATTTACACGCATTGAACCTCATTACAAGTTTGGCAGTATTCTGGCCATAATTCCACCCAAATACCACCAAATGGAATTACTGCTACTGACACTTGGTCCCACAGATTTACTGCAGGATTAAAAATGATGGTAGGGTGGTGTAAGTCAACATTTTTTGAATCCAAAGGACTCCATGGGGATTTTGGCAGAATTACTGTCAGTTGTAATTTCGCCAGCAGTAATTCTGCCTATTTCTGGCAGTAAGGTAGAGGATTTACCTCCAGCTTTTCACAAAGTCAATCATGCCACCCTCATAAATCGGCTCCGTGATACCCTGGGCATCATGGACCAGGCACTGAATTGGTTGACCTCTTTCCTTTCTAATTGGCCCTCCAAGGTTCAACTGGGCCCTTTATTCTCCTCCAATTCACTCTCTACGTGGGTTGTCCCTCAGGGCTCTATCTTCTTGCAGTGGCTTTTCAACATCCACCTTGCCCCTCTTTCTCACTTGATGTCCACTTTCTCTCCTCATTTCTAGTGTTATGCTGATGACACACAGCTCTCCTTTAAGCTTCTCTCCTTTTCCTCCTCTCCTTCATCTGACATTCCTTATTATCTGACTGCTATTTAGGCATGGTGTGCTGCCAACAATCTCTGCCTTAATGCCAGTAAGACCGAGATCCTCCTCATTGGGACTCCTGTCCCTTTGTTCCCTCCTACTCTCTGTCTGCCCTCCTTGGGCCCCCTCCCTTCACTCGTGTGAGGCAAACAATCTGGGTGTCATCTTTGACTCCTCTCTCTCCTTCTCACCTCATGTCACTGACCTTGCCAAGAAGGCCCACTTTCTCCAGAGCTCTGGTCCTCTCCAGGCTGGACTACTGCAACTGCCTCTTCCTCAATCTGCCTCTCTCCTCCCTCCGCCCACTTCAACTAATCCAGAATAGGATGCAAGATTTATCCTTGGCCTCAATCCCAGGGACCACATCTCTCCAGCCCTAAAATCCCTCGTCTGGCTCCTGTTGGCTGCAAGGATCAAATTCAAAACCCTCTGCATCATCCACAAGGCTTTCTGGGGCCTGGGATCTCACTACATCCAACTTTCATTCCCCAAATACCTCCCTGCTAGAGTCCTTCGGTCCTCTAGCTCTAACTCCCTGCAGATCAGATGTTTCTCCAAGCAGAGAGTGGGGGTTAGATCTCTTTCTTCGGCAGAACACTCCCTCTGGAACAGCATCCTTGCTCAGACATGAGCTTTATCTCCTTAAGTTCCCTGAAGCTTCTCAAGACTTTCCTTTTCTTCTCCTCCCTTGCTAATGTCCCCCTGCCGCTATGACTGGTTGATTGGTCCATTATGAGTCTAACAGGGGCTAGGCCCTCCTCGATCAGTCAACCCCAGCACCCTTATAACCAGCACTTGCCCTTGGGCACCGGGCACCCCGCCCTGAAAAGCCACTGAGTCTGGTCCACCCCATCCTCACACTAGTTAACCCCTACCTCTGTTACCCCTGGCACTTGCCCTTCTGGGCTCCCCTTAGCGCTTCCCCAGCCCCTGGGGCCTTCTCCTGCACTTCCCCCTCCTATCCCCTTCCCATACCCCATCCCTTCCTCCCAGACCTTCCCCCTCCACCTGCACTTTGTGTCACTGCACTTGCACGATGCGAATGTCACAAGGCCCAGTAGGACAGTTATTGTTATTTTTCTCCTCTGCACCCCCATGCCCTCACTTTGTCTTGTGGCACCTGGAAACACTTGTTGCAGTATAGGCGCCATACAAGTGTTCAATAAATTCAAATTCAATCCTCCGTTTTACCACCAAACTAATAGTACGTCAGTAATGCATCAGTAGGATGAAGGACTCAGGAGGATAAGTCAGGCCCAAAGCAAGACGATGTGGAGTAACACAGGTCTGAACCTCTGGGTATTAAGCGTGTTATAAATAACCAATTACAAAAAAAGTAATGGAATTACCGCCACATTACTGCTGTTTCTACAGCACTGCAATATTCCTCACTTACAACGACCCACTGCCCCACATACAACACACAAACACACACACACACACACACACCACACACACACCACACACACACACACACACACTGTAGAATGTTTTAATCAGGCAACAAGTAGTTTGCAGAAATGTTCCACCCACCCCAAATCAGGCAGGCACAACTTTTATTTATTTAATACAGTTCCTTTTATGAATCTGGGACCCCCAATATAACAATATGGATTCCATACAGCAGCACTCCCCTTTTGGGACATGGAACACCTAGGGTTGTACAGAAGCTCTATTTATTAATAAAACAGAAATAATTGAATCAAATGAAAAATATACAAATTGTACATCTATGCACGGATCGCATCACATTTTCAATGCTACGTTTACATGAATGTGAACTTTTGTAACACGTACACACATCAGTGTATATACATTTTATTTACCTGCACCTGCACCATGGATGTAAAAATGCATGAGGGTCCAGGAGAAAGAATTCATATGATACAACAACTTACTTCTTATTCAACGCCAATAAACATCCCCTCCCTACTCAATAGACATGTGTGAATTTTAAACAGCATTCTAAAAACACAATCGAAACAAGCTACTTAACATTCCCATCTTAGAATCACTGACAAAATGAAAGTGTATATTTAGTAAATTCACTTTACTGCTGTTCTATTACATTAATATTAAAAATGTAAATTTCCTATTTTCAATGGGCAACTTAAAGATGAGAAAATGGGTAATGGTTAATAATACTTTCTCTTTATTCTTGGGTGCATCAGCTTGGTAGTGTAACCAGGGAATGACATCAATTACAAGACCCTTCTAAGTAATTAACAGTGAGATATCCCTTTGGCTACCAACCAAAATACATCTTCTATAAGTGTGCATTATACAAAGAAGGAGTCAAAGGATCTCCCAGTATACACACCACGGGACCTATTCTATCAAATTCCAGAAGCACATACACTTCTTAAATATTCGATAACTTCTAAGGATGAATAGTCAAGGTATATACCCACACCCGTCAGTACTTACAAATGACAGGGGTCAGGGTTTAATCTACTCCCCTTTGCAGTACATTTCCCCTCAGAATTGACATTATACTTACATAGGAATCTCTTTTAGCTGTCTCACAGACAGCTGGGCACCCTTTTAAGGACTGATTCAATTCTTCCCCTCTAGGAAAAGGTGGACCAGTTGGAAGGAGATGCAAGTGCACCTATTCCCATGGAGCGCGCTACCGGTGGCTAATAAGAGAGATGGGAGCGTCCTAGGTTGAACCACAGACAGGGCATAAGAGTTAAAGGAGAAAGAGTGGCGACCAAACAGATAAACCACAGGTACAGGTGACTTTTTCCCACAGTGGTAATTGCACTAGTAGGATGTTTGTGTAATACCACCTGCATTCTTTCAATGCATTTTTACACCAGAATTAATTTGGCCAAAGTGCTAATATTGTTCTTTATCAAAACTAGGTCAAACATTGCCCTATTGAACAAATGCGGTCAAATTATATGTTTTTATGCACCACAGCATGTTTACTCTAGTGCTTAACCGTACAGAATTGCACTTGGACCCAGTGCTCCATATAAGATTTTGAAGTGGGAGTATTTTACTCCCTCATTTTGAAAGTTGGGGGTAAAAGGTTTTTTTAGGGAGTAAAAACACCAGTCCCATTCCCAATGGCAGTATTTTATATACGAGTAAAAATATGTTCAACTGTAAAACGGAAATATTTTTGTAAGAAATATTTATTTGCACCAATTTATGTGCCCATTTCCCATTTTTATTGGGAGTATGTTTACTCCCTATTTGTATTTTTGGGGAGTCTTTGCCTATTTTTAGGGAATAAAAGTGGGCAATACACTTCATATCTGTAGGGCTGCTTGCACCTATGCAAACTTTCTGTAATACAGGTTGTAGTAAATCTAGGGGGCGTGATGTGCAGTCATTCATGCTAATTTATCACACAACAAAATGTGGCTCAACTTAATACTGTTATATACTTGATCAAATTTATGACTGGACTCATGTTTAAAAAGAGCATCTATTTGCATGTTTTAGCGGATAAATGTAATTGTTGCACACACTTATGGTGAGCATATGTCAACTAGAAAGTGCCCAAGACATACTGTTTCTCTGGAAATATGTCTTTCCCATCAAATACAATGCATTGGAAATGGATAGGGGCCTTGGGCTTGATTCAAGGAATATTTTACACAGCGCAAAGTACTTTTCACTGGTGCAAAGTCACTTTGCACGGCAAAAATAATATTTACACTGCCCCACCCTGATTCATGGAACAGTTAAAAGTGTCTTTTTAGCATGCAAAGTCACTAGCAGAGTAATCAGAGTATGTTCACCACGAGCCATATTTCTAGTAGATAGAGCTGCACAGTAGTTGTCAGCACCAGTAGCACATATTTAGATTTTGTTGATCAAAGCTCTTTCTCGTAGGTCTAAATTTCAGCTGTTTTTGAGGAAAATGTTCTCTTACTGGTTGTTAATGAGCTTCAACAGGCATCTTTGCAAAGGGAAAGAGCACGTATGCTTTTTACCACTTTATTTATTCTATTCTCATTGTGTTTTGAGGTGCTATTTTACTACACCAAAATGCCCTCAGACTCGAAGAAACTTGAAAGGTTTTACAGGTGGCTTTCCACCTTGTGACCGTTGAAATGTACAGGATAGAAACACGCTTTTGTCAGGTTGCCCACATCGTTGTGTGGGCGGACCCCTGTTGGGTCCCACAGGACATGACGTCCCGGATGTGACGTCAGGGGAAGGGGGAGGGACGAGGGGGGGTTTCGGCAGTTCCGCCGATGAAGTTAATAAAGCAGGTTATGTGAAAGATCCGGCTCCTGCGTATTATTCCGGCGTGCGCCGGATCATCTGCTTGGGCCCGCTTCAGAGCGAAGCGGAGACCCAACACTGGCGACGAGCGGGCGCGGACCCCGCAGGCACCGTGCCGAGGTCTGCGGCCGAGCAGTTTAGTGCGTCGGCGCGCCTCAGGCACGGTTGCCGACCCTGCAAGGCCCCGCCTCCCGCACGACAGAGGCCTGATATTCGGCCCGCTGACACACATTAATCACGGGTGCGCCGTGTGAGCACGGCCCCGGCTCCCGTGTGACACAGCCCGCAAGCCGGGACACGGGCGCTCCAGTGCCGCCGGGCACTCGCCACAAGCGGCCCCGCCCCCCGATCTCGAGCGCGCCGTGTGAGCGCGGCCCCGGCTCCCGTGTGACACAGCGCACACCCGCACAAAGGCGCCCACGGGACACGGGCGCTCCGGACCCGCGGAGGCACTCGCTACAGGCGGCCCCGCCTCTCCACACGCAGGTGCACATGAGAAGACGTGTTGGGGCATACAGCACCGGGCAGGAGACAAGGGAGGAGAGCAGGTCAAAGGCCACACCACGAGGAAGTGACAACGTGGGTGCAAACAGAACATTTCACAGAGCACAGAAGTCACTGTCCCAGCACAGCCTAGACACTACAGCATATCGCCGCACGAATCTCTTACTGCGGCGCAGTCATGTCGGACACTGCAACCACCCCGGCGTCCTCCTCAGGAGGAGCAGGACAGGCATCTGGAAGCGCCGACACAGCGCAGGACAACAACCAGCATGCACACCAGGAAGGTGCAGCCCAAGTCATGCACATGCCCAACCCGTTTGAAATTAGAGACACCTCCAACCTGGGGCCCAGATGGAACATATGGTTACGAGACTTCAAGTTCTACACAGGGGCCATAGGATTGACGGACGACACGAGGCTGAAAAATACACTGTTCATGGCAGTGGGACCAGCGGTAAGAGACATCGCGGGGGAGTTGCTGAACGTAGATACCGTCACATATGGGGAGCTACATGCCAAGCTGTCCGAATACTTCGCACCACATACAAACGTGGATTATGAGCGCCACATGTTCCACACAAGACAGGAAAAAGGGGAGTCCATAGACAGTTTTGTGATGCGACTACGCATCAAACTGAAACATTGTGAATTCCATAAGTACTCTAATGAAGAGGCGCTCAGGTCCCAAGTAATAGCTGGATGCCTCTCACAGCCTTTCCGCCAACAACTTTTACAGAAACAACGGTCACTAGAAGAAATTCTGGCGCTGGCCCGCATGGAAGCAGCGGTGGACCCGCAACTGGACAGCCTCGGCAAGGTGTCCATACACCAACCCAGTGACAACGCTGAAGTAATCAATAAGATATACACTCACCCAAGTCAGACCAACAAACACCCCGATGCCACGTGCTTCAAATGTGGCTATGAATATCCACACACGGGTACATGCCCAGCCATAGGACAAAAGTGTGCCGCGTGCGGGGGATTGGACCATTACAGGGCCAGGTGTAAGAACGCCTTGATCCACTCAACGCCCAAACACCGATACCAAGAAAGGCGCAGGCCCACACCACAGAGCTCGCCCAGGCCGGCAGCGGACAGCGAAAGGCGGCGTACCAGGAAAGAAGAAGGAGACCGCAGAAGTCGTTACACACGCGAAGACAAGCGGTCATCTGAGGACACTAGAAGATCACACAGGCGGCGTTTCGTAAGGTATGTGGAGACCCGATCCCCCACCAGTACGGATACCCTCTCGTCAGAGGAGGACCAGAGAAGGAAAGGGTACGTGGGGGCCCTACAGGACAACACGACGGCCACCCAACACAGCCCCATCTTGACACTCCAAGTAAATGACACACCACTGAAGTTTCTCGTGGACACCAGAGCGACGGTCAAAATCATCAGCGAAAGCGCATATCAGTCCTTGACCACCCCACCAAAGATCCGAAAAGCCACAGTGGACATATACCCCTATGGATCCAGGACACCCCTGCCATGCAAAGGCATGATCACAGCCATATGCACACACAAAGGACACTCGGCGAAGATCCCACTGTACATTCTAGACACAGAAGCCAACAGCGGGTGCATACTGAGCTTCCGGACAGTGGTTGACATGGGACTGGTACACATCTTATACCAGTTGATGGCCCACAAGTACTTCGCCAAACCTTACTCAATTGAACAATCATTCCCCAGACTCTTCACCGGTCTAGGCAAACTACGTAACCGGAAAGTGCACCTCCACATCAACCCTCAGGTCAAACCGGTGGCCCAACACTACCGAGGCATCCCGTTCAACATCCAGAGACAAGTAGAAGAGGAGTTGGACAAGCTCATCAAAATGAATGTCATAGAACCCGTATCAGGCCCGACACCATGGGTATCACCCATCGTCCCCGTCCCGAAGAAGTCACCAGAAGGATCCATACGATTATGCGTCGACATGCGCAGAGCCAACACAGCCATCGAAAGGGAGCGACATCAAGCGCCGAGAATCACGGACATGATTCACCTCCTCCACGGGGCGAGAATCTTCTCCAAGTTAGACCTCACAAAAGGCTACCACCAAATTGAAATAGCACCGGAATCCCGTTACATCACCACGTTTGTCACTCATCTCGGCCTGTTTCAATACAAAAGGCTCAGTTTTGGCATATCCTCGGCCGCCGAGATATTTCAGGAGGAGATCCACAAGGTGATCAGGCACGTTCCCAACTGTCTGAATTATTCGGACGACGTCCTAGTATACGGCAAGTCACAGGAAGAGCATGACCTGGCACTGCACAGAGTATGTCAGGCGCTAGACGACGCAGGGCTCACCCTAAACAAAGCCAAGTGCGAATTCTCCAAAGGATCGCTGAGGTTTTTCGGGCACATCTTCTCAGATAAAGGCATGAGACCCGACCCAGGGAAAGTGGAAGCCCTCAACTCAGCCACGCCACCCATCAACACGACAGACCTCAGATCGTTTCTGGGACTGGCCAGCTACTGCTCCAGGTACCTGAAAGACTATGCCACAGTCAGCAATCCTCTACGACTTCTCACCAGGAAGGACACGCCGTTCACGTGGTCAAAGGAGTGCCAAGCAGCATTCGAAGCGATACGAAAAGCCATCACACAGGCAGAGGACATGGCATATTTTGACGCCAGCTGTGACACCGAGCTGATAGTGGACGCCAGCCCAGTGGGACTGGGTGCCATATTGACACAAAAAGACCCCAAGGAGCCACGGTCCACGCACGTGGTAGCATATGCCAGTAGGAGCCTGACGACCACAGAACAGGCATACTCTCAGGCGAAAAAAGAGAGCCTCGCGGTTGTCTGGGCCTGCGAATATTTCATCTATTCCTATTTGGCAAAGAGTTCACCATCATCACGGACCACCAGGCACTACTCACCATATACGGCAGCCCGAAGGCCAGGATGCCACCCAGAATTGCCAGATGGGGACTCCGCTTGCAGGACTACAGATTTACCATACAACACCAGCCAGGAAAAGAGGAAAACCCAGCGGACTATCTCTCCCGGCATCCCGTGCCCACGACGGCGTCTCAACCGTCCATAGCAGACGCGTACATAAATTACATCATACACCACCTACAACCACTTCCGGTAGGGTGGCTGGAGCTGTCCGTCCAACCAGAAGCAGACCCAGCACTGCGAATTGCCCGGCACTGCCTTCAGGTGGACAAGACGGCCCTCATGAAACAGCAGGCCAGAGGTGAATCGGAAACCACGAAGGAAGACATCAAGTGGCTAGATCAAGTCCGCGACGAGTTGATCGTGGTGGAGGATAACGTCATACTAAAAGGCTGCAAGGTCATCGTCCCGAGAACGCTCCGGGAAAGGATAATACACCTAGCCCATGAAGGACACAGGGGCGTAGTCGCCACAAAGCGCCTCCTTTGCCAGAAAGTCTGGTTCCCTCAACTTGATCGCCTGGTGGAAAACATAGTGGGCAACTGCCACATCTGTGCGCAAGTGGCACCCCCGCCACACCCGAACCCACTACAATCCTCACCGCTGCCAAACAAAGTGTGGGAAGAGTTGGCAATAGACTTATTCGGACCACTGAATAATGGGACACACGTGGTCGTACTCATGGACGAACATTCAAGATACCCGGACGCCCAAATAGTAGAGAGCAGCGCCACGACATGTGTCATTCCAGTTATCGACAGGATGCTCTCTGCCTATGGCATCCCCAAGATCATAAAGTCCGACAACGGTCCCACTTTCATCAGTCAAGACTTTCAGCAATTCGCAAAATACATGGGGTTTCAACATCGACGCATAACCCCCCGGTGGCCACAGGCCAACGGCATGGTCGAGAGATTCATGGCCAACATAAAGAGGACCCTACAAATAGCCCATGTGCAAAACAAGCCATTCGAACAGGCCCTTAATCAACTCCTACGAAAATACAGGCACACCCCCCACAGCACAACGGGTGTATGCCCGGCAGACCTGATGTTCCGAAGACCGATCACCACGCGACTACCCGAGGACCCGAGACCACAAAATCCAACACCGCTGGAACAAGAAGCGCAAGCAAATGACACCGCGAACAAAGCAAAAACAAAGGAGATCACAGACAGGAAAAGGAGGGCTCGGGAGAACATAATGCAACCAGGAGACGAAGTATGGCTAAGACAACCCAAGAACAGAAAAGAGGAAGCCACCTTCGCACCCACACCGCTGGTCGTGACACATAAGAAGGGTTCCATGGTCACCGCACAAAGAGGTGACCACTCAACAATAACCAGGAACAGCTCGCACTTCAAACGAGTCAGACTGGCTCCAGCAGGCCAATGGACCTGGGACAGAGATAGCGATGAGGACAGACCACGCGAAGAAGCATATCAGGGAGACGGAGAAGAGTCAGAAGGCGAAGCGCCCCGCTCCCCACCCGCCAGGGAGGAACCGACCCCGAGCAAGACAACACGACCGCAGAGGAGTCGCATGAAGCCGATGCGACTCATCGAGGAGATGGGGTAAGAGGGGAGCCCCTCAACTAACGTGTTAAAAAGGGGGGAGATGTCAGGTTGCCCACATCGTTGTGTGGGCGGACCCCTGTTGGGTCCCACAGGACATGACGTCCCGGACGTGACGTCAGGGGAAGGGGGAGGGACGAGGGGGGGTTTCGGCAGTTCCGCCGATGAAGTTAATAAAGCAGGTTATGTGAAAGATCCGGCTCCTGCGTATTATTCCGGCGTGCGCCGGATCATCTGCTTGGGCCCGCTTCAGAGCGAAGCGGAGACCCAACAGCTTTCATGTCCCATTGACTACAATTGAAACTTGAGTACAGAATATATTTCTGTCAAAGAAACTGCTATAAAAAAAATACACTGCAGAGGTGTTTCTCCAACAGGCGGAGCCGGACATTTTAACGCATATAGCTGCATTGTGTCTGACTTGTTAGCAATTGAGTTTGGCCACTTTTAGCCAACAGTACATACTCATATTACTGTTGAGTGATGAGCATGTGCAGTGACTGTACACTGACCTTACAGCCATGGGAAAAAATCAGCTTTTGCTGTCAGCAAAAAACATTTCAGGAGGAGTGGTTTCAGAAAATCCCTAAAGCCCACACATCCTCTAGCTACAATTGCCTTCTGCTTGAACATTTTGGGTGCATATTTTTGAAGGGTTGTTGGGAAAGATCAAATCCTCTGCTCAATTGTACTGCTCAGTGCAATTTGCAAGTAGAGTTGTCAGTTTGTCATTAACACCCCAATTCCCCTATTTCACCCGTCTCTGAACTTTTACCCATGAATCGGAGCTATATACTCTTGTTATATGCTTGCATCATTATATCTGTGCAATTCTTCAAATGTGATTTTTTTTTCTCCAGCTCAGCTGCAACAGGTCCTCCAAGATACAAATCTGAAATTAGCTAAATATAAACAAGAGTTGAAAATAAAAAAGATTAGGAAGTTCAGACGTGATACACAGGACTATAAATTAGATATAGTCTATACCTGGCAGGAGTACTACGGGCATCGGACCCCAAGAGTTTTTCATCCTTGTGCACCAATAACAGGTACACCTTACCCCGAAACAACATCGTCGGACACTTCTAGCACAGAACTTGAGATCACCCCAGACGTTGCACCTGAAACGGAGTCCTCATCTTCAGCCACTAACATGGAAATGGGAGCAGCCTATTTTTTTTAACAAAAGACCAAATAGATAGTGGCAAAAGAAAAAACCCACTGAGGGAGAAAGCGGTCGGAAAGAAGACCTAGTGGAGAATATCACGTCATACCAACTTTCCAGATCAGAACAAACTGTACTCCAAAAAGACTTGCCATTTGTACCTCAACATACCAGTACCCTACTGAAAGAGAAGATCGATTTCTTCAAACTCATGAAGAAACTCAAATTGAAGGTATTCTTTGACTCTGTGGATCAAGAATCCTCAATACAGGATACATCTGATTAGCTGGATTTATCACACAAGGGCACATTCAACCACCCGGTTCAAAATCATATCCTAAAAGTGTTTGAGAAAAAGGTGCTACAGGAAATGAAGAAACTTCCATTCCATCAAAAAAGATGTAGTAACTATTCGATTAGGGAATGCCAGACCCTCAAAAGATTATTGGATATCCAAGACATCATCTTTAAACCGGCAGACAAGGGAGAATCACTGGTACTAATGAATAAAGTGGATTACGAGGAGGAGGTGGAGGGACAACTATCTGATCAGGAAACACAAAGAGATCAACTTTGACCCAACAGAAAAAGTGCAATCTCTCATTCAAGAAGTCTTGGATGAAGCAGAGAGTAGAGGGGTTATCTCTGATAAAACAAGTAAATTCCTGAAAAATGCACACCCAATCATGTCTGTTTTTTACATCCTTCCCAAAATACACAAGAGACTAGAGAAACCATCAGGACGCCCAATCATCATGGCGATAGACGGCCTGTTGGAAACACTAGCTAAATATCTGGACATGGTCCTACAGCCACTGATACAAAATAGCATTAACTACATCAAAGACACTATGCAATTCCTGTCCCAATTAAATAATGTATGTTTCATCAAGGGACGTGATATATTATTTACCATGTATGTAACTTCATTATACAACAATATAGTCCATGAGGTGGGCCTGGAAGCGGTGGAATGGCTGCTACTTCAATCAGAGACCTGCAAAGGGGACAAGGTGTTTGTGCTCACTTTGCTCAAACTGGTTCTCATGAACAACTTCTTTAGATTCGGAGACAGGTTCTTTTTACAACTCTCAGGGACCAGCAGGGGTGCAGCTATGGCACTGAGTTATGCCAATGCATTCATGATTTATTTGGAAACCGAACACGTACTGAACTCACCTCGATGGCTACAACATTTATCAGTGTTCGTCCGTTACACCGATGATGTCTTTGGCATATGGACAGGCACAGCAGATGAACTGGAAGAATTCTTCAGAATGATGAATAGTGTGTCCCAGCGAATCCAATTCACGACACAAACCAGTGAAACTCTAATCAACTTCCTGGATGTAGAATTCTACTATCAAGATGACTGCCTGCACACGAGAATCTTCACCAAGCCAACAGACAGAAACAGTCTTCTACTGGCTACAAGATTCCATCCACAGCGCACTATTGATAGTGTGCCTCTAAGCCAGTTCTTGAGAGATAGATGCAATATTTCTGATATAGAGGAATACAAGAGACAAGGAGGGACACCAGAAACCAAGTTTCAGGAAAGGGTTTACAACCCCTCTGCCATCTCCAATATAGCAAAGCGGGCATAGGAAGTCCAACAGGAAAGCTTGTTGACACCAAAACCAAGCAAACAAGAAGGCCAGCTCGTATATGTAACAACACACTCATCATTGCAGAGCACTAGAATAAAATAAATAATTAAACAAAGCTTGGTCATGCTCCAATTGGACCCGCAGCTCAAAAGCTTGTTTCCTCGATTACCCACATTTGCTTATAGAAACAGTAGTGCACTGCACAATAGCCTGGTGAAAGCAGAGTTACCCAGCAATAAAACACGTAAAGTTGTCTACAAAGGTACACAACCTTGCCATAACTGCCAGCACTGCAGTAATATTATTACAGGTACCAGCATTAAGCACCCACATTCAGGGAAAACCATCGACATTAAACATTCATGTACATGTGACTCCACCAATCTGGTACATGCATTGAAATGTCCATGTGGTTTTTACTATTGGGGCATAACAATGCAGAAAGCAAAACTCAGGTGGACTCAGCACAAGTCAAACATTCGTACAAGGAATCTTAAATCGCCTGTTGCCACACACTTTGTTGAGGCGAGACACACAGTAGCACAACTGAAGTGTGTAATCCTTGAACAGGTGAAATTGGGAAGCAGAGGTGGTGATCTACACAAAAGGTTACTACAAAGAGAGATAGTGTGGATAGATCTGCTTCACTCATTGAGCCCACGAGGAATGAATTGTGAATTCGACTTGATGTGCTTTATTTGAATGTTTAATTGAACTTAAACGAAGCAGGTACCAGATTGTGAGTGGTTTTACTCCAAAAGGATTATATTGCACATTTAGATAAAAGTGCTGCCTTTGTATTACACACATAGGTTGTCTGTCAGGATTATGGCATAGAGTGTGAGCAGCGCCAACAGAGCTGCCAGGGAGGTTGTGCACCGCAAGGGAGCAGATGCGTTATGGCTAGAACCCCATATCATACTGGTTAATTTCCATAATTTACTGGCTGATCATATATGTATGCCAACGGGGGACTGTGGTGACACTATGGCCATCATGAAATATCAAGATCAGTATCAAGAGCCGCCAGGGAGGTCATGCACCACAAGGGAGGAGATGCGCTATTGCTAGAACCACATCTCATACTGGTTAATTTCCTACATTTACCGGCTGATCATATATGTATGCCAACCGGGGACTGTGGTGACACTATGGCTATCATGAAATATCAAGATCAGTACATACCATACACAGAGAAGCTACACTGGTTTATCAGGCCAACACACATATAACACGTGGAGGCAACACTTAGTCTCACAGCGCACATGCTGCTGATTAGCATGCTGCTCCTAGGTGGAATAGACCCACCTACACAACAGTAGCCTGCCACATTAGGTTGACCCACAGGATCATACGTCCTATTGATACCAGCCCTAGATTATACTATTATACCTGATGATCCTCTTCAGGTTTTTTGCATGGTATCAGAGCGGGCCCGAGGCTCCTGGGCCATCAGACGGCCGGATGCCCTTCACCCCACTTTTCCTACCGTCGATACATTTTACAGACCGACCACACACATTTTTCTGATGTGCTGCAGTCAGGCAGTGATATTGAGGGACAGAGTGGTAAAAACTGTAGGTTGGACCTATGTTTGACACTTCCTCCACCCTCCTCCCGGAACTCTTAACCACACTGTTCATGTATGGTTGCTAGGGCAACCCGGTTGACACAATAAGCATGCTTCTAAGCGAGCATTGCCCTTGGTTAGAATCTGACAAGGTGATTTGTAAAAGCCACAGAGCTACATGCCTATAGGTCAAAGGTTCGAATGAAAAGGATCGAATGACAAAAAGGTCGAGTCAAAAGGACCGAAAACAAAAGGGTCGATTTTATTTATTTATTTATTTTATTTGGGGGGGCGTCCCCCCCAAAACCCCTTTTTTTGTGGTCAAAACTCTATGCGGAAACCAAAAAAATAATATATGTTAAAAAGAAAATGGACCCTTTTGTTTTAGGTCCTATGACTCGACCCTATGGCATTCGATCCTTTTGGATTCAAACCTTTGACCGGACACCCCTAAATATCACACAGTCCGTGGAGGTCATTGTAGAATAATTGCGATATTAAAAACAATTGTTTGCGGGGACAGGTCCCACAGTAATATGGCGGCCACGGCGGTCGCCGATGGGATGCGCATGCTCATTGTCGTCATGACAACTACATAAACACTGAAAATGCAAGCCCCGCTGACGGCGGATGGCAGATTTGCAAGACTGTGACACACATCCTTGACTAACGCCTTGGCTATTTCTGAATGGGCATTAAGATCATGTATATATTCGTTATGGAACGAATGATAGAATATAAAAAGTAGCTGTGGGATGTACCGAAACATGGTCACTCCGATGCAGGGTATCTATGGAGTGCCTCGGTAAGCGGCTGAGCCTCATTTAGTGCTGAGGTTGATTATACTGTAATGGCTCTAAAGACTTCCCCATATGTACTGTAGGAACATTAATTTCGTAATGCCTTGTGGCCTCTTTCCCTTCTCGGGAGGTGGTTAGAGTCATCCTCACATACTCTTCTTCGATGCACATGCATCCATCTGTCATGTATGTGTTGCGCTAGTGGCACATATATTGCACAATTAGTTTGATGAATAGGGACCTTTGAACACGCGATTGCATAGTACAAACTATCGTTTGACCCATATCCATTATTTTTCAGTGGGTTGTTTAGACACTCCCTTGCAAACCGTATACAACCATTCAGCAATACTTCCGGCCCTGGCGGTTGAACACCACATGGCGGGTGAGTAGATCTTTGGTGTTTTACGTATTTACCTTTGACATTGCCTGTTGGTATACCTCTACATACGATAATAAGACATCCCGCATGAATAGCTTCCTTAGCTACTCTATGTCGCCACTATATAGGGTAGATGCACCACTGTACCACACAGAACAAGAACACAGGTTAGTGTCTCCCTATATTTATGTATGTATTGGACAGTGAAGACTGTTGGAAATAGAAAATACATCACTAAGTAAATTCACCTGTTGTTTTTTTCAGGTGTACGATTGAACTCACGTTGATTATAACCTTGAAAAATTGGGAACATTAAGCCTCAAAAGCCCTGAAGATGGATGTTAAATCCAAAACGCGTTGGCTATAATTGTTGCTACAACAACATTTTGAGCTTCGAGAATTATGTTTGATGTGCACAAAAAGAATAACATGTATGCTTTAGGATAACAGAATATGTTGTTGATGCCTTTAGAGTAATAGGCGCTCAGTGAATAGAACTGAGATATGTGATTGTGAATCATTCCTACATATCACCATTTTGTATCACATGTTTTGTTTTGAAAATTGTCATCTCACAAATGAAGGACACTCTTGTTATTATTTGGAAGTGAATTAAGGGTTGACGGTCCACCCGAATACCATTAAAACGTAATTGTGCTGAATGGTTAATTGTAAAAATGACTTGTGTAGTTTCTCTATTTAATGTTTTTGATCACATTAATTTTACGGTGCAGCCTGTGTCTGCACCAAAATCTAAAATTGGACTTCGGTTTCATATGAGTGCAAATAGGATTCCCTGTTGGCAACAACAGGCTTTCTTTGTTTGTATGTTGGTTCTGTAGCCTCTGATGGTCTAGAGACTATGCCTTATTGCACCAAAAATCAAAACTAATGATTCTTTAACCAAAGGCATACTTATTACAATTGTATTGAGTTTCAACACGAGTCAATCCTTTAGAGAATAGGTTGTGCCCTTCCCCCACCCTTGATTATATACAGTTATTTTTTTTCAGCTCCCATATTTGATAGGGATACTATGCAACTGAAGGTGCAATCACGTTCTTCCATTAAAAATGATGTGTAAGTTGCTGTTGGTTGTGCTTGTTACCAGTAATGGAGCATCACCCCCAACTCAAAATCTACTAACACTTTACATAATATTCTTCTCATGCTATTTTCCCCACAGAGTGCTGCGTGGCTGTCTTGCATTTAAAGATGAGGTATGCACATCTGGCACGATAGGCTGAAATATTTTTACATTATTTCAGCCTACCGGGCCTACAAGTGAGTGCCATTCCATTCACTGTTTGTTTTAGCCTACCAGAATGGAAGTCTGGGGTGTAAGTGTATACAATATATATTAGTGAAGTTGAAGTAAGGCTTATTTCTCCATGTTTTGTCGCAACATGGCTATTTTGTCCTGATGAAGGGCAATGAAATGATGCAGTATAGCAGAGTTCCTTCACTGCAGCTAGGAAGACTACAGGTGCAGCCTGTCGGTGGAATAATGTTGGATAGTATATACTTGTGCTATGTGGAAGCGAGGTACAGTCTGTCAACTGGTCATTCCCAGGTGCGCAACTATCTATGCAGGGTAAAAATGTCTCATTGGCAATATTTTTTCTTCTCGGGTTGGTTGGTGTGTTTTGTTTTTGTGTTGCCGCCACAGTGACTCCTGACATTTATTCCAAAATACTGTACTTTTAGGTATTCGTACGTTCATTTGTTCTGGGTGCTTGTACTATATGTTTGTATTCATTATGCTTCACTCTTGTGCTATTGTAAGTCTTGTCTTTGTACACACCTACAAATCATTTATACATTGTGCTATTTTGAAAACAAGCGTTTAATTTTAAACAGAAATTGCAGTATGTCAAGTTGCACTAATGTTCACAGAATAGTTGGATCAGAATCTGGTGTGGGTACAGATCAGCTTAGACCTCTTATTCAGCAACTCCTCTCTGCCACTTGGCTTTTTTAGGCCCCCCGCGGCTGGCCACTCTCCTAGGTCTTCCGCACTTGAATTTCATCCACCCACCTCGTCATGCTCTATTTAACTACCTCTCCTCTCTTACCCTGCTCTTTGCTTTTCACACTCCAGTTTGTCTTAGTGAGTACTAGCAACACCCTCCATCTGACCACTTCTAGCTGCCTTGACAACCTCATTTAGTTAAACTAAGTTGAACCAGTAGATACCCCCCTGTTTGATAAGAGCCCTACTCTGTGCTAGCTTCACTTCGTTGGGGCAGGGCAACTCTCCATCAGGCCGGGAGGTACTGTCCATACTACTATCATGGCCACCTAGTTGCTCTTCGTATTCTGCTAGAAAAAGAATTAAAAAATCTCCTGAACTCCGGCTGACCCCTAAAGAATGTGCACTGTTGGTGAGACTCTCATAGACTTTCTCATTTGTTTCCATGATCTTAGCCTGAGACACCATCATCCCGGCTAAACCTTAACCAATAGAATATGTAGAGATAAATGGGGAGGGGTTGGTGACACACACTACATGCAGTGCCTCATTTTCGACGCCATCATCTGGTCCCTGCATGATCTCGCTATTCAACCCCCACTCCCACAGCTCTCAGAGACATTCCACCATTAGGAGTTGCTCTCTCTTCTCGCAATACGTTACGGTTTCAGGAGCCATCGCTTGCACCGAGACATTTTCCCAGACTGCCCATATGACATAACCATTATGTCTTCTCTTCTTTTCCTCTTACAATGCCACACAGACCAACATCAACTTGGCCATGTGTACTCCTAACACAAGCTCAGCTAATCATCCTTCAGCCAATGTTCATGACCTAATAGAAGAGTTGGATATAGCATCACAGCACCATGGTGCTCAGAGAGCTACACTACCTTTCACAACATTCTCCTCCCACCTAATTCCAAGATACCAGTCATCACCAGGCAGTGACATGTTGCTGGAAGGGTAACAATGAACTACCTAAAAGAATCCCTTTTCCTAACCAAGTGTAGTGTAGGGTAGTGTTACTCATTATTTTGGTCTTATACCGTCTCTCCCGCTTCTTTTTTCTCTCCACATTTAAATTGTCAAAACCTATCATCAGCCTTTAAAAGGTGACGAATAACAAAACATGCTGGCAGACCGTTTTTTGGGTTATAACTACTCTGCCTTGGTGTTTTTGTAAGAAATATAAGTGTCAAAGCGCACAAAATGTATTTCCGGAATATTTTGGAATGAATAGCCTCTCCTATGAAACATCTGCCAATAATCTCGGAAGAATGAACGGACGTATGGTTCTAGGTTTTTGGAAAAATACATTCAGTACATGAGGTTTGGTTTGTGCAGTTGCCGCCATAACCAGGAATAGTGGCACCGAAGCACAAGCACTGTAACACGGGTTCACTCAACTATGTAGATGCGGAGTGGGGTTCAAGTGCTACCAACTATCTCTAAACAAAGGGCACAGTGCTGCTTTATTTATACAATCGTGATTTATCATGCACTGCAGGTGCACTGGTGATAAACAAATAATGATGTTTGCTGAGCTTAGGGTCAATAGCAGTCAACTGCCTACAGTTAGGTTTAAGATCAGGGATCCCGGCATGCATTTTAATAACCAGGATTCTCCTCACCAATGTTTCTGTATTTTATCATGATAAAATGCATGATTACCTGAAGAACAGTTGAGTGAAGAAGTCAGTGCTGTAGAATAGGCTGAGCATATGTTGCTGTGAAGCAAGCACTTTTCATCTGCATGGGGACTCCGACATTTGGTTGCACGCCTCTGCAAGTAATCTTTACATTCGTTCTATATGCAACTGTGTGAACTGGCGATTGCACTAATGCATAGACACATTGAGCCAGCTGTGCATCAGCTTCCGCATCTGGTGTCATCCTTGCATGGAATGTGGGCCGGGAAGGGTGTCATTCATAGTGCTGGGCATGGTCTCCGACTGATCGAGTGCACGACCACATTACCAGAGTAACACACCGGACAGAGCCACACTATTCCTCTGACATTGGTAATAACTCTAGAGTCTACTGCTAACCAAAGTACAGCATACACTAGTGAGACTCAGGTCAACTTGCACTTAGGGCAAAGCGACAGATGAAGACAATTTAGGAGCAACGTTGCCATTTCAGTTAGGTGGGGTATAATGCTTACCATATGGATCTGAGTATGCTTAAAAAAGTGTGCTGAGGCCAAAGTTACACATTGGATCCCATTTAAGAGACCAAGTTCACTTCTTTTGTTTACATCTCAGTTGTGATAATGCATGATTCTGTGTAGTGTTGGGATGTACAGCACGAAGTTAACATTTACATTGACCCATTACTTGTCACTGCAGGTCTTCCGCCTGCTTTCAATGGAGGACCTGCTCACCCTATCATGGGCCTCCCCCATAACTTTCAATGGGGGCACCATTCTTCCTGGCCCCGCACACCCAACTCACCACTTGCCCGATGCCTGTGCCCGGCAACATTTGCTGGCGGTGGGAGGTGGCATGCAGGCGGACCAAGAGATACCCAAGGAGCATTTATAATGGTTAGAGGGATTTTGGACATGGCAATCCTTAAGTAATCAAATGTAGGCCAGGTGCAATATGGTAACCCGGCCCCAGGTTGCTGCATGGCAGCTCAGAGCACCGTCCCTAGAACAGACATACAGTAATGGTGATCCAGGGGGCTGTGCGGGCCAGGGCTGGGAGGAAATGGATATGGGGGTCTGAAAGTGTGGAAATGGGCTAGGTTAGAGAAGTGGTGAGGATGCTGTGCAGCAAGTCGACACACACCGACTCAGACTCAATACATCACAAAAGGAAGAGAGGGCACAGGTGGAGGAATTATGTCTTGCAAAGTGTGCAGAAGCCCGAGAAGTCAGCACAACTAACGAACAATTGCAATGGACTGCACTTTGCACCGGCCTTGTATGGCGCTATTCGACAATGCATAGCTGGACTGCACTTTGCACCTGCCTTGTATGGCGCTACTGGACAATGTATAGCTGGACTGCACTTTGCACCTGCCTTGTATGGCGCTATTGGACAATGCACAGCTGGACTGCACGTTTCACCTGCCTTGTATGGCGCTATTGGACAATGCATAGAAGGACTGCACGTTTCACCAGCCTTGTATGGCGCTATTGGACAATGCATAGCTGGACTGCACTTTGCACCTGCATTGTATGGCGCTATTGGACAATGCATAGCTGGACTGCCCTTTGCACCTGCCTTGTATGGCACTATTGGACAATGCATAGCTGGACTGCACTTTGCACCTGCCTTGTATGGCGCTATTGGACAATGCACAGCTGGACTGCATGTTTCACCTGACTTGTATGGCGCTATTGGACAATGCATAGAAGGACTGCACTTTGCACCTGCCTTGTATGGCGCTATTGGACAATGCATAGCTGGACTGCATTTTCACCTGCCTTGTATGGCGCTATTGGACAATGCATAGCTGGACTGCACTTTGTACCTGCCTTGTATGGCGCTATTGGACAATGCATAGCTGGACTGCACTTTCACCTGCCTTGAATGGCGCTATTGGACAATGCACAGCTGGACTGCACGTTTCACCTGCCTTGTATGGCGCTATTGGACAATGCATAGAAGGACTGCACGTTTCACCAGCCATGTATGGCGCTAATGGACAATGCATATCTGGACTGCACTTTGCACCTGCCTTGTCTGGCGCTATTGGACAATGCATAGCTGGACTGCACTTTGCACCTGCCTTGTATGGTGCTTTTGGACAATGCATAGCTTATTGAGCGAGCTCCGAGGGAATATTTTACATTCCTCGGCTTTCATTCCGTGTCGGTGCTACATGGTCCATGGATTTGGGGGACATTCCGCTTTAGATTTTGCCTTCAATACGAAGAGGCGGTCATGCACTTGATAGTGTGTTGCATTTATTATCAAGCCGGTCGGCACGCTGCCGTTATTTTATGTTTAAAAATGGATGCTTTAGTCAATGTCACCCCACTTTTCTTCATTTCCAACTTACTCCCAGCCCGGATATTCAAGTTCAGCAAACAGGAATAGAATGAGGTCTGTATAAGTATGGTATTGCGCTTTGCATGCTTTAAAATGGATATTCAAGTTCAGCAAACAGGAATAGAATGAGGTCTGTATAAGTATGGTATTGCGCTTTGCATGCTTTAAAATGTTGCACCCTTCCATGTTAGTCTCGAAATGGTCTTATTTGATGCACAAATGACTCTGCCCGCTGCTATTGCAACATATAAAATCCAGAACTCCCCCTCCAACATTGCCCATGAGTAATTCAACCTCCTTTAAACCATGTCATCTTCCCTTAGAGGCATTCTTCACCAAAGGATGAAGCACACGTCTTGTTCTGCATGACACACCTTAAAGCACCCTGACAGCAGAATTCTACTTGTAATCCGCACTCTGCCACTCTCAGTTTTGACTGCACCATAGATGCACCCTCCAGGTTTCTGTCATTACTTAGTGAGCATGAACCGGAAGTTTCATTTTCACCAGGTCGCCCACACTTGAAGGAGCAGTAACCTTTCCAGTTTTACAGAAAAGCTTTCCGTTGCGTCCTAGATAATCGTTTATTTTCCAATAAGCCTTAATGTTATTCTTTATCAATTAGTTTTCTATGCCAACCTGCGCAAACAAATGCCATAATCCTACTCAACTTCCAAACTACCTACGAGCTTCCTCCCACAAATCTTGTGTGACTGTTACAGCTGAGATCTGGAAAATATGCAAAGACGTGTCTCGTTCCACTCCTCTCGCTACCATAACAAGAATTCTCAATACGCAGTCAGGCACAGGATTCTTCTTGCCTGGAAAAATAGCACCTTGAATTCTAAGCCTAGCAAGCTTGACACTCAAAGTGCAGCCCTCTGAGACACACGGGCCTCCTTTCTCCTGAAGCCTTGCCTTGCAGGGGCTTGTTCTTGGTCTTCAGAACAAACTGTAGTCCCAAAGATATGTTTTGAATTTCTTGATAGCCCATGTGCATGCCAGCGCTCCCTTCTGAATGATGGAGTCTCTCAACGCGCTCAAAAGGACCTTGAGCCAAAAGCAGTGTTCGTATGACTGCCTGCCTGGACCCGTCCAGTCACTAGCGTCAGTTATTAAACTACTTTGCCAACTTATATCAAACCAGGTCAAAGCCACAAATATTTCACCAAGCTTCCTGATATCCAAAAACACACTCTCTGAATTCTCAGGCAACAATTATTCTAAATTCTTCCATCCCAGGTCACAAAGAGGGTGGAGGGGCGTCCTTTTCTCTGATCAATTCTGCACAAAATGTGCGGAATGTCCAATCAACACCATAAATGATACAGCTTCCCGCTTTATTTTTGTCCTCCTCACATCAATGATGCTTTACAAAATCAAAGGCGAGACAAGTCATTTTCTCCAAAATGTGTGACCCTGGTTATGTGATAGTAACTTGTTAATTGTGCACATTGCCTTCTGTATGATGAGTCCCGGCTCTGTGAGGGTGCTTTACAGCCACAGTAACACAAGTTATTCTGAAAAAAACGAATGTCATCCAGGGACAAGGAGCCCACTTTCCTTCCCAAACAGCATCCCCAGGACATTAAATAACACATTTGGTGGTTTAGCGTTTGTGCCAACTTCGATTTGGGTAACAATCCATTTTTCATTCAATGTGCTTTGCATCAAGATGTAATCACAGTCATATTATTCCAACCATTCATAGCTTCAATCTCATAGTCAAAATTCCATGGCCTCGATCTTATAGACTAAATTTCATGGCCAAGTTCGCATGACCTAAATCTTATAGTCAATCTAATCATCTACATTTCATTGCCGACAATTGGTTCGAGCTACGCTCTTCTTCAGGGATATTTCCATCTAATCGTAATGCTAGTAAATAATATATTTTTACATCAACACCTATCCACATTACGTCTCTCGCCAATGACCTACTTTTTTTAATCAAAAGAACATAAGGAAGTGTGTATGTGGCAATGGCCGTTGGAAGGGAGACTTAAAACTGGTTGCTCACGCAAGAGAAAAAGCTGGTTTTCTAGTACGCCATTTTAAAGTGACAGCTAAAAAGAAAGCAAACGTGTATTGCCAGCCATAACTGTGATGCAATCGATCTACAAAAAGCCGCAGCTGGCATGGCAAAACCTGATATGATGCCTCCAGAGGAGGACTAGGAAAAACTGCCTCTTTTCCAGTCCTCCTCTGTCGAATTCCCGCCCACCTGCACCGATTGGTAGGTAGGGGAGCACAGTTTTGTTAACCAGGGTATGAGTTATCAAGACAGGACAAGACGGGAAGGATAAATGCAAGTGGAGCGGAGGATCAAGGTGTAGGTGGAGGGGTTGGAAATAGTATCAATGATGGCTTTCCCAGTTGGGGTTTAATTGATCAATTTTTCAACAAGAGAGCTATCTCTGAGGGGGAAAAGGGATATTGTTGCAAACTACCGCGGGCTTCAATCCGTATGAATTTTGCATTTTCCGAGTAGATCGAGGTGTAGAGGTGTAGGTGAGTTCGAAGAAAAGGAGGTTACATTTCTTGCTTCATTCTGTATAAATTTCAATCCTTTAGCAAAGTACAGGGTGTGAAGAAGAAAAAGGTCTCAGACTGGCAGACTTCAATCTGAATAAATGTTTTCATTTTCAGCGGACAGCGAGGTGTAAGTAGAGTGGGTGCAAAAGGACAGTGTTTTAAACTTGTTTCATAGTGTATAGTTGTTGCAATGTTAGCATAGAGCGGGGTGCGTCGGGATTAAGGTTTGAAAATATCTGCATGCTTCAATTTGTATTAATTTTTACATTTTCAGCGGAGTTCGAGGTGTAAGTGGGTGTGAAGGGAATTGTGTGAAATTCCTGGCTTTATTTTGTACTAATTGTTCCATTTCTGTCACAGGCAGATTTAGGGGCAGTCCTAGCTGGGGAGGACGCTGCGGCTTGATCCGTGGGTAGTTTCCCGATGGCTGTACTCGAGCCAAAGTCGGACGACGGGCATTGGATCCCTATGGACACTGGAGACTCCTCACCTCCATGTGCAGTGGCCCGAGGGAGAAGCACTCTAATATCTAATATCTAATGTCCGGTGCCTTGCGACATGCATAGAGGTGGCAAGGGAACACCGGAACAGTCAGAAGTTTTCCCCACCTTTTGGGGGCTAGGCGTTTTGTGGTATAGATGGTCAGGAACCATGGTGCTTTAGGGCTGGGACTGCCCCCTTTGTATTGTATGCTCCAATAAACTGTGATCCTTGTTTCCAAAAAGGTAAACTGTTTTCTATTATTCACTGACTGCTCAGGTTTTGGTTCCTCAAGGTATGTCATCCCCACGCGATAGGGGGGGGCGTCAAGACTCCTCCCTTACCGCCTAGACCTGGCTGATAAACTCACGATGTTGGGCAGCACAGTGAGCATCTGCTACAAGGAGGAGTTGAAGTATAAAAAACCTATTGGTAATCTTGTCTTGGCAGGTGTAAAGGGAAGAAGTGACTGGGGGTTTAATAAGGAGTCAGAGCATGGCTTCTGTTATTTTGGCTCCTATAGCTCAAAGATATTCGAAAATCATAGACCAGGATCGCCCTGACATTGACCTGTACTAAGCAAAATGTAAAACACTTTTCTTGAAGTAATTTCCCGAACTTGCCACCACTTGGTGAGAGGGTAACATTGGGCGGAGGGCATGAATTTACTTTTTTTTTCCTGAGGAAAAATGCAAGCTTGCACATTAGTTTTATTATTGGCAACTGACCCAACAAAAGGGTACCATAAGAACCAATGTGAGCTAAATGGCACAGGCACATTACCCACCCTGAAAGGTACCTGGCTCACAGTGTATAGATTGGAAAACAAGCGTTAGCAAAGCCAATTGGTCTTGCTTTGTAAATGAAGAGCACATGATTTATTTCCACACAAATGTCTTACTTTCTTCATGTGCAAAGCCAGAACTCTTGGCTTTGCCAGCAGTGTTTGTTGTATATTTTCCTTTGAGGAGAATCCCCAATACTTCCATATAAAAATATTGTGTGATAAGAAATATGAGGGGGGTGTATAAGGATCTCCAGGCTGCGAGAAACAATGGGCCACATTCTCAAAAAATGTTGAGCAGAAGCGAGGAGATGAGCAAGCGCATCTCCTCACTTGCACCATAATAAGGAGCAGCCCAATTCACAAAAGGCATTTGAATGAGAGCATCCATCCAGATGTCCCTTTGCTCCCCTTTGGGCATTTGTACAAATAAGGGAGAATGTTTGCGCATTTAAAAGTGCATCTCAAATTTACAAATGGTATGTGCTTTCAAATGCACAAAAATTACTTTCATCCCCCTGCCCCTATTGGGAACAGGGGCAGGCACAAATCATGGAAGGGTCTTTCGTTTTTTCTTTCATTGTGATAACCACCTTTATACCGTGGCTGTCGCACTTGCATTTTAAACCCCCGAAACGGGGATGGAAAGCCTTTTTTTATGAACATTTCATATAAACTAGCCCTTTAGGGGCCTGTCTCTGTGAAATGCGAGCCTATCATTCATTAATGTCGGCACTGTAAGCAAGAGCGCTGGACAGCTCATCTTGTCCAGTCTCTACTGAATTGCGCAGGTCACCTTTGAGAATAAGGTGACCTTTTTCAGCAATTAGCGCAGAAGAAAAAAGTGCATCCTGTGTGCTTTTTTCATTTACACTCCTTTTTGAGACTCTGTCTCAATGCCCTTGCCATCCATTTCATTGTAGTTATTGTTTGTAGGGTATTACTTGGAGGTTCTTTGTATGCTGGAACGGGTGGGCTGGGGATGAACAAAGATGGGGAGCATATAGCTACAATCATATTCTTTTTGCTCAACATGTTTCTACAATGATTTATACATTGCCATGTTGGGTTATTGTGGGACCTGTGCACTTTTAAGGTCTGCTATAAGAAAAACGGTATTATTATAATTTTTCAAATCCAAACATCAGTAAATATGTGTACTAACTTGAGCTGGAAAGATGTGTTGTAGCGCTTAAATTTCAGACCAGGCACAAATCTTGGCTTCTCCACTTCACCAAAGTGTGTGATCTTGGACAACTAATTTGCAAAATGTCCTTTCCACCAATGCAATTCAATGGGGAAAAACAAACCTCCCTCTTTTGGGAGCAAAATCCACCCCTAACTGTTCCTAAATGTTGAATGATATGGCCAAGCGATATCAGTATACTGTACTGGTTGCAGCCTGATAGTAGCACTTTAAAATGTATTTTGCCACTGTGTTGTACTTCACTGTACAGCACTGACAACATGTACCACTTTGATTGATTCACACAAAAAGCACTTCTTTTTCAAGAACGTTGAAAGCCACCTGTAATACGTGTCGCATGTCCTGTTCAATATCACTTCTTTTTTTAAAAAAAACTTTTATTTTTGGTTTGCAGTTCACATCATAGCCAGCTAACATTCTCCTTTACTTTGTTGTACACAATTTGGAGTTATATTGACCCTATAATACATGTATCTAAACACAGTAACATTGCATTCACATATTTACATGGTACACCATTTCAGACAGGAAAAACGAGGGGTATGTTCTCCGTGGGAAGCTATTCATCACCAGAGTCCTCTCCCTCGGATTTGGATCTCTCCAAATATGCTCGAAACGGAGCCCATATGTCTTTTGGTCTATTCATTGTTGGTGTCATTCCTATGTAGGTTTCTTCACACTCGTTTACATACGTTAGTGCCTTAAGGAGGTGGTATGTGCGAGGGGCGTGTTTGCTCTTCTACAATTGAAGGATACATTTCTTTGCTACCACACATATTACATTGAACAATCTTCTTGTTTTCTCCGTGACCTTCCCTATGTCCCTGGACAAATATTTTTGGGGGCTAAGTTGAGCCGGGATCTGTGTAATGTCTTCAATCAGGTTCACCACCTCTTGCCAGAACCCAACGATTAGTTGACATGCCCAGTACATATGGAATGCGTCTGCGCCGGGGCACCTGCATTTTGGACAGTTCGTTGACTCTGTATTATAAAAGTTCACCAGTTTGGCTGGGGTAAAATGAAGTCTGTTCAGTATCTTAAATTGTAATAATCTCAGGCTGGCATTTAACGAGACTTTCTTAGACAACATACAATATCTGAACCATTTTCCCTCCTCTATGGTTGTACCCATGTCCGCTTCCCATGTGGCTTTAATGTTATTGACAGATGTGGAATGTATCTGGATTATATTGTAAAGCTTCGATACCCCAGTGCCAGATTGCGAGAAGAGTGACTGGAAGCATTCATCTGTGGGGTCTTCATCTGGGAATGACGGCCATCGTTTCTTAAAGGCCGCCTTCATTCAGTGATATTGAAGGGTAGCCAATAGAGTGTTTCTGACCGTTTTGGCAAAATCTTCTGGTGTTACGAATTTACCATTTGGGAACATACCTATCATTTTAATTTCATAGTCTGGGACCCAAGTTTTGTGAATGCTAACGTCATACGTGGGTTGGATGCCCGGGAAGTCCCTCAGTGGTGCTTGTGGATCATAAGGAGTAATTATTTGTAGTCTTTTACTAATCTTGGCCCAGGCCATGATCGTAGAGGTCGCCGGGTCATTTTGCAGTCGTCCTTATGAGATTTAGAGAATATAGCAGAACGAAGGTCAGTGGGCCGGACCGCATGTCGCTCTATGGGGACATGTGGTGTTTTATCTGTTGGGTTCTGCCAGTATTTGGCATATTGTGCCAAAGCTACCAGGTAGTACAATTCGAAGTCGGGTGCAACGATGCCGCCCGATTCATATGGTTCGACCAGTTTCTCCCACTTCATCCTGTTAGTGCCGCCATTCCATATGAATGTGGATGCCATGGATCTTAGATTTTCGAAGAAGGGTTTGCCTGGCCATATGGGAACATTACTGAAAACATACAGGAGATTAGGGAGTATCACCATCTTAAGTACTGCAATACGGCCTATGAGTGAGATAGGGAGCCTGGTCCAGATCTGCAGTTTAGTGTGGATCGTTTGCAATAGGGATTCGTAATTATCAATGTATAGGGATTTCTTGTCCCTGGAAACTAGAATCCCGAGATATCTGATATGGCCGGGTGACCATTTAAGGCCATGGGTCTGTGTGGGACAGGTTGTGGCAGGGGTTAATGGGAATATCTCTGATTTTGTGGAATTTATTTTGTATCCCGAGTATGTTGTGAATTTTTCTATCACCGCAATTATGGGAGCCAAGTTCTTCTCGGGTTCGTGTATATATAGTAGAGCGTTGTCTGCGTATAGTGAAACAGCCTGGATACTGCCGGCCATCCTGATGCCGCTGTGCTCTTGTTCCAATCTGATTGCTTCTGCGACTGGTCTATTGTGAGAACGAACAGGATGGGAGAAAAGGGGCAACCCTGCCTAGTACCCTTGTGTAATCTGAAGTGTTTGGATAGGTATGATTCATGAGGACTGCAGCTTTAGGCGAAGTATACAACAGTCTGACGCACTGTATGAAGTATGGACCGAACTACATTTTATGCAGAACCTCGAATAGATAGACCCAGGAGACAGAATCAAAAGCTTTCTCAGCATCTAGTGTTACTGCCACTGCCTGTACATCTGGTTTAATTTGCGCCATGATGCCAAATAGCCTGCGTAGATTTAGGGTCCTGGACCTGGTCGGGATAAAGCCACATTGGTCTTGGTGAATGAGCGTTGTCATTTTGGGTAGTAATCTGGTTGCCAGCACCTTAGCAAATATCTTGGCGTCAGTGTTAATTAATGAGAGGGGCCTGTATGAGGAGACATTGTGTGGGGGGCGTCTAGGTTTTAATAGTACAGTGATGATCGCTTCTGTCGTTGTGTCAGGGAGGGAGCCTGTATTCATGGCCTCTTCCCATACACGTGCCAAGGATTGGGGAAATAATAGTAGAATATTCTTTATATAGTTCTGGGGCTAATGCATCTGGACCCAGGGCTTTGGCAGATGCCAGGGATTTGATTGCGTCTGCAGTTTCATCGCTAGTCATCTGCTGCTCCAAGACCCAATTGTCTTCTGGCGACAGCACAGGGAGTGTGATCCTGCTTAGGTAGTTTTTTAGGTCATTACTAGAGAATGTGTCATGGTTCGAATATAGTTTGGTGTAGAATTGAGCAAATACAGAATTAATGTCCTCGTCGCCATTCACAACCTCTCCCTTTTCTGATATAATACTTGTGATGGGAGTGTGACTAAATTCAGCCTTCAGTAAGCGTGCCAGAAGCCGGCCAGCTTTATTATTCTCCCCGTACCTGTGGGCCCTTGCTGGGAACGCCATGTATTGTTGCTCCCGTATGGCAAGATCAGTGAATCCCTGAAGAGCTGTGTTAATTTCTGATAGTGTTTGTTTACTATGCGTTGCTCTGTAATCGTTTTCTAGAGTTCTCAGGTGTGTTTCCACCGTCATTAATTCAGATCTGACGGCCTTAAGCAGGCCAGTTGTCTTGGCATTATATTGCCCCTTATTTACACCTTGAATGTCTCCCAAATGGTCGACCATTTCTCCACCGACCCATTATTGTGTTAAAAAAATTATTCGAAAAATTATTCGATCTCGATGTATAGAGCCTCTACTACGTTGGGGTCTTTCAGGATGTTGGGGGGCATTCTCCAACGACTGAATGGTGGTTTTATGTTTAGCTCCCCACTTCAAGTGTGACCGGGGAGTGGTCTGATAATGTATGAGGGAGTATGTCACATTGTTTGACAGAGGTGGACAGGTGGGAGGAGGCAAACCAGTAATCTATTCTTGATTCCGTGTCGTGGACAGAGGAGTAGAACGTGTATTGTCTCTCCTCAGGGTGTGTCGCTCTCCAGACATCCATCAGACCTAGTTCCTCAAGGGCTTGCGCTAAGACAGTGGCCGATCTAGTGAGGTTTCTTTGTTTATCGGAGGATCTGTCCAGGGTGACATCCAGGATAGTGTTAAAGTCCCCTCCCCATATTATAGATGTGTCTTCTGTCGGGCCGATTTCAGTTCGTATGTCTATATAGAATTGGGGGTCATCGACATTCGAACCATAGGTATTAACTAGGATTAATTTTACACCTGAGATGGCGCCCCACACTATCACGAACCTGCCCAGTGGGTCAATTTTACTGTTCTCAGTCACGTAGCAGAAGGATGAATGTATCAGAGTGAGGACCCCCCTATTGTGGGAAGAGTATGTAGTGTAGTGTCTATTGTTCCCAAATTGTCGTAAAATGCTGTCATTTAGTTTTTCCAGTGCATTGGTTTCTTGGAGCATAGCGATATGGGGGTGATGGCTGTTAATGTAGGCACCTACTTTGGCGGCCTTGGCCCTATTGTTCAGCCCACGGACGTTCCAGGTGAGCAATTTGAGTGTCAGTCCTGCATGTGAATTCGCTTGTGGCGTCATGTACCTGCGTTTGAGTGATGTATACAGGAGGGGGTCATTCGCTGGTGATGTTTGGCTCGTGATAATGTCATTGCAATTGTAAACCAATTGGTGTCTATGAGGCCAGACACATGGTGCCCAACAGGGGCTCTGTTAACCAACTCTAACAGTCTCAACTTACTAAACAAACCCTTGTAATCTTCTCCCTCCCCCACCCACACCATCGACCCCAACATGATGATGAGCCCTAGTTACAAACTTGTAGTATTACCCGAGGGGGGTAAGTGTTGCTGCATAGTGACAGCGACCAAGCACAGCTCAACCGGCAAGTACAGAATCATGAGAGCTGCTTCCCCGGTACGCCTCATTAGAATCTTAAACAATACAAAGGATATTGTCAGTCTGCCATCAGTCATTAGAGTTCCCGGGTTCTTCGACTGGTCACTGTAGGTTGTTCCGGTCGTATTCGTTTCCATCCGGAGGGAGGGGAATTGATGCTTCTACGTACGCCAGAGCTTCGGAAGGGGTTTAAAGAAAGTGGGCCCAGCCGACATGTTGAATACGAAGCTTTGCGGGAAAGAGAAGGGCATATGGGACTTTCCTTATCCTGAGTTGGTGTTTGATAGCTTTGTAGGACCGTCTCTGACTCTGAACACCAGCAGAGAAGTCTGGATAGATGTGGATGTTGTAGTTGCCATGTCTTAAGGGGCCCAGTTCCCTTGCCAATCTCAGCGCCATGTCTCTGTCCCTGTAGTTGAGTAGCTTAGCGATGACTGTGCGGGGCGGGGCGCCGGGCTTGGGGGCCGGTGCCAGGGTGCGATGCGCTCTTTCCACCAGGAACTGTGGGGAAAAGGAATCCTCACCAAGCAGTGATTTCAATAGGTCTTCAACACAGGTTTCCATTGGCCCCTTGCAAAAGGCCTCTGACAGTCTCACAATACGTATATTGCTGCGGCGCGATCTTGATTCCAAGTCTTCACACTTGCCTCGTAACTTGACCATCTCACCTTTCAGGAGTGTTATGTCGTGAGTATTTTGATGTATGGAGTCTTCACTGGCGCGGATTCTGGTTTCTGTTTCTGTTATGCAAGCACTTTCTTTGTCGACTCAGGCTTTGAGGGATCCTATTGTGGAGACGATGTCATCCAGTTTGACATTACCGGCTAAGAATCCATTCTGTACTGTCGTAAGGAGATGGCCTAATTTTGTGTCGTCCGCTGATGTCGCTGTGGAAGGCTCTGCGGGGTCCAAGCTAACCGTAGACATTTGTGAGCTTGTGTAGGAGTCCATTGGCCCAGTCTTTCTGTTCTTCGTGTTGCTCCTGTCAGTCATTTCCAGGATGACTGTCTGATAGGGGCTTATTTGATTGGTATCGTGGAGGCTTGGCACGTGTTGTATGTTTCAGCTGCCTACTAAGGGTAGTCGTGTTTGGTGCGGTGGAGCGTTGATGCCCAGTGGGACTGTGCGATGGCACTGATAGGCTTAAGTCCTTCCTCCTATGTAGGTGGTAGGAGAGTGGTATGACCAACGTCTTCCGTTGGGGTCTGTGTTGGAACACTACACCCGGGTTGCTGATTGGGCGTCTGTGTTGGTAAATGTTCTGGGTGTGGTTTATGGCACCCAGATGGACAGCCAGTTTTCACTCCAACTTGGTGGTGGAGGATGCGGAGAGCCACACTGGTTTACTGATTGCCCCAAGCCTGCGGACCCCCAGGTGTTCAGGCGGTTGTCCGTGGCCCCCTCCCAGTTCCCGCACTTCGCAGCTTCAGCAGAGAGTAGGGCTGACTAGGATCTGTATGGAGTCGGCGTGTGTGCTGGGAACCCTGACCCAGAAGTTACATGTCCTGTTTAGGTACGGATGGATACGTGTAGTAGGGGCCTCCGTCACCCGCCGACTGCAAATGGAACTTGACGTGTCGAAGGCAGCAGCCAACTGTCAGAGGTTTGCAAAGGTATTGATATCCTGCGATGGAGAAGGTTAGCTAGCTGTATGTGCCAGTAGTCATCTGCTGTGTGGGTCACAGGGGTGGATTGAGTCCTCTCAAGTAGATAATGTCCCCTTGTAATACGTCGCTGCCTGGGATTGCGCCGTATGGCCTCAGGCCCTCTCAGCCTCTGCCGGGTCCAGCAACTCTATTATGGGGTGTGAGGCTGGCCGGACAGGTTTTTAGTAATGTTGTAGGAGCGTGGGTATACTGGTGTGTTATCCGTGCCGCTTAAGGAGCAACACAAAGCTAAGTATTACAGCCCCTGTCCTCCAATTGCGCACCTTTCGCTCCGTACCTGTGTCCTTTCACGGTGGGGCCCCCAGGCTGGTGTGTTTGCTCTGATGATCAGCCGCCTCCTGCCTGGTAAAGCGCGGCTCTCCCGTGGCAGTTCGCAGGTCCTCACCCGCGCAACACGTATCCCAGTGGGATGGCGCTACGTAGCCACGGATGTTCCTGAGTCCTGGAGTTGCTTGGGGGAGAACCGCAAGAGGACCAGTCCTCGCCGCGCAGTATGGTATGGTGGCGCTGCCCGCCAGAAGCTGGAGTAGAGGGGGGGCGTGGGGTCGACTTTACAGCCTGTCCGGACCTGTCCCGCTGGTTCACAGGCCTGCCCGCCCCTCCGGCGCGGTCCAGTTGTCCCCGCAGCAGGTCTCTGGAGGAATGATCAGGGGGCCGCTGCGTGGGGTGGAGACTGCGGCAACACTCTCACGGGACCGATCCGCCGGGTCCACTTAATTGGCAGCTCACACCGCGGTCCATGTACTACCCGATGTCTCGGGATCTGTAGCAGGGTCTCCGGGTCCAGAGTTGGCGCGCAGTTCCACCAGCGCAGCCCTGGGCACGAACAGGGTGTTCAAGCAGTGTTTTCTTCCGCTCTTTCTCCCTGGAGGTGCAGGAGTGTTTATTCGACAGAAACGTTGATTTGGGCGCTCCGAGGGCTGCAGCTTCAGTTAATTTTTTTGTTATAAGGATTAATGCCGGAGCGGAGCGAAGCGTTCAGGCGGCCATCTTCGTTGTGCAACAGCGCCCACTTCCGGTTCAATATCACTTCTAATTTATATAACATGCCTACAAAGGGACAGATTCTAAAAGAAATAAGACAATAGACACGATCTAATACTAAAACATATGCTACTTATAAAACAAACAATACTATTGACAGTTATGTAATGTAAAAACCCAGCAAATTCTGAATTGTTTTCAGTAGGAAAAACACATTCTGACTAGAAAACACTTTAAATGTGCACAGCTGAGGAGTGAAATGAAATTGAATTTCTGTCAGGTCCCTCCCTCCTTTACTCTTATAATTCAATAAAGCCCAGAGAAGGGTCATTTGTGGTTGAAAATGCTGCTTGCTGGAAGGAAATGCAGGATACCACGGCTGATTTATCCACCAGTATGGCGTTCAATGCTGCCTCACTTTCTGGTGGGACGTTAGCCCTCTAGTTCTACAGTAGAACTCTGTGCCTCTCAGTCAACGTGTTCACGTCCCAAAGACCAGCAACGTGAACATGATGACTGACAGAAGAGTAGTCCTCGCTTCTCAGTCAGCATGTCAACGTTGCAGAGAGGAGGGAAGGACCATCCGGTCCTCCCTCTGGCAGCGTGGGCGTGTCTAGAGGGTGCATGCAGGTAAGGTGTTTTTTATATAATGGGTATGTATGGATGGATTGTATTATGTATCTATGTATGCGTGTGTTTGGTTTTATGAATGTGTGCATGCAAGGAGTTTTATAGTTGATGTGTGAATGCACGGGTGAAAGTAGTTTTGTGCACGTGTTAGCCCCATCCCTAAATTTAGGGGTGGAGGCTGCTGGGGTCATGACATTCTTTGCAGTACTATGTATCAAGGGTAAAGTACCTAAGTGTTATTACGTGGCTAGACTGGAATACATTGAATGTACAGTGCATATACAAAATAACACTTGGGGTTGCTTTGCCCTTGATGTACAGTTACTGTGCACCAAGTGTAAGGCAAACATTATAGGTGTTATTATGTAGATTATATACATTATATTATGTGTATTATATACATTGTAGGCCAGTCTAGTCATATGATAACGCTTATCTTTGCTTTACCCTTGATGTACAGTTACTGTGCATCAAGGGAAGAGCAAACATGACAAGTGTTGTCACTGACCTATGGTTAATGTAGGCCAGTCTAGAAAGGTAATAACACTTGTATTTGCTTAACCATTGATGCACCAATCAAAGATTCACCAGCCACCACTGGTTGCTAGTAAATGTATGGTGTTCCATCCAGCTGCCACATGTTGGCACACTGCACTGGCAAGCATGACTTGGTGAAAGGTGGCAGATAAGTAGTGAGGGAGGAATGGGGAGGGATGGGGATCCTAGGTTGTGGGCCTCTCATTCAAAGTTACAGAGCAGAGGGAGGAACAGGGGTGTGCTCTTCACTGAAAGCAGGACGAGGGTTTAGGGGACAGATGTGGTGAGGAGGACCTGTGGTATGTTGGCACACGTGAAACGTCACAGATCCATAGAAACCAGTGTGAACAACCAATGGATGGAAACAAAGTTCTCACAAATCCCAACCAGTGCACCTTCTTTGGACAATCCCTTGCCATCAAATCTCTTAAACATTTCTTAGTAGAAAGTGGTTGAGCGATTGCACCACCTTGACAATCACAAGGTTGGTCTGATTCTAATGTAATCCAACATATGCAATAAATATTTAATCTGCTGTTATGTACAGAGAAATTAGGCAAAGATTTTGGAAATAACTTTTTTAAGAACGCGTCTTCAGGACCTGTGCTTAAGGTCTTCGGATCCCCACAGCTCTGAGTCATACAGAGCTACCACTTTGGGTTTTGCACGATATAGTTGAAAGACTACCTCAATACACTCCCTTTCAATATGCTTAGTTATAGGGGAAGTAGCACCATTTGCTCTGTTGACAGCATTACTTGCTTGCTAATGTGATGGTACCTCTACTATTCTCTGTACAGGTTACAACAAAATAAAGAAAATATTTTACTCTAACCTCATGCTGTTAAGTGGGAAATGATAACAATGATTCTTCTCAGGCCCTAAGGTCATGAACTTGATGGGGAGATCTTTGTCAACCATAAAGTCGGTAAAGTGGTTGATAATGGTTTGAATGGGATATGGTGCTCTTGCCAACAAGCCAGTATCATCAGCATAGCTTCACAGAGGTACGAGGCCCACCAGTCTCGGGAGGATAGCTAAGCGGCATCGTGCTTGCCTTGGAAGCAAGACGACACAGAGCAACACAGGTTCGATCCCCGGGTCTGTGCATAGAAACCTCTGGGTATTAAGCGCGTTATAAATAACCCATATACACATCCAACTCACCACCAAGGTCATGTTGGAGGGAGTTGATCTACAGATTGAACTAAGTCATAATGAAGGGATTTAACAACCAAGAGTAAGTCCCGTAGCAGTCGTTCTCAACCAGTGGGGCCATAGCTAAATCTAAGAGCCCCATTATGTGCTTGGAACTAACAGAAAAACAGGCGGCATTTCCAAATACTGCCTGTTTTGTCTGCATGCCACATTGTGAGATATGGGGTATTTTTTACATGTTGTATTCCCGGGTATACCACATATTGTATATCCCACCTGAGTATGAGCTGCAATACCTCATAACGCATATCAAATTAATGACTCCACACAAGAGCTGGAGATAAAATTGTAAAATCTTCCCAGATGGTTTTTAATTGTTTTTTCTTGCATGGCAAAAGCCAAAGGTAGTGAGAAACGGGGCCTCTCTTATGCCCCCTTCTCATCACCTTTGCCATTCAAGGCACAAAAGGGGGAGAATGTACCTCTTTGCGTATTTATATTTTTTTGTTACAGTAGCAGCAGGATCTATTCTGTATAATCAATTCTATCCTGTAAACGGGGTATAATTGGATTTTTTTAAATAGAAAGATAATGCATGCAGATTTCCGGAAACTGCATGTGGTATTTATGGAAATCTGTATCTGTTACCGCCAACTCAGTGGAACTCCCATCATTAGATGGATTTCCAGAAATGCCACCTGTAACAGTAATTACTGCATGTAGCATTTACATTCAGCTTTCCGACAAGCTCGTAATGCGACCCTACATCCTTTAGCCTTCTTTGTTGATGCCATTCATTTGTACTGGGGATCCTAAAAGAATGAAAGCATTGATATTTACATGTGTGCTTCCATGCCGTGCAATACTAAGTGGCAGCAAACAATCCTGGTCAAAACATAATGAGGACAGCATTCCTTGAGGTAGGGCAGCGACATTCTATCAACAAATGTGAGAGTCCATGGTCAGGTGGCGTAACTCAATTTGGGCAAAATAATAAGACTGCAAACAGAGTAAAGAATTAAGGTATTTAGGATTTCATCTTTTTTAAGGAGCCTCAGATTGGTCATTTTCTGCAAGCCATTACCGTTATTATGGCTTTTTAGTTGATGGATACAGACTATATGATGTGCACTGAGCAACGACATTCTGATGTAGTGCAACAGCCTTTACTTCGGCTATAGACTAGCAAAGTGTAACGGCACTATATAAGAACTCATTAGATAAATGAGCTGACGCACAGGTGCAAAAGATAAGTCCAACCTTTTGTTAGGCCCGGACTGGGCCCTTGAAAGGAGGACAGACACACCGATGGAGAGTGTACGTCTATCTTTATTCTCGTACATTCATGAACTGCCCCTCGCACTCCCTCCCCTCCTTCTGACGTACTTCCCCACGTGATGTCTCTCACGTGGCAGGGTTGCAGTCTCTTAAGGAGACACAAGCCCTGCAATAGCATAGCCCCGTAACATCACTCCCGGACGAAATGTCCTTGCATCAAGTTCAGCACTCTTCGACCAGGCGTGCTGGTTTCTTTATGGCGCGTTGGGGCCGGGTGCTGGTGCCTTCTTGAGGATCTTCGTCAGGTCTCTCTGTCCTCTTGATTCCTGGCCGGGGAGAGAACCTTGGAGGCGTCCACAATGTGTCTCGCCCATCTACTATCATCGTCTCAGGGTCTGGGGTTTGGAGTCTCTCGGCGTCTGTGGTTGTTACCAACTTGAACTTTGAGCTGTTCCTTGTGATTTCTCTTTCTTCGTTTTCGGCGGTCACCATTGTTCCTTTAACGGCCGTGACCTGGAGTGTCTGCGGGGAGAACCTTCAGTCGGTCTTCTTCACCGTTGGCTGTTGGACAAAGACCTCATCTCCTACTTGAAAGTCTTTCGGATGTGCTCGCCGCTTTTCATCGGTTTGGATGCGGGCTCGTTCTTTTCTCTGCGCGTCTCTTTCTAGGAGTTGTGGATCTGTTTCCGGTTTGTTCAGCGGGTGTTGAATGATCCTTGTGCGAACTTGGTACTTTACCATGAGTTCAGCCGGGGTCTTGTTTGTCGCTTCATGCGGCGTGTTTCTGTAGTCCCGAAGCATCCTGCACAGAGCTTGGTGGAGATCTACATGTTCTAGCTTGGCTCTTTGTACTGTTTTCTTGATAGATGACATGAACCGCTCCGCCATGCCGTTGGCCTGGGGCCAGAGTGGTGTTATTTTCTGGTGTTTGAATCCCAGGTGCTTTGCCAGTTTTGAGAAGTCATGGCCGCAGAAAGGGGGTCCGTTGTCAGATTTGATCACATCTGGTATGCCCCATTCGCTCACTGCTTCATCGAAGATTGCCGCTACTTGTGCAAAGGCGGTGGATGATGACCTTTTGACAATGGGGAAATGTGAGTGTTCATCAAGGAACAGGAGTAAGTATTCTCCTGACTCTAGGGGCCCGTAGAAATCTACCGCCACCCTTTCCCACGGACGTTCCGGGATCTGTGTCACTTGTAGAGGTGCGGGTGCTTCCTCTCTGGCTGTGCGTTGGCATGCCATGCAGTTTCTTACCCATCGATCAATTAGGGCATCGAGAAAAGGAAACCATACGTGGCGTCGTAGTTGGCGCTTGGTGTTGTCTGCGCCTCTGTGACCTCCATGTGCTGTCTTGATTATTTCTGACCTCAGGGCCGTTGGAATTATTATTCTGCACCCTCTGAGAAGTATGGTGCTGTCTTGTACGGCCAGCTCTGAGTGAACTCTTGCAATCCTTTCCAATTCGTCTCGGTTTGCTCCTGGGTGTGTTGACAGTGCTCTCTTGTAGTCTTTCCACTTGTTGTGTTCTGTGAGTTCAATCGCCAAGGCCATGGATTGGGGCGCTGCTGTTGCGAGTGCCACTGTTTCCAGTGACATTGGCGGAGGTAGTGCGTTGGTGGTGACATAGTTTATGTATTCTATGTCACCTTGTCTTGGTGTTGACTTTCCGGAGGCGTGTCTCGACAGATAGTCGGCTGAATTATGCTCGCTCCCCCGGTCGATGAATGATGTGATAGTCATATTCTTGCAGCCGGATGCCCCATCGTTCGATTCTGGGGGGCATTTTCGTCCATGGGTTCCCAAACAGCGATAGGAGGGCCTGGTGATCCGTTATGAGGGTGAATCTTTTCCCGATGATAAAGTTGTGGAAGTGTTCACATGCCCAGACTGCTGCTAGACTCTCTTTTTCCGCTTGGGAGTATACGGCCTCGGGAGACGCAAGTGCTCTGCTGGCATATGCCACTACATGCTTCGGGTGAGTGTCAGCGCCGTTGGTCTGGGCGAGTATAGCACCTAGTCCCACCGGACTCGCGTCGACCACTATTTCAGTGTGCCATTCTGGGTCGAAGTAGGCCAGTTTCCGCGCTTCTGCTAGGGACTGTTTAATGGAGTCAAACGCATCCTGACATTCAGCGGTCCAGGCGAAGAGCATGTCCTTCTGGAGTAACTTCCGAAGAGGTTCTGTGATGGTGGCATAGTGGGGTATGTATCAGGCGCAATACCCTCCCATGCCCAGGAAAGAGCGGACATCGGCAATCTGTCTTGGAGCTTGCAGATTGAAAATAGTTGCCACTTTGTCGGGGTCTGGTGTCATCCCGTCGGCCGAGAAGATGTGACTGAAAAATTTCAGCTTGCTTTTGCTAAATCTACATTTGTCCACGTTTAGCGTGAGGCCTGCGTCCTGGATGGCTTTGCACGTGGCACGAAGAGCGGCATCATGTTCTTCACGGGTGCGCCCAAATACCAGAATGTCGTCACTATAGTTCAGTGTGCCTTTGATCGGAAGTATGATTTGCCTGATGGCTTCATGAAAAATTTCCGCAGCTGACGAAATGCCAAAGTTCAGGCGTTTGTATCAAAACAACCCGTCGTGTGTGGCAAATGTGGTGATTCCCCTGGATTCGGGGTGGAGTACCATCTGGTGGTAACCTTGGTTCAGGTCCAGTTTTGAGAAGAGGGTGGACTTATTCAATTGAACTATCATATCTTCAATTCGTGGACCAGGATGCCTTTCGCGCTGGGTTGCTGTATTGGCTATGCGCATGTCGACGCAGAGTCTGAGACGTCCACCGTCCTTCAGTACTATTACCAATGGGGATACCCATGGGGTCGGACCCGTGGCTGGTTCAATTATCCCATCATTTAGGAGTTGATTGAGTTCTGCCGACACTGCGGCCTGAAGATGGAACCCGACTCTTCTCGGGTGTTGTTGTACGGGTCGGACGGTGGGATCTATGTGGAGTTTCACAGGTGGTCCTTTCAGTTGACCTAGGCCTTTGCAGATGAGAGGGAACTCTTTCAGGATGTCATTGCATGACGTCATTTCAGTTTGAGTGAGCGCTGGTGAGAGGAAGAGCACTTGCTCTCTCGTCTCCGGTGTTGGGTCTGTCGAACGGATTTTGTCCCCTTCACAGGCATGTATGTCGATGAGTCCCAGGCATGACGCTGTTCTGTAACTGAGCAGGCATCTGCCTTTGGTAGGGCTGCGAATGACGTGGATGTCCGTCGTGGTGGATTGGTTATCATGGATGAGCCGTCGACTGAAAAATCCAATCGAATGCAGAGGAGTTGTGGCACCCCATTGGTAGATCTTAGAGTTTGAAGGTGTCAGGGGCGGCCGGTTGGTGATCTGATTGAATTCCTTCTCACCCATTATGTTGACGGTGGCTCCCGAGTCTACAAGGAAACAGAATTGTTGCCCTGCTATGTCAACGGGTATCTTGGGTGCCTCACGGGCTTCGCCTTCATCCATGATGAGATTCACATATTCATCGTGTGGATACTGATTGTATTGTTCGAATTCATGTTGGCTCCCTGGTGAGCCTCCCTCATAGTGGGAAAATTGTGTCGGGGGCCCATCATATTCGTCTCTGATGTGGGACACTTGCTCCTCACCTTCGGGCTCTTGACTGTCATCCATGGGGTACACATCTTCGACCACTCTGACGTACCTCCTTGGATTCTGGGCGTATGGACGTGGTTGGTAGGCTGTAACACCTTTCAGAACAGAAAAAGTAAAGAAATGGTATAGTAAAATTACAAAAGGCAGAATGAAAACCAATATGCCATTTGGGGAAAACAGAAACTGTGCCAATGCACGGAATAAAATAAATAACAGCATCATGCAAGTGTACATACAACACATATTTATGCAAAACACAGCGCCCCGTCCCCTTAGCAGCCCTTTATGATGCCATTTTTCTCTTTATATTAATTAAAAAAGGTTCCAACACTTTTCAAGCGCAATCCACGCTTTCCCTTTCTCCCTCCCACCAGCCCTCCCTGCTGCACATCCTCACATTGGGTACCAAGCAGGTCACAGGACCGTGAAAGCAAAGCATAAATCATACGCGCCAGGATAGCCTTGCTCAGGCAAAGGGTGCTTTCCTCTGGGCGCCTCCCATCCCTGTTTGCCTGTTCACCTTGGTGCCCAAGCCCTGCCAAGTACCGCTCTTGTCGTCTGCAGCAACACCCAGGTAGGAGACTCTGGGCCTCATTCCGAGTGTGGCAGTCCGGGAAACAAGGGTGCCGGTAAGCTCGCCAGCACCCTTGTTTCTGGACCGCCACACTACTAGTCTGCATGCAGGGGCCGTTGCACCCGGCAGAGTCAGACCTGCCGGCACAACGGCCCCTGCAGGCAGACTATTCATGGAAGCACTGACACAGTTAGCAACGGTGCCGGTGCTTCTGAGTCCCCATTCCAATGGAGTCCTATGGGACTCCACAGGAATGTGGCCTTAGCGAATACCCACCTGACTTCCCGCTCCACCGGGACTTGTAATGTCCCGGTGGAACTGGGAAGTCAGGCGGCGGATTCAGTGTTTCAAGGTCACTGCCGACCTCGTAATGAGGCCCTATGTCATTGGTGGTAATTTCTGCATTTTCTTAACACAGTGTGCTCCCTGGGTTGGGTTTGATTACATTTCTCAATCTCACTAGTTTTGTGTTCCGCCCAATTGCATTTTCTTGCCACAGTGTTTCCCGGGTTGGGTTTCACTTTTTTGAATCTCGCTAGTGTTGTGTTCCAACACATTGCATTTTCCCCCCTCAGTGCTTTCTGGGCTGTTTTTTTTGTTGTTGCATTTTTCAATCTCACTAGTGTGTTCCGCCACATTGCATTCTCCTCCCTCAGTGCTTTTTGGTTTGGGTTGGTTTGGATATCTGAATCTTGCTAGCATGGGGCTCCACCAGATTGCATTTTCTTCCCACAATGCTTCCGGGGTTGGGTTTTGCATTTTTGAATTTCGCTCCCACATTGCATTTTCCCCCCATAGTGCTTGCTGGGCTGGGTTTGTTTGCATATTTCAATCTTGCTAGTGTCCTGGGTTGGGTTTGCATTTTTTCAAACTCACTAGTGTGCTCCACCACATTGCATTTTCCTACTCCTGCCGTACATCTGGCCAATGTCTGATGTTTGCCACACCTGCATTCTGCCTGACTAAGACTCCAAACTGATATTGCAGCCATAGAGCTAGTACCTTTTTGGAATCCAACACTCTGAACCTCTAATTACTAATTCTGGAAACCTTCAACCCCTGCCTCGAACAATACTATTGTAAAGCTGGAACTCCCAAGCACCATGAAGTCCAGAGACTAAGATACACCACCACAGGATGCTTTCACCACTGTGGGCATGATACCACTACACAACCCTAACAAGTTGGGGTCCTCAAGCACCACGAGGGTCTGAGACTAAAATACAACCACCACAGAGACGTTTCCCAATGTGAACCCCGATACCTCCACAGGGCCCCAAAAAAGGGAGCCCAAACCAACAACCTGGGGTTCCCAAAATCCACGAGACTCTGAGACAGAAATATAACCACCACAGAGAGGCTTTTGCCACTGTGATGTGGATACCTCTACATGGCCCCATAAAGGGGAGCCTAAACCAGCATGAGGCTGAAACCACTCTAAGTCACTCAAGGCACCATCGCTACATGAAGTCACAACCAGGAACCATAACACTGTAAGAACTCACCACTCAGAAATCCAACTCTAGTCCAGCTAGGGAATAATTCTGCCCTGTAATAGCTCTGCCCCGGGAACAGCCCTTCTCCATGAACAGCCCTACCCCTGAGATAGCTCTGCCCTGATACACCTAAGGCCTGGGACAGCTCATGCCCCTGGAATAGCTCATGCCCCTGGGATAGCTCACGCCCCTGAGATAGCTTCCACCGCCTGGGATAGTGCCAGCTGCCTGGGTTAGCTCCTGCCCCATCATAGCTCCCGCCCATGGGATTGCTTCCACCCCTGGGATAGCTCCCGACCCTAAGATATCTCCCACCCGTGGATAGCTCCCGCCTCTGGGAAAGACCCTAACCACAAAATGCACTGTGCCAGGAAAGACTAGTGCACAAAAAATAACCAAAACTAAATAAATCAATTGGAACAATAGCAACCATCTGAAAACACCACACCCGGGAACCAACCTACACGAAAAAATAACACAAATTACCACCCACTCGGACAATCTTCCAACGGTAAGAATCGTAAGCACATCAGTAGGATAACCAAAAACCCAACAGACATATGTGAAACCTACAGAGGCACAACCGAAATAAACATCCTCAACATGCCATTCATCACAAAAAATTGGCGCAACTCAAAGAATCATCAATGTGAGCCGAAAGACAGCCCTCAAGAACACATCAACCCAAGATCCAACCTTTCTAAAATAATCAGCAAAGAAACAGAAACAACAGAACTGAATGCATAAGTTGATGGAAAAATGAATCAATATCAACTCAAACTACCAACACAACCGCCAAAGGTCAAACAAACCGCAGGAAATGCCAGATCAATGTCAAAACACACAACAGAATTATACAAACTGCTAAGCGATGCAGGGTGTGAAGGCATCCAAAAGTGGACACAGACAACTGAGGAAGGTTTGGGCTACAAACTTTTATTAAAATCACAAGAAGGTTGGCAAAAGGACTAACTGGCCCTATGCTAAGGTAGGGTGTCCCTACCTAACTGAAACTAATGGTAGTCTGTTCAGTAAGTCCAAAATAAATGTCTATCTGTGTCCAAAACCTATACCTGCCCTCACATCTACTTGTTCAAAACATGTAAGATTGTCAGTATCAAATGAAAAAGTGTTCAAACAAAAGTTCAGAGCTTCTCCCAGCTCTTGGTCGGAAAAGGGGTTCTCCCTTCCCCAGGATTCAAGACGGTTCACTATCAAACATAAAAGGGGGTTCCCTCCCCCAAGTTTTCAAATCTCTCAATGCTTCCAAAACAATACGTTTCCTAAGGATACATCCCAGCTTTTAAGACTTCTGTGTCTTTCACCAATATCACAGTTCTTAAAGTTCAAAATACACACGCAACCGACACAGCTTATTTGCTTCTCTTCCACAATTACACTGCCACTGCTTCAGCTTAACAGTGGTATTCGATGTATACTCTTGTAGCTTTTTCAATACTTGTTTTTCCACCATTCACTTGTTAGATTATCAAATCTTCTCATAGCTTGGCCACTGCTTCATCTTACAAATTATACAGTTCCTCGTTTCCTTATGGCTCTTGCCAAATCTTATTTTCCCCAGATTATACAATTCACAGTTCCTTATATTCTTTATGGTGCTTGACAATGCTTATTTTCTTATTTTACACAATTCACAGTTCCTTTGTGTCAGGGAACATTATCCACTGCTTTCAATCCAAGTGGCATGCAATCATTATTACTTTCGTTTGGTTCGGTATTCAAAACTTCAAATCAGTCACATTAAATAAAGCAACCTCAAATTCCCAGTTTACTCTCCTGCTCTGAATTTGCACCCTGTTCACAGGCTAATTCACACTTTCAAAGTTCACTGCTTACCTGGCCATTCCTTGGCCTTGTCAGTGTCAATACAGTTCGGTATTCACAAACTATTGCATTCATTTCATACTCCATGCAGTTCGCACCACAGGGTCCTCGAGACATTCAGCCAGCTTTGACTCACCGGGTACGCTGTCCCTGCTGCTGTCCTCCACTTCGGCAGGCTCTCTGGTTACTGGACAAGGAGTCCTCCTGACTACAGGAGGTTGGAAGACCAACCCTGCCACTGGAGACCTTCCAAAGATGCCCGCCACAATCCGCTTCCGCTGCAACGACTCTGCAGCTGCTTTGCGGTTTTATGCGCGTCTCCCTGCCTTCACCTCTGACTTCTTCTGCAAGTGTTCTACAGGCGATCTCATTACCCTCACCTGAGTGGCCCATTAATACCACCCCTCTGGCCTCAGGTGCAGGCAGTATTCTTCAGTTGCATAACGTTCTTGGTGCTCAGCATCCCTCTTTCTCTTCCCGGTACAAGAATGGTGTTGTGTATGTCTGAGATAATAAAGGAAAGATGTATGTTTCCATGTTGTCTCCTCCTTGTCTCAGTACCATATTGATGGGTATTGAGAGATGGTTTTCTGGCAAAATAGGGAAGGGATTGGTCATAATCCATAAAAGCATGGGGGACATTTGACTCCTTAAAAAAAGGAAATGGGGGATACCGTGTCTCACCCAAGGTTGCCTCATCCACACACCCCAAGTCTCCTCCGCCCAGGTGATCCTCCCTCGCATATCCACCCCAGGGTCAGGATCTGAAAGCAAAAGCCTTTCCCTGGCCACCTGGGGGAGGATAAATTGGGCAAAGAAGTGAGGACGCCCTCACATTCCTCACCAGGGACAGACATGCTAATCCTCACTGAAACCTGGCTAACTCAAAACTTTCAAATAACAGAACACCATTCACTATCCAACAACTTTAAACTTAAACAAGCCAACTGAGAAGGAAAAAGAGGAGTAGGTCTTGCCATGGTATACAAAGATCAACTAAAGATAACAACAGCCCCACAACTAAACATCCCAAATTGTGAGTCACTCCTCCTGCACTTAGCCTTAGATCACCAAACCAACCTATTGTTCCTATTGTCTACAGGCCACCGACATACAACCCTGCTTTCATGAACACATTTTTGGACATCATCCCCAACATCGGCATTAAACATGATCACCTGATCATACTGGGAGATTTCAACCTCTGGTGAGAGGAAGAAAACATCGACAAAACTCTAGCAAATCAGCAAGCAGTGATGCATCTACAACACTTGGTGAAAGGAGCGACACACACAGCAGGCCACATCCTAGATACAATCTTCCGTAACAATAACCTGGTCACAACTGCACCTCCAATGCAAATCCTCTGGAGTGACCACCTCATTATACCCTTCATGATCCACCAGCCAACACGGATACTAGCTAACCTCCCAAATAATACTCCAATTTAGAAAAGAAACTGGAAACCCATAAACATTGCGGTCCTAAATGACAGAATGGAAGCCACAAGACAATCACCTTTTTAGGCTCAACCAGCATAGAAGAATGAACTGGGACAATACAAAATGAATCACGGAAACATTCGATAATATTGCTCCGGAAAGCCATTCACCCCCGAACTAAAGACAACAATGGCAAGATGGTTCACACCGCAACTCAGATCACTCCAAAAACCAACAGGAAACTGCAACAAGAATTGAGGAAAATATATGACCAACAGAAATAATATCACACACCGAAAAACAGATACGACTATACAAAGCTAAAATACTCAAAGCAAAAATGACATACTACAACAAACGAATCACAAACTCAAGCAAAACCCAGAAAGAGATGTTCAACATCATCAACAGGCTAAGAAACCCAACAGCATTCAATAACACACCAACCCCATCACAAAAACTATGCAAAGACCTTGCAGACCACTTCAAAACAAGATCACAAACATCCAGCAAGTCATTAAGAGCATGACAAAAAACACCAACTACCCCCCTAACCAGCCACTGCCAGAACCATCTACGAGACTAAACCACCTCCCACCCATCTCAACAGAAAAATTCAACAGCATGGTGAGCAAAAGCAACAGATCCGGCTCTCCCACAGATCCCTGCCCACCAGACGTATACAAGACTATCCTCACCCAGAAAACCAGCACTTCCCTTTCATTGGCGACACAGGTCAGTGCAGTTTGCCAATCACGTAATTCTAAACTCTTGAGTTCTGCACAAAGTGCTTTCGTTTCACCCGATAGGGCCGCGTGCCCCGGTTGTGTCGTCCCTCACTCGGAGTACATTGAACTATTGCAATGGGCTTTATTTGGCTCAACTTTCCTATCTTTTGGACCAGCTGCAGATACTGGAAAACACTTCAGTTCGAGCAGTTCGAGGTCTCTCATCCAACGACCACGTGTCCATGAGTTGGCGCTCCCTGCACTGGCTCCAGGTGGTGCAATGATTGGAGTTTAAGGCACTGTGCTTAGTCCATCGTGCCTTCACTGGCCGAGGGTCTGAATACCTACAGCACAAATGTTGTCACTATGTCCCATCGCGCACACTCCACTCTGCAGCAGATTTCTGGGTAACTGTACCAAAAATACGTCACATTAGACTCAGTGGCCAAGCTTTTTTGGTTGCTGCTGCCTGTTTATGGAATAGGCTTCCTCTGCAACTCAGAAATATGCCTGATCATCCTACCTTTCGTCGCCATCTGAAGGTTTTTCTGTTTCAGTAATTGTGACGCCCCTTATTTTTGTTGAACTTGTCTCATCGGATCTCTCTTAGAACCATGATGCCTTTTGGGTGGACGTGTGCTTTGTGAGAATACATAACATAACAACATAACAAAACACCTGCAGAATATTTCCTCAACCCCTTCAACAGAAGGTTTCAAATCAACATATATCAAAGAAACACAGAATACCTAACCAACTATCGACCAATCTCAAACATCCCATACCCAGTGAAGCTACTAGAAAGCTACTGCTATGAACAAATCCCAAAACATGCAGAAAGCAACTGGATCCTAGACCAGGCACAAGTGGACTTCAGACCCCTGAGGAGAACGGAAACAGCATTACTATTGATATTGCATGATCTAAAAACCAACCGAGACTCCAACATCAAATTGGCACTAATACTACTTGATTTATTAGCAGCCTTCGACACAGTCCACCACGAAACACTCATCAAAAGACTCAAAGTTGTAGGAATCAGCAACACAATGCCACTCTGGCTAAAATCCTTCATGACAGAAAGAAAAGAAACTACTTGGATAACACCATTCGAGTCAACACCCTGCAAAACAAAATGAGGAGTCCCAGGAGGCTCATCACTCTCACCAATACTTTTCAACATTTGCTTGAGCCCCCTGATTAACCTCATCAAAAGACACAGCCTCACATGCTACAACTATGCAGATGACACACAAATCATCTACAAAATCAACGCTAGCGAAGAACAATACCCAGCTCTTACCAACTGCCTCACAGGAATAAACCATTGGAAGAGCACCAACAGCCTTAACCTGAACCCAGACAAAACAGAAATCTTGATTGCGCTCATTGACCTGTTGAACCATTGCCACATTCCATGGCCTACCGAACTGGGAAAGCCATCAGAACCATTGAAAATGGACTGAAATCTCTGAATAGTAATGGACAATGAACCGCAGCGCCAACAGCATCTATCTTGGAATGCCTGAATGCCTTATGAAAAAAAACTACAACAAATACAAAATGCAGTAGCAAGACTACTCCCCAGACTCATTAAGAGAGAACACATCACAACAGCATTGAGGTCACTACATTGGCTACCAGTCAAAAAACACATTTTCTTCATAACCCTCTGCATAACACACAGAGAAATCCACAGCCAAGGAACAGAGTTCATACAGGGAAAAAACATTAAGATCCAGCAACAACATTCGTGTTAAGCCGGAAAAATACGCAAAGTGTACATTTGGGTATCAACATTTCCCTGCATTGCGGCAAGACTTTGGAACTTGCTCCCAAAGGAAATACAGTTCTGAACATTCTTAAAAATATGTCTCTTTAACTCACCAAGCTAAATAGCAAACATCATTGAAGGAAAAACTCCAACAGAACACAACAGAAACACCAAAAAACAACAAAAACATTATTGTCCGAAACAAGGCCACCCAGGAAAATAAAGCATCCTACTGCAAATCACCATAGAATAATATTAACTTGACGGGTCAACCTAAATTACAGAAAGGATTCAGACGACTGCCCATTAACCCTACTAACAACTCTCTAAACCTCTGCATACACACCCTCAACAATATGTCAGCCACTGGGAGAAAAAAACCCACTGCAAACTACACTCTACAGACACTTCACCATACCCAACAGGACACCAAACAAATCACACACAAACCTCCTATATGCAATCATGTACCAAAACACCACATATCGCCGACCAACTAAAATTCACCCAGCACACAGTGACTGATTTTTCCAAACTGAAGCTACCAACTGCGCATCAAAGCTCTCTTGCGCTTTTCCCTCTCAATCCAACTAGCTTACCCCTCCCAACCCCGTTCCTTTTCAGATCCACTAGATCGCGTGGAGACCATGCAAATGGCAGCAGTGCACAGTATAAATCACAATAACATAACATGTATGTTGGTTCCTGCATTGAAAAACGTATTTGCATATGGTGTATATGGGTCCAGGAAAAAACATACAACGTTGATCATAGTTATCTGGAACCCAGGAGATTTAAGAAGCACTGAAATAGCCTCACACCACCCGTGACAAAGGCTAACATTAGCTCAGCAATCCACTTAGCAAATTCACAACGAAGTAGATTTTCCAGTTGATTGACCGAGACACTGCATTGAAAGAGACACTGCATTGAAAGAGACCAGTAAATATGAATCCTAATGTCTTTGAGGAACCATAGCTAATGTAAATAGAGAAAATGTGCTTGACGTCCCAATCAATGCCTGTGTTATGTAAGTAAATCAGGCACTGGCAAAACCAATAGATTTGGCCCATCATAGGTCAGGTGCAGCATCGAATGCCCCAATAATACTTTCATATGCCTGGCAGAATCACTGTATGCTCATTTCTAACATCACCTGTGCAGTTGCTAAAATCATATGCTAATTTCAGCCTTGCATTTCTCAATAATGCCTTCATACGGCTGGTATGTTATGTTATGCTATGCTATGCTATGTTATGAAGCTTTTATATTGTGGTGAATCACCCCTGTAGTGGTATTAGAGTGCTCACTTGCCTGGGGAGTGTGCCATTGTGCACCTGCCTTTTGTGTGGACCAGCCCTTGGTATGAAGAGAAGGGAAGAGGAGTGGGGATGAGAAAAGGGGGAGAGAATGCGGTTTTAGGTTTTTAACAGAAATCAAACATGGGGATGTAGCCAGAAAGGGTCATATTTATGGTAGTGAGGGTGTGTATGGGTCTGCTGGAGGGATGTATGTCAGCACCTGAAGAGGTTGTTGTCTCTATATGTTGTGTAAACGATTGGTAGAATTGCTGGAGTTTGCTTATAAAACCAGTTGTGGCCGGAAGTGATTAGATGCGTGATGGGCCGAAGTGTGCTCAAGCCAGCCAGTAAAAATAGAAAGCCTTAATCCGGATTGGGATTATCCATGGGCAAGATAAAATCAAGTACAGCCAGGGCCATGCTACCAGGCCTGGCCATGGGGGAGCCTCTCCCATGGTGGGAAGTATAATAGAAGAATATGATTGGACAGTGATCAAGGAAGGATGGGGGATGTTGTATATAAGTACCTTCTGGCATGGCATCAAGAGGCACCAAGAGGCACACAGCAATACAAATATCTCGCACTCACCCCTAACTGTACAGCTGATGTACGTGCCCTATGATGTAGCACACAGAAGCACATGCATCAGTAGGGGCGGGGTTGTAGTAAGGAAGAGGTGTATTTGAGAGAGAGAGAAAGAGAGAGAGAGAGAGAGAGAGAGAGAGAGAGAGTGTGTGTGTGTGTGTGTGTGTGTGTGTGCGTGTGTGTGTGTGTCTCTCTCTCAGCTGGAGGGCCGTATACCAGTACCTGAGTAAAGTGTTGTCTCTATGTGCTGCATAAACAATTGGTAGAATGATTGCCAGATTGCTTGTAAAACCAGTATGATCACCATATGTTAGGTATAGCCCATTGTCAGCATGCACCAACATGAAAAAGGGAAATAAAAAAACACATTCACAGATAGAAAAATAAAAAAAGGACATGAACCCCACCAGTGGCTTAAAAAAGATATTAGGCCCATATGTTCTCAACTAGAATTTAGTTCTACTGTAGGAGTAACATTAATATTAATGCAATTAGTAAGCACGATTTTTTTCAAAATATGAGTAGTTTTGTTTTACAAAATTATTGTACATTTTATTTTCATTAGGTATTTCAAGGCATACATTAAACAGCATCACCTCTGAGTTTACAATGCAAAACCACAGGGCTATTTACGTTATCTTTTTTTCACACTAGTGGCGGCCAGAACACACCATTTAAATAGAATTCAGCTTGCAGTTTCACTTTTTCCTTGTCCTCTGAGGTGTCTTTTTCCCATCATTTTTCTTAAGGCACACTTTCAGATGGATTGGAAATTAGGGGCTGGTGAATAGTGCAGCAGCAGTCACTCCCTCTTCAATCATGTAAAAGCAAGTGCAATGCCTGTTCTTTCGTTAACTTGAGAGACAATCATTTAGTACCATCCCTACACAAGTATAAGGCATTGCATTATTTAAACATATTGGCCCTCATTACGAGTTTACCAGCAAACTCGCCTTACCGTTTCCGCAGCCCGATATCCCAGTGATTCCCATTCCCATGGAGTCCAGCTAAGTGCAGATTGGCCCAGTCAGCCGTGAAGTACCTTGGCTTCTTTGTAAGGAATGGGAATGTACAGCCCCAACATGAGAAGGTAAAAGCTGTTTTAGATACACCAACCCCCAAGAACAAAAGAGATCTTAGAGCTTTTCTCAGCTTAATAGGGTATTACTGTGGGTTTATCCCCAACTTTTCGGATAAAACAGCCCAGCTGACAGATAAACTTAAGAATGCCGAACCCCAGAAACTTCATTGGAATGATGAGGATGATATGTTATAACAACTTGAAACAGACTCTGTGCCAGAACCCAATCCTGAAGGTAGTCGACTTCTCTAAAGAGTTTGTATTACAGACGGATGCCTCCCTTACAGGGTAAGGAGCGGTCCTGTCCCTGGTTTGTGATGGATTGGAACACCCCATATTGTTTTCTAGTTGTAAGCTGTTCCCACTTGAAAAATAATACTCTGTGTTGGAACTAGAGGCCCTTGCCATCAAGTGGACCATCATCCATCTTAGATACTACCCATTAGGACAAAATTTCACACTCGTTACAAATCGCTCACCCCTATTTTGGATTAGCCAACGCAAAAACTCAAACCCTCGGGTCATGCAATGGTTTCTAGACCTACAACCCTATTGTTTCACTGTGGAACACCGAAAAGGAAAAGACCATGGAAAGGTAGATTTTCTTTCCCGATTCTCCTGTGAAACAAATGTGGCTACATCGCATGGAGGAAGGGTATGTGAGAAACCTGAAGGCGTCGCCCTGACTAGTCCCCGGGGATCTGTCATCCAGGGGGCCAGAACACTGCCACCGTTATTGGATCCAGTTCCTGGGGGTGGAGTAGTGATGGAGGATCTCCTGGTTGGGGGATCCTCGGGGAGTGTAAGTGGGACACCGATGGGTGAGATGCAGTATCCCCCTTCTTCCAACACATTTTCACCATCCTACCATGTAGGATACTCAGAACCCCCGCCCCTTTCCGACACAAACACTTTCGTATAACACGAAAGACAAAGGACTAACACCTGACATGTCCCCAACACAAGGGTCAGGTAATCAACCAGAATTACACACACCTGGCGGCCATTTCCCTTCCCCACAGGGATAAAAGGTGGAGCACAAGAGCACACTATGAGCAAGGTAGACCGCACAACGAGACATCAATCCAAGTATAGCAATTCAAGAGGAGGAGAAAGGCAGCGAGAACCGAAGGGCAACAAGGAGAGAAGCGACCTTGCCCTTTCCAACCCAGACCCATGAAGCCTCAGTGAAAGGAATCGTATGACCGTGAACAATAGCCAGCGTGTGTTGCAGGAGATGTCAACGGTACACAGAGCTCTCCTATACTGATCACCAGGACAGGGAGCGACGTCTGCTGCTGTGGTACTGGCCTTGACACCAGAGACAACAAAAGTCAAGTGATTTATCACAGCCGGTGAGTCGAGGGGAGAACTGATAAGAAACCGAACTGTGTTGAACAAAAGTTGCCAAAGGCAAATTAAAGTAAGGTCAAAGAAGTGTTAACACATTGGGGGGAAACCAGATGCAGATGGGACTGGCACCAGGTGGGTGTTCATTTCAGAGACTCTAGTTGACTCCCCGTTTTTGTTGAAACTACCGATACCAGAAGGCCCTAAGAGAGACGCAAGGAAAGGTCAAAGTGGTCATAAAGGGGAATAGCAAAATTCCCTGTACAGTCCAAAGTTATTGACCGACAAACCACTGGAAAACCAAGGGAAGTGAATCCTGCATAGTAAGAAAGTAAAATAAAGTGAGAGGCTGGCAAACGTGAATCCGATGCAGGGATGCCTGCTGAACGGGGCAAAGCATGATGCCCCGATGATCTTTGTGTAGACAAGACTGTACCCAACAGAGGGATGTCCACAGTTGATTGTATAAAAGGACATTAAGACTTGTGAATACAACAAGTGAAGTTGTTTGGGAAAAGCCGTAGTGAACCTGACAGAGGGAGGCTAACATTCAAGAAGAGAAATGTGTGTGGTGAACGCTCACAACCTTCCTTTGTTAGATAACTCTTATGGTTAAAACACTACTAATTTGGAATTTAAAGAAGGGTGTAAACCCGCTGGAAATGTTGCCTCCGTGGAACGGCACACAACGAAAACAGGGGGTAAGGACCAAGGCCGTTAAGCCAGCGGTGCGGGCTGCACTCCCAAACACCACTCGTGGTGTATAGATTCAATGTGGTTCAAAGCACAAAATAATTAACTTCTGTCAGTTTACTGCAAAAAAAGATAGTTTAATACTTTATTTTCTTCATCAATTTAAGTAATTGTACATCTTAGAAAAAGCAGATGTGCAGGGCGAGCTCAAACAATTGGCCAATGCATTTCGGAACACTGTTCCTTCGTCAGGGCCAGCTCATTCACAAACTAATCAGATTCGAGTGCTAAAAATTGAGCAAACGAATCTGTTGGATAACCCACAATATGTCAGCAACATTAATTAATTGAACATACAGTAATTCTAAAGCAAATCCACAGGGATCATAACATAGCAAGAAAATAAAGTCATCAATGTATACATCATCATCATCATGATTTAGGAGTTTTTCAAGTATGCCGGGTGTGGATACATTATGCCCAAAGTGGCCATATGGATGCACATGTTCAATGACAATAACCGCAATGAACAACACGATTTCAACACCTACCAGGAGAAAGGTTACATGTAATAAAGAGTCCATACATGTCATGAACCATAAGATTACCAAAGGATACCAATAGTAAAAAAGTAAAAATAATGTAAAAAATACATACGTGAAATCCCATTTTATGTGCGTGATGATAAACCGTGGAATTACAGCAAAGAAGGAAGAAATGAAAAAGGTAGAAAAATGACCACCAAAACAGTAGAAAGAAGGCGAGCCATGCGAAGACGCCACTAGGACGCGTTCGCGGTAGCCATAGTGCTAAATGTTGTGTTCGTGTCACGTTGCCAAGCAACACATGGAGCCGCAAGTACTGAGAAACGCCGGCGGCCATGTTGGAAAGGCTGCTGGTGTGTATCCCGAGTATTACATGTCTTGTAAGGTGTACACTCTACGTGAGTTCGTAGTGATAATGGTTGAGTTCACATTGCGAAATAAAATAGGAGCGTACTTACATAACATTTCTACATGGATGAAAATAATGACAAAATAATAATATAGAATCATAAAAAAATCAAACTGGGAAATGTGAAACCAAGCATAATGAGGGAGAGAAAAATTTAAGAATAAAAAATAAATGAAATCAACACCATTTCTATAGTTAAAAATACGCTTACCTTGTCTTGAAACCTATCGCCACATTCAAGAAGAGTCTGAGCCCGGAAGAGTGGGATCATGGGGTGAAAAGTCATAACCCAACGTACATATGGAAAATAACTTCTTGTTTGTTATTTTGAATACATCAGGCCCTCGGAGGCAAGAGACTTTTTGTAGAAAAGAGACTTAACCACTGAAGGTCCTGATAGCGGAGAACGGAACTGTTGTCTCGTGCTGGGAAAGCTTGAGCGTGTGCTGCGCTCAGGAGTCCTGCCATGTCCCGTGCTCAAAACATGGGGAAGGGAGATCCCTGGCTACCATATCCTAACTTATCATTTGTGAACACTTCTTTCTTTCTTGTGAATCCTATCCCGCACTCTTTTTGTATTTAGTTGTGAGGATTGGCAATAGTTTTTTTTTTATAGTATAGGCCCTTTTATTTGACAAGACACCACTAGAACTGCCTTATTTATTATTTGATGATTGTAGCTTACTCCCATCTAAGAATTAGGTTTAGATTAGGTGTTTTCCAACCTGCATATACATTTCAATAAATACCCTTGAACTGTGTCTTTACTGTTACCACCATGAGTTCCTTACAAGTGTGAACTTCCGTCGTAGGAGATAGAGGGCCTCATTACGAGTTTGGAGGTAGCCATGGTGCTATTAGCGCCATGGCTGCCCCCAAAATCGTGTCTGGGTTCCTTGAATGAGGAATTAGCGGGTCATTCCAACCTTGGAGGATCCGGTAATTCCTCATTCAATAAACCCATCCCCATTCCCATTCGAGCCCCCATAGGTCTCAATGGGAATGGGGATGGAGCTAATAATGGGCCCGTTACTAACGGGCCCGTTATTAGCTCCCTGGTCCCCTTGAGGGACCCACAAAGAACGTCTGGTCTGACCAGACGTTCTGAGCGGGTCCCGCAAGGGAACCTCGTAATAGGGCAGAATGGGTTTACCGGCACCGGCACCATTACCGTTGCTGTTAAACCCATCCTCGTAATGAGGCCCAGTATCTCAGGTGGGTGATGGCCCATTTGATGGCAAGAGCCACTAATTCCAACCCAGAGCTGTTTTTTTAATAACCAATGAATCCTAAAAATGCCCTGATGTCTCTCTTGGTCTTAGGCGTGGGGGTATCTAGGACGCCTTTCACTTTTTCTCGTTGAGGCTGGACACTGCCATTCCCTACAAAGAAGCGGAGGTATTTCACAGCTGATGGAGCCATCTTACATTTGTATGGATTGGCAGTTAAACTGGCTTTTCTCAGGGTTCTCATAATAGTAATGAGATGGAAAAGATGTTCTAACCTAGTCTTACTATAAATGACTATGTCGTCAATATAAGCCCCACAGAAATTGGAGTAGGGCTGTATTATCCTGTCCATGAGCCGTTGGAAAGTGGTGGGGCCCCATCTAGGCCAAAAGGGAGGACTTTGAACTGGAATTGTCCATCCCAGGGGCTTTGAGAAATCTGTCTTTTCTTTATCAGGTCCGTGTACTGGGACCTGCCAATACCCCTTGGTTAAGTCTAGGGTCGATAGGAATGTGGCATTTCTGAGTTTATTAATCAATTTGTCGATGTGCGGCATAGGATAGGGATCGAAGTTGGAGATGGAGTTCACCTGCAAGATGTCTATGCAAAACCCTCAGGAGTGATCAAGTTTAGTGACCAAACAATATAGGAGGTCCATGGGCTTGAAGAGGGTTTGATAATGTTTGCCCTCAAAAAATGTTCCACTTCCTCAACTACTATCTGTCTTCGGGCTTCCGGGAGTCTATATGGTTTCAAATGGACCACTTTTCCCTTTGGAGTTCTAATATAATGATAGGTGCTGTGTACTCTCCCTGGTTTCTCGCACAATACATTGGGGAATGTCGTGACCAGATCGTTTAAGTCTTCTTGTTTTTGTCTAGATAGCTCTAGGGGAATTAGCTCAAAATTATTTATTTCCTCCAGTACCAAATAAGACAGTATCAAGGCAATGGCTGTGGAAGGATTTTGTTTCCATTCCTTTAAGAGATTTACGTGGTAAAGGTGGGTCTTTTGGGTCAGGTTGGGCTATTTTATAGGTACATGTCCCAGTTTGCTCTAGTACCTCATATGGCCCATGTCACTTTGAGACAAGTTTATTTTCAGAGGTAGGTAAAAGGACTAATACCTTTTGTACTACTGAAAAGGATCTTAAGTTTACCTTCTTGTCGTAGGTGGACTTTTGTTGGGCTTGGGCTTTTCCATGTGAGTATAGACTAGATTTCGAACTGGTTTCATATGCTCTCGCAGTCGGGGAGCTGTTTGTGAAAGGGGAATAGGTGCCTCTTCTCTCTCTTCCAAGGTCTCGCGGGGCATGTCTAGGACATATCTTGGTTCTCTACCATAGAGAAGTTCAAAAGTAGAGAATCCGGTGGACACCTGAGGGGTCTGTCTTACTCCAAATAGGGCCTAGAGGATCATTCAATCCCAGTCTTTCCCATCCTTACCTACCAACTTTCTGAAGCTCATCTTAAGGGTTTTGTTAAATCCATCCATTTGGGGGTGATAAACTGAGGTTCTTAAGGTGGAAAGATATAGTAATTCCTTGATGTCACCCATGAGTTTGCTCATAAAATTGGATCCCTCATCCATTAGAATTTCCTTGGGGAAACCAACCCTGGAAAATTATGGTAATTGGTGCTTTAAGATTTGTTGGGTTGTGTTGTTCCGCATAGGGAATATCTCCGGGTATCGGGTAGTGTAATCAATGATTACGAGGACATATTTGTTACCCGGTTTAGAGGTTTCCAACCGTCCAATGATATCCATGCCAATTTGGGAGAAAGGGACTTGTATTATTGGTAAGGGGTTCAGAGGGGCAGGTAAGGGAATATGCACACTGGTTTACTGGCATATCTCACATGTCTGAATGAAGTTCTTTATGTCAGCATGGATACCTGGCCAGTAGAACTTCCCTCTGATGTGAGGTTGGGTCTTAGATTGTCCTAAATGTCCCCCTGTTAAATGAGAAAATGCAATCTCTAGTTACGATCTTCCAATGGGTTTTGTGGATTACTAACTGAGTAGATAGGGAAGGATCTGTGTCCCGGCCTCCGGGTTGACAGATCCCTGGGGACTAGGGGGTGAGACACCTTTTTGTTTCTCACACAACGTACCGCACCGTTTTCGGACCGCCGTACTACAACTGTGCCTGCCAGCACCATTGCCCGCGGCATATCTGACCTGCTGGACACATCTGCCACGGTAGGCACAATTGTCATGAAAGCACCGGCACCATTATTAATGGTGCCAGTGCTTCTGAGTCCCCATTCCCATGGAGTCCCATGGAACTCCATGGGAAAGGGGACTAGAATTTTCCTATGCCTGACATCCCGAGCCGCCAGGACTTGTCATGTCCCGGTGGTACAGGGATCTCAGGCGGCAGAAAGGGTGTTACAGTCCTGCGGCAACCCACCAGTAGCACTGATGGTTACCATTGGACTTGTAATGACCCCCTGTGTGTTTCAAAGCACTCTGGGCATCACACTATAGCTATGCAACAGCGTTCTGTGGTTTCGCTCCCACAGTCGGCGTGCTATCAGTGGGTTTGGCTTCCCGGCATAAGTCCTCCAGTTGGTAACTGCCCTTCCTCGCAGTTCAGCCCGGACCTCTACCTTCCAGCAACCTCGCTTTCCGCTGCTTTCCCTCTGCACACGGTCTTGGTTCTCCAGTGATTCTCGTGCCAACGTGCTCTCTCTCCACTCCGGTCAAGGAAGTTGCTTTGCCTTCTCCACCTTCCTCTCCTGCTACCCAGCTGATCTCTATGATATGATATGATACGATAGTTTATTTATCTCTTTTAAGCTCTTTAAATATCATGCACTGAGGCTTGGGATCATTAGAGCTAGGCCACACACCTTGAAACAAGTAACATGTAGGGGAAGTTTGTTTTCATAAAGGACGTGTGCATAACTCTGCATTGTCTCCTCCTCGTCCCAGTGTTGAGGTAGTGCTTCTGTGGGACATTTTGTGAGGAAGAAGAGGGAAAGGGCTGACAATAGCCAAAAAGGCTTGAGGGATAGACGGTTTATTCTGCAAAGGGAATGGGGATACCATGTCTCACCTAAGGATGTCCTCTCCCCACACCCCAAGTTCCCTCCACCCTAGTGGTCCTCTCTCAAATATCTACCCCCAGGGTTGGAGAAAGAACAAGTAAGTCAATATTACCTAAAACGACAGAATGAAGGAAATATAAGAGACTGACAAGTTTGTAATTGTATGTTGTATACTTATAAGGAAAGCCCTGAAAGGATAGTATACCAGGCAGTTTCAAGTCACAAGAGAAAAGCCCTGGCTGGAGAGTATACCAGGCAGATTCAAGTCACAAGAATATGCATTTGAGAAAAGCACTGGGAGGAGAGTATAGCAGGCAGATTCAAGTTGCAAGTGTGTTCATATAGGAAAGCCCTGGCCGGGAAGTATTCTAGGCAGATACAAGCTGCAAAAGTATTCATATAGGAAAGTCCTGGTAAGGACGCATACCAGGTAATTTGAATAGTGTGTAAAATACATCACCTAAGGAAGTCCTGGTAAGGATACAGCAGGACTGGCAAATGGGTGAGTTAAAATATACTCAGAAGAGGGTGGTCCAAACCATGTTGCGTGCAGGGAGACGTGCCCTTGCTCAAAGGTGGAAAAGCGGCATGGTGCCCTGTAAATCAGACTGGCTTACCAAACTCTGGGTGATATTTACATATGAGAAACCTTCAGCCCTAACCCACGATACCATGAAGTCATTCCGTCAAGATTGGATGGTAGTTCTACTTCATGAGGACTGTGAATCGATTAGACTCTAAGATTTTTGGGTGTCGAGTGACTTACGCTATGTATAAGCCTTCCAACAACGGTTTCCTCTTTTCTTTTCTTCCTTTTTGGGTTGAGCTCGCATTGTCAGCCTTGTTTGTTTGTTTGGTCCCTGTTTGTTTGGTAACTGAGTCACCATCACCCTTTTGGGTTCGATTGTGTATGAGCGGGGTGTGGGGGAGAGTGGGGGGAGTGGTTTCATCTACTGTTCTTTGGAGATGTTTTCAATGATTTATTGCTATGCATCTTTCTTGGAAAATGTTCAATAAAATGTAAGTGGAAAAAAATATATATATACTCAGAAGAAGGGAACACCTGACAGGAGAGTACACCAGGTATCCTACAATGATACAAACTAACAGCCAAGATGTTTTGTATACAAATTGTGTTGTTGATCAAGAAAAACCCAAGGAACTGATATTCATGAAAGTATAAAACAGTGGAGAGAAATCAAGGGGAAGGGGACCACCATCTGGAACAAATAACTCTATCCTTATTGAACTTTTTGTGTTGCAGCTATGCATTTCCTTTTTGAACATTTTTGCACTACTCCAGCCCAAAGACATTACCCTTTTCACCTTGGAGTTAATTGTGTTATAATGTGAGGACTAGAATAGTACTTTGGACACAGGACAGTTTGCTTTGGACACCTTGACATGAGATGGACCTTTAGTTTTATGTTAGGTAGGTAAATACCTCTTAGAGTAGGGTAACCCCTTTTGTGTTTCAATGCAGGTATATGGCCAAAATCATGTACCCCCTGTGTCCGCACCTCATTCCTGGATCCTCACATATGCTGTTAAGAGTGGCATCGGGCTCATTTGATACAAACTGGGGAACCCTCAGGTTTGAAAAACTTAGCAACAGAGCTTCCAGTCCATCAGTAACTACAGAACACTTCATTGGATTTGATGTATGTAGTAGTAGGGGAGAGTTAATACAACCTGGAGACCGAGTATTGATATTGCGTGAAACCTGGAGGTGTCTCACCCGCTAGTCCCCAGGGATCTGTCATCCAGGTGGCCAGGACAGGGCCATCACTATTGGGTCCAGTTCCTGGGGGTGGACCGGTGCAGGAGGATCACCTGATGGGGGCTCTTTTCGGGGAGTGGAGGTGGGACACTGAAGGGTGAGACACGGTATCCTCTTCCTTATGACACCCTTTCCCCATCCTACCAGGTAGGATATCTAGAAACTCAACCTCCCCTAATTTTTTCCAACACACTTTTATCACAGACAGTTCATCGTGAGCGACAACGGACTAACACCAGCGTCATATACCTGACATGTCCCAACACAAAGGTCAGGCAGAGTCAGGCTATTACTGATAACTACACACACCTGACTTCCATCATACTTCCCCGCATGGATAAAAGGCAGAGCATGAAAGCACACGCTGAGCAATGCCAAACGCATGAGGAAGCAGCTATTTCGGGATGGCAGTTTAAACCGAGGAGAAAGGCAGCGAGACCAGAGAGGACGACAAGTAGGGAATTACCCTTGCCATTTCCCAGAAAGGATCGCCACTTTCAAGAAGCCTCAAGGAAAAGAAATATAAGACCGGGAATCACAGTTGACGAGCGGTGCAGTGTTTCAAAAAGACACAGGGCTCTCTCGCATTGATAGCCAAGACGGGGAGAAGCGATTGCCACCATGGTACTCTCCTTGACTCCAACAACAAGGCAATGCCAATGAGTTCAGCACTGCCGGTAAATCAGGAGAAACTAATATCGGACCAGACTGTGTTATGCTCAAGGTTGCAAGTAGCAACATTGTATGAACAAAGAACTTGTGTGCAATTGACCTTTTGTGAAACCAAAATAGGTACCAGATACAGAGTGGTCAGGTGCCACATGGGTGCTCACTCGAAGGTCTCTGTTTGGTACCCCCCCACCAAAGTGTGGGATCGAAGTGGTCGTGCAGCATGTTAAGTTGAATCCCGTGCACATTCGAAAGTCTTCGATTGCTTGCAAACGAAAATTGGTCCGAGCCCGGAAGAGGGGGACTGATTGTTTAAAAGGGGATCTGAGCCCGGAGGAGGGGGATCCAGGGTGAACAGCAAATCTTACCCACAAAGATATTGTTGTGGCACATGTAAACTAGACTGAGGGATGCCTGCAAATTAGAATTGGTCTGAACCCGACTGAGGGAGGCTAATTGTGAAAGAAGGATCTGAGCCCAGCTGAGGGGATGCAGGGCAAAGAGAAAATCGCCCAACCTGAATATTTGGAAAGGAACTTTTCTTTGTTATTTCTGGTACATCAGACCCTCTGAAGCAAGAGACTTTGATCGAAAGAGACTTGGGCACAGAAGGCCCTGATGCTGGTAAAAGGACTGATGTTGGTAAAAGGAACTGTGACTTCGTGCCAAAGAAGACCAATAGTGTGCTCTGCTTGAGTGGCCCACCTTGTCCCATGCTAAAGACATGGGGAAGGGAGGCCAATGGCCAAAACATCCTGACTTATCATTTTGTGAACACTTCTTTCTTTTTGGCGAACTTTATCCCACAATATTTTGTAGCATAGCGGTAAGGATTGGCAATAGGTTTTTTAGTATAGGTTCTTTTTATTTGACAACTGGGACTGTATTATTATTATTATTTGATAGTCATAGCTTGCTCCCATTATAGATTTAGGTTTAGATTAAGGCATTTATCTCACCCATTTTAGAGTTGAATAAACACCCTTGAACTGTGATCACGTGTGTCTGTCTTACTTTGATACCATGCCTTCCTTATATATAGTGTCAGGAATGGGATGTGATTCAATTGAAACAAATTGGGGGACCCTACAATTTCAGAAACTTAGTCATAGAGCTTCCAGCCCCTCTGTTGCCACAAATGGGGGCTATTCACCCGTTCACTGTATACACCGACCCTGGAACTAATTGGCCCTAAAATCGCTAAAGTGTCTTAACGCTAGGCAAGCTTGTTGGAACAATTTATTTTCTATGTTTAACTTTACTCTCACTTACAGGCCGCCGCTTTACATACTAAAGCTGATGTCCTGTCCCGACTGGGGGAAGCCGCTCCTTCGATTACAGAAGAGCTCACTTTGCTGTCGCCACAGCAGGTGGTTTGAGCTTATAACCCTCATACAACACTGAAGGAAAAAGTACAGGAATGGGTGTGCTTGAATCCAGAACTCTTAGAGGATTTGGGACTCACTTTGGCTCACAACATTCCTTATATCCATCAGCGCATTTATATGCCTAACGAAGAGTCGCGCCTGTCCGCCCTTTGATGGTGTCATTATTCTCTGGTCACTGCACACCCCGGTAGACAAAAGACCTTAGAAATACGTACATGGTGTTGATGGCCGAATATGTCAAGCGATGCTGCAGAATACGTAAAAACCTGCTCGATCTGTGCCCATTGTAAAGGACAGATAGGGAAACCCATGGGTCTTTTGCTCCCCCTTCCAGTTCCACTCACTCCACTATGATCTCGAAGGATTGCATCGTGGAGTTGCCACCAGTATTATCTTTTGATACCATCTGGGTAGTCATAGACTACTGTATTAAACTGGCAATTTTTGTACCATGTCCTGGTCTTCCCTCTGCACCTACGCTGGCCGATTTGTACCTAAATAACATCTTTCTTTTTTTCTGTTTTACCCTCTATTATTGTATCGGACAGGGGTTCCCAGTTTACTTCGCATTTTTGAAAAACCCTAACCTCATCCTGGACAGTTTCTGCGCCTGAAAAGAAATAGCTCAATGCAAGAGATTTTCCGAGCAGAAGCAGAAACTCTCAGCGATAAGCTCAGAATCAGACAGTACCCGAAGAAAATAATAAAACGGGCACTGAAGAGGTTTATAAATAATAACCGCAAGGCACTCTTAGAATACCGAGAGAGAACTACAGAAAAGAACAATTTGACATTTGTGGGCACCTTTACTCTGATGGCCAATCAAGTAGTTAAAATCATTAAAAAGAACTGGCACATTTTAGATGGTGGAGAATGTCCTTTGGCACGCCCATTATGCGCGTTTAAGAGGACCTAATTTGAAAGATCTTTTAACAAGAAATGATATTTCAAGAAGGGTTCCTGTACAGAAAAGTGTAACAGAAGTATGGGGCTTACCAAAAATGACAGGCCATGCACCTTGTGGTCAGTGTGTGAATTGCCACCTCACAAGCCGGATGACACAAGTCGATATAGGCTTGAATAAACCATGGACGCAGTTGACATTTACTAATTGTAATACTAGTAATGTTATATATGCAATATGGTGCCCTTGCAGAAAACTGTACATAGGAATGACTAAACGCAGGATCAAGATACACATTTCAGAGCATAAGAGTTGCATAAAAAATAAAGTAACTACAGCCCCAATGGTGAACCATTTGTTAATGATGGACCATGGACTGAATGATTTTAAGTGGACTGTCTTGCTACATCTAATACCAACTACAGAAGGAGAACCTGTGTTTAAGAAACGGCAGAAAAAAGAACTATGGTTAATTTTTTTATGCAATTCTACAGTGACAGGACTTAATGAGGCAATGGACTGGAATAATGTTGTTTAGAGTATGGAATACTAGTATTCTGCAACGGTTCCTGTTGGTCCAAACCCAGTTAATTGTATACTTTAGGGTAACAATGGCACAGAGTTATTCACTTTATGAATGCCTGGCACTTTACCACATTGCAAAATTGGAGGCACTCTATAGCTTGATTGACGCGGGGCCCCGCCGACTAAGGCTGAGAGATATGCTAATGTTATGACAACGAAGGATAATTAGTTTGGTTAATGCGGGACATGCTTAAAACGTACCATTGATTACGGTTAGAAATGGAAACATGAATCTCCCTTTTTTCCTCTTTTTTCTCCAGGTTTGAATGACTGTAGTGGGGAGAGAAGGCGAGCCGGCGTCTAATGGATATATAATTGTAATGCCATGTAATTAGACATGTCACACTTGGGAAATGTAGTGAAACACGCACCTCAATACCGTATTGCCCACAGTTGTTGTCGATTATCGAGAACAGCTGAGGCGACGGAGTCAGGACTATTTAAACAGTCGCCTAGCTACCACGTACGATCAGGTGATCTCCAACATGGTGTACTGACGGAAACAACACAAGCAACAAGACACGCGAACGGCTAAGTAGGAAGGAGGCATCAAACCGAGGTTGCGCGAGGCTACAATTTGAGGTGTAATCCTCCGTAATGGCTGTTATAGTTAGAGTATTCTATCTACGGTCAAGGACGGCACATTTTACATTTGAGGGTGAACGTTGTACAGGAGTAACAAGTCCACTGGTGTTTGTCCCTCCCCTTCCCCTTCCTGTTTTATGTATGCAGGTGAAAAATGCCTGCACACTGTCGCAGGCCTTGGAACAAGCCAAAAGACTACCAGGGCAGTTTTTTTCTGGCGATCACTCTGTGAATCTAGATGAAAATCGATCGTGAAGACCCAGCATAGGTCGATGCACCCCTATACGAAGGGTAAGTTGGTGACTACTGCTCGATGGGTGCCAGTATAGTCTTATGGAAATAGAATGGTTATCTAATTTAGGGCGGTACCATTGAAGCCTTTTGAAGCACTGAATGGTAATATGTAATCGTTTCAATTAAATGTTTGAAATAGCATAGAAATGGTGCTAGACCATCCAAAAAGAGACCACTACTATGGTCTCTTATAGAATGTAACCGGCTGTAACGGTGTGAGAATTCCACGAGGTGTTTATCACTGATTATAAAAAGGTTCCCTTGGTAGCTAGCGGTGAATCTGTTAGCCACTGGTTGTTAATGACTAATAGAGCGAAGGGCCTCATGTTAGTTAGTGGATTATTTGGCGACTATGTGTGTTTGGTCTGGTTCTATCAGCTGAAGTTATTCTTGGAGAGCATGATGTGTATCAATGGGTGGTGTTTTGTATCTACAGGTCTTACGTCTACATTGTAGACGATTCTACTTGTCCGTCAATGGCACTAAAAACGTATGCTAGTACGGTGAGACACATGTAGGAGATTGTTAGCTCCAACTTGGTTTTGGCTTTTGTCAAAATTGAAAACAGCGTTAGTAATAGCTGTCTTTTTATGTTATTTTTTGTTCCGCCCTAGGGTTAAGAAGAACCCCACAAGAAAAGAGTGCTTGAATGTGCTGTTTTAAAACTGTTTAAACCTGTTTTTTTTGTTGATAAATAATTTTCTAATCCCCTGAAGAAGTTCTTTTACATTACCAACTGTTTAATAAGAACAAAACATGTCGGGTGTTTTAAGGGTGTTGTATATAAACCAACACATGCCAATGTAATATTGAATGGATACGAACCACATGATTGTACACATGAGGATTCACTTATCAAGGTCATTGAATAAGAAAAGAGTGTACCCTAAGAGTTAGGGACTGTCTTTTTGTACACTTTAGAAGTGTTTATAAAGATACAGGGTGAGTTGTAGGTTTTAGATAGCTAGGAATTTAGTAGACTAGTACACGTTATAGTTTTTTGCACTGTGAGGAGTTAGGGAGAGTCATAGTTTCCAGACTCCATTGTACTGTCTCTTTTTTATGTCTTTTTTAAAGTCTATGTAAAAGTGTTTACAAACTGTTTTGTTGCAGTGGGGTGCTTAGCACTTTTTTAGATTCTATGAAATGTATGCATATAAAAGCTTTTTGATATAATAAAATATTATAATTAACTGTCACATTTATCTGTTGTGTACTCATTTGTAAAGTGGAGATTGTCTATCCTTAGAGGGGTGACAACATAGAGACCACAAGATTCTTATTTGTTTAGAAGCTGTCGCATGCCTGGATGGGGGGACGAATCTTGAGGTCATTTAAAATTTTCCCTGTGTCTTTCTTTTGTTAATTGACAGAGACTCAAGTGCCTTTCATCCCCAAACCATTGGGCAGACAGAGAGAATAAATGCCACCCTTGAACAATATCTTCGCTGTCTTTGTTTACAGTACCAGACCGACTGGCTCTAGGTCTTGCCAACAGCCAAATATGCCTATAATAACTCTATACATTCCTCCACTGGCCCGTCCCCGTTTTTCTGCTCTATTTGGACAGCATCCTAGGTCTATTCCCCTAGATCAACCATTTTCAGATGACATTCCAGTGGTCAGCGCTTGCATCCATGATCTAACAGCCATTCACGATAACGTAAGGGAACATCTGACAAAGGCCCGGAATAGGACCAAGAAATATGCCGACCTACATCGTCTTCGTCTCCCAGCTCCCCCTTATCAGGTCGGCACCAAGGTTTGGTTGTCCAGGAAAGATCTGCATATTCCAGACAAACGAAAACTGTTGCTGCGATATGTCAGTCCCTATTCTGTCCTTCATGTCATAAACCCGGTGGCTGTTCGTCTTGACCTACCAGCACACTGGCGCATCCACTCTGTGTTTCATGTGACCCTCCTGAAACCCTGTTCTCTTGCTACCCGCTAGCCGGCTCACCCTGTTCCAATCTCCAAACATGGAAATTATGAGTATGAGGTCTGTGCTATCCTTGACACCAAGCTACGTAGGGGTAGGTGGTACTACTTAGTGGACTGGAAAGGTTACAGACCTGAAGACAGGTCTTGAGAACCCAGTGAGAACATACATGCTCCTCGACTCCTCACCTGTTTTTACGCATCTCTGGGGGGTGTCCCTGCCTTTGCGGGAGGATACTGTCATGGCCGGTTGTGTACCATGTACCCCAGGACTCAGGTTCACCAGGAGTACCTTTCTACGAACATAGCCATGGAAACTACTGTGGGTGCTTACTGCAGTCCTGTGTGCGCCGGCACAGGCCGCATAGCGTCCCGTTGGCTAGGTAACTGAATTACTACCTCGATCAGCAGGCGCATGTGCATTTTCCTCCTGTCAAGCCCCGTTGCCTAGCTATGACGTGGGCTATGTGGTCACCTGACCGTTCTCCTGTCTATATCCTTTGCACTGAATAATACTGCAGTACTTCTAATTGAAGTTGTTCCGTGTATCTGTTACACTGGAAATCTGTTTATTCTGCCTTTGTTCCCGGAACGTTTCCCAACGTTCTACGTTCTGGTTTGACTCATCGCCAAGTCGCACGTTCTTTCAGAGCAACCCTCGGATCACCTAACATCAAGTTGCTCCGTTGTTTCATTTTTCTTCATTCGACCTCGGGACGTCCCTGACTTCCCGAATGCCGTTTCCTTGTCTGCTCCACGCTGCCAGCTGATATCACAACCTTGGAATGTCCCAGACGTCCCGACTGCCTTCTCCTTGTCTGCTCCATGCTGCCAGCTGATATCACGACCTCGGAACGTCCCCAGGATCCATTTGCATACACCTCTTTGGCAAAGTATATTCCTTACCACATGGAAACCCCTTACTAGTGCTTTACTGCTCATGCTCTCTTGCTTTCACTCTAAAACCTTCCAATTCATACTTACTGAGACTGTGCTTATTACCTTATCCACAAAGTCCCTGCCGTTTTCACCTGCCTACCAGATTGGATGGTTATGGACCTTTGCCCATGGATCTGACCGCTATGCTGAAATGACCTTTTGATGAACCTTTTCGTTGAGTTAGTGTATCCTCGTTCCGAGTGTATCCTCGTTCCGTACGCGTTAGGCCTATTAACCTACTAACCTCATTCCCCTTCCGGTACCGGCCCTGTATTTCTCTCTGGATTCCTGGTAAGGATTCATCACACATCCGAGTTCCACGTACATCCGTACAAGGTTATTGCTTACCTTACTTCCCTTATTCATTTGCATCTGCCTTTTCTCATATCTAAACACTTTCTTGTATTCCTTCTTCCTAGCTTGGTGTGTGTGATTCGCACTTGCTCTTTCATTCGAACCACTGTACTACTCGTTGATTCTAAGTGTAGTCTGGTCTCAGAAGAAAGGTCACACTTAGTTGAGGAGATCCTCCTTGGGTATCCTGGTGGCAAGTAATCGGATTCATCCTATGCTGGTCTCTAGGGCCTGATCCTGTACGTAAGTATGACATCCAGGCTGTTAGTCGTCTACCAATCGGTAACCCCTCTCTGTCTATCTTCTCATTACGACTAATGGTGTTCTCCCTAGGGAACTTCTAAGTTTCCCTCTCCTATCGTTTGGTTAGTCTCTGGGGATAGGGAATGGGGCCTTATTTCGCTCTGCGTCACGCTCACTCCATTCACAACCTCTCACACCTGACCCTTTTCTGTACTGTTCCCAACAACTGTTCTCCTCTCACTACGTCACTGTCCCTCCAATCTCTCATTCCGCCTTTATTTATTTATTCATTTATTTAATTGGTTTTTTTATAACATGCTTAATACCGTACATGAGGTCAGTTTCTAAGCGCAGATCCGGGATTCAAACCTCTGTTGCTTTGCGTGGTCTTGCTTCCAAGACCAGCGCGTTGCCCTGTGCTATCCTCCTTTGCACCTCCACCTTTCGATCTTACTTCCTTTCCCACTCCTATTCTTGCTATCACTTGTACTCCCAACTATTTCTCTACCTCCGTTGTTCCTTCCCCTCCTTCTCTCACTCTAACTCCCTGCCTCCCACTGTTCCTAATCTGCTACAACCACTACCCCTTTCTCACTGTAACAAACCCCAGGGATATAGTGCCCTGCTCAATCTCTGTAGTAACCCATGTTCGATGGTCAGGGACTCCCAGGGATATGGCGCTCTGCCACCCTTCTCAAACCCAGGGATATGGAGCCTTGCTCACCCTTCTACTACTAACTCCCACTCTACCACTAATGGAATTTGCTCGCTACTCCCACAACCTACTTCCTCTACTCCCAATCACGACTACTTCCGTCACTACCACTACCCCACTCCTTTCTCTCTCACACACAAACACTCCACAGACCTCCTCTTTAGCAATATCTTCTGCACTCCAATCGCTCTCACATCCTCTGTTTTCTTGGACGTCATCCTCCACTGTGGGTGTGTACCCAACTGCAACCCACCCCAACCAACTCCCAAGCTCCCTCTTACATATTTCTCCCCCTCTCTGGATTGGCCAGTTACCCTATCGATGGCTTACCTTGCTCTTCAGAGGGTGTGATAGGGTAGGGCTTGGGAAGCCATGTTAGGGCTTCAAGCCCTGCCCCCTTTTCTACACGGCTTTGCTTTATTAGGGATTTTCTCCTGATGGGCTGGCTCTTCTCTTTTGCTGGTCTGTGGTCTTTCTTGCAGGGATGTCGCACGGCGCGACATCCGATTCTGCCACAGCACCTTCCTGACAGGTAAGGAGATAATGGGATGAGGCCTGTGTACACATTTTCTGGTACGCATGGTTATTGGATTTGGACTTTGCCCCACCCCTGACAGGGCGTGATCAGTGGCCCTGTCACGTGACATGCCTGATCTTCAGTACTCCAGGCCTCACTTCTTCGTCCCAGTACTAGAGTGGTGTCCATAATAGGAAGTGTGCACTACTGTTAGCTGCCTCTTCCACTTCTCAGTAGGTTGGAAATTGTGGGGAAAGATGGGCTATGATTGACAATATCCCAAGAAGACTGAGGGTGGGTAGGGTAGATCAGTGTTAGAAAAGGTGGGATACCATGTCACATCTTCAGGTACTTTCTCCCCTCTGCCCAAGGACCCTTCACCCAGGTGATCCTCCCTCACTTGTCCACCCCTAGGGTCGAGATCCAAAAGCGATCGCCCTTCCCTGGCCACCTAAACAGAAGATCCCCAGTGACCAGATATGAGAGTACCTTCAGGTTTCTCACAGTACTTTGGACACAGGACAGTTTGCTTTGGACATCTTGACATCAGACAGACCCTTAGTTTTATGTTAGGTAGGGAAATACCTCTTAGAGTAGGGACATAGAGACATTTTCCAACCCCTTTTGGTGTTTCAATAAAAGTGTATGACCAAGCGCATGAAACTCCTGTGTCCGCATCTCATTCCTGGCTCCTCACAGTACCCAGACTGATAAATGGAATGTTGTAAAACCAAGAATGCTAAGAGTAGAGCATGATTTCGGGTTTGGGGTGTTCTAGCAGGAGACAGGGGGGTGTTGTTTCATGATGTGCGCTCCAGAGGAATATGCCCAGAGTGGGGGAAGCTTACGCCATGCGTATAGGGCATGGGTACCCAAAGATGATGACTACAGAAGAAGGGAAGCAGCTGGTTTAGTTAATGGAGTATTTACTAAAGGGGCTGTGGGATGTTGGGATGTACGTAGTGTGTCCCAGCCAGGCAAAAAGGTCCAGGCTGAGAAAGATCTATTAACAAGTGCCACAGTGTGAGCAGTTTGAGTTTGGTGCAGCAGAAGTCCCATGTATCACTTGTAGTTAGTTTTGACACATAAAAGGTATATCACATAGCAACACAGAAGAGGAACAAATGTATAAATGTTGCAGTTGCAGAGTTCATAGATAGGGCAGTGCCTTATAGGCCCAGTGTTTAGAAGTAGTACATGATTTTATGTCTTGAGTAAGGTGCGAGAAGAGAGCTGAAGTAGGTGGAGAGAGAGAAGATGAAGCCAGATCGGTGATGGAGTAAATAAAAAGATCAGCAGGTCCACATGGAAGAAATGCCGCCATATTGGATCTCTAGTCCCAGTACACAGTAAGCAGAATGAAGGCCCTGATGTGGAGCTGCGGCTCTGTTTAGCTCAGTTGCAAGACAAATTCCCTTTCCATCCCCCAAGAAAGAAGCCGAGGTCAGAGGCACCTGCAATGCGCTGATAAATGCTAATTTTATCCAGCTGCAGATTTTGAAGGCGCTGGAAAGGTATTGATAGATCTGGAGAGGGATGTAAGGATGCACCCTTTGATGGAAAAATCCATGAGAACAGGACACAAGGGTTTGTTATGCTAACGAGTCAGGCAAATATTTAAAACACTACTGCATTGGTTAGGTGAGCTTACCCTTGTTGGTGCGCCACAGAATTAGGAAATGAAAATGACTTGAGAAATTATTTGAAATTCCTTTAATTGAAGGTTTTTTAGATGTAGCCTTAGTGAATGACACGTGTTTCGGCAAACATAACTTGCCTTTCTCAAATCTAGGCTAAATGTACATATAACATAAACAAAAAAAGAAAATGAAAAAACATGATAAATCACTCATAAAACCTCTTACAATGATCAGTTATCATGTCGTCACTGGCTTAGTGTATGGTTCTCTAATTATTAATAACTTATGTGAATATAGGTGGAGCTCAGTGATTAGTTGGCCCAACAAGGTCATATAGCGATGTGGAAGGATTGGGAGGGGAACTGGAGACATTGGTTAGTAGAGTTTTGAATTTTAAGGCTGCTATTCAAGAGGTCTCAGAGGAAAGATAATTAATTAGATATAGGTGAATAGAAGATATTGACAGTGTGGTAGTAGGATCATGGTATAGACTCTTACTGTTGCTCACTTCCGTAAATACCAGCATAATGCAAGAAAAAGCCAAGTCATGGGTTCAATCCCACCTTTGTGGAAATTACAGGCAGACCCATTAGTTTCATTTGTTTGCTTTAGAGAACATGCATGCACAAATACAATGAACATGCCCTGTATTTCGTTACATTGGGTCTGTTTACATTTGTTAAATCTGTATTCACACACCCACACGCCGTACGGATTCCGTGTATAACCTCATTTTATAGAGATTTATTTTCTTGATAGGTAAGTGGTGCACTATTAAAACCTGTAGCTGCACATAGAGTAACCATTTATTGTATTTGAATTAAGATTGGATCGCTTTCCATATGTATCAGCCGTATTACCAAAAGCATACTGTTGACTTCCTTAAAGAGGCTGTTACTTGTATTTATCCATTATGTGAAAATGATGCGGATCACACAGTCTAAAAATAATTAGGGATTGATGGTTTAATAGATGCAAGTGCGTGCGCGCACGTTGGGCAGCACGTGTACATAGTTTGGTGGGATAGAGAAATACAATCCCCCCGTGTCTGGGTGGGTAGGTTCAGAGAGCTTACCTCATGCGGATGTGTCCTGAGTGGTCCGCGTTGAGAGTGCCAGCCAGTGTAAATGAATGGAGAATGAGTCCTTCCTTAATGTCTCACACGGCTGCCATGTTTTGGGAATCCGAATCGTACGGCCAATAGTTTAGATAGAAAAAATACCCAGCTCAAAATGTGAGCGTAATGTTAGTACAAGAAACCGAGGTCTTTTCCTTCGTCTATAACAATAGAGGAATTGGGTAATATTCACCTTTTGTGACCAATTGGGGAATCGGCTGATTACCCAATACATGAAACAATGCATGAATTACGGATACATTCACCTGCCTTAACTTCTAAAGAACTCAAACCGAAATAAAAGTTTTTACCTCAACTGGCACCGGATAATATGATTGACGCTTTTTATAAACCAGTAACTCATGATCTGCACCAATCATTTAAACAATCTGACCGTCACAAAATGAAACATGGTACTAATAACCTAACAAACCAGGAAAGAACTGCATTACTAATTCTACAGACTAACAAACAACTTGTTATTGAGGAAGCAGACAAGGGGGGGAACATTATTATCATGAATCGGTCTGATTACATACAAATGGCTAAAAACCACCTGGAAACCCCCAACTGATATGAAAAACTCACATGTAACCCTACAACAAGAATCACACAAGAATTTAAGTACCTAATAGACGGGTGGCATCGACAAGGTTTAATCACTGATGATGGAAGGCGGCACTTATCCATACCCAAACCTACCATACCGACTATCTACTTCCTTCCCAAGGTACACAAGCCCTTTCTAAAAATTCCTGAGGGTAGGCCAATTGTAAGCGGCATTGGATGGGCCACTGAACCTATTGCCGAGTATATTGATAACATACTTAAACCTAAGGTTTGTCAAGTGAAAGCATATCTAAAGGACACAACATCAACCATTAAGATACTGGAAGAAATACAGTGGCATGACAATTACTTACTGGCAACCTGGGACGTAAAGGCCCTTTCTACATCAATCGAACACAACCTAGCTCTACAAACAATGGATTATATCTTTAAAGATAAATCTGCGTCACATTTTAGTTATGTCTGTATGTTAAAGGAAATGCTGCTGACCACGTTGGAAAATAATAGCTTCATCTTTGATAACAATTTTTTCAAACAAACATGTGGCGTCGCAATGGCCGTTAAATTTGTACCAGCTCTTGCTAATCTTGTAATGGGAATGTTTGAAGATCTGTTCATTTACCCACTAATAACTTTCAAAAACCACATAGTTAAATGGACTCGTTACATAGATGATTTATTACTAATCTGGAATGGAACTAAAACTGACCTTGACATTTTTCTGGACCAAGTCAACAACAACACAATTGGTCTACAATACTCTGGAATTTCAAGTGACTCAGAAATACACTTTTTATACCTTACGATTTCCACTTCAGGAGACAAATTAGTAACTAAAACCTACAGAAAACAAACTAAAGTTAGCTCAACGCTTTTCGCCACCAGTTGCCACTACAAACCAGTCATCAAAAACATTCCTAAAGGTGAATTCATTCGAGCCAGAAGGAACTGCACAAACATATCATCTGTTGAATCAGAGTGTGAACTACTTTCTAACAGATTTCATGCCAGGGGTACTCCAGAAATGTAAATGAGAATGCAAGAACCAAAGCTAAGCAAATGAATAGACAAGCGACATTGACTCCTAAAGTTAAACAAACAAAACAGGAAGACACAGTACAATTTATCACCACCTTCTGTGAAAATACCAAAGTGATCAGGAAAGTACTTAAAAAGAACTGGTACCTTCTCAAATTGGATCCTCATATTGCTAAAAAATATCAGAGACCAACCAACCTTGATTTTCAAAAGAGCCAAAACCTTAAAAATGAGTATTAGTCGCTCTTTACTAGCGGATAATTATGAGGGAACAACAACGAACTGGCTTCAACAAACAGTAACTGGTTTTAGAAAATGTGGATTCTGTACTATGTGAAAGCATGCCTTACCTGAAACTACCACATTCACAGACAAAAATGGGATCAAAACAACAATCAAACAACAAATTAACTGCCGCTCTAAATATATGGTTCATGCAATTCAATGCTTATGTCAACTCATCTACATTGGAAGTACAATACGCGAATTAAGAACACGCATAAGAGAACATATTTCAGCAATGAGTAGTCAAGATAGCAACTTGCCCTTGTCACAACACTAGCAAATGGCTCACCAGATGGACAACAAACAAGACATCAAATGTATTGGTTTACAAAAAATTCAGAGGAACAAAAGAGGCGGTAACCAGGAACTACATCTCAGAAGAGCTGAAGCTAGACTAATCTGGCACTATCGAACTGTAGAATATGGTTTGAATTCTGATAATGAAATGGCACATTTCCTTTAATGTAACTATTGCTATCATATTATTTTTGTATATCTTGCAGTGGTGCTCCTATATATAATATGTATTTCTCTCCTTTTTCTTCTTTTTTTTCCCTATGTAACTGGACTACACTTGCATACATATGGGTTCATTTTCAAACGGCTGGCATCAGGATTTCCAAATCATTTTGAGTTAATTTGACAAGCTTAAACCCTCTTAACCTTCACGAAAACGTATACTATTCTTATTCTTGGTTTACTCTCTCCTTCCTTCCTTTTTTCCGTAATTGGTTCAAACTACATTAACCACAAAGCCATTCATGTGGTTCCACTTTTCCTCTAGGCCACAGAGACAGTTAATATATTTTTTATTTCAAATTGCAGCTTTTGTTTGAAGTTTACACTTTTTCAAAATCATCCACCAGTGCTAAAACACAAAATATACTATACACAAAGGAAAAGACATCGGTTTCTTGTACTAACATTACGCTCACATTTTGAGCTGGGTATTTGTTCTATCTAAACTATTGGCCGTACGATTCGAATTCCCAAAACATGGCCGCCGTGTGAGACATTAAGGAGGGACTCATTCTCCATTCATTTACAGTGGCCGGCACTCTCAACTCGGACCACCCAGTATGCGGAGGACAAATCCGCATGAGGTAAGCTCTCTGAACCTACCCACCCAGACACAGGGGGGTTTGTATTTCTCTATCCCACCATACTATGTACACGTGCTGCTCAACGTGCGCGCGCGTATTTACATCTATTAAACCTTCAATCCAAATTATTTTTAGACGGTGTGATCTGCATTATTTTCACATAATGGATAAATACAAGTAACAGCCTCTTTAAGGAAGTCAACAGTACGCTTTTGGTAATACGGCTGATACATGAGGAAAGCGATCCAATCTTAATTCAAATACAATGAATGGTTACTCTATGTGCAGCTACAGGTTTTAATAGCGCACCACTTACCTATCAAGAAAATAACTCTCTATAAAATGATGCTATATACGGAATCCGTACCACATGTGTGTGTGTGAATACAGATTTAACAAATGAAAACAGACCCAATTTGGAACGAAATACAGGGCATGTTCATTGTATTTGTGCATGCAAGTTCTCTAAAGCAAACACATGAAACTAATGGGTCTGCCTGTAATTTCCATACAGGTGGGATTGAACCCATGACTTGGCTTTTTCTTGCATTATGCTGGTATTCACGGAAGTGAGCAAGGGTAAGAGTCTATACCTTGATCCTACTACCACACTTTCTATATCTTCTATTTACCTATATCTAACTAATTATCTTTCCTGTGAGACATCTAGAATAGTGGACTTAAAATTCAAAACTCTACTAACCAATGTCTCCAGTTCCCCTCCCAATCCTTCCACATCCCTATATGACCTTGGTGGGCCAACTAATCACTGAGCTCCACCTATATTCACATAAGTTATTAATAATTAGAGCACCATACACTAAGCCAGTGACGACATGATAACTGATCATTGTAAGAGTTTTTATGAGTGACTTATCATGTTTTTTTCATTTTCTTTTTCTTGTTTATGTTATATGTACATTTAGCCTGGATTTGAAAAAGGCAAGTTATGTTTGCCGAAACACGTGTCATCCACTAAGGCTACATCTAAAAAACCTTCAATTTAAGGAATTTCAAATACTTTTTCAAGACGTTTTCCTTTCCTAATTCTGCGGCGCACCAACAAGGGTAAGCTCACCCAACCAATGCTATTTTGAACAAACGGAGTTGAGGGTCTCTGTGTCTCCGTAGAAGCTTACTAGGATGCAACGATTGACCTAAATATGTATCTCCTATAATCAAATGTCTAAAATTTAAAAGCACCAATACACAATAGGTCTCGAAGGTGTCAACAAAAAAGTCCCTCATCAGTTATTTAAAACACTACTGCCCTCACCCAACGAGCAGTCATCCTATTTGAACAACACATAGACGCACAATCAAAGCAAATAAATCCCTGAAATTCAAGCCCAAGAGTGGTGCTCTGGTGACATCATTATTATAACTTTATTTAATGTGTTATAGTTTACAAGTAAACTTTTCACATTCAATAAGTACAAATATTTCAATTCAATCATTCAATCATTTGTGCAAAACTCAATAGTAACACATTAGTGCATTACAGCTATAATGCGTATATAATGTGAATACGATTACAGTAATAGATACCAATATAAATGTAAAATAAGATATAATTTCTAACAAGATAAAATGAAATAAAATAAAATAAAATACAAAGGTCAACAGTAATTTTCAGTTGACCAACTTAAACATATGGATTCCAAAATTACTTCTACTTTCAGTCTAACTAGTTCTTTCTGCTGTGAGCATGTGGAAAAGAAGAATGTATCAGTTCACTATTATATAGTTATTCCCAGAAGTTGTTCTGCCTTTTGCCAGACATTATATATCGAGATATATACCTTCATGTTCCTTGTGTTGATACACTGTGCCCAAAAAGCCATATCTTTTATGGTATCAAAATTATGTACATATCTCCCATAGTGCCTGGTATAAATCTCAGTAAGGCTAGGGCATTCTGACACTACGTGCTTGGCAGTTTTTATGACATCCGTATTCTTACATATCCTACACCATCGATCAGGCCATGGTATGTTGGTAAATGACCCAGTTACTGACAATACTGGCAGGTGGTTCAATCTGAGTAGTAAGATGAAACGTCTGAGTCTTGGGGAAGAGGTGAGATTTAAATACTGCTGCGGTGCCTTAAACCTATATAGCAGGTGGGGTCCCGACTGGTACTTTTTTAGACTGTTCAAGTGAGCATAGTTTTCCAGCCAGTCCCACAATTCAATGCATCTAACTAGAGCATGTTTAATTATTACAATATACTGCCCCTTCCTTTGTATCCAACATATCTCTTTGAAAAGTGCCTCCAACATCATTATTAGGTACCTGGTGTTGGAAGGAAATAAAGGGGAGCCATGTCTGGAGCATACTGTGATTTGCGATAGGAGGGGCAGAGGTGATGCCAATAAATTTGGTACAAGGTCAAGGGTGCAGCATGTGTACACCACAGTGTCTGGTATAATAGGAAAGCCTATTGTATCAAAGCAGAGTTGGCTTTGCCAGTCTTACTTTGCATGTGTCTGGATCGGAGGGGGGCCCATCACGTGACGGTCAAGATTCATTAGTGTATTAATATACTCATTAGTCAAACCTGTACTTGGATTCAATAGAGACGATGTAGTGAGCCACGTGAAAAGGGAATGGGTTTAGATGAGGTGTGGCCAATCAGTCCAGGGACGATAGCTGTGGGATCAGCATGTCATATAGGTGGTAGCCAATGAGGGCGGTGTGATGACATTATAACATATGTATACTAATATGGAGTTGTTCTCTATATAACCTTTAACTTCTTGGGGTGTGATGAGCTCTAAGTCAGTTTGGTTCTACAGGACTGTCAGAGACTTTTGCAAGTAATAGACCTTGTTTTCCCTTGTTTCCCCTGACAAAATTATACCCAAATACATACAGTCTGCAAACCAATGAAAGTGTTCTCTCCCCACAAACATATAATCCAAACGGGAATAAGAGTCATGGACCTGTGAATAATAAGAGTAGCCCCGTGTTGAGCCATGATTTTCCCTATACAAATCAACCAAATCCAGCTCTGCCACAACCTTACACAGTGAAGCCAACGCCTGTTCCTTGGAGGGACCTGATACTCCAGTTTTGTCTAATTCCTGATCATGGCGCAATTAAAGTCTCATCCCCAATTGAAAATACCCGTCCTGTATCCTGCTGCCATCGCTAACACTGAGGGGAAGTCATCTTTGTTGTCTACATTTGGGGCATATGAATTAACAATACAGTATTCCCTTCCATCCATCAACACTGCCCACCACAGTAATGGTTTGTCCTTACCCATCCCCCATCATTTTCTCTATATATATTGAAACTCACAGGGCAATCCAAAGTAATGCCCCTCTCGCAAAGGATGAGTAGGAACCATACACCAAACCACCCCACATGTAGCTTGGGCCTACGGCCGGCCTTCCACCTCTCCAATATCTCGTCAAGCTGTGCTTCATGTGCTGGTGTCCAGCCATTGCCAGGCCCCCCGTGGTGACAGAGAGAAATGTGATTTCCCATCCACCACGACTTGAAGTTCCATCAGGAAAAACATCATGTAGTTCAGATTTTCCTCTCATAAACGCTGACGTACCGCATCAAAGGAGTGTCGTTGCTTCTGAAAATATGAGGATCTTGGCATTCCCAAACTCAAAGCGACATTGTCTGCTTGACTCCTGGAGAATCGCATCTCTATCACGATAATTCAGAAACTTTGCCAGTATTGCTCTGGGTGGCCCTCCCAGGGAGCCCTTTCTACAGTGAACAGTTTTGAAAGCCCTCTCAACTTCAGGTTGGTTAATATCAGTTTCTCCATGTATAGTTCTAACCTACGCCCTTCCTCTCCCTCCGATACTCCCACCAGTCTTATATTACATCTACGGGAACACCTCTGCTTTCTTCTAGAAAGCTCTTGTTGCTCCCACCAGACCCTTCACCTAATTCTTCAGGCATGCCAACTCATCTTCCACATTGCTTGCCCTCTGTTCCACCTATGTCACTCTTTCACTGACTTTCCACAAGTTTGCTCTTACTAGGGAAATGTTCACCCCCACTTCCTGGATCTTTCCCCCTAGTGATGCCCTGTATTCTTGGATTGGTGACATCACTTGCTCCAAGGTTATCCCCCTGTAGTGTCAGTGGTCTCACCATCCACACTTTCCCCCAGCATCACAGATCTTCCAGGTTTGGATTTTTCTCCTGCATACTGGTTCATCCGCTGCTGGCCCGTCATCGTTGCTGCTTCTGTGGGGCATATATTGGGTCTTTGCCTCTTCTTTGCTATAATAAACCCTCACCCCCTTACTGGTTATGGGAATGGTTGCAGTCCTATTTACAAATCGTAGTGGAGAGGGAGCTCATGCCCTGGTTACCATCCCTCCATTACTTGATGTCAACGAGGCTGGCTGGGCAGGCTACTGCTGCTATTCCCTATCTGGTTTGGCCTCACACACTCTACAGGGGAGAAGCCCAGTTCCAAGGCACCCTCCCTGCCCTTCACCACACCTCAAGGGGGAGGAGGACACCAGGCCAATGCTGGCCTCTGGGCCACCACCTTGCACACCTCAAGCGCCACTTGTCTTTTGCTCTGGACTACCTCCTTCCATGATCACAATCCTTCCTGCACCTAAGTGGCATCTCGTCAGCTTTGCTTTTTAGTTTCCTGGGTTTGCTTAGCAAGCCCTCTGCCTCCTTCCTCCACAGTGTGCACCCTACTGCCTCCAGTAGCTGCTCAGCTCAGTTCACTGCTCACCCCTCTCCCAGGGTTAACGGTCTAGAGAGCCTCCTTTACGATGGTCCTTCTCAGCCACTGCAGGGGGCCCCACCTCCTCTGCTGCTCCATTTCTCACCTCTACAAGGAAGATCCAGGAGGACAGGACTCCCATCCACTCATTTGTCCCCTCTGTCTCCTTCAAGGGACAGCTTTGCAGCTGCAGCACCGGCTCCTCTTCCAGTATCTCCTCTGATGGGTGGGCTGGCTTTCATCTAGGCCTGTGGGGTCTGCACGAGGCTCATCGCTCTCCCGCGTAGGTCACACAATGTTGACTGTCTTCCCCTCTATGGCAGACTTCTTAACTTCCCGGCTCTGCCTTCACTGGCTCCGAGAGGTCCTCCGCCGCAGTATCACTGCTGCCTCATGGTGCAATGTCCGGTGCTCCCACCTAGTTTTCCGCCCTGAGGCACATCTATATCTGGCCTTCGGATTACACTGGCCCAGGTATTCATGCTCCTTGCCAAGATGGCACATGGCACGGGCCGTCCCCAAGTTCTCTCCCTCCACTGTCAGCTTTCTTCGACACAGCCTGGCTCCCCCAAACACTGCTCTGGGGAAGAGGTCTCTGCGATCAGATGTCCTTATTTTTTCAGTTTTTTGGAAGGAATGAAGGATATGAAACAGAATTCCTGTCTGGTGCATCCAGACGCTAAGCTCAGCATGTCCGCATCGAACGGCCTCCTGCCACGCCCTCCTGAAATATACAAGTTTTGTTCAATCAACCTTTCCCCTTGAAAGTGAAGAGAAAAGAGCATTGGCATTTAAAAAAAAACATAATCAACACCTGAAAAATGACATGAGAGGGGAGATTCTCCAATAATCACGCTGGCAAAGTATAAAAGGTGCCCGCCATTTAATACCAAGAATCTATAGTGAAATATACCCAGGAAAACAAAATCCCAATACAAGACATGGTTTCTGATGACACTTTTATGTGGTCTTGTGGTTATGCATCTGCACTTGGAACATGACAACCTGGGTGAAATCATTGACGCCAAGCACTTAAGCAAGTTTGCCAGCATCAAATACAAGCGGGGTAGCTTCTGCCTCTGAAAAAAGTGTGCCCAACGACATGCATCCTCTTCGTGTGCCCTGAAAAGCAACGCGTAGCCACAATAAGGGAAAATGACTTCTTCAGGATTGCAACCTCTTACCACATCCTCGGCATGTATACATGACTCACCCCCATGTTTGGCTTTCAACAGTACTCTGGTTTATAAAGATGACTTAAAAAGTTAAAACAACATAGTACGGTATTTACACAAATATATAAATCCATACAGAAACATGTTAGGCAAAAAGTTTACAATTGTAGCATTATTCACCCACATCTTGAATGGGACAAATACCAGAATGCATTTCAGCTGACGACAAAAAATGGCCTTTGAGTTTTGAAAATGTGCTTTCAATACTTAGACTTATAACAAAAAGTAATGTGTGAAAATGTTACCTGTTTGTGTTTCAATGTTTGACAATTACAGGCTTTATATATGGTGTGATGAAAATATTACGTTCTACCAAAAATAAACGCTTTTTGGTGTCTTAAATATGAGCATCTAAAAATAATGTAGCTAATCTATAACTACTTTGTGTAATATATTTTAAGTGGCCTGGAGAAGGGTGTATATCTAGGCAGCTAACTGGTGCTTTGAGTGCGCTTTTAGAAAAAAAATGACCCTTTGCATTTCTTAACACGGAAACATTGCGAACGTGTTGCCCAAAACAATGGTCTTTTAAATAGGCTATCATTTAAAAATCGATCCGACATTAAAAGATCTGCTAGAAGAAAGAAAGTGATAAGCCATAATTATGGGGCCTGCAGCTTTTGATTGGTCGCTTAGAGGGGCGTATTTGTCTTAACAGTATCACAAGGGCTTGGGAGGTGATACTGTGGCCTCACTCTGACAAACAGAATAGCGTGAATGGTACAAGGAAGCAGTACAGCCCCTCTTCAAAATGATGTGACTTGGTATAGTTGAGGCAGCCCCATGACAGCAGGCTGCACAGACTGCCCATGCCTCGGTCCGGCTCCGCCACCTAATAGCCCAAACTAATGAATGAAAGGCATGCATGTCCAATCCCACTGCCCATCTGAGAATTGTCTCCTCCTTTGCACTTGCCACTTGCTGGCTGCACTACCACTGTTTATTGGCTTTATTATTTATTTATGTATTTATTATCTGTTTTCCCCTGCTCCACACTTTCCACTTCTCCCCCCTTCCATGTACTTTTCCCCTTCCCTTTCCCATGTCACTGGGCCTAGTAAGATTGTTGTTCTGTTCTCCCCTGTTCCCCTCCCTTGCCTCGTCGTGCTCTGAAACACTTGTGTACGAGCGCCAAATAAATACAATATCATATCATATCATAACATAACTGTTTTGTTGGGGTCTAGGCTTTTAGAGAGGAATGGTGCAGACCAGGGGAGAAATTAGGCCGGAACAAGACAACAACTGTCTTGCCGGAGCACCGTTCCATATAGACATGAGGCCCAAATTCCACCCCCTCCAAAGTTGAGGGAGCTCTCTGCCCCCAACTGTCATGAGAAGAGCAGCGCACATCTCCACAGACTGCATCTGAAAGTCGTCCTTTGCTCAACAGCACAAACTTAAACAATGAAACTGTCCAAAGTTGTATATATCTCATGCTTTGCACACATTGTACTGTCAAGGTGACTATTCTGACAGAGGAAATGAGCACCATACCAAGAGTCCTTTGCATACTCAGAAGGAATGTACGTTTGAATTACTAGAACAGACATGTTTGATAAATTGGTGGTCATTCTGATGTTCCCAAAATGCACTTTGTTTTTATGCAAAGCAGCCAGTATCCTATATTAAGGGCATGCACATCATTTGACACTTAGCTCCGCCCCTCAGTCCCACCCACATCACTGGCAATCCAGCTCAGTCTCCATCACTCACAATCCTTTTGCCCCCACAACCTCCCCCACCTCCCCGTGTCCATTTCCAGCACTGGTGCAGACAGCCCAGTTCATGGAGGGGATGAAGGCTATAGGTGGGGGGGGGAGGGGGTTGTCAGGTGTACAGAAACAGTAAAGGGTTATGGAATGGCAAGAAATCAATAGACAAACATGATGGCTATCCCAAAACGTCTGTATTTTTCTTCAACAGTCCAATCCTTTATATGTGACCAGTGAGGAGCAGTGTAACAAACGATTTTAACGTTTTCATTTATGCTTTCGTACTTTATTATGAAAACATCACAACTATGCGTATTAGCAAGTGTAGCCATTCTTTGCCTTTCACTGCAGAGCTACGCATTCCGCCTGCACCCAACTCCTTCCCTAACTCTCTTTCCCAGACACCCCCCCCCCATTTCTGCGTTGACCCTTTCATCCCCGTCCACCGTCGCTCGTGTGTGTCCCCCGCCTCTAGCCCCTTCTCTTTCTCCTCTTCAACATGATGCCCTTCTCCTCGCCCCTCCCTTTCTACGCCGTGCCTTCCACAGACCCATTTCGCCTGCTTCCTTTATTTCCCTGTATGGATTGCGCGGTATTAGCTTTAACAAAACAACACAGCTGCCCCGTTGCACGGAATTGCCACAGCCACCCAAAATCGTGAATAAAATCGAATTCCCAAACTACCTTTAATACACAGCGATACAACGCCAGCCGCTGAACACACTGTATGCCGCTGATACGGGTGCGGCGGAAATGAATGGTTGTTTACAGAGGCATTTCGGTATCCCGCCGCACCCCGTGACAGACAAGCACCTCCGATTTCTACTTACCAGCCGCGGCCGGGGGCACGTATGCTCTATTCCCTCCATGCTTTCAGCGAGAAGGTCATAAGAGGGGCAATTTGGGCAGCCTGTCTCTGACTCAGCGTCAGTGGTGAGCACTGGCATGGCCAGTGGAGACTTCGTAAGGCTATGCGTGCGTTCGCCGTTATTCCTCACACAACCTAGGAAATGTTTTCTGTGCTGGTTTTTTCCCCGCTGTTGCTTTCTCCTTTCCCTTTGAGGAAATAAGGCGTTCGTTCCCTTTTCCGGGAGATGCTGAGACGCAACGCCTGGGGTAATCCCTATAACAACACGATAGCAACAGAGCAGCTGATACGGAAAGGAGCGGTTATTTGCATCATGCCCTCTGGTTGGCTACTGTCATCTTGTAGCCATTCGGCAGCAGTACAGTATGAGCTGTATGGCCAGGAGGGCCGCTTCTGCCACCGCACCGCAGCCTATGGCTGCCTTTCTGTTGTCTTCCTTTCTCCTTGTCCATTAACAATGCGAGACTTTCAAATGTTTCAAAAAGTCCAAAAGGTCCCCCAATCTACATTGTGAATGGAAGAATAAGGCTTGTGGAAACGGTCTCACAGGCTGTAGGTTTAACAGCAAAGGCATATATATTGTTATTTTTAAACGTATTTGTTAGGTTTGCATATAAGAGAGCAAGTTAAAGAGAAATGGGATTGGGAAAGAGACTCCCTTATTTTATTTATTTATTTATTTATTTATTTGCATTTGTAAAGCGCACCTACAGCCCGGAGGCATCGTGGGGCTTGTTAAAGGAATTTTAAAAGAATTTTCAGTAAGCAGGGTTACATGTGACCGAGAGGTCTATTATTTACAGGTACAGTATTCATCACGTATTTTAGAAGACATAAGAAAACAGTTTATCAGTTAGATGAAGAGTTGTGTTTTGAGTGCCTTGCGGAAAGCTAGGTGGTACTGAATCATTCTTAGGTTAGGCGGAAGGGCATTCCACTGTGTGGCTGCTATCGTGGGAAAGCTGGATCCTCCTGCACAGGCCTTTTTGGTTTTAGGCACCAGGATAAGGTTAGAGTACCCCTCCCTAAGAGGTCTTGTGGCAGTGTGTTTGACAATCCTCTGCACAAGGCACGGAGGGGCAGTATCATGGAGGCATTTGTGCGCCAGGGAGAGGGTTTTGAAAATGATTCTCTGTTTAACCGGGAGCCAGTGGACCTGTCTCCTGATTTCTGAGATGTGTTCTTTCCTTGAGGTCCCAGTGGCTGCACTGTGGGCATTGTTTTGCGCTAGTTGCAGTTTAGAGAGGTGTTTGCATGACGTCCCGGATAGTAGGGCGTTGCAATAGTCTAGTCTAGAGCCAATGTTGGCTCTGGCTATGGTGAGGCAGTTCTGTTGTGATAGGAATAGTCAGGCTGCGTTGATGATTGTTGCGTAGTAAACTGATGATGTGGAGATAGCATTCACTTGTCTGTCCATGGTGAGGTTTGAGTCTAGGTATACGCCAACTGTTTTGACATAGTCAGACACCTTGAGGGGTGTGTTGTCAATAGTGAAAGAAGAGTTTTCCTGACTGAGGTTACCCAGGGTAGTGGGTGAGCCGATGAGTAGGAGTTCCATTTTTTTGCTGTTTAGGCAGAGCCAATTGTCAGCCATCCATGATTGGATAGTTGAGTATATAGCCGTGAGATTAGACATGTCAGTTTTGTAATCACCTGTGAGTGGGATTAACACCTGCGTATCATCTGCATAATTGGTGTATGATATGTCCAGGGAATCCAGGATGCTAAACAATGGCCTGGTGAAAAGGTTATAGAGCGTTGGCGCTATGCAGGACCCTTGTGGGACTCCACATTTGAGGAGGCTAAGGGTGGCAGAGGCTGAGACAGAGAACATTTTCATAGCGATGTCTTGGAGAAAGGAGGTGATCCAGTCGCTTGCTTTGGGGGAGAAGTTAGCCGTAGAAGCAAGGTGACGGCACAAAGTGTTGTGGTTGACCAGGTCGAAAGCAGCTGATAAATCGAGGAGCAGGAGTAGTGCAGGTTTGCCTATGTCTCTCATGTCGTCCATTTGGTTCTTTAAATCGAGGAGGGCTGATTCAGTGCCATGTCGTGGGTGGAAGCCTGATTGCCGCAGGCCTAGGAGTTGCTTCTCCTCCAGGTATTTTTGAACTTGCATATAAGCCGCTTTGTCGAGAATTTTTAGCAGGAATGGGACTGTGGTGATAGGCCTGTAGTTCCCGGGAACGGTGGGGTTGAGTGATGGCTTTTTTATTAATGGGCGTACCCAGGCTTCTTTGAGATCTTTGGGAACAAGACCTGACCTGAAGGAAGCATTGATGAAGGCAGTGAGGAAGGGAGCCAAGGAGGGAGCAGAGTCTTTGATGAGTTGGGCTGGACAGGCATCACCTTTGCAATTGAAGGGTTTAATAGATTTGAGCAGGGTAATGGCCTCCAATTCCGTGATGTTTCTAAATTCGAAGGGAGGAGTGGGGTTCAGTGCAGGTGAGGTGGGTGCTTTGCTGTGGTGGCTAGCTATTAGCTTTTCAAGCACTTTTTGGTGGCCAATGATTTTGGACTGAAGGGTGTTGAGCTTGTCTAGCGTTGCTGATTGAATGCTGTTGCACCAATTTGCATCCTTGATGAGCGTAGGAGGGGGGTAGAGGGTTTTTCCAATTCTCTGAAGATAGAGAATATTTCTTTGGAGTTGGATTTGGCGTCATTAATCCTTGTGTTAAATGAGAGGGCTTTGGCTTTGACGACATTGTTTTTATATGGCCTGGAGATGGATTTGAAGGCCTCCCTGTTTGATTCTGAGGGGTTAGCTTTCCAGGTAGAGAGGGCGGATCTTTTTTCTGAGCGTTATTTGAGCAGCTCATTGGAGAACCAAGAGTTGGAGAGCTTGATTTTCTTGGATTTCTTGAGGGCCAGGAGAGCAATGGCGTCTATAGCTTTGGTGATGATGTTTTTGAAGGTGCTAGCGAGAATGTCTGGGTTGTTGGAGGAGGGCGTCTGAAGCGCGGGAACCATAAGGAATAGCACCAGATTTTCTGCTGTGAGTTTACGTGAACTCCTGGCGAGTGCCGCTGGACAAGGGGTGATGGGGACAGAATCCTTTTTCTTGGTGGTGAGGTTGAACTGGATATAGTGGTGGTCGGACCATGGGATAGGGGTATTGGCAGTGACCAGGATGGAGCAATTATGCTGGTTGACCCAATCGAGGGTGCGTCCTTTGTTGTGAGTGGGTGCGAAGTCAAGGGTGGTAAGGGCTTTATTAAGGGCTTTGGCGTGATGGTCTTTAGGGTCATTGAGGGCTAGGTTGAGATCGCCCAGGAATATGATTTGGGAGGTTTTTTTGATATTATCCGATAGGGCGTGGACGAGGGAGTCTTGGAAGTCAGTGCAGGGGTCGGGAGGTCAGTATACATTGTGTATATTGATGGTTCAGGTGTGAGACACGTTGATTTTAAATGGGAGGTAGTCACAATTGAGTCCAAGTTGTCCCTGTTGTCCCGGTGACTCCCTGATGCTAAGGCAATTCTTGGCTATGAGGGCAACACCCCCTCCTCTCTGATTGGTAGGTCTCTCCTGAAGATAGCGTAGTCTGTGGGGATAGCTAAAGAGAGTGCCGGTCCTGAGCTATCATTCGGCCACGTTTCAGTAATTACAAGCATGTCGAGATTGTCTTTGGTGATCAGATCATGAATGTCAAGGGGATGCGCAGGAATAGAACGAGCATTAACTAGCGCACACTTTAGAGTATGGACAGGGTGCTTTGGGGTGGTGCGAGATAGGGGTAGGGCTGTAGTGCGGAGTGGCACGGAGGTGGTGTGTGGCTCAGTGGGGGCAGGAATATTACATGCAGAGTGGTTAGATGGGCATGCAATACCAAGCATTGGCGGTGCAGCAGCATGATGGGGTGGACACATTTCAGTGGGCACATGCAATGCAGCAACATGATTGGGCGCGGGCATTTCAGTGGGCATAGGCAATGCATTAACATGATTAAGTGCAGGCATTTCAGTGGGCATAGGCAATGCATTAACATGATTGGGCGCAGGCATTTCAGTGGGTACATGCAATACAACAACATGATTGGGCACAGGCATTTCAGTGGGTATAGGCAATGCATTAACATGATTGGGCGCAGGCATTTCAGTGGGTACATGCAATACAACAACATGTTTGGGCGCAGGCATTTCAGTGGGTATAGGCAATGCATTAACATGATTGGGCGCAGGCATTTCAGTGGGTACATGCAATACAACAACATGTTTGGGCGCAGGCATTTCAGTGTGCAAAGGCAGTGTAACAACATGATTGCAGGTAGAGTAACTTGTGTGGGTTTTATCGTCCACGCTTTGGCTCTGAGTGTCATTCAAAGTTCCATTAGTGAGTCTTTTGGTGCTGTTACAACGGGCATTATGCTCAGTGGAGAGGGCGTCTCTGAGATTAGTCGGCGTGCCGCGTACATGTTTGCAACGGGGGATGGCTTGTCGCGGACACCTGCTTGCAACTCTGAGGTTGCGGACGCTAGTGGGAGGTGCATAGCAGCGCATCGGAAATGGCAGGATGCGTGTGCAGAGACGGAGGTTTCTATCAGGTAGGAGAGCAGGGTATGTGTAGATTGGGGATTCATTGCGGTTCTGGCTATGCATAGAGATGGGTGAAGGGGACGTATGTGGATGGGGGTGAAGAGCCTTACCTCTTTGCATACGAAATGCGCCATCGAGCGCTGACGGGCAGCGAAGAGCTGCAAAGAGGGATGACAGCCTTTCCTCCTGGCCTTCCCTACGCGGCTTTGCCTCGTGGCAAGCCTCCTCTCCCTTTAAAGCAGGAGAGGAGGTCACGGCGAGGTGTGGGGGCCAATCTGGCTTCTCTGAAGCTGGTGTTGTGGCGGTTGCCGCGGTCATGGGCTTGGCGGCCATTTTAGGAAGTTAACGGCTCTCGTAGTTCGTAATGCTTCTCAGAACAGCTGATTTCTTCGGTGTAGGCATCGGGTGGGTGGGACGCACATGTCGTGCAAGAGTGTAAGACTCCACTGCAGTGCGGGTGTTCCCTCGCAGCGGAGCTGCAAAGAGGGATGATGGCCTTTCCTCCTGGCCTTCCCTATGCGGCTTTGCCTCGCGGCAAGCCTCCTCTCCCTTTAAAGCAGGAGTGGAGGTTGTGGCGAGGTGTGGGGTCCAATCCGGCTTCTCTGAAGCTGGTGTTGTGGCGGTTGCCACGGTCACGGCGGCCATTTTAGGAAGGTAACGGCTCTCGTAGTTCGTAATGCTTTTCAGAACAGCTGATTTCTTCAGTGTAGGCATCGGGTGGGTGGGACGCACATGTCGTGCAGGAGTGTGAGACTCCACTGCAGTGCAGGTGTTCCCTCACAGCGGAGCTGCAAGGAGGGATGACAGCCTTTCCTCCTGGCCTTCCCTAGTTTTAGTTGTTTCTTCAACAAATATGTAGGATTGCTATTGCCTGATTGCTTATGATAAACTCCATTAACCATGAACATTCTGGCATTTGAGCTAGTCCCACTATGTAAAAGAATAACGTTGTCCTGCGCTTGGTAACCAATGATAACCAATGTGCTGCCCACATTATCGACCTGGGGTTTGGGCGCAGGGGGATGCTGTTATGACTGTCCCAACCTCACCGGGATTTTAAACCCACACACCCAGCATCAACCTGTCCCAAAGCTAAGGTGAGCACATTGCACTTGAGCTATGCCCTCCTGGCTACACCTTGTTGCTAATGACGAGATAGGATTGTGAGTGCGGTGACAAGGGGGGGGGGGCCTAGTGCATAGAAAGCTGCCACACCTCCTGTGTCAGCAACAGGCTGGTCCTAAAAATGGCCAAATACCCAGGTTCACTCAAACATAATGTGTATTGGCTTGCTGAGGGTCAGAGACCAGCCTAAACCAGTCAAAACCACAATACAGAGTGCCCATGTTTGGCCATTTTAGACCTGCCTTGTGGTTTCCACAAAGAAAATGCCCCCAAAATGGCTTTGACTAGGACTTAGAAAAATGCATTAGTACCCCGATGGCTACCAAAAATTGTACGTTGGGCTACTCATGTGGTAAAACTGACTGCACTCCTCATGAAGCCAAAACATAATTACAGCTGCCGCGAGCCGATTCTCTAAAATACATTTCTACTTACAGAATCACTGTAAAACCAGCATGATGGCATTAAATGCCCCCCAGACCTTGGAGGAATATGGGCAACCGAAATAATGTGTACTAAAAAGGGTTGAAGTGGCAGGGGAACTTCAGGAGAAGCCCTTCTGACTGCAAAATAAGTCAGAGAGCCTAGAAAAAGGCAAAAATGTTTAGAGGTCCCATGATATGGCACAGCTGAGCCCCCACCCCTCAGAATGGAATTCTGCTCTCACAGACGCCACGCTGAGAAGCCAATATATGAGTGGTGGGGTTCCCAGCTCGCCCTGATAAGTCAATTCTAAAATGTGTTCTTGAGTCCTTCCTATCTGAATTCTTTCCGTGGGTGGGGGTTGGGGGTGCACTGCACTGTTTTGAGAGTTATCAGTCTACAGTCTTGAGGAAGGCAGGGGAATCAGGAGGATAAAGGTACAATTCTAGCTACCCTTACTAGCGTACAGCAGCAAGATGAGGTCTTGGAGGCAACAGCTCTGAAGAAAAGTGATTAAATATGGGGGACGGAGAATATTATTTTTATCCGAGATTTAGTTTTGAGACATTTCAGAGGAGGCAAGAATTCCAAAAAAGCAAAAGGGCCTCTTCTCAGTTGGAAGGTTCGATGCCTGGGCTGGCATGCTGCCAGGTTCCCAAGGCGTGGAGGCGCAGATATTCCTGGAACAGGTGAGGCGGGTTCAGAGAGGGATATGAGGCAGCAAGGGGACTTCTGGGCTTTTAGTAGAGTTCAGCTCTGCAGCTGGATAGGGGGTACTTTCAAGAGGAGGCTGGAGGTCGGACCTTTTAATTGGTTCCCTGGTTTGAAATGTAAAGGGAAAGGAAATGGAAATAGTGTTACAGTTTGTTGATGATTGTTCAAATATACCTACCTCTTCAAATAAGAATTGAGGGGGAAAGTTCTGTATTATATGTTTTGCATAAAATGATCTCTTAAAAAGATTTTGACCAAAGACAAAACACTAACATCCCACCCAGCAAGGGAAAACACACATGAAGTACAGGCTGGTTGGAAAAACCTTAAGGCATGCTGGATACCTGGCAATTGGTGCACAAGCAAAAAATAGGCACATTATTTTAAATGGTAAAAAATAAAAATAGACTTTGAATAAGTGTTTGTATAGTAGAGAGTAGAGACCTAACCAATCTCTTGGGTCCACAGTAATGCCAGAAGGTCAGGGTTTCTAGGATTTGTAGAATGCCTGGGAATTTCTGACACATAGCCCACGCGTTCTCTCCCATTGACTCATTTTGATAGATAGCTCAACAGCATCAAGCTAGTGTTACTTTGCACATGTTCAAGCTGAGTTTAATGCTTCAAGCTGGCTTGGTGGTACTCGGTTACCTTGTCACGTGTCTTCCAAACAGGTGGCGTGATGGCTGAACTACACCCAGGCTTTGCAGAGAGTGTCTTTGAATCAGGGGATGTGATTGTCTATGGCTCAAGATTGCATAGGAGTAGGTTTGATGTGAATATCTCAAGGATGGGAAGGCAGTTTAATGGGGTCACATAGTAGTGGTATCTTCAAAGTGGTTGGCCCCATTCATCTTGATCGGTTGGTTCAAAGGGGTGAATCAGGCTTGATGGTTCAATCAGTGGATGCTTCATGAAAAGGCATTTTTTCCACACTGGCGTGGCACAGCGCAATGAAATCTAGAAGTCAGTATGCTGAGTGGCAGAAGTGCTTAGAGTCTCCTCCAGAGAGTCACACAGAAATAGTCATCTTCTGCTGATCTCCCTTTAGACTAAAGTGACCTGAGGCCCCACTAGACACTATCTCTCTGCAAATACCCAGATGCCCCGGTTTCTTGTTTCCCCAAGCAGTCAAGTTCCAAGTTTGTCCAGCTGGTGTCCAAAATGTTCCCAAGGATGTTAAGGGAAATGGTTCTCACCCTCTTATCAGCCATCTACACTATTATGAAAGGGAACTTTGAACTGTTAACATCTCCAGCAGGTGACCAACTGGCTGGAAATATCCCACTGCATTTACTGGTTAATCCTTTCAGGGGATTGGTGGCTTCCAATCTTCCTAGTAGGATCCAATGGGTAAATCTCCCTAGTGAAGTGGCCGCCCACTTTTGCAGTTTCCCAGAGGGAAATCCTGCTAGTGGAGTCAGTGTGGAACTGCGTGGAACAGAAACTAAGCATTCTGTGAGTTTACAAAACGAAGGTGGAAGGGATCTTTCCTGTCCTTGTGCTCTCAAGCTGTCTTAGCTCCACCCACATTCTTCCTCCTTATGGTCACGTGTACCGAGTAATAACTGAGTACTATTCACTAACTTTTGTAACCCCACTTGGTGGGTACAGGAAAGTAGAAACTGCTCTCCATAGTAGTCCATGTGCACATTTTATTCCTGAATGTTGGTCTGAACACCTAGCAGCTGCTTGTGCATTAGTAGAATGTGTACATCGACACGTTTACTTGTGTTTCTATACATGGATGTCAGTAATCCAACTATGCAGCCCATGGTCCGGCAGACTCACCAAACTAGTAACACTAGGGTTTTATTAAGGTGAGGCTGCTTAGCAGACCCAACTTTCATGCAGAATCCAATCAGCAAGACTCACAGCAAATACATTTCGAAAACACTTTTTTCCAGGCAGAAGGGCATATATGACAATATATTTTCAATAAATTTAAGGTGAAGGTGCTAACACAGACATAGTAGAGGATAGCGATTTGTGAAAAAAGTGTCAGAGAAACAAGTCTATGGCATTTCCATGACAGCCATCTCAACGCAAGCCCAACTCAAAACAACCTTTTCAATGCATAGTACAATTATTTTGAAGCCAGTTTACCTTCTTACCTGAATGTTTTTGTTAGTTTCCATTTTCCCTATGTTATTGAGTACTACATTCAACTCCCTGCATTGAAATGGCTTTCAATTACATTGCAATAAAATAGGTGAATGCCAAAGATGTGCCAGAATAGGGCAAACATCCTTCAGTGGCACTAATGTAGTCCTGAATCACAGGCAAACAAACCAAAATCATATATTTGTTTTCCAAAACCATTCTTCCACTTCATGGACAGAATACACCATGGAAAACATGTTTAACAATCCATGCACACTTCACACAAACTCTACATTCCACAGTCATGCCATAAACGTGTGGTATCTTCTTGGAGTGTTGTGTGCATATAGAACACTGTTAGACAAGTATCCGCTTTCCCACGAAAATAAAGAATGCATCTATGGACACTGCACGTAGGACGTTTGAGCAGATCAGACATGAATCAATCATGCTTGATTAGAGATAAAGTGTAAGTATATTTGCCGTAGCCTAATGGTAGAGTTGTGAGAATTAACTAAAGTACTAATTTCGCTGGAGAGGATTCAGTAGGTAATCTCCATGATCCAGCAGTGGATTCAAGTTTGTTGACATGGATTATGTTTGCTGTATTGCCAGTGTAATGGTGTAGCACCTGCATGAGGTTTCTCTTTAATGTGCAAATGATTTATTGTATAGTTCTTACAGAGGAGATTCGATGATGGCTCAGAGTCACTCTCGTTTTTTGATATCCACAGTTTGTAAATCTGGTTATATTTGGCTATGCATTGCTCTTTATAAAAAAAATCTATATATTATAGATGACCTATTCCATATTAAAACCATTGCACTTCCTAACCACATCTGGTTTTGGGTGTAATGTTTCTTTTTAATACAAAATGTGTATATTGTCGGAGGGACATAATTCATATCTTTTCCATGAGGAAAGATACATTTGATTTAGTTTTAAATGATAAGCAGGCTTCTGTCTAAGAATACATTTGAGATTGTGTTGTGATATACTGATTCATTTGTTTTGTTGGCTAAATATATAAATACACAGAATAAATGCACCCAGTCTGAATTTTGATTTGTTGTATAGTCCGCCTTCTCCACTTCCATGATCCTGTGTGACAGCAGAAGGATAGACATGTTAATGCGAGTAAGACTGAGATTCTCCTCATCAGCACATATGCGCCCTCCTTTCCTGTCACTCTCTGGCTGGCCTCTCTTGGCCCTCTTCCTGCTCCCACCTGTGAGGCTAAAAACCTCGGGGCCATCTTTGACTCCAAACACTCCTTCTCTCCTCACATCTCTGACGTCTCTAAGAAGTCACATTACCAGCTACACCTCTTCAGAGGTATTCTTACTTTCCTCTCCTTCCCCCAGAAGCTCACTGTCTAGAAGAGCTCTGGTTGTCTCTAGGCTGGACTACTGCAACAACCTCTTTCTAAATCTGCCTGCGTCTACTCTCTGCCCTCTGCAACTCATCCAAAACAGTACTGCGAGTCTTGTCCTTGGCTTCAAGCCCAGGGATTGTATCTCTCCAGGAATTAAATATCTGCACTGGCTCCCAGTGACTGTGAGGATTAAGTCCAAAGCCCTATACATTATCCACAAGGCCTTCTGGGCCCTCAATACCTTCAACTCTCTCTTCCTAAATATCTTCCTTCTTGAGCTCTTCGCTCATCCGCCTCCAACTCCCTCAGGGTCAGTCGCTTCTCCAAGCAACGAGTTGTGGTCGATCTCTTTCTTCGGCTGGGGCCTTCTGGAACAGCCTCCCTGCCTCTCTGAAAATTAAGGAGAACCATCTCTGGTTCCAGAAGCACCTCAAGACCTTCCTCTTTGCTTCTGCTTTCTCTCCTCCTCTCTCCTGCTGAACTCCTGGGTGAAACTGAAACTGCACTGGTCACCTAGCTACCCTCTGTTCTCAGTCCCAGGTCCCCTCCCCACCAGTTGCACACCTGCACTGCCCCCGTGGCAACCCTTGCACTCTGCGGCTGTTTCTGTATCCTTACTGCCCCCTACCAGCACTTGACACCTGACGTCCGCACTTACCCTTGCACTTGCCACCAGCGGGCCGCACTTCTTATTTATTGTTTGTTTCTATTTATTTTCTGCTTATCCTATGTACTGCACTTCCTCTCTCCTTTCCCCCTCGCACTTTTCCCCTTAGACGCCTGCCCTGCACTTGCGCGATCTCAATGTCACCTGGTCTAGTAAAATCGTTGTCTCTGTCTTCCCTTTGTTCCCCTCCCTTGCCTCGTCGTGCCTTCAAACACTTGTGTATAGGCGCGTTATAAACCATATAATATATTTTACAAAATGTAATGCAAAATATAAAACACCATACAATATGAGATCACCTCTTATATTTTATTTATTTATGGTTTTTGTATAGACTGCACACTGCCTTTATGCTGCTTCAGGGCACTTTCACCAGGGGCAGGATACAGAGGATGGTACTGTAGTTTTACAAAAATGATAATTCCCTTCAGGGACGTTAGGCCAAGCCCAAGTGATTTGCTTCATAAAAAATATAGGGTTTACGTCTTTTATGGCATCCGGTAGTGATGGTCCGTTTTATTATGCCTTTTGCTTGTTGTGTACTTTCACTAAAGTATTTGCATCTCTTTGGAAGGAGAGATAGTCACTTTTGGTAGGATGACCTTATTCAAATGGTTGTTATCTTAGGCTAGAAACATTTTTCTTAGGAAGTGAGCTGCAAGTCCAGTGGTTTGTAGGACAGAGGTTTTGAATTCACGCTGTCTTTGAACAGTAGCCAATGCATTGATTTTAAACCTGTTATGTGATCAGAATGATTCAAGCCCAGAGTGATATGGAAGGAATGAGGTTGTACTCTTTGGTGTTTGACTAGGGACTTGGTTGGAATGATTCCCTACACGCACTTCACTAGACAATGTAAGATAAAGAGCCATTGTGGGGAATGGCCATAAATTTAGCTGTAAAGCCACAGTGAATTCCACTGCAATAGTAAATATGAGATACATCACTGCTAGAACAATCTACTGGTATATTGTCAAAAGTGGCAGTGTCCCATGTAGGGAACAATGGTCAAAGGTTGCATTTTTGATAACATTGTTACCTGTGGCAAAAATGTTAACTTACTGTTGAAGATGATTGCATGTCTCGGATCATCTCAGAGGGAATGAAATTGTGGATCTATCGAAGAGGTTTAGGGTAATGGAAAAGTAATGGGATTTTCACATCCAACAACCAAGATTGACGTTTGGAAGCATTGCAGGGGAAATAATTTAGTTTGACCCCTTGATGAACATTGGTAAAACTGTCCACTATCTGGTTGTGATCTCTCAGACCTTCTGAGATTCCTATAGTAAGCTGAGTCCTACCAAGATACAGGTGTTTACCAATGTTGCATCTGTCAAACACATTTGTGATAGGTGCAAAACGGACAGTGAGAAAGGTCCAAGACGATCCTTGGACACACTGCAGGATGCATTGATTATCGTCGGGAGAAAAAGGCTGGACTTAACCGGATGGATGCAGCTTTCAGGAAAACTGGAACCAGAGCAGGACTGCCCCTCTGAAACTTGTTGATGCCTTAAGGCAGCTGAGGAAGGTACCATGTGCCACTGTATTGAAGGGGACAATGCAAACGAATGCCCATGCATAGTGCATGTCCATGGAGGTAATTCATTCTGCCCTGATGTTCTTGAGGGCTGTTTCAGTCTTCACATAGGCCAAAACCCCAATTTGGAAGTCACTTAGCATGAACTGTCAGAAGAGTTTTGCCTATCAGAAGGGGAGAGGTTTGCAACACTAAGATGAATCCATTAGGTGGAGTAATGGAAAACATGTCTTTTGTCACGTCCCTAGGAGTTCCCGTTGATCCCGATGTCACTCCCCAGAATCCCAGACCCCACACCTCCAATATTCCCCATCCGTAGGCTAGGATCCGGGACCCACCACTGCCTTCTTCCCGTGTTCCGGGACGGCAGCGCCAACGGCCAACCCACCACCGCGGACGCCCGCTCCATTGGTGTATCCCATGGCGGCTGAGGCATCGGCCACGTTTCCTGCTTCCGCGTCACGTGGCTAATATCTCCCGTTCACGTGTAACAACAATACAATCACGTGATGCGGGTTCGGACCACGGGATGCGGTTTCGGACCACGTGACCGGAAAACAAACGTAGCGCCATTATTTAAACGCTCGAATACGAGTGTTCAGCACTTCACAGCTGCTCTAGTGACTACTGTTTGGCGTTACGTTCATCTTTTGCTCTCTTGGAATTCGATCTTGGATTGTTTTTGGATTGCCCTGTGTTCTGGATCTTGGATATTGGAACTCTGGTTACGAATCACGGACTGCCTTTGGTCTTCCATTCTGATACTCGTCTTGGTTTTGTTTTTCTGGACTTCTTGCTGGATTTCATCCACAGATGGGCCCGGTGCCTACTCCACCTACCTTCTGTGAAGGAACAATCTGCATCAAAGGCAAGACTCTGGTGGGTCCCGGAACTCCTCACTAGGTTCACCTGAACTACGTCTATCAGCCATTGGTAAGACCATTCCTTTCTTGCTGTTTGGTTTGTGATTATTGTTGTGGCTAGTTACTTAACCGGTGTTTATTTTCAGTGGCCCAGGGGTTCCCAGAAGTCTGTGGCTCCGGAAGACCATCTCTCACCTGTGGACTCAAGGGCTGTACAGAGAGTGACATTTGTAGTCTCCTTGTGCGGCACTTGTGGACGGAGTTATCCTCGTTCTACACGACAGTCAAGATAACACAGACTGTGAAGCCACCCTGTCGTGTAGGTGATGGAGGGGGCTGCGGAAGGCCCCTTGACTACTATGGTTCAAGCCATAACTGTATTACGTGCAGACATAGCCGCAGCAAACACTGCCATTCACCAACGGTTAGACTACCTCCAGAGTATCAGACACCCCCTGCCTCCTGATTTGGAATTTGGAGGTGCTTCTTCTGCCCCACCAATAGCTCCCCCTCCGGTTCCATTCCCTCAGACCCCCACGCCCATAGTACTTCCCACTCCTTATCCTTTGGCCGCCCCGGAGAGGTATCATGGGGACCCAAGCAAGTTTAGGACGTTCATTAATCAGTGCAAACTGCACTTTATGTGTAGACCCCAGGCCTTCATAGATTCAGCTGCAAAAGCTGCCTTTACCCTATCACATTTGGCAGGCATAGCTGCCACTTGGGCTAATCCCCTCATGGAAAGCAACAGTCCGGTGCTTTATGATTTCGACTTGTTGATCACAGAGATGGCCCGAGTATTTGACACCCGCCATAAGGTGCAGTCCCGAGATTTGGAACTATTAGATCTGGAACAGGTTAGGGGGTCTTTGATTGAGTACATTACCAAGTTCAACCAACTTTCAGCAGAAACTGCATGGCCTGAAAGTAAAAAGGCCGTTGTTTTTTTACAGGGGTCTAAACAATGTCATGAAAGACGCACTTGCCGTAGTCCCTGCTTTACCCACGGCATACCATGATCTGGTGGATCTGGCTTTACAGGTGGATGCTAGACGTTCAGAACGCAGAGCCGAGGCCGGTTTTGCTTCCGCATCAGTACCATCTTCCACCTCTCCTGCCTCCAGCTCCAATCAGGAACCTATGCAGGTGGGGGGCATACGTAGTCCAATCACACCATCAGAGAGGGAGCGCAGGAGGGTGGAAAATGCATGCTATTACTGTGGTCTGACTGGCCATTATGTTAAGGAATGCCCCCGCCGGCCTAAATTGAAAACGCCGGGTTTTCGGAATGCTCGACCCTAGATCCGGAGACTGGGTCCAGCACTGTCCCTCTCACTCCGGACCCGATACCTGCCTTTGGCCGTATCCGGCCCATACATTTACAGGCCAAGCTCCTGCCCTCACCCAGTTTTTCACACCCAGTCACGATCATCCTTGACTCCGGGGCTACGGGTAATTACATAGACATCACGCTTGCCCACACCCTCAACTTGCCCCTTGTGACTAAGACCAGGCCGGAACCCGTTCAGGCGGTGGATGGCACATCCCTGATATCCGGGCCCATTAAACAGCAGACGGCTCCTACGCTTCTTACAATTCAAGACCCACACAAAGAAACCATAAGTTTCAACCTCATTGCCATGCCCCAGTTCGGCCTAATATTGGGGATCCCCTGGCTCCATGAGCATAATCCACTGATAAATTGGAAGACGGGTTCAGTTCACTTTGAGTCAGAGTTGTGCCAATGCTTCTGTCTTCCTGCAAACACCAACGATCACACTCCTGCTCAAGCCCTAGGGGCTATAGCCCATTTAACCATAGAAGACACTATGAGTTCTCCAACAGAACACCACATGGTGGGACTGATTTCCGCACTCATTCCCACTCAATACCAGGATTTTGCAGGCATATTCGACCATGGTTCTTCCGAAGTGCTTCCTCCACACCGTCCCTACGATTGCCCAATTGATCTGATACCGGACAGTACAGTACCCGCGGGCCGGATTTATTCCCTGACCGCTACTGAAGAGATAGCACTTAAGGAGTATATCCAAAAGTCCCTCCGACTAGGCCATATCCGTCCATCTACCTCGCCTGCAGCACCCGGACCCAGAATTGCCATTCATCGTGTAGGCTGACTCTTCCTCCTTTGCCTTGGGGGCGGTCTTGTCACAAGTCTGTCCCACTACCGGTCGGCTTCACCCCATGGCCTTTCACTCCTGCAAATTCACGGACGCAGAATCCCATTACACAGTGACCGAAAAAGAATTGTTGGCAGTCATGGACGCGTTCCGTGTTTGGCGACACCACCTCTTGGGTGCTAAATATCAGGTCACCGTGTACACTGATAACCAAAATCTGCAGGATCTGTCCTCTCTAAAGTGCATTAACAGTAGACAGGTCAGATGGCATTTGTTTTTTGCAGCCTTTGACTTTGTTATCAAACATCGCTCAGGTTCGGCTCACGGGAAGGCCGATGCTCTTTCTCGTTCTCCTGGGGGAGTCACCCTAATGAAATATCCCGACACTCTCCTGGACTGCGGCAAGGTGGTTTGTATATGTACCCCGTCACCGCCTTTGCTGGAAGCTGTTCGGGATTGGGTCTCCCTGCATCCTGACCAACTATCGGAGTGGGATCTCACACTTCATGACGGGTTACCGTTTATTGCCGATCGACTTTTTCTGCCCACTACCGAAACCCGTAACCTAGCCCTTGCATGGTCTCATGATGCCCCTATACATGGACACCCCGGTGAGAAACGTACTCTAACGCTGTTGAAACGCTGGTGCTGGTGGCCCTCTATGAAAGGGGACGTAGAGTGCTATGTTAATACTTGTGGAGTGTGTGCGCAATGTAAACACCGCAGAGGTCGCCCTGTTGGTCTCCTGCTTCCATTACCTGTTCCCCCCAGGCCCTGGCACACTGTTACTATGGATTTCATCACCGATCTGCCCCGGATCCAGGGGTTTGACACTCTGTGGGTGGTCATCGATTCCTTCTCTAAAATGGCTCGTTTTATCCCCTGCAAGGGTGTTCCCTCCGCTCCAGCACTAGCCAGACTGTTCTTTGAAGGGGTTTTCTGTCTCTTTGGTTTACCCACGGTCATTGTCTCGGCTAGGGGTCCCCAATTCATGTCACGCTTTTGACGTGCTTTGACCAAACTGCTTGGCATTGATGTACATTTCTCTTCAGGGGGGGTGTTATGTCATAAATCACACATCCCCTTTTGACATAAAGGATTCAAGAGAAGGATTATGCTCAGTGTGACTAAGGCAAGGGAACGTATAATAGAATCTGTCCAATCCAAAATGGATTCTTATTCCAATTCAATTTGACAATTTCATGCATGTGTGTCATGCCTGCGAATCCGGGCCAACCCAGTACATCTGCTTCCACACCTGTTGTTACACTGAGGACTCCCAATAAGCTGTACTAACCTGCCCGCACTGCTCTTAGGACTGCCAGGCCTTTCTACACACACTGGAGAATCTTTGGGAAGCTGCCGGGGAAACGCTTCCATTAATCTTTTCCTTAGGAGCAGGGCACTGCATCCCTCGCGTGCGCTTCTTTCTGTATTGTTTACTATTGTTGCAGCTGTCAGTGACATCACGTGATTCGTTTTGGTACGTGACACGTGATCAACCGTAGTCCGTGAGTGTCACATGATTCCTTATAACGCAACGTTTTCAGAGCAACGGGGCATCTGATCGTTACTGATTACCTCGCGTTCCGGAGCTCTGAAGTTGGAAGTTCCTTCTCTGATGGCTTCAACCTTACCACGTTTTACAGCGGTTATCAGTATTTACTTACTCGCTCCAGTCCTGCCTTGGAGCAGCCTCGCACCGCTTCCCTCAGCAGTCTTTTTCTCCTCCTCAGCCATTATATCGCGGTCTCCAGTGATCCTCTCTTCCTCAGTCCCGCTCCATTTCTGCCTATTAGCAGGCTAGCAGCCATTTCTCCGTGCTCCACAGCGGGCTGATATTATCACTTACCCATTCCAGTTCCGTTAGGAGCAGCCTTCTATATCCACTATTGGCAATCCTCCTTGTATAGTGGTAACTTCTATTCTATCAGCCTATAGCGGTATCTCGACTATCCTGAAACATCTGTTAACTGGAATCACTCTGCAAATCCAGACTATTTCAGACACTCCTACCAAGGGCACTCAAGGGCACTCTTCAGACCATCATTACCTGGAACAGTTTATTCTACTTCTCCATTACACCTTTGTGCTTCAATTCAGGACTCGTGCATTGGACTCATTGGACGCTATCCTGTGTGCACTAACCCGACTCTAGTGCGGCCCTCGTTCCGTCCAGGTTAGTTCCCTCTACTAACTTCCCTCCTTGTCGTTTTTCCTTGGATTACATGCTGACTATTCTGGATTCCATCCGTGACTGTCCTGAAACACAGGTTACTTTATCATTGAAAGACTCTTAGTTACCTTCTTGGTGGTAGGTCAGTTCCTAATATATTTTCCTTCTTTTCCATCAACAGCCTGGTGTATTTTGGTCCTACTCGCCCTTTCCACTAATTACTCCCTTTGGCTGTGTACATTAACTAAGCCAGAGAGTGACATTAGTTGGAAGGACTCACATTGACGTGCGTCGTTCTACCTCCAAGCATTCTATACATCTGGGACGACTCCTTGTGTATCCTTTTACTACCAACTTGTATCCTTTGATTGGTGTAATAGGGATTTGTATACCTGAGTCACAACAATGTGTGACAGCTTAATGCAATACAGTGTATTTGCTTTCCCACGTAAAATCCTCTAGTTGGTATTGATTTCCATATATCTTAACCGGAAAACCTGATTCATCCTCAAAATCCTTGCCCATGGCGCTGATATAAAAACAGTTTGAATTATAATAATATACTTGCAACAAGACTTGTCACTTTTAAGGAACTTTATTTAGAAATTACTTTCTAACATGTCAGACACGTATTTCTTTATTATTAGATACCACAGGTTGCAGCTACAATTTGATAAATGTACAATAGATCAATAGATTGACCATTCACGTAATAATGAGTTGCTTCTTCTGAGTTGTGTGATGTTTAAAACAGAGAATGACCTATTTTATTTTTAATATTCAAAGACATTAGAAGAGTTTTCATAGAATAGTCATGTGTGTAATATAGGGCAACACTGTTTACTCTAAAGTTAAGGTGAAACCTATAATCCATAGAAAAGGCTAAACATTCTATGTCTAATAACTTTTGAGCTGTAAGAAAGCTCAGCACAGAATTCTCCATACAATATATCTGGTCTGGGCACTCCAAAACTGAAAAATGTTGTGCAGATCCATTTAATGGTGCAAAAGATATAAAGGGTAAAAAGGGTGTGTTTTTCACTTTTTGCATTATTTTTCCTATATTGGAAATTGCCAATTTCTGCTCATACACACAGCCCAAACTGCTGGATGGATTTCGTCTAATAGGAAACAGGTTCGGCTTAAAGGGCGAAATAAAATCATTTCTCAAACATTTGGCAAAGACAGAGGGCCCCCATGTACTCACACAGTTATATCTCCCACAATGCATTGCTGGACCCAAGGCCTTTCCACCATTTAGAAGATCAAGATTCAGATCGGGATTCATTTTTGAGTGGCAAAAGAAAATAGTAACTACGTCACAAATGTAAAATATCGAGATGTATCAATAACAGAAAATGCTAGTTAGGGGAAAATAGTGTTTTAAGTTAATTTAGGAAGCAATCCACGTTTTTATTATAAAACCAAATAAATATATTGAGCTTTCACATCACGCTTCATTGTCAGAGACCAGCATCTAAGCACGGGACCAGGATTTAAACCCATGAGGCTAAGCGTTGTCTTGATTCCAATTAACCTAAAATGTATGGATGTGTTTTAGGGGGCTTTTGTTGTTTGGGGGTGTTGGATTTGCTTTTAAAGCTTTCCATTGGTACATGACATTATATAAAAAAGCGTGCAACAGAATATCAAGTGCTGCCAATGCATGTTTTCAGTAGCCTTTGTTGTAATTCAACAAGCTTTTCACTCAACTTAACAGTGAAGACATGTCAAGAGTGAAAATCTCTCCATTACCACACATCCCTCTTCTTTGCCCCATTACCCAATAGTAATCCATGTCATTACCAACACATTCCTCTTTGTAGTCCCAGTAATCTAATAGTAATCCATGTCATTACTCCCACATCCCTCTTCCTCGACACAGTCCTCTACTGCTCCACTACACACTTCCTCATCACAGCCCCCAACTGCCCCACCTCACTAATCCTCATCACATTCCCGCCACCTCACCTCACTCTTCCTCATTAAAATCCTGCAAGACCCACATTTCACTCTTCCTCGTCACAGTCCCCTGCTTTCCCCACTTCACTCTTCCTTATCACAGTACCCCACTACGCAAACCCTACTCTTCTTGGTCACATTCCCCGCTACGCCCACCTCACTCTTCCTCATCAGAGTACTCCACTACCCACCTGACTCTTCCTCATCACAGTCCCCTGCTACCACCACCTAATTCTTCCTCATCACAGTCCTCAGCTGCACACACCTCACGTTCCCCATCACAGTCCCCACTAACCCAAAAGTAATCCATGTCATTACTCACACATCCCTCTTTCTTGTCCCTGTCATTACCCCTGCGCCATGTCATTATCACCACATTGCTCTTCCTTGTCCAAGTACCCCAATAATACTGCATGGCATTTCCCCTGCATCCCACATCCTCTTGCCAGTACCAAATAGTAATCAATATCATTATGCCACATCCCTCTTCCTTGTCCCAGTACCCAATAATAATCCATCTAATTACCACCACATTCTTCTTTGATGTCCCAGTAATCCAATAGTAAACAATGTATTACCCCCACATCAGTTTTCCTCATCCCAGTACCCAATAGTAATCCATGTAATTATCCCCACATCCCTCTTCCTCATCACAGTCCTAAACTGCCCCACTACAGTCTTCCTGGTCACAGTCCCTGACCACCCACATCACACTATTCTTCGTCACAGTTCCCAACTGCCCCACCTCACTATTCCTCGTCACAGTACTCCACTACCCACCTGAATCTTCCTCATCACAGTCCCAGTCTACCACCACTTGATTCTTCCTCGTCACAGTCCCTGCCTGCACACACCTCACTTTCCTCATCACAGTCCCCACTAACCCAAAGGTAATCCATGTAATTACTGCCACATCCCTCTTTCTCATCCCAGTACACAATAGTAATCCATGTCATTACACCCACATCCCTCTTCCTCATTGCAGTTCCCCAAAAGCAATCCATACATTACCCCCACATCTTTCTTCCTCATCCATATATCCATGAGTACTCCGTGTCATTACCCTCACATCCTTCCTCCTCATCCCAGTACCCAATAGTAATCAATGTCATTACCCCCACACCCCTCTTTCTCGCCCCATTGTAATCGAGGCAATTACTTCTGCATCACACTTCCTTGTCCAGGTACCCCACAATAATTCATGTCATTACTCCCACTTCCTCATCGTAGTACCCCAATAGTAATCCATGTTATTCCCACCACGTCCCTCTTCCTTGTCCCGGTACCCAACAGTAATCCATGCCATTACCCACACATCTCTCTTTCTTGTCCTAGTACTCCAATACTTATCCATGCCTTTTCCTCTTCCCAGTAATTCACTAGTAATCTATGTTATTGCCCCCAAAACCCTCTTCCCCATTCCAGTACCCAATAGGAGCTTATGTCATTACCTCCACATCCCTCTTACCCATCCCAGTTCCCCAATAGTAAGCCATATCATTACCCCCACATTCCTCTTCCTCGTCCCAGTACCCAATTGTAAGACATATCATTATCCTCACATCCCTTTTCCTTGTTCCCGTACCCAAATAGTAGTCCATGCCATTATCATTGTTAAGACGGATATCTGAACTCTGTCCTGGAGGCGCAGAGGTTCAGAAGGCCAACCTAGTTTCTTGGAACAGGGTAACTTCTGGACAAGCCAGACCAATCAGGGTAGCGATCGCGGCGGTCAAGACTAGGTCTCAAGAGGGGTGAGGGTGACTGAAAGCCCACAATGAGCAGACAAAGCAAGGACACTTACAAATTACTCCAAACAGGTTTTATATTAAAAATATATACACATTTATTACAAGGCCTTTGTAACATCACAATAAAACTCCAGTAAACCAACACATACCAAACCAATACAATATATATACAAATACAAACGAGTCTAACGAGTTAGACGCACGAAATGTGTAGACCACCTAGATGGGGAGGAAAATAGGCAGTGCGAATAATAATTAGACCAAGTCCGCCTTCAGAGGCACCGCACAGTTTGTTACCACAGCAGGGCAATGGAGCGGCCGTGTGTATTCCAGCCAAATGTACACTCCTCACTTCAGACCTGGGAATGCCAAGTGTACGAATCGTGTGAGAGTGACAAGGACTCGTAATACAACACAACCTGACGGCGGTTATAGAGCAAGACTCCTGGGTAGGCTGGTCAGCCTGCTGAATGGCCCAGAGACACTTCCGAAGGCTTACGTGCAGGAGATGGTGAAGATGCCGAGAATAGTTGTTCCCACTATTCCAAGGATCGAAGTACCAGTACAAGCCTTCTCGTTCGATCCGAGGTAGAAAGGGTTTCACAAAGCGACAGCAGTGCAGAGGAGCAGTCCTTCAGCGGGTCACCAGCGATTCCTCGGTTCAGCCTCATGGTTGCAGGATACTTGGCTCCTGTATTCCTTTGTTCGTTAGAACTCAGGAGATTGATATGGTAGTGGCGTTTCCAGCCCCCTCTTATCCACGGTTCCCTTCACGCCAAAACGGAGGGGAGCCAATGGGAGATCCGCTCATAAAACACTCACACCATCTGTGGACCTTATCACAGACTACGGGGGTCCCAGGCATTCACACCACCCTAGACTCTCTGGCGCCCAGGATGTGTATTGGGACCAGACATCCCAGCCCCCATCCTGGAGGCACACACAGGCCTGTAGAAGCCCGCGAAAGCATCTGTGTTTCGCGGGAAAGTACATGCCCAAATAAGGAAGGCCCCGGGTCGGCTCAACCTGGGGGAGGTGAAGGGGGCAAGATGGTCAGCGGACAGGACAAAGAGCCTCGTGGTCTGGCCATTTTGGGAGCCAGGCCACCATTTTGGGCTAAGCGCGAGAAACGTGCTTAAAACGCCAAAAGGAGCTCAAAAACACAAGAAATGATTGCTGCCACCATTCCCGTCCGTGATTCACTTGCACCGTTCATTTACAATCCAAAGAGAGTATTTAGGGCCTGTAGAAGACTAGAGACCCAATAGAGCAGTAACCTAGCTTACAGTGCCCTCCTGTGCCATGTTGCGCGAAAGCTGCAACATGATAAAAAACTACGGAAAACAACGTTTCCCGGTACTGACTGTCTTAAGGGCATGTCAGATCCCCCGTAAGAATGGAGCGAAAGCCCAGAGGAGTGCGCCAGAAGGCTGCACTTCTCTGGCAAAGTCTAGATCATGGTGAAAACAACAGCAAAAAGTTTAGGGGTTGCCACATGGAAGGAAAATTACCCACAATTAAGAAATCTTTCCTAACAATCATGACATTGCTCTTCCTCAGCCAAGTACACCAATAATACTGGATGCCATTTCCCCTGCATTCCACTTCCTCGTCCCATTACCCCAATAGTAAGCCATGTCAGTATCCCCACATCCCTCGTCCTTGTCCCAGTACCAAATAGTAATCAATATCATTATGCCACATCCCTCTTCCTCATCCCAATATCCAATAGTAATCCATGTCATTACCTCCACATACCTCTTCCTCATCACAGTCCTCCACTTCCCCACTACACTCTTCCTCATCACAGTCCCTAATGGCCCCAGATTTCTATTCCTCGTCACAGTTTCCCACTACCCACACTTCAATAATCCTTGTCACAGTCCACCACTACCCCACCTCACCCTTCCTCATTATAGTCCTCCAGGACCCCATCTCACTCTTCCTTCCTCGTCACAGTCCCCTGCTATCCCCACATCTCTCTTCCTCATCAATATACCCAAGAGTACTCCATGTCATTACCCTCACATCCCTCTTCCTCATCCCAGTATCCAGTAGTAATCCATGTCATTAACCCCACATCCTTCTTCCTCTTCCCCGTACCCTATGGTAATTCATATAATTATCCCCACACCCCTCTTTCTCGTCCTCTTACCCCATAGTAATCCAGGTCATTACTCCTACATTACCCTTCCTTGTCCAGGTACCCTAGAATGATTCATGTCATTATCCCACTTCCCTCTTCCTCGTCGCAGTACCCCAATAGTAATCCATGTCATTCCCACCACAACCCTCTTCCTCATCCCAGTATCCAATAGTAATCCATGCCATTACCCCCACACCCTCTTCCTTGTCCTAGTACTCCAATAGTACTCTCTGCCTCTACTGCCACATCCCTTTTCCTCATCTCAGTAACCTAGTAGGAATTCATATCATTGCCCCCAAAACCCTCTTCCTTGTCCCAGTACCCAATAGTAACCATCTCATTGCCTCGAAATCCCAATTCCCTGTCCCAGTTCCCCAATAGTAAGCCATATCATTACCCACACATCCCTCTTCCCCTTCCCAGTACCCCAATAATAATCCATATCACTACCCCTACATCCCGCTCCCTCATCCCAGTAACCCAATAGTAATCCATATCCTTACCCTCACAACCCTCTTCCTGATCCCAGTCCCCAATAGTAAGCCATGTCATTACCCCACACTCCTCTTTCACACAGGTACCACAATAGTATTTCAAGTCACTACCCCCACATCCCTCTTCCTTGTCCCAGAACTCAATTGTAATCCATGTCATTACCACCATATTCCTCTTTCATGTCCCATTATCCAGTAGTAATCCATCACATTACCCCCCACATCCTTGTCTCGGTTCCCAATAGTAATCCATGTCATTTACCCCACATCCCTCTTTAGTGTCCCAGTACCCCAATAATAATCCATGTCATTACCCCCAAAGCCTTCTTTCTCATTGCAGTACGCTCTTGTTTTGTTAATGGAGGCCGTAACCCTCCAATCTGCATGGTTTCTACAGCATTTTCAGGTACACGGGGTGTGTTTTCCCTTGGTCGAACATACACGGTCGGAGGGTCCGCTTTAGACCGGTCTGCCTTTCGGTCCTGCAACCGGTGGTCTAGCTGCACGACCAGATTTATGAATTCTGCACAGTCTCTGGGTAGATTAACCACCTGGGCTAAGACGTCCTTTAATTCGCCTCGTAAGCCTCGATTGAATAACGTGGTTCTTTTGTTTTCTGGCCACCTAGCTTAGGCAACCAGTTTGTTGAAGGTAGCAATGTACGTTAACAAGTCCTGATTCCCCTGTCGGAGGGACAAGAGTTCATTGTCTACTGCTTGTTCCTGGGTATGGCGAGCAAAACGTTTTTCCATTTCTCTCTGGAACCCCCCAAAGTCATGTAATAGAGGATCGTCATGGGTTACCAACGGCACCGACCAATCTGCTGCACTACCACTCAGGTATGATAAGACAAAAGCTACCCGAGCTTGGTCGTTTGGAAATGCTCCAGGCCTACAAAGAAAATGAAGGCGGCACTGATTGATGAATGCTGCATACTTCCATGGGTCGCCTGAGAACCTTTCTGGTGGTGCCAGGGGCACTGTTCCAAGTAACGTGATCTGTACCATAGTGGGTGGTATGGCAGGGTTTTGCATCGTTGGATTGCTTCCAGGTAGAGGCGTCTGTCCTGCCTGTGATTGCAAGTATTGCCTGCTAATCTCTTCAGTGCGTTCTTTGGTCACTATTAGGTCTCTCCGGAGGGCATTAGTCTCTTGTCGGGCAGAATGAACCTCAGCACGAAGCTCTCATAGTAATTGGGCCAATTGGTCCATTTCTGATGTCTCCATGGCGCTCAGGTGGATTTGTTATGGTAGGCTTTGTGTTCTGTTACGCTCACCTGGTATCCACCGGGACACCACCCAGCCGAGTTACTCGCTGGTATGCTTCTCAGCTTTGCCCTGATGTGGTCTGCGGGGAAGGTTCTGCCTGAAAGTACAGGAGGACTGTGTTCAAGACTGACCGACTGGGGTAAGTATCATCCCTCCACACCCGTATGCTTTCAGTCCCTCAGCGCCCTCTTCTCACCTTGTGGTAGAATTAGGCGTGCTCTCCGTCCTGCCTTCTTTGCAGGGGCGCGTTGTCTTTCATGGGCAAGTGCGGTCCAGTTACTTCACTGACGCCGGCCTATTTGATATTGTTCAGGTAGGTCTTATTGCTGTTCTTTAGTTTTGTTTCTATCCTGCATGCCTTTCTTTGTTTAAAATGTCTCCTTTTTCTCCCTTAGGTATGCAGAGCTTCAGCGCAGCGAACTGGCTTGGTTGAGCCCCGCTGGTAAATGATGTCGCATTAAGAGTGCTATGATGCGGTAAGTAAGCACTATGCGCAGCGCTGCGAAGTCTTGCCTTTGCTAACCTGTGTTTTCCTTCCTTGTAGGTCGTGGTGTTCTTCAGCGCGAATGGAATGTCCGGAGTGGTGCCAGCCGAGAGGCGACCAGCCAGGTAAGCCTTTTGAGCAGTTTGTAATTTGTAAATGTCTCTAAAGCTTTCTTTAATGTTGCCTCTTTCTTACTCTTTCAGGTCGTTCTGTCCGGGAGGCGTGCAGTTTCGAGGAAGCTGTTCTCAGTAGCTGCGAGCGTTTAAAGATGAAGACTGCAGGTAAAATGCTGCTGCTAATGATGTTCCTTTTGTCTCCTTCCAGGTTCTGCTTCTCCGAGGTTCGAGGGAATAGCTGGACACGGTGAGCGTCACGTTGCAAGCTGCAAAGTAACACGAAGCATGTTCTGCAGTCAGGGTGTGGTTTATATAGCCCAGGTAAAGTACTACCAGGAAAAGTAGTTCCAGGCTTGCCACAGCCAAAACACTAGACCGCATAGCTTGGTTCTTAGGGAACCAAGCTATGTGATGCCTCCATGTTGGCTGACAATACAATAAAGTAGTTCCCAAGCACATTGTTGTTCATGGTGTATGAGCCTGGCGCCAAAGGCGCCAGGACTGGCCCCAGGTGGGCTTTTGAAGAGGATGCCAGGCTCTAGAGACCCGAGTTCTGACTCCACCTGGCCAATGGGTTTGCCAGAGGGGGTTTTGGGCGAGGGTCGTGACACTCTCACACCGAATTTCATACACTTAGCATTCCCAGGTCGGAAGTAAAGAGAGAGCGCCCGAACCCAAGTGCACGCGGTTACTGTGTCGCCCAGCCGTGGTGACAAGCTTTGCAGGTGCCTTGGTAATGTGCCCCCCTGTTCCCTGAAGCCTGCTACATTGAAAGTGGCCTGATCCATCCACCAGGAGCGGAGAAATCATCATTGTCCTGTAGGGGAATCATTGCTGTATCTTTGCCGCTGAAAGCCGCAGAGCTGGCAAATGCCGCATTTGAACCTGCAACCGAAGTGTGTTACGCTCACCTGGCTCCCACAGGGGCGTCGATCTGAACTGGACAGCTGCGGTCTCCACCAATGTGATGCGTAGTGCCGAGATGACAGAATGGACTGGCCCACCTAGCTTCGTTTGCTTGACCCGTAGGAGTATTCTTCTGCAAATGGAGAAAGGGAATTAACCACCCGTGGAGTTGAGCGTTAACCCCCACCCCCGCTGTTCTCCCCACTGATCACCTTTAATGTCCCCTCTTATAGTCTCACCTGATGGTTTGGAAAGATGAGCTCTCCATCCTGCATTGAGCGCAGGGGCGCGTAGATAACCAGTTGCTTCACTGGTTCGAAGGAATAGGTGAGTTCCAGAACAATATTGACTCTGAGATTTCCGGCAAGACGCCGTAGGTATATAGTTCGTAAGAGTTCAAATGCCTGACTTTCACTCTTGTCCGATTCCTTGCAGGTTGCAGCTTGACCCTAGCAAAGAGTTCCTCGTGTAAACCGGTAACATTCAGGTAAGGATTTGTATTATCCAACACAGTTCGATAAAATAATGTCAGTATGTAACCTGTTGCTTTCTCCCTTATTCAGGTGCTGAGAGAAATGATGAAGTCTCAGGGAATAATGCCTCTGGCGGTAAAATGAGGTAAGTCTATTGTGGTGAGGAGGATTCCCCTTGTTTGTCCCTTTGTTTCACCTTGCTGTCCTTTTGTTTCCCGTTAGGGGCCGGGGTACGGCGAAGATGCGGTGGAGGCTGCGCCAACCCGTGAAGAGGAATAGTACCCCTTGCGGTAAAATCAGGTAAGTCTATGGGGGGTAACTAATATTGCCTCTGTTTATTCCCTTGGCTCACCTTGCTGTTCTTGTGTTCCCCTTAGGTGCCGGAGTGCGGCGGGAACATGTAGAAGGATGCGGTGAATAGTGAAGATGCTGCGAAGGCCGGTGAGTTCAGCGCGGCGCTGCAGCAGGCGAGGCGATGCGCATAAAATAACTTCTTTCTTCCAGCTCGAAGGCGCGGTGGATCGGGAATTCAGGTAAGGATCAAAAGTATTGCTCTTGTTCTAACCTTTTCTCCTTCTTTCTCCCTTTTTCTAGGAGCTCCAGACTCGAGGCGGCGTGGCAGAAGACTGGATGCAGACTTGCAGGCATGGTGAGCGTTACGCTGCTGGATGCAGAATAACGCGAAGCGTGTGCTGCTCTTCGGGCGTGGTTTAAATAGCCTCCAAAGTAGTCCCAGGTAAGTATTCCTCCCCAACCTCACCCGAGTAAAAAATAGTCCCTGGGTAAAGTAGTCCCTTCCAAGCCTCTTTTGGCTTGGAGCTCCGCAGCATGGTCTGCATCAGGTAAGTTTGCAGCATGGTCTGCATCAAGTAAGTTTTAATCTATGAGCCTGGCGCCTATGGCGCCAGGACTGACTCTCCATATGAGCCTGGCGCCATAGACGCCAGGACTGCACCCAAATGGCTCCTAACAGGGGTTGTTGGGCTTGTTTGGAATAACTTGATGCCTGCTTCCGGGGCTGCTGGACTTGATCTGGATCCCCGGGGGTAGGCATCATGACAAGTGGACTTGACTGCCGAAGTTTGGTCCGGAGTGTGCAGGGGGTTGGTCAGTACTTGCAACCCTTACCGGTGGCCACTCGCCATCCATCCATTTTTACACACAAGTGTCCCTCCGTTTTCACCCATTTCTACTACCTCGTGCACCAACATTACAAGTATATATGAGCAATAGGCTCCACTCTTCTTAAGGACCGGACTGCCTTTCAGTTAGGATTGTGATTACTGCAGAATTGCCTAAAGACTCTTTGCACTGCCTACTTCCTTCCCTTTTTAGGTTGTGGACCCATTCGGTGCATTGAACCCTTTAGGTCACTTGGTCTTGTATATATGTATTGTAGTAGGATTGTGTTGGTTTAAAGGTATTACTGTGATTACTACTTTGTGCTGAACTTCAAAGGCCTTGAATAAATGTACTTATATTTTTAATAGAGATATACCTGTCTGGGAGTGATTTGTAAGTGTTCTTTACTCTGTGTGCTCATTGAGGTTTTTCAATCACTCTCACCAGTCCTGAAACCTAGTCTTGACTGCCGCCAATGCTACCTTGATTGGTCTGGCTTGTCCAGACGGTTGCCCTGTTCCAAGAAACTAGGCTGGCCTTCTGAACCTCTGCCCACCAGGTCAGAGTTCAGAAATCATCTTAACAAATTGGTGGCAGATGTGGAATAGGAATGAAGGTATCCAGTGTTGCACACTAGTGAAGGCATTTTAGATTACTCCTACCCAGGACACATAGGGACTTAGTAGTGATAACTCTAAAGGCCATAGACCTATCTAGCCTAATGGAAACAATTACCAATATAACCTTAAATGCTTAAACATCTGAAACATTGTGAATGATGTGCACTGAGAGAGGCTTGCCTGCTCAAGGTACAAAACTGGAAATGATGCAAAGACTTATGGAATGGCAAGAGGTGCAACTCAATGCTATAACCTCTGATGAGAGTGCAGAAGGAGGTAGAGCTGCTTCCACTGACAGAACTGACAGTTCTGTTGCTGCCCTCATTCAAGGTGCCCATGATAACAGGGATGATGTCCTGTCCCAAGTTTCCTCTACCAGCGCTGATGCTGAGGCCATGTTGGAATTCAAGAAGCAAGAGCTGCTGTTTGAGCAGAAGGAGCTTGAATTTCACATAGGTAAGCTGAAGATATAGCAGGTAGAAAAAAGAAGGACAGGGATTACCAGTTGGAACTGGGGGAGGGTCATGTTTCCAATTGATCCAAGGCGTCGGGGCATGGGTCTGGGTCCTCCTCTAATCCAAGATTTCCTAAAGATCTGCTCAGTTTGTATGATGAGAAGAATGACATTATGGAGTGGTTGAATGCATTTGAGTATGCATGTGAAGTTCAAGAGGTTGTAAATGCTGATAAAATTGCATGGTTGATCAACAGACTACCACATTCTGGCTGCAATGCCATTATGGAGATGTCAAAAGCTGAAAGAGTAGATTTGGCAATGTGGAAGCAAACTCTCATCTTAAATTTTGGGAAGAATCCTGCCCAATACTTGAAGAGGTTCAGAGAGTACAAGAAGAAAGAAGGCAGTACTTGGGTGTCATATGTGACTGATTCTTTAAAGAACTTGACTGGCTGGGTTGAAGGCTATATGGTCTCCACCTTTGAGGGTATGATATGTCTTGTCATGCTTGAACATATTTTTGCATCTTGTTCCCCTGAGCTTAAGCAGCATTTGACAGATTCAAAGGAGTCATATCCTAAGAAGCTGGCCATATCAGCAGATTTGTGGATGTCACATAGAGTGTCCCATAAGGACAATATTCATCCTGGTAAGCAGGGGGAGGGGATAAAGTCCAAAAGTAAGGAGGGTGGGGAGTCCCACAAATCTTCCTCCCAAAAGAGCCACAAAAAGAAATTTAAGGGTAAGTCACAGGAAAATGCACAAGGTAATGGAATTTATCCTTCCAAGCAGAACTCTGGTTACAATAAGCCTCCCTATGTCCCAAGACCCAGTGGATCTTGTTTGGCTTGTGGAGCAAGTGACCATGTGAAGGGGAACCCCAGATGTAAGGTCAAAACCTTGGGGGTCCACTCTGCAAATCTGGCCTTCTCCTCTTATGAGGAGTAAGAGATCACAGGGGCATCCTTCTCTTCAAACTCTTTCCTCAGTGGGATAGAATGTGAGGTAGTTTTAGTTTCCCTGGGTTCCTGGGAGCCTAAAGTCTCAGAGGCTTATGCTTGAATTCCTGATAATATCAAACACTATTTTAAAGACAGTGTGCTAGTCAATGTAGTTGACACTCCTGCCTTTAGGGATAGTGGGTGCAGCAGAAATGTAGTGGATTCTACCTTAGTAGACCCAGAGGAAGTTGCCAGAGCTCCTCTGTTACCCACTAAATTAGCTGATGGTCTATCTCTTAAGTTCCCAGTTATGCCTGTAAATCTTACTATATGGTACAGTAGTCAGGATTCCAGGGAGCATTCCGAGGGATGTCCCAGGAAATGTCCTTCTGGGGAATGCTCTCAGAGCTTTATGGCGTATGGGTGACACAGCAGAGAGATCATGCACAAGGTCATAAACAAGGGTTGCATTAGATAAGTCCAATGCCAAGTTTAAGCCAAAGGGGAAACCGAAGGTTAAAGGAGCCAAGAAAGACAAAAGAGGGAAAGAACATATTCCCCCTAGCTCACCTACCACTGAGGTGGAGGTATTTAGTCAAACACCAGAACCTGATGAGGAAGAGGTGTTGCCTGAAATCCTCAATCCCAATGACCATCATGAACTACAGAGTTTGTTAGTAGAAGGTGGTCCTGGCAGGGTTGAGTTCAGTAAGGTCCAACGTGAGTGCCCATCTTTGGAAGGCCTAGGGAAACAGGCCTGCTCCCAGCTTGAGGGTGAACCTCCTGGGAAGCATAGGATTTATTGGGAAGGTGGGCTCCTCTACGGTGAGCCTACAGAGTGTACATAAGGAGACCATAGGTGGTTGGTGGTTCCCCTTGCTGTAAGACCCTTCCTCTTGCAGTTGGCACATGGAGTCACCCTTGCTTGTCACCTTGGCATCAAGAGAACCAAGCAAAGGTTATCCATGCAATTCTACTGGCCCAAGATGGGGGCAGGAGTTGTGCCACATGCCAGTTATCTGGAAAAAGTGGCACAACAATCCAAGCTCAATTGGTACCACTCCCAGTGGTGGGGTGCCATTTATGAGGGTAGGGATTGACATTGTTGGTCCCCTTGACCCCAAACATCCCCTGGCAGCAGGTTTATCCTGGTGCTGGTCGACCATTCCTCCAGGTACCTTGAGGACATCCCATTGAAGACTGTGACTGCCAGCTCAGTTGCAAAAGCTTTACTTGGCATATTTACTAGGGTTTGCTTCCCTAAAGAAGGTGTGTCTGGTAGGGGCAGCAACTTTATGTCAAAGTATATGCAGGCCATGTGGGAAGATGGTGGTGTCACCTATAGGTTTTTATCTGCATACCACCCACAAACCAATGGTATATGTGAGCGGTTCAATGGGACCCTTAAGAGCATGATTGGCCCAAAGAAGAAAATGGGATCTTCTACTACCATGCTTACTGTTTGCCCACAGAGAGGTACCTCAGGAGGGTGTTGGCTTCAGCCTCTTTGAACTTCTGTTTGGTCACCCTGTGAGGGGACCCTTAGCAATAGTCAAGGAGGGGTGGGAGATGCCCACTCCCCCTGTCACTACCAATGTAGTGGACTATGTGCTAGGACTCAGAAAAAGGATGGTACTGCTTATGGGTCTGGCTAGTGAGAAACTGAAGGCAGGGCAAGCACTGATAAAACATTGGTATGACCAGAAGGCTGCCCTCAGAAATTTCACACCAGGTTAGCAAGTCCTGATCATGAATCCTATAAGCACTTTACATGACAAATGGTCAGGCCCTTACACAGTGGTGGAGTCACTAGGTGAGGTCAACTATTTAGTGGACCTTGGAAGAGCTGGACAAGCTCCAAAAGTGTTCCATGTGAATAGACTGAAGGCTTTCACCCCGAGAGTTGAAATAGCTGCCCTGCTGCTGGCTTCAGATTTTGAGGAGGAGGAGCGGCAACCTCTACCTGACTTTTTCCAGGGCAGTCCTTCAGACAGCTCAATTGAGGGTGTCAAAGTTGCCCCTCTCCTGACTTCTGATAAACAAGCTGAGGTGAAAGGTTTGCTGAGGTAGTTTTGCCCCTTGTTTTCAAAAGCTCCTTGTTTGACACCTTGGTGCAAACATGACATTGACACAGAATATAGTGTACCTACTAAAAGTAGGGGATACAGAATGTCAGACAAAGTAAGGTCTTAAGACAGAGGTCAACAAAATGTTGGCTCTTGGGGTGATGAACCCTTTAGTGGTCCTTGGTCCAGCCCAGTGGTTTTGGTTCCAAAGGCGGGTACCTCTGAGTTGAGGTTCTGTGTGGATTACAGGGCTCTGAATGCTGTCACCAAGGCAGATGCACACCCCTTGCCAAGAACAGATGAGCTGGTAGATACTTTGGGTGCCTCCAAATAACTCAGAACATTTGACCTCACTGCAGCCTATTGGCAAATAGCTCTTGCAGAACATGCCAAAGCGAAAACAGCTTTCTCAACACTAGGGGGTCTTTACCAGTTCAGGGTAATGCCTTTCGGGTTGAAGAATGCACCTGCCACAGACTTGTGAATCATTTCCTTAATGGGTTGGATGAATTATGTCCAGCATATCTGGAGGATATAGCAGTTTTCAGTGCCACCTAGGAGAATCATGTGAAACACCATAGGATTGTGTTGCAGTCTCTTCACAAGGACCAGTTGACAATAAAGGCCAGCAAGTGCCAGAATGGACAAGGAGCAGTGGTCTACCTTGGGCATAAGGTAGGTAGAGGAAGGATACAGCCTCTGCCCAGTAAACTACAAGCAGTACAAGACTGGCCTACCCCCACTACACAACCCAAAGTGAAAGCCTGTTTAGGGTTCACTGGCTACTACAGGAATTTCATGGCAGACTGTGGCACCATAGTTGCCCCTCTGACTGCTCTCACCACTCCTAAGAAACCCAAGAAGGTAACTTGGTTTGAAGAGTGTGGGGAGGCCTTCAAAGGCTAAAAAGCTCCTTGTGCCAGGCCCCTGTTCTCAGGGCCCCTTATTACCTTTTATTGTGCAGACAGATGCCTCTGACACTGGGATAGGAGCTGTACTATCACAAGTAGATGAGAAGGGTAAGGAACACCCTATTGACTTCATTAGTCACCAGATTAAGGACAGAGAGCTCAGTTGGTCCACAGTAGAGAAATAATGTTTCCCTGTTGTGTGGTCCCTAAGGAAGCTGAGGCCCCACCTCTATGGGACCCACTTCACTGTGTAAACTGACCATAAGCCCTTAAAGTGGCTAATGAACTTGAAGGGAGAGAATCCAAAGTTGCTCAGGTTGTCTATATGCCTTCAAGGCTTTGACTTCACTATTAGGCCAGGTGTCCAACATAGCAATGCTGATGGGTTGTCCAGAATGTTTAAACGACCTGAACATGAGACTTATCCATGGGTGGATTAATTCCCCCTGTCCTTGGTCTGGGAGGGGCGAGTGCTAGGAAAGATTCCAAAATATGTGAAGTTTTCCCTCCAGTTGTGTAACCCCCCCAACTTTTTGCTGCTGTTTAACACCGCAGTCTGACTTTGCCAGTGGAGCACATCCTTCAGCTGCACTCCCCTGGGCTTTTTCGCTCACTTTGTCATGTGGAAACTGACATGCCCTTAAAGACAGTCAGTACTGGGAGACCTTGTTTCCCTTAGTTCTTTCCAATATTGCAACTTTTCTGCAACATGTTACAAGTGCACAATGTACCTTACAGTACAGTGCGCTTGAGTCCTCCTGTCATTTCCCAGGGCCCTAGATACCCTCAAAGGATTTTTTAAGAGAAGTGCAGATGTGCCTTGGACAGGGCTGGTGGCAGTTTATCTTTTCAAGTATTTATAACCCTTTCTTGCCATGAAAACCGTGTTTGGAACAGAAAGGTGGCCTGGATCCAAAATGAAAGGAAGAGAAAAAGGATGGGCGAACCCTCTTTTTTAGGGGGCCTGACTCGAGAGGGTTGAGAAATATACAGATACGTGGGGGTAGAGTCAAAGGCTTCCCAAGCCAATAGCTTGACAGGAGGTCGCTATAGCCTTGCAAAGAGAGCTAGATAACTGCTAGCTCAGAACAAAGAATCACCGTGGATGAATAAAATAATATAAATTTATTTAACAGGAAGACATTTTTGTGCCATAGTGTGGCATATATGCATACATTAAATCTGCATTGTGAAGGATTAGTATACAGTGGTGACAGTCTATTTTCTGTGTTGTTTTTTATCACAACACGTCAATGTGTTGCAATGTCTTTGCAAGGCTATAGCGACCTCCTGTCAAGCTATTGGCTTGGGAAGCCTTTGACTCTACCCCCACGTATCTGGATCCAAAATGGCCATGCCACAAGGTTCTTTGTCCTGTCCTTTGGCCATCTTGCCCTTTTGCCTTCCCCAAGTCGAGCCGACCCAGGTCAGTCCTTATTTGGGCATGCATTCTCCCATGAAACGCCAAGCTTTCACAGGCTTCTGCATGCCTTTTGTGTGTGCCCCCAGGATGTGGGCTGGACTGTCTGATTCCAATACACATCCTCGGTGCCAGAGAGTCTGGTGTGATGTGAATGAGTGGGACCACCATGGTCCGTGATTGGTCCACGTACGGTGTGCCTGAATGTGAGCAGATTTCCCATTGGGTCCTCTTTGTTTTGGCGCGAAGGAGATTCTGGATAAAAGAAGGCTCCAAACATCAATACCATGTCAGTCTCTTGAGTGCTCACTGAACTAAGGATAGGATCCAAGTATCCTGAAACTAAGAAGCCAAGTTGAAGAACTGCTGGTGACCTGCTGGAAGGTTTGGCACCCTGAGCCCACTGTCATCTGGCTAGACCCCTCTGCATCTGATCGAACTAGAAGGTCTGCGAAGACGCTTTGACCCACTGGAATAGTGGGACTAACTATTCTCAGCACCTTCATAAAACCCTGCAAGTAAGCCTTCTCGTAAGTGTCCCAGGGCCCACCAGTGGGCTGACCAGCTTGCTCAGGACCTTTGCTCTGACAATGCCGCCGTTTTGAGGAGACCCTTGAAACTTGGTATATCGCAAGCTCTGTGCTCACGGCACTCTCACAGCAAATTTCGTACACTTGACGGTCCCAGGTCCGAAGTAAAGAGAGAGCGCCCAAACTCTAGAGCACGCAGTTACCTTGTTGCCCAGCCGTGGTGACAAACTTCGCAGGTGCCTTGCTGCTGTGCCTCCCTGTTCCCTGAAGACAGCTACAGTGAAACTGGCCTGATCTATCCACCAGGAGCAGATAAATCACCACTGACCCGTAGGGGAATCATGACTGTATCTTCGCCACCGATACCCACAGAGCCGTAAAACTGCTGCATTTGAACCTGCAACCAAAGTGGACTCGACTGCCAAAGTTTGGTTTGGAGTGCGCTGCAGGTCGGTGAGTACTTGCAACCCTTAGCGGTGGGCCCTAGCGCATCCATCAATTTTTATGCACGAGTGTCCCCTGAGGGCCACTTTCCTTTCTACAGATAACCTGAGCTATCGAACTATTCCCCACTCCTGGAACCTGTTTACCCTATCGGGGAGACCCTCCACAAATAGTGGTAACTTATTCTGCATCACCTCACCGCCTTCCTGAGCTGCTACATACCCTACAAGCACCCCGGCAACCGGAATACCACGGTTTACCACTACCGCGAAGAAAAGGGTAGTACCTTGTAACCGGAAAAATACACGGCTGGTTTCTTCCCTGGCAGTGCAACGACCTTCATCTTTCCTCCACATCGAGACCTCCTCTGCCTCCGGACAAAACACTGACTTGCACCCGCTGCCAGGAACAACTGCCCCCGCTGGAGCGTTCTTCCCATTTCAGGTACTGTGTCCCGCCTGGCTTCCCTTGCGATAGATCATTCGGGGTGACAGTAAATCCTTGACTTTCTAACCTGGGTTAGCCTGGGGCCTGTTAACTAACTTTTCCTGACTTGATCTCAATCTTTTGTGAACTATCTACAAAGACTCTTTGGGCATAACCCCACTGTGTGATCCTGGACACATTTCGCTTGCTCTCTCTAAGAGTGGGCCTGGCATTTGAACTTCCTTACTCTCCAGTAGACTTTGCCTAACCTGCCTCACTGTGGTTCTTTGAAAAGTATTGAAAGTGTGTGCTTTCATAACTCTGCCTTTTCCCTCCCTTTTTCTATAACTTATTAGAGTGCCATCTTAGGTTAAGCGCTCACCTCTGTCTGAAAATAAGTGGTGTTTCTCACTAAGACTGGTCTAATAAGTAATCAGGGTTGTATATATATAATAGTGACTGTGTGTTGAATTTACTTACCTCTTTCCTGCTAGTGTAATTTACAAGTGTGTATTTAAATAAATAATTATATACTTTTACACCAAAGCTCTGGTCAGTGTTTGCTTGTGCTACTGTATCTCTGTACCTATTGTGTATACTCTATATACTGCCTAACTCATCTTGAGAGAAGTCTGACTGCTCAGCCACAGCTACCAGGTAAATCTGGGTGGTTCAGACTGCTACCAATTGGGTTTACTGCCAACACCTGTGGTCTTAAGCCTTTTGCAGTGGTCCCTAAGGGAACTGCACAGGTTTCTGCCTAACAGACTCTTTGCACGGCCTGCTTCATTCCCTTTTTAGGTTTTAGACCCATTCTGTGCATTTAACCCTTTAGGCCACTTGGTCTTGTATATATGTATTGTAGTTGGATTGTGTTGGTTTAGAAGTATTACTGTGATTATTACTGTGTGTTGAACTTCAAAGGCCTTAAATAAATGTACTTATATTTTTAATATAGATACACCTGTCTGGGAGTGATTTGTAAGTGTCCTTTACTCTGTGTGCTCATTGAGGTCTTTTAGTCACCCTCGCCCCTCCTGAGACCTAGTCTTGACTGCTGCCAATGCTACCTTAATTGGTCTGGCTTGTCCAGAAAGTTACCCTGTTCTGAGAAACTAGGCTGGCCCTCTGAACCTCTGCCCACCAGGTCAGAGTTCAGAAATCCATTTTAACATAGAGGGAGACCCGAAGTATAGTAAATTTGGGAAAGGGAGACCCTTGCAAGGTTATGTTGAACTGTGACGTGAAGGTCTGAGTCCGACAGAGGGGGACCTTTGCAAACTGTGTGCTGGAAGATCTGAGCCCGGCAGAGGGGGACCTTTGAGAATTGTGTGCTGTGAAGGTCTGAGCCTGGCAGAGGGAGACCTTTGTGAACTGTGTGTTGTAAGGTCTGAGCCTGGCAGAGGGGGACCTTCGTGAATTGTGAACTTTACGGAAGAATTAACATTTTGAATAGTCAAGAAAAAGACTAACGTGGAAGGCCAGACAGGCTCCAATTCATGGTTTGGAACTGCTTATTGTTAGAAACCGAACTAGAGTGTGTCATCCTACCTACAGGGACAGTCTTACTGCGTGAGGTGTAACGTGATGAAGAGAGCTGGTTCAACTATCTTTATTCTATTGAACACTGATTTTTCCTTTTACATACATTTCTCATTTCACACTTTTTGCATAAGAGATAGAGCAGGCAGTACATTTTGTTAGCATATGATTTGATGATGTGATAAGGCATTTATGACGTGCCTACATACAAGTGATTCAAGGCGCAATGAGGCAAGGAAGGGGGAACAAAGGGAAGACAGAGAAAACGATCTTACTAGGCCTGGTGACATTGGGATCGAGCAAGTGCAGGGGGGCGGTGGGAGGGGACAATAAATAAAAAAACTCGGCCAGATGGTGGCAAGTGCAGGGGTAAGTGCAGACATCAAGTGTCAAGTGCTGGTAGGGCACTGTAGGGATACAGAAACAGCCCCCGAGTGCAAGCACTGCCAGGGCGGCAGTGCAGGTGTGTAACTGGCGGGGAGGGGACCTAGGTCTGAGATCAAAGGATAGCCAGTTGACCAGTGCAATTTCAGTTTCAGCCAGGATTTCAGCAGGGGAGAGGAAGAGAGAAAGCAGAAGCAAAGAGGAAGGTCTTGAGGTGCTTCTGGAGCCGGAGATGGTTCTCCTCAAGTTTCAGACAGGCAGGGAGGCTGTTCCAGAAGGAGGCCCCAGCCAAAGAAAGAGATCTTCCACCAACTCGTTGCTTGGATAAGTGACTGACCCTGAGGGAGTTGGAGGTGGATGAATGAAGAGCTTGAGAAGGAAAATATTTGCAAAGAGAGAGTTGAAGGTATTGAGGCCCCAGAAGGCCTTGTGGGCAATACAGAGGGTTTTGAACTTAATCCCGGCAGCCACTTTGAGTCCTGGAGGGATACGATCACTGGGATTGAGGCCAAGGACAAGTCTCACAGTCCTGTTTTGGATGAGTTGCAGAGGGCGGAGAGTAGAGGCAGGCAGATTTAGAAAGAAGCTGTTACAGTAGTCCAGCCTAGAGAGAACCAGAGCTCTAGAGACAGTGAGCTTCTGAGGGAAGGAGAGGAAATGAAGAATACCTTTGAGTAGGTGCAGCTGGTAGTGTGACTTCTTAGAGACGTCAGAGATTTGAGGAGAGAAGGAAAGTGTGGAGTCGAAGATGACCCCAAGGTTTTTAGCCTCACAGGTGCGAGCAGCAAGGGGGGCCAAGAGAGGCCGGCCAGAGAGTGACAGGAAAGGAGGAAGCAGGTGTGCTGATGAGGAGAATCTCAGTCTTACTGGCATGAAGGCAGAGATAATTGGCGGCACACCACTCCTGGATAGCAGACAGACAGTCAAAAATGAGAGAGGAGAAGAGGTGGCCGAAGGGAGCCTGAAAATGAGCTGAGTGTCATCCGCATAGCACTGAAAGTTGGGACAGAGCGTGGCAATGTGGTGGGCAAGAAGTACCAGGTATTGGTTGAACAGCCAGGGAGAGAAGTTAGACCCATGGAGAACACCACAGGTAGAGAAAGAGATAGAGGAAAAGAAGGACCCAAGTTGGATCTGGGAGAATCAATCAGAGAGGAAAGAGGTCAGCCAACCAGGCCCTGTTCGGTGATACCCAGGTTATCACTGAGACGGTTGAGCAGGATGGCATGGTTGACCGTGTCAAAGGCAAAAGAGAGATCAAGTAAGATGAGGACATAGGGGTAATTGTCACAAGTCTCTCCCCTTCTCACCTGTTTCTCTTTACTTGCGACCTTCTTGGAAGTGACTTCCTTCTTTCGTACAGTCTGGGATTTATACAGGCCCGTGTGCGGGCCTTCGGATTCCAGCGTGAGGTTTACAAATGTCCTACGCAGGGTAGCGTTCAAACATCCAGGACCGGGAACCAGGAAGGGAACAGTGTCCTGACTCGGAGGTACAGAAACGTCGTAGGACCGAGCACAGAAAGGATCCAGGAATGAAGCACATGAAATAGGTAGGTAAAGGAAAGGGAACTAACAGGCAATATAATCAGGAAGTTGGGAACAAGGACTCAGAAGGGAGCACCGAGCGGTCTCCGGAAACACATGTCTGACTACTCTAAGCAGTAGCGTTGAGACACGCAGAGCCGCGGGGGCGTGGCTGTTTAGTAGGAAGTTGAACGTAACGCGCAAGGGCTGGTAAGCAGCGTTTCAAAATTGACGGCCATGTTGGAAGGATCACGGAGTTCAGACCTCAATGCATCATGGACCACGAAGTCCAGAATGGACGTAATCGGCGGTTCATGACAGTATGCCTCCTCCGAAGCCCCGCACCTCCGGGTTTGCCTGTGTGGATATGATGATATCTTTGTATCAATCGGGGGGCATTCATGTTTGAGATGGGTTCCCAGGTGCGCTCACTGGGAGGATATCCTATGCATTCGACCAAATACTGGAGTTGACCTCGTCTGTATCTGGAGTCACATATCCTGGAGACCTCGAATTCAAGTTGGTTATTGACAATTACTGGAGTAGATCTTGAAGCAGTTTGAGTGGATTGTACAAATGGTTTTAACAGAGAAGTGTGGAAGACTGGATGAATCCTTTTCCACGACTCTTTAAGTCGGAGTTGAAAGGCCACTAGATTAATAATTTCCTTTATGGAGAAAGGTCCGTAATACCTGGGAGCCAATTCATTGTAGTTTCGAAGACAGCCAAACCTTATCTCCCACTGCATAAGAAGGACTAGGCTTTCTTTTAGTGTCCGCATATTGTTTGACATCTTTTCGGGCTTTTTCCAGGTGTTCCTTGGCTTCCTTGTATACATTAATCAGTGTTTCAATCCAGGAATCGACCGCAGGAACTAGGGTAGGATGTGGAAGAACGGATGGTAGAACTGAAGGGTGATATCCTTGACTGCAAAAGAATGGACTGGTCTTGATGGCTGAATGATCCGAATTGTTGTAAGTGAATTTGGCTACAGGAATCAGGAGTGACCAATCATCCTGGACTTTGGTGGTGAAGCAGCGAAGCTACTGCTCCAAAGTCTGGTTGACTCGTTCAGTTGCTCCATTGGTCTGTGGATGATACCCCGAGGATAATGCGCGCTAGATCCCCAATATCCGACATAGTTGTTTCCAAAACTGGGATATGTACTGGGGCCCTCTGTCGAGAATGATTTTGGAAGCTAGTCCATGAAGCCTGAATATATGTTCCAGAAAAATCACAGCCAATTCAGGTGAGGATGGTAGCTTGTACAAAGGTGTAATATGAGCCATATGTGTAAACAAATCGATGGTAACCATTATGGTCGTGTATACTCTGGATGAGGGTAATTCCACGATAAAATCTGTGGCGATGATTTCCCAAGGTCTTGTTGGTATTGCTGGTTGGTGTAAGAGACCCGCTGGTCTTCTGTTATCATATTTATTCTGGTTGCACACTGCACAGGATTGGACATAGGTTCTTATGTCATCTTTCATCCTTGGCCACCTGCACTGCCTCTGGATAAGACGGAGGGTGTTGGTGATTCCACGGTGTCCTGAATGGAGGGTATAATGGCAGAGATTTGTGATCTTATGTCTCAGCTCTTGTGTGGGAATAACCAGCCATGTTTCCTTGAATAGATATCCGTCTTTCATCTTGAGATTCCTTAGATTGCCTCCTTTATATTCCTTCCAAAGTTCGGAAGACGGTGTCTTGGCTCGAATATCCTCCAGGAGAGTAATGACTTGAGCAACAAACACTGTGTTAGCAAACATCTTGGGAAAGGTCCGGGCCTCAAGGGGTTCATAATCAGGACGTCTGGACAAGGCATCAGCTATGAGGTTATGTGCTCCAGGAAAGTGGTGGATTTGAAATTGATATTGGGCAAAAAAGAAGGCCCAGCGGGCCTGATGGCTGTTTCTGCACTCCAGGGATTGTAAGACTTGTAAGTTCCGATGGTCCATACGGACTTGTACTGGGTGTTTGGCTCCCAGAAGGAGATGACGCCAGTCAGTGAAGGCTTGTCGGATGGCTAGCAACTCCTTCTCCAGGACGAAATAATGAGTTTCACTGGGAGTCAAAGTACGGGAGAGATAGGCAATGGGATGTTCCATCTTGTCATCAAGTATTTGTTTCAAGACTGCTCTGATGGCGTAATCGGATGCATCAGTCTCAACTAGGAAGGGTCAGTCTGTATCAGGTTGAGAGAGGATGGGGGATCGAGTGAACTACGATTTCAATCGTTGAAATGCCGACTCCTGAGCTGAGGACCACTGAAACAGAGTGTTTTTCTTTAAAAGTGTGACAATAGGGTGTACAATGTCAGAAAATGCGGGTATGAATTTCCTTTACAAGTTAGCAAGCCCCAGAAAGGATTGAATGTGTTTCGCAGTGGTAGGAACAGGCCAAGATAGAATGGAATCAACCTTGGAAGAAGACATTCCGATACCTTTGGGGCTAAGAACAAATCCAAGGTAGTGAACGGTTGATCCATGGAAAAGACATTTTTCAGGTTTGACCAGGAGCTTATGTTCACGTAAACACTGCAAAACTGCCTTAACGTGTTCTTGGTGTTTCCGAGGTTCCTTAGAGTAAATCAGTATGTCGTCTAGGTATACAATGACGAAAAGGAACAACATGTCAGAAAAAACCCGATCCATGAAACGTTGGAATACAGCGGGGGCATTAGCAAGTCCAAAGGGCATTACCAGATACTCAAAGTGGCCAAAGGGAGTTCTGAAGGTATGTTTTCCACTCATCACATTCTTTTATACGAATGAGATGATAGGCACCCCTGAGATCGAGTTTAGTGAAGATGACTGCACCCCTCACTGCCTCCAGGATGTCCAAAATAAGAGGTAATGGGTAACAGTCCTTGAGGGTGCATTGATTGAGGCCACGGTAATACAAATATGGTCTAAGCTCCTTGGAGTCTTTCTTAGGAACGAAGAAGAGAGAAGCACCCACTGGGGACTTGGAAGGTCGAATAGTTCCATTTGTTAAATTGGTGTCCAAATATTCTTGGAGGGCCCTCTTTTCCGGCTCAGACAAAATTAACATTCTTCCAAAAGGAATCACTGATGAAGGCTCAGTATCAATGGCACAATCCTCAGGTCTGTGAGGTGGGAGAGATTGAACAATGGCTGTTGAAAACACGTCTGAGTATGTTTGGTAAGCTTGGGGAATCTGGATGATGTTGGAGACAGTTACTGAGGATTGCTGGGGTTCCTGGAGGTTTTCTGAAGGGCTTGGCAAGGAGGTAAGAGATAAACAATGGGACATACAATGTTCTGAACCAAGAAACAAGGAGCCTGCTGCCCAATTCATGTATGGATTGTGTTTCTGTAGCCAAGGCATGCCTAAAACCATGGGATAGTGGGCAGATTTTATGATGTCAAATCTAATCATCTCTTGGTGATTGTTTATTGAAAGTAGAATCTCCTTGGTTTGATGAGTTATGGGTCCAGAAGACAAGGGTCTGCCATCAATGACTTCAACAGGTTGCATTATCTCTTTGGTTTCCCGAGGAATGTGATGGCTGACCTCCCAATCATGATCTATGAAAATGCCCATGGCCCCGCAATCCACTAAGGCCAGGATGGGGTAGGATTCTTTTTTAGAAGGTGACAGAAATGTCTGTAGAATCACGAGATTGTTCTGTCCTGGGGAGTTCAAGGAAGGAATTGATGTGCTCTACTTAGGATTGGGAGCTGGCGTTTCCCGAACACTGAGGCGGCGCTATAGGACACTCTCTTACAAGGTGTTTATCAGAGGCACAATATATGCACAGTCCTGTATTAATCCGACGGATCCTTTCTTGGGGGGAAATTGGTCCTCGGAAGGCACTTAGTTGCATGGGTTCTGGATCTGAGGCTTGTGATGCAGTGGTCTCTTTTTTGTATGGGTGGTCTGTGGCTGCCTTTGGGGATGTTGGCTTAGACTTCCTTTTCTCTGCCTTTTTTTCCTAGATCCGGAAATCAATCTTTAGGGAGAGGTCCATGAGAGCTTGGAAGGAGCTTGGGCGAGCTACCCTAGCTAATTCATCCTTTATCTCGTCATTCAGACCTCTTCGAAAGAGGGTAAAGCTGGCTTCTTGGGACCAATCTGCTCCTTTTACTAGTTGTTTAAAGCGAGCATATCCTGGGACCCTTGTTGGTATTCAAGCAGTCTTTCTTGTGCACTGTAGACGAGCTCTGGGTGATCAAACATGGCCTTAAGGGCTTCCACAAACCCATCGTAATCATCCAGGAGTGCATCACCCGCATTGACTAAGGGAGTTGCCCAGGTTAAGGCATTGCCCGTGAGATGTGATATCATAAATCCCATCTTTGCTCTTGGGGTGGAAAAATAGTACGGTTTGAAGGTAAAATGTACCAAGCAAGAATCAAGGAAGGCACAGAGGGTTTTTGATGAGCCATCGTATTTGCCCACTACTCCTCCCAACAAGACACTTTCTTTGGCTGCAGAGTCACGAGCTAAGACTAACTGCTTTAATGTCGCGTTCTCAGCCTTGAGGTTCTGGACTTCAGTGGTTAATTCCTGCATACCTCGCATGCGGTTTTGAACTGCGGCTTCCATATCTGCCTTTGTATCAGGTTTGAGGCGTCTCAATCTGTCACAAGTCTCTTGCCTTCTCATCTGTTTCTCTTTACTTGCGAACTTCTTGGAAGTGACTTCCTTCTTTCGCACAGTCCGGGATTTATACAGGCCCGTGTGCGGGTCTTCGGATTCCAGCGTGAGGTTTACAAATGTCCTCCGCAGGGTAGCGTTCAAACATCCAGGACCGAGAATCAGGAAGGGAACAGTGTCCTGACTCGGAGGTACGGAAATGTCGTAGGACCGAGCACAGAAAGGATCCAGGAATGAAGCACAGGAAATAGGTAGGGAAAGGAAAGGGAACAAACAGGAAATATAATCAGGAAGATGGGAACAAGGACTCGGAAGGGAGCACCGAGCGGACTCCGGTAACACACGTCTGACTACTCCAAGCAGTAGCGTTGAGACGCGCAGAGCTGCGGGGGCGTGGCTTTTTAGTAGGAAGTTGAACGTAACGCGCAAGGGCTGGTAAGCAGTGTTTCGAAATTGACGGCCATGTTTGAAGGATCACGGAGTTCAGACCTCAATGCATCATGGACCACGAAGTCCAGAATGGACGTAATCGGAGGTTCATGACAGTAATGGAATCAAGTTTGGAGCGCAGGTCTTCAAGGATGTTCAGGAGAGCAGTTTCCGTGCTTCCGGCAGCTCTGAAGCCAGACTCATGGTCATGGAGACAACCAACAGATTTAGGGTCTGATTCATGGAAGTGTTTTATAATGGCGCTATCCCATAGGAAAATGTTCCATGAATCTGGCCCTTAGTGTGAAGATTAAGCTGGGAAATGGCAAGCATTACCAGGAGTTTGCCCATAGGCCATTTTGATTTGACTGATGCCACTAGGACTGTTTTGTTTATCGTTTGATGGTTGAGACTACTCCAATCTAAGTTATAGGGCAAATGAGTTTTTCCGACCCCAACATTTTCAAAAAAGTTTTTACAAATTGTATCCATTGTGTCCGTGTCATACTTCTGAAATCATGGCTTCCCTACATATGGTGTCAGAGTGGGATACGACTGAATTGAGAAAAATTAGGGCACCCTAAAATTCCAGAAACTTAGTCAGAGAGCCTCAGACCCCTCCACCCCTATACCGCTACAAAAGAATCCATAGGAATCGAAAATTGCAGTAGCAGAGAAGCCACTATCCCTCCTGGGAAAAGAGGGATGACCCATAGCAGGGGAGCACCTTGAATGTGTTTTAGCCCTTCTGGGTCGCTTAAATTAATAATAAGGGCCACCTCCCTGACAGGTGGCCTACCCAAAGTCCCTGGGCCACACCTGGAAGACGTGGCCCAGGTGGAGTGAGTAGTGTGAGGCCCCCCGCATATCCTCTGAGTGCTGGGATGCACCTGACATACGCAGCCCAGCTTACATAAAGACTTAAAGTTACCATCAAAGAGCACAGGATGAAGGAAGGAAGATCAAGCAAGCAGCAAGGTCCTTGAGACAGCCCTGGCAAGGTTGCCTTACAAATCAGGTCTTTTTAAATATTTTTTTAATACAGTGCACTGTATAGACTTTGTATATATTTTTTAAAGACATTTTATATTTTCAAATAATATTATATTTGTGTGTTTTATTTTTTAGCAATGTAGCTGCTTAGGAGAATTTAATTTGTATATATTGTCTAGTGGTTTGCCCTTTTTTGTAAAAAAACTCACAAGACCCTGCTGGTATACTGGGAAAAGTATATAAGAAAGCTTAAAATAACTAAAAAGAACCACACACCAGAATTCCTTTTGTCCACTTCTCCTTGTGTGCTCCAGTCACTCTAACCTTGTGTTTCCTTCTTAGGGGTATTTGGGGAACCGACCTGCCCTAACCTCTTGATCTTCCCTACGTTTACCTTCTTCCTATCAAAGTACACCATGATGATATCGAACCCAGGAGAGCAGGGTTTGGAGACAGGTAAGAGGTGGGTCAAGTTATAAGTGAAGGGTTAAGTTGTACATTGTGTGCCCGCCTACATCTGTCTCCCTATAAGGTGCATTTGAGGATCACCCCGCTACATCTCTCTCAGGTGGTCAGGGCACAGCCATCGCCTTTGGATCCAGACCATGGGGGTGGACCAGTGCAGGAGGATCACCTGCGTGTGGGGTCTTCGGGGAATGGGGGTGAGGCAACCGATGGTGAGACACTGTATTCCCCCTTTTCTGTTCATCTAACCCATCCTATTTTATAGGATTTTCCAAAGTCCCACTCCCCCTTTTTCACAAACACTGGGCTGAGGATGAGTGAGAGCAAACAGACTAACTCTCTCACATCATACGGACATGGCCCGTTAAACGTGTCCATCAAAATCATGCACTTTACACTAAGTGTATACACCTGATACAGTTAGCTCTCCTCACATGAATGAGGCAACACCTAAAGACACACTCTGAGCAAGGCGGAACACGAGCACAAGCAGAATATCTGGGACAAGAGCGCACCTACTGGAGCAGAGCAACGGATCAAGGGACGAGAGCAGCAGGCTGAAAACCCCAAGGGTTCACTACTGGAAGCTGTTGCCTGCGACACACCGCAAAAGACATGTGGAGAAGGCCAGATCCCATAATTGAAGATTGCATTGTGTTCCAAGGACGACATCGACCCTACCGGGTGAATGTTAGAGTTAGGGAGGCAAGGCCAAGCCTGTTGTTCTAACCTTGACTCATGAATTGAAAATAGCAAAACCAGATAGAAGCGCATACAGCCGGTGACTTCGCAAGCGACCTGAGAGACCGGTGGATGTTAAAGTGAATTAAGTAGCAAGTAGAGAAGTGGAGCTCAGAAAGGCGAGGTTGGATGAGACCAAAGAAGTCAATGTCTTATCAAACTGTAGTAGAGTAACTTTGGATACAAAATCGTGTGAAAGAACAAACCTCCTGTCCAGAAGGAGTGAAAATAACAAGGAAGACGTCAGAGGACTTTTGGAATCAAAAATTAAATACACGAAAAGGCTTGATTTTATGGTCTCTAGTCACATGGAAGCATGAAGTTGGATAAACGAGATGATAACACCTATGCATGAGGCAGGCTGTGCTTCTCGCTCCCTAATTTTCTCAGAGCTAAGAACACTCTCAAGGACTAAGTCAAAGGCCTAATTGACAAGAGACCACTGAGGTGATGATGGATTGATATGCTAATTGGTGGGAAGCTAAAGTTAAGGCAACCTCACCAGCATCTGGACGGCCAGCTTGCAGGCTGCTAACGTAGGTGAAAAAGTACTGAAGATGGACAGAGTGGCAGCCATTGTAGAGGACCTGCGTATTCAGGGGTCCTATAGTGTGTAAACCAATGGGATGTTGTGTATTTAGTGACGTTAATAGTGGTCATTTCTAGAGGAGGGCTTAGTTTCCCACCTGATGTTAAGTAACCAATCACATAGCTACACCTTTTTAGACTAGTATGGATCAGATACTTAGATATTCACGTAGAGCCAATCACTTCCTCCATTAGGTTTTTGTAGTCTGCCACGTAGGATGACATTGGCAACACGTAGGTTACACATCATTGATGACACATTTTGCTTATAAAAATACAGTTTTTTCTTAAATGCTTTGAGTTTGAAGAGCAAGTGTTTGCGTTGATGTTCGTTATGCTCTCTGTTTTAGCTAATTAACATTAAAACAGTCTTTCTTTTGTCAACTTCCTGAGTCGGCTCTATTATTTGGTGTATGAGTAAGATCTGCATCCCCATCCATCTCAAGGGTAATTGCTGCTCATCAAAGGGGCTGGACTATCCAGTTCACATAGTTTGCTAGGAAAGAAAGAGAGGAAGAGCATACCAGAGTAGGGGAGAGAGGAGAGGAGAGGAGAGAGCGGAAGTGAGAGCGAGCTGGGGGGCTTGAGTAGTGGCGAGGAGGTGTACCAAGGATGATAGTGATGCATGAGGGGTAGAGTAGGGGAGTGAGCTGAGCAGATATGTAAGATGGTACAGGTAAGATGGGGCAAGCCTGTGGATAGTTTTGAAGATGGTGAGAAGAGGTTTATACTTACTTCTTTGTTACATGGATAGCCAGCCAATCTGGTGCCGGGCAGAGGAGGTAGAAGTAAAGCGAGAAAGGTTGAAAAGTGTGTCGACCACGATGTTGAGGACTTTGTCCAGAGGTGAAAAAGCATAGTTTTGAAGGTTTAAAGGAGACTGGCACAGTAGTCAGATCTCAAAAGGACTAAGGAGCAGATTAACTGTCAAGCAGTGTTGAAAGGAAGAAGATGACTGATTTTTCTGATATTGAGGCAGTTGAGTCTGGCTGCAGCAGCAGATTTGGAGATGAAGTGGAAGAAGTTGTAAAATGGGTCAAAGCTGGAACCAAGGTTACGAGTGTAGCAGAATAAGACAGGTAGTCAGGAGAGAAGAGAAGAGGAGGAAGAGGTAGAAATAGTCTGTTTGGCTGGAAAGAACAGAACTTCAATCTTTATGGTGTTTGAGCATGAACGAGTGAGATGCTATCCAATATATGATAGCGCAGAGACAGTTTGACATTTTTGACAACAGCTCATTCGATAAGGAGGGAAAGGAGAAGAACATTTGAGTGTCGTCATTGAAGAGTTGATAGGAGAAACTGTAAGAGGATATCAGCATGCCAAGAGTTGAAGTATAGAGAGTGAAGAGAAGTGGATCAAGGACAGACCTTTGGGGAGAGCCAACAGTAAGGGGGGTGGGGAGGTAAGGCTCTTCCAGGACACCTTTGAGTGGCAAAGGGCAAGGTATAAAGCAATAAAAGCAGAGCCTGTATCTCTGATGACAAGGAGAAATAATGTAGCGAGGAGATCAGATGGTCAACAGTATCAAAGGCAGCAACGAGGTCCAGAAGAATAAGAAAGGAGTAACGGTTTGCATGACATGAAGAAATAGATGGAATTGTGAGGAGCTGTCTCATAGGATGCAGACAGAGGTCAGGACCTACAATAAAGAGGGTCCGGCAGGTTAGTATCAAGGAACTCAGTGAGCCAGTTGATTCCTACATGCTCTAGGATTTTGGAATAGGGTGGTAGAAGAGAGACATGATGAAAGTTGGCAGGACAGTTAGGCTCGAGACCAGGTTTCATAAGGTGAGGGATAGCAGTAGATAGCTTGTAGGATGAGGGAAAAGTAGCATTATCAAGAGAGGAGTTGAAAAGGGAAGCAAGATGTGGAGCAACACTGGGAGCTGTGCGCTTTACAATGTGCGCAAACAGTGGGTCAGTGGGGGAACAGGAAGGGTTAGCCATGAGGAGTAATTGAGCAAGAGGAGTGGATAGAAGGTAAGTATTGAGGGTACTGCAAATGGCAGGAATTGCATAAGCAAAGCAAAGAGAAAGATAATTTGCAGAAAGAGTGGAGGAGGCTTAGTAGGCGAGAGAAATGAGTTGAGGGATTTTTGGAGGTAACTGGTTGGGGAAATTAAATGAGAGAGAGATAGAAGTCATGTTTGGCAAAGTCAAGAGCAGTGGAGTAGTTTTGAAGAGCAGTGAGGTAGAGTTGGAGATCTCATGACCTTTGCCAAGTGCAAAGCTTTTTCCACAATGTTGTTTTCAGGGTGCAGATGTGTAATACAAGGCCCTAGAGGGCAGGATTTAGGAGTAAATGTGGAAAAGGGTGCATAGAGAGCAGTGTTAAAGTTAGCAGAGGCTTGTTCAGTGGATGGGAAGGTGAGTTCGACATAGGTGGAGAGACAGTGGTGTAGGTCAGAGAGGTAGTCATGGTGTTTGAAGAAGGGAAACTTGCGCTTAGTAACAGTAGTATTAGATGGAAAGAGTGAAGACCAAGCAGGAGTGGAGATTGAGGCAAAAGACGATAAAGTGATCAGAGGGACGAGCAGCAGTGGAGATATTGGAGGCAGAGAGTTAAGAGGAGGTGAAAAGGTCAAAAGAGTTTCTATTTGAATGGGTGGGCAAAGAGTCGACAGATGAGAGTGTGTGGTTAAGGAGAACAGAGTTAAAGTCAGTGGATATAGCAGCAGAGAGAGAGGGGAGGTTAAAGTCACCAATGAGGTGGTGATCGCGAGGGAGAGAGTGAGTTAGTTGGGAGAGGTGATGGAAGAATTAAACTACCGGATGAGCTGGCCGATAGAGAGAGATAATATGTATGCCATAGGTGGCAGTGACTGTGGAGATAGGGTATGCAAAAGAGGAGAATAAGTAGGAGATTGGAGAGTAGGAGAGATGGGAAGTTTGGAAGATGAAAACAGTCCTACGTCACCACCCCTGCTAATGAGGCGGTGCAAGTGGGTGAAGATGTAGGCAGGGTCATGAAGGGTAGCAAGGGTTGCAGAACCAGAGGGAGAAAAAAAAAGAATCAGAGAGAGGGATCCAGGTTTTGGTAAGGGTAATGAGGCCAAGAGAAGGAAGGAAGGAAGACGTTGGAAGTAAAGGAGGTTTTATTACAGCAAGACTGTGCATTGCAATGAGCACTAGAAAGGGAGAGTGATGTTGAAGCATAACAAAGTAGAATCTGAAAAATAGAGAGTCGCTAGGGGTATATATGCGAGAAGATGAAGTATAATGAAGCTGTCGTTGGAATAGATTTTGTGAATGGAGAGAGTAGTGGGGCGAGAAGAGGGGTGGCGTCGAGGAGACTAGATGATATGGATGGGAAAAGAGTTGAGATGGTTCTGACTGGAGGAGAATGCAGAGAGAAGTGGAAGCGAAAGGAAGAGATAGCATGAGAATTGCATGGTGAGGGCGATGCTGAGAATAAGCAATAATGGGCACTTACAGACAAGTAGCAGTACACAGCAAAGAAAAGGCTTGTAGGCAAGAGGCTGAAAGAAGAAGGCTGGGAGATTGCCCTTTACTTCAACGCTCTTAAACGAAGATATCAATGGGGTGGACACCCATCTGGAGATACTAAACTATGTGACAGTGCAAAGTCACCTTAAGATGACCACCACTTTTGGCTTCAGAACCCCGGTCATGTGACCTGAGATAAGTGTCCCCAATTGGTGGTTAGAATGAAGGCAGGTCTTTGTGAAACTGGGAGTAGTGCTGGCTTGCAGCAGCTCCTAGATCAATCCTGGATGCTTCTTGTTTGTCCCCTGACCTCTGCAGGCAGCCTCAGGCAGATGGAATGAGTGTCCCTGGTGGTGTTGTAAGGAGGTCTGTGTTGATCTCAGCCCAGTTGAAGCCCCTTTTTTTTAATTTTATTTTTTATTTACTTGTGTATAATCAAAGAAAGTGATTTTTACAAGGATGCGTTCTATGAAGTGAGGACAGCTTAGAATTTATGCAGCCTGAGACCAGGCGTGTCGAGTGCAGTAATGTTCTCAAAGTTTATCTATGGCACAGTCGTCAGTTGCTGGGGGCCTGGGCACTGGAGTTCGATGGCCAGAGAAACGTCTAGGTTGCAGCGTTGATTTTGACAAAGGCAGCTTCCAGTATTTTGGCCGTGGCGGCAGCCCAGCGGGATTTTTCACCAGATATCAAACGGTACCACCATGTTTGTTCGTCGATCAGTACTGAGTCGAGCCATAGGGGAGGCAGAAAGGCTGTACGCACTTCACTTAGAGCAGGGCAATTTAGGAGAAGGTGGCGGATGGTCTCAGTAGAGTCCGGAGTTTTACACAGTCTACATGTGGTGACAGCCGACAGCCTTCTCATCGCTAGGATTTCTCGAGTGTGGAGCAGGTTTAAGCGTGCTCTTAAAAATGTAGAGCGAAGCTTTTTATCCGGAAATCTCAGACAGTACGCCATGGGGAATTTCAATTTATTGTAAGTTGGTGGGAGATGGTTGAGGAACTTGGTTGCGACCGCTTTGTCGATAGTGTTGATCCAGTCTTGCAGTTTCAGTTTTTCACTGACTCTTTGCGGGTTCGAGATCAGGTCATTTAGTGTACATTGCAAGTCCTCCAGTTTGGTTTTTTGGAGGTGTGACCATTTTTGGACGGCCTTACAGTTCGATGATTCGAGTTCCTGTCCAATGATGTTAAAAATTGGCAGGCCGTCTTTAATGAGAGTCTTCCTGAAGAGGGCAAGTGAGGACCCGCTGACAGTGGCACTTAGAGATAAGAGGCCCAGGTCTCGTCTGATGGCTTCAATTGGAATGGCGTTGGGTAGGCCTAGGAGAGATTTCCAAATGTAGCCCTCCAGTGTCCTCCATAGTTTGGACGGAACAGTGAACATGGCGTCCATGCCGTAGGTCAGGGCCGGAACCATTTTTCCTTTGTAGAAATTAATGGCCGGCACTAGTGAGAATTTGCCATACTTTCTGTCAATCGCTCTTAGTTGGAAAGTTAGTTGTTTGGTTTTAGCCCACAGACGTTGTTGCATTGTAAGTTCCTGTGAGGACCCGTCGATAGTCACTCCTAGATATTTGAAGTGCGGGACCACTTCGATGTTGGTTTTGCACACTGACCAAGATCGAGGTTTTTTCTGGGAGCGGCCCGATCTGGAAAGGATCATGATTTTCGTTTTTGTCTGATTGATCTGAAGGTTGTTGGTGTTCATGTAGAGTGCCAGATTATCTAGCTGCCGCTGGAGGCCAATCGGGGTTTGGTCAAACAGAATCAAGTCGTCAGCGTAGAGAAGTCGAGAGAGGGTGCTGTTGCCGAACTTCGGCGGGAAGCTTCGGGCCTGGGCTTCCGAATCTTTGTAGTCCCCCAAAAAAAGCCGCGAAGAGCACCGGGGTTAAAGGGCAGCCTTGTTTTACTCCTCTGTGAGCTTGAATGTCTTTGGACAGAGCTCCCTGTCTGTTCAGCCGGACATTGAGTGTAGTGTTGGTGTGGAGGGCTATTATTGGCAGTAGGACATCTATCGGGCAATTCCAATTTTCCAGCTTTCTCCACAGTCTAGACCTCTCGACTTTGTCGAAGGCCTGTGAGAGGTCGATGAATGCCACGTAGACTGTGGGGGACCCTTGTTTTATTTTGGCTTTCAAGATGGTGAGTATCAAGATGTTCAATGCAGTACCACCGTTTTTCTTGAAGCCAAGTTGGAATGGGTCACTGCAAGGAGCCGATTTCGCCCAGCGATTGAAATGGTTCAAGAGAAGAGTCGCAAAAAGTTTGCCCATGATGTCCAGTAGGGCGATTGGGCGATAGTTTTCGGGCACTTCCCTGCTTCCTTGTTTGAAGATTGGGATGATAGTTGCTTTGGACCATGATGATGGAATCTTTCTGTTGGCTCTGCAATGGTCAAACAGAATGCCGATAAAGGTGGCCCATTCAGAAGGATGTTTCTTTAGGTCTATGTTCGTCAGGCCGTCTGGGCCCGGGGCTGGTGAGGCTTTTAGTTTTTGAATAGCTGCACTTATGTCTGCTAGGGCTGACAAGTCGATCCAGGGGGCGGCAGTGGTATCAAAAGACGTATTTGTAGCAGAGATCGGCCTGGCGAAGAGGTCAGTGAAAAAAGTGACCCAAACTTGTTCCGGGACTGAATTGATCATACTTGAGGTTGTGATTCCTTGGGAAGTGTTTATCAGGGACCAGAAGTCCGCTGTTTTCTTTGTCGTTAAGACTCTCAGCATTGATTCGGCATCGTGTTGGTATAATGCTGCTCGGCGCGCTCTGATCCATGATTTGTAGATTTTATTTTCATCTTTCCAGCAGTCCCATGCAGCAATGGTGTTGTCAGCCTTGGCGCGTCTTCTGAGTTGTCTCAGTGCTTTTTTTTCAATGCTGTTTGTTTGTCGTACTGGTGATTATAGGCTTTTGGGGTCGCCAGACCAGGTGTCACGTGATACTGGTGCTGGAGAAGCATAGGAAGGTAATTCGGCCTTGGTGGAGGGTCAAGAACCAATTCTGACTCAATTTCTGAGACGTACTGTTGAGTAATGAGGCTGATGATGGCCGATGTCAAGCGAAGGCGCGTTTGTTGGGGGTTCGTTTCGACCAATGCAGGGTAGCGAGATGGAATGCGGCCGGTAGAGGGCCATGATACCGTTAGCATGTTGTGGTCGCTTGGTAGAGTTTTGACTACGCGGAAGTCTTGGATTACTGCACACAGTGCTGGGGAGGCGAAGATGTAGTCTAGAGTAGCTGAAGACCGGCCTCTCTCCCATGTCGGTTGGTGGGACTGCCCTTCCAAAATCCAGGCGGCGTTGTGCAGGTTCCTGGATGTCATAAGGGTCATCCAGGCTTGACCCTTGAGCTCCGCTGCTGTAGTGACGGAGGGGTTTAAAGGGATGTTTCGCGGTTGAATACATTTCGCGTTGAGGTCCCCGCAGATAAGTAGATAAGGAGTGTTCCATTCAGTAAGAATTTCATCGATTGCCTCAGCCATAGTTTGACAGAAGAATGATGTCGATGACCTTTGAGGGTTCCAATAAGTAGTAAGCAGAGCGAGCGGAAGTGCTGAGGACTGCTTTGCATGGTGATTCGGGAATTCAGGCGCAGGGTTCCATTCAATTAAGACCGCCAGCACCTCGTAGGATCTTGCCGTTGTTTTGATGAGTTTTAGGTTTTGATCTGACCGAATTCCAATCAGGAGGCCTGCTGAGGGGCGACCTAGGAGACCTTTAACAGCTGGCGAGATCACGATGTCGTATCCGTCCAGTGACGGTTTTTCCTGGAGCCATGTTTCCTGGAGACAAAATATATCAAATTGGCCTAGGTCAACGGTATTGTGATCAGTTAAATGGGTGTGTCCTCTAGTGTTCCAAGAGGCCAACGATAAGGACTTTTGATGAAATTGAGCGTCGGCTTCTTTTGGTAGTTGCTATCTAAGATGCTTTGAGGAAAAGGCACTATTTATCCATTCCCATGGGCCGGATGGAGTTGTCGAGTTTGTGCTGGCGATCGGCGGGGGTGATTTGGGTTGCGCCCGGGATCTGTGATTGAGCGGGTCTCTCCGCGGGGACTGTTCTCTCCAGCTTTGCTTTCTTTGATCCGGACGGGATCTGTGAATTTGGGAATAGGGCAGGCGGTTCTTAGCTAGGTCTTGTCTGTCATTGCTACGATGGTGGATGTTCTGTGGTGATCGATTCAGATCAGAATGTTCACGTGCTGGGCGTGGTGGGCGGGCAAGAGAGTCTAAGCGCGTTTTCGGAGACCTGGATAGAGGTGTGAAGTAGGATTTCAGTTCGTTTCTTCGATCTGCGTGTCGTTGAGATGGGCTATGGTCGCTGATTTTCCCTTTTTTGGGAAATGTTTCCCTGATGGAGTTCTTGGGATCCAGAGTTGATAGTTCAGAAAGCAACCAGCCTTGCGCTTTTAAGTCTTCACCGGCTTGGCGACATATGTCTTGTATTGCGGAGGAGTAGATATGAAGGTAAGCTTTAGCCTTGTTGTCTCTGTGGTAAGGCTCGATCCACTTAAAATCTGCCGAATTTAGGTTCTTTAGGGAGGGTGAAGACAATGTTATCTTTAGCACAGTTCTTCTGTTCAGGATGACGTATTTGTCTTTACTGGAAATTTGCTCTATTTTGAAAAGACGGGTGGGGTTGTCCCTCGTATGAACGGTATGTTTTGTTGTTTGATGTCGGGTTGAGTGTGCCCCTGGCGTAGGAGATCTCGCTGATCTGGTTCCTAGTCTTGATCGTCTTTGTGAGACAGGCGCGGGTCTTGCAGGGTCTTTATTGCGAGGGCCCTGGGAGAACTTGTGAGGGCTCTGGGCCATCGATGACTGGAGTGAAGGGTCTGCTGTATGCTTGAGGCTGGGGGTAGAGGGGGGTGTTGATGGGTGATTGCCTTTAAAGGGACCTTTGTCAGGCGCTAATTGAACATTGTGAGGCGGCGCCGACAGTATGAGACTTGAGTTTAGGCAATCTGCTGTTAAGACCGGGGACTTGGTCAGGTCCGTCACGGAGCCCACTCGAATGGGACCCTGGGTTGCAGTTCCGAGGGCGGTGTGATGGTTAGGCGTCAGAACTCCAGATTCAGGCTTGCGTTGGGTTGGGGGGCAAGCTGGAGCGGGTGGTTGGTCAATCGGGGCTAGTTTTAGAATTTTCTTGCCTGTGGTCATGTTTGTACTTGACGATGGTTGTAGCTTTGTTGCGAATATTGTGGCGAATTCGTTAGGGTTTTTGAGCTGGGAGGTCTGAGTTGATTTGTGCAATGGTGAGTCTGATGAGAAATCCTTTTTCGAACGAGAGGGAGTCGCGGCCATGGGCGACACAAAGGCTGCCTCCTGTCTTGTTGTATGAGGAAGGTCATACTTCAGGTCAATAGCTGTTATATATCCTTCTAAGAAGGTAAGCTTTGCCTGTATGTTCGCTAAAATGGCCGTGTTATCTTTAGAAACGTCACTTAGCGTTTCGTACAGTTTGCAGAATGGGGCCATCGCGATGGTTATGGCTGACATGATTGTGGTCAGGTCCTTTCTGTTGTTAGGGGACTCTTTATGGGGCGGTGAGGGGAAGTCCCATCTTCTTCCAGTCTTCAGTGGCGTGTCTCTTGTACCTAGAGAGGAAGGGTTCGCCAATGAGTGCCTGCGCATGGGGTTGGGGCCTCCAATGTCAAGCGAGGTGGAAGGCCTTAGTGCTGCTGGTCTCGTTTGGAAGTTGGGGTCATCCCCACATGAGGACTGGGAAGCGGGGACTTGCTGGTTAGCCGCGAACATGGCAGGAGTTAAGTATGTCTTTGCCCGCGGATGGGGAAGCGGTTCTCTTTGTGGCCCCGCGATTGGTTGCAGTAGGTCAAGAATGTCCGAAAGGCCCTGATGTGGCAGTCGGGTGATGTTAATTGGGTCAGCATTTGCAGAAACCACCCGTTCAGGGGTGGGTGGTAACGGGGACTTCGCCTGCGGATCTGAAGGCGAAGTTAGAATGTTGCTAGGCGGGCGACCAGAGCCCAATTGAGGCGGGACTGGCACGTCCGGTGGGGAACCGAGAAGGGGAGTTATCAGTGATGAAGCTTGCCCAACTAAGAGTAGCTGAGGCCCAATAGGACCCGTAGTTTTTCTGGATTTGGGCGCTGGAGGGGTATCGTCAAAAGCTTCCAGGATTTCCGCGTCTGACAATTCGGAATCATTGGTTAATTTTCTTTTGCCTTGTGTCTTGAAAAAGTTCATCAATGCATTAGACAAGAACGGGGTGGAGAGGGCATGTTTTGCGTAGCCCTTTTTCCTTTGGGCTTGTTGTGAAGCGACCTTTTTAGTTTGACTGTTAGCTATTTGAAGGCTAGCCGCTTGGTTTTTTGTAGAGACAGCCGCTTTGGTGTTTGTGGCTGCAGCAGCCGTTGGCTTAAGTGCCGATTTGCCTTTGTTCCTGTATGTTGGTCTTTTTTTGTTTTGGTTAGTAGAAAGTTTACAGCTGAGATTATCCAATGTAGCAGGGGAGTTGTCGGAGTCTGAGTCACGACTCTCCTCGTGCAGGGGGTTCGTAGACGAGGGTTGGTTATGGGTATCTGAGGGCGTGACAGCACAAGCCCTGATATCCAGGATTTCAGCTGAGTCTGAGGGGGGCGATGTGGCCTCTGCCCTCAAAAGCGACACGGGCAAGCTGGGTGTCGGATAGAAGATGGACTCTTCAGTGTCACTGGGTGTAGATAGGGTCCGTGAGTGAGCTACACCGACCGGACCGGGTCTGCCCAGTTGGTCCTCCTGAGCCAGATGGATCTGAGCCGTGGTGGTCTGCAGGGTCGGGCTCTTCAGCCAGTTACGGTGATGATCCAGGTCGAGTAGGTTGGTGTTTGGCTGGACGGAGGTCAAGGCTTCTGGAGAAGGCGGGGCCGGTGGAAAACCGCCTGTTCCTACTTGGGTGCTTAACCGAGGTGGCCGCCGGCTTTAGGGTGATAGCCGGGGGCGGAGAAAGATAAACTTTGTGCGGTCCTGCTGTCACCGGTGTGGCCACCCTCAGACCCCCTGACAGGGGCCCTCCGGCACCCGCACAGCATGGGTCACTCGCCGAAGCGGTAAGGGGGCGGCCATCACCGGATAATGCTGCCGGACCTTCTCGTTGGCCTGAGAGAGGACCGTGGCTTGGGACTGAGGAGACCTTACGGTTGAGAGATGCGGGCTGACTCGAGGTAAGTGGGGTCCTTTTCGCGTGGCTCCTTAGTAGACGTTGGTCTGGGTCTTCCTCCATCTCAAGTGTAGGGTGAGAAGGGGAAGGGGACAGGGGAGGCAAAGGGAGGAAGGGAAGGAGTGCAAAGGACCAGGAGGGAAGGGTGGGAGCGGGTAGGATGGGTGGGGCGGAACAGGATGGGGAGAGAGAGGTAGAGGATCAGAAGGTAAGGAGTCGTCGCCGCCAAGTAGAAGGAATCAGTCGATTAAGAATGACCAAGGAGGGCTCAGAGTTCCCTTTTGGGCCCCATCTTGTTTCGGTTCTCAGATCAGTTCAGAAAGGGAACGCAGAGAGGCAAAAAAAGCGGGAAATGCAGGTCGAGGAGGGGTGCCGCTGGACAGTAAGGGCAAAGGACGCCTACCTCTGTGTCTGTGTCTTTGCAGTTCTCTAGGAGCGGCGGCCAGCCCCCAGCTCCCGGAGCGGACTGGAGCCGACTGGAACTCTGCCCGGAACTCCGCGCGCGCTCCGCGCGGAAGAAGGTTTTTTATGGAGGTTGGGCTTGTTTTTCGCAAAAGTCCGAGTCCAAACAGAGGAAGCAGAGGAAGCAGCAAACACGTCCTCCCGTGATACGAGCTGGAGCAGACTGGAACTCTGGCCGGAACTCAGCGCGCGCTCCGCGCGGAAGAAGGTTTTTTATGGCGGTTGGGCTTGTTTTTCGAAAAAAGTCCGAGTCCAAACAGAGGAAGCAGAGGAAGCAGCAAACACGTCCTCCCGTGATACGAGGTGGAGATGACTGGAACTCTGCCCGGAACTCCGCCTTTGGAAATGGAAAGACCTTTCAATGGTGGATGTTTTGGGAATCAGTGTTCACCCGAGCAGTCCATAGATCCATCCTCAATGCTTCTTGTAGGTTCTCTGACCTCTGCAGGTAGTCTCTGGCTGATGGAATGAGTGCCTCTGGTGGTGTTGTAATGAGCTCCATGTTGCTCTCAGCCCATTTGAATCCTACCCCAGTTACATGCAGACATAGCTCCCGGACCTATCTTTTATCTATCAACACTGCAATGTTGAGACAGAGGCTTAAAGTCGAGAATCGTTACTTTTTGCGCAACCCTGCATGCTAAGAAAGATACTCTTAAACCTAAAATGTTTTTGGGGGAAAACTGCTGCATGCTAAAAAAAGGGAATCCTAAATCTCAGAATTGCTATTTGTCTATGTGCTGGGCAAGTGAAATGGTGTATGGCCGGTACCTCAAACAAACCAGTGGACTTGGTTGCTCATAGAAGCTAACCACCACACATCCTCTGCCTTACAAGTGAACACATTCAAGAACAGCACAACACATCCATCTCCTCACAGCAAAGCAAGTCATAGAACTTCACCAAACAAACAACAATGTTCTTAAAATGGAACAATGCAACCTTTTAATCTCAAGCTGGAACAAATACCCAACCAATGAAGCACAAACGGCACTCTGCTGAAGTATCACTATGTTTTGTGACAAATCTGGCAAAGTCATCACTAGACCGCGGGCGGGTCTTTCCCCATGTGGCCAAGGGCAGAGGTTACCTGACTCCAACCCAGGGGGTGGCTATTGTTTTGCTTTCACAAAGTGCTCAGATATGTTACATAGAACTCTTAGTTGTTTTCTCCCCAGTGCACTGAATGAAAACCGTGGACGCTGGAGAGAAATTATTGACAGGAACACCCAACTGCACTGCTAAATGGCTCTTTATTCAAACAATCAACAAAAGCCATACATGACTGACTAAATGCAGCACAAATAATGAATGGATAAATGAATGATATATGTGCACAGACGAAAAGAAGTCTAAATGAAATACATCACCCTTGAAGCAGCAGCAGAAAACATCCTCATCTCGCCAGAAGTCGTTGAAAAGCCCTGAAACAGTCAAGGAGAGAGATCTTGGCATCAACAGGCTTGGAGCGTTGTGTCCATCCCCCAAGTGAAGCTTTCTATCTGACTGCTTTGGCACCCCACGTTTTAAGCCCTCTGCAATCGCGGGGTGGCACTTTCTAGAACATTCTGGCTCTCAAAGTTTCTACCCATTGGCAGGTCTCATGGGTCCCCGGCCAGAGTGACCCATGGTAAATTTCAAGGAGCAGAGCTCTTCCCTTTCTCAAGAATGCATGAAAACAACTCCATAACTCACATTAACTTTTGACAATGTCCATGGTAATGTTATCAGGTGCCAGCCGGCACCGTCTTATCCTAGCATCTTCGCACACTGTGTCCTTGGATTAGCACTTCAAACTAACATAAGCAATGAATAAGGTTGAAAACATGTTTACCAGTGGAATAGTATGAGCAATGTTGAAAATAAGTTTATCCACTGAATAGTTCACATCAAGTGCAGATTCCACTGTGGCCTGGAGCAAATATCCACCATGGCTTCAAGTGCACCAGAATGTACTGCACACAAGCACCACGTTTTAGTCCAAAGCATTACAGCTATCTGCGAGAGGACCACATGGGGGAGACCAACCTCAGTGGGGGGATGATGATGACTAACTAGGAGAAGACCTGTCATATCCCCCTTGTGAGGGATAATAGTCACCAGTCATTGTCTTTCCAGCTATACATGGTCTATTGTAATATGGAACTTTCTGTTAAAGACCATAGACAAACATATACTTGTTTCTATGGGCCTACTGGGATGAGGAAGAGGTCCTGAGTAATGAAGATCAATCTCACTGAGAACCACACAGTGCAGCCGAGTTGTTCCGAACAGCTGACCAATGCCTGAAAATGTAAAATACCTGACAAGCAGAGAAGAGGGAGGCGCACGATCCTCAAGGCCAGTTGGGAAACCGGAGGAACGGCGAGCAGACCAGAGAGCATGTGATATCGTGGCAGTGTCAGAAGAGGAGGCTCAGAGACCCGAGGTCCACTGCGCAGAAATGCGGAGCAAGAAATGTTCTACTGGGAGGGCCGCTGCAGTGCGAGGACCAGGGTGCCTGAGCAACGCTGGCCAGAAGACGAAGCTTACCGCTCGGCAACACGCACACTGTTGAGAATGCCAAAGCAGCCAGGAGAGGCTGTGAGCCCAAACAGGGAGATTGTGGCACCGGGACTCTTTGAAGCATACACTACATGTCAATTGAAAGTAATTGAAAAGCCTGGGAGAACCTGACCAAGGGAGCTGGGGGAACCTCGCAAGCATGTGAAATTGTGAATGAAAGGCAGGTAAAGGCCCAATACTCAAATGGAAAAGAATATGAACATATAAGAGTGTTACAACATTGGCAAGGTCCTGGCAGCAGAGTATACCAGACACCTTGCATGCAAGTCTGGAACCCGCACCCAAATAAAGGAAATTAAGAAGTCTGATAAAGTCCTGGAAGGAGAGAATACCAGGCACCCTCAATGTGAGTCTGGAGCCCGCACCCAAATAAAGAAAATAAAGAAGTCTGATAAAGTCCTGGCAGGAGAGTATACCAGGTAATTGTAATGCAAATCTGGGACCTGCACCCAAAATACAAGTAGTCAAGTCTTAATCAAGTCCTGGCAGGAGAGTTCAGAGGCCCCTTTTGTTTATGAGTCAGGAGACTCACCGCTGAATTGTGTTGAATACAAACAAGGAAAGAAAACAGGTCTTGTGAAAGATTGAAAAGACCAAGCAGAGAAGGAGCAACTTCTTGATCTCTTTTTCTTTTGTTGTGAACTTGGAGAGAGAGAAACCCTTTCTACCAAGAGAGGAGGGTAATCTCTCCACAAGTACTCAACATAAAATGGGGGTTAGTTTACACCAACTTGTGACACTCCGCGACCCTAAAATATGTTAGATAACAATGACCGTGTCACACTTGCAGGAGAGATAGAGGTACAAGACCCCACCTCTAAATTTCAAATAACATGGAACACGCCCTCCTGCATGTAAATGTGCCACACTTAATGTTCAGTGATTCAAGAACAGTTTATTTTGTTAACAGTTCTTGAATCACTGAATATTTAGTGTGGCGCATTTACGTGCAGGAGGGTGTGTTCCATGTTAATCTCTCCACAAGGCAAACCATTTCCAATTATTTAAAAGTAGCTGAAAGACCAAGAGGACGGAAGTGCTTTCTTGGCGTTATTGCGTTAAACTTGTAAACCACTGTGCTGAAAGCAAGCAAGAGAAGAAAGCAAAGAAATCTTGTAAAAGTGTGAACCCCAAGGGAAGAAAAACAAGTCCCTTGGAAGGTAGAGATTGGAAGGAGAAGAAAGGTCAATCTTTTGATACAAAATCCTTACCATATATTTGAAAGTGGAAGAAAGACAGGAGGCAGCGCTTATGAGACTGTGAACTGTGAAAGAGCTAAGAAACTTAGTGGAAGGGAAACCCCTTCCAGTGGCACTGGAACTTTTGGTTGTTTATTTTTTTGATACCCCTCTGGAACTTTGAGTTTAACTTGTGAACTGCAGCTGCAAGTGGCAGCTAGAGAACATTAAGTTCTTTTGCACTTCATGATCGGTTTACCATGCGAGTCCCAGCGTAGGGTTTTATGCATAAACAAGGGGGTTCTGGGAGTTTCTCTATTACCGGCCTATATCCTGGGTTAGAGTCTCAACCAGAGTCTTTAGCTCAACATTCTTTCGCAGAAGAGAAATGTCCACTATATATCAGTCTTTGTCCTGCCCAAGGGCAGTCCAGCACCAAAATGCCTGGCAATTCTCTTCTGAACAAGAGTACCAACGACAACCCCAGACACGTGTTTTGGTCTGGTTGGGCTTGGGTGACTGTGCGCTCTACAAGAATAGGTAACATAACATAACATTCATATGTTTATAAGGAATATGTCACAGCTGGCCGCTGGTCCTTATGCGGCACTGGCGCAGAGGGAAGAGATTGTTACATCTAGTGTGGGAAGCTCGACGTACGTGTGTGCTACCACGTTGTTTGGTTAATGGTCTAGTTTACTTCCAAGATGGCCACCGGGATTTGGAAAGCCTTTATATATCGGCTAAACCCCAACGTGGTTTAGCTCTACAGCCCCTGGGTAAGACTCTAGTACCCTACTTGTGCATTGCTCTACTTTTCACTCTGGGCCTTATTTTCAGTCCCTCTTTTGACCGTGCCTTGCTTCTGCTTGCTCCCTCCTGCCGCGGCGCTGGGGCTCCGCCACGTCTACGTCATTCCTTATCAGCAGCTGCCAGCTCAGGAATCTGGTTTTCCACCCCTACTTACCAGTTTACTTGTTTGCAAACATACCCGCGTGGAAGCCTTGTTTTTTGCTGTTTGTTTCTCTAATGGGAATAGTTCTGTAAATGCTGCTGCTCCTCCCTTTCAGAGCTCTATCTGCAGCTACTTAACAACTGCTGCTTTCCCTCCTTTGCCCTTGTGTTTCTCCCTCTTTTGGTTCCTCCGGGAACACTGTGCAAATACTTCAAATCTGTGGCCTGACATTGCTGGTTGCCTTACTTGTCCAAACCAAACTTTCTGCGTGGATTACACTTGCTAAACCAGACTTCTACTGCTACATTGAGATCTTCCAATCTTGCAGTTCAGAGGGTTTTTATGCCTTTGGGCTTTTCTGTCAAACTCCCAGGACACTTCCTGTCAGGTCGCCTCAGTAGCCCACCTGTTGTCCAAGGAGGTCACTGTGGCGGCAGGGGAGGATAGGCCCTACCTCTTCTAGGACCGGCTTCCGGACAAGTCAAAGACCAAACAAAAGAAGGAAAGAAGCAAGACACCTTGTAAGGATTCCGGATCATCCGATTTAGGTGAGAATTCTGAGAGAATATTTGGCTGTCTTCAGTTCAACAAAACAATGTAAAAGTTCAAACTTATAGATTTTAAAAAGTACATCTTGTGACCAGCATTGGGCTCCCTTCCCCTGGATCAATTCAGGAATACCCTTGGAAAAGTTCTGATTCAACAAAGTTCTGTTCAGTTCAACACAACATGTCTTTTCCATTCACTGTGTCCTTCCACTTTGTAAAGTAAATGTCTCTTTTACAAACACCTGTTCCAAAACCCAAAGCAATTGTTTTCCTCCACACAATTTATTTTTCAGGATGCAAAACAAATATTAGAATATCACAATTATTTTTCCAATGGAATACTTTTGTCAGGAAAGCACAGCAATTACTTTTGATGATGCAACAGTTTGCCAAAATGATAAAGTTACCTATGCCTTTCCACAATACCTTTCTACCACACCCATATCTCTTCAAATAAACTGTTCCTTTCCTGGTAGACTCGCCTATGAGGACTAGCTACAGATGGTCCCTTTCCTGGTTCACTCTCCTGCCAAGAAAAAAACACCTACTACTACAGTTGGTCTTTTCTGTTAGTGGCAATATGTGCTACAGAATTCCCCAAACTGATGTCTCAGGAAAGGAGAATTGCACCCTGGTTGCCCTTTTATCTCTTTGCTACAGTCTATGCAGTGGTGGCAATGTGGGTTACAGGTTTCAGTATTTCAAAACTGGAGAATTGCGCCCTGTATGCACTTTTACTTCTTCTGGATAGCTTCTTGGCTGTTGGCAATGTGAGTTAAAGGTTTCCCCAAATCAACGTTTCATAAATGGAGAATTGCACCCTTATTGCACTCGTACTTCTTCTGTTGGCAATTTGGGTTAAATGTTTCCCCAAATGTATGTTTCATAAATGGAGAATTGCACCCCTTTTGCCTTCTTATTCTATTTGCTCGGAATTCAAAATAGTCAGAATTTTGCAAACGTTCCACTCGGAGCACCCTCGGAGGTTACCTTGTATTGCAGGCCAACTCACGACTCTGACATCTCTGTGTTTCTCCCTGCTGCCGCGATGGACCCCGGCAGATCGGTAATTCATTTGACAGCTCTTCTGTACCTGTCACCACCTGCCAGGCTTCTTTCTTGAGCCCCGCAGGGTCTCAGCTTACCCAAGCACCTCCGGGAGTACTTGCGTCTGGTTCCACTCGGAGCGCCCTCGGAGGTTACCTTCTATTGCAGGCGAACTCACGACTCTGACATCTCTGTGTTTCTCCCTGCTGCCGCGGTGGACCCCTGCCGATCGGTAATTCATTTGACAGCTCTTCCGCAGGGTCTCAGTTTACCCAAGCACCTCCGGGAGTACTTGCGTCTGGTCAGCAGCACGTCTTCCTTATAGCTGGGCTTCTCTCCCTGCTGCTGTCCCCAACTCTACTTTCTGCTGCGCATACTCTGCAAAGACGCCCACCTTCTCTTCCCTCATCAGCTTCTGATGGTGTTTGCACTCCTGCTGCAGCTCCAACCACTTCAGTGTTGTTCCTGACAGCTTCTGCTGCTCCTTTTCTGCTCCTTACCCTCAGCTGTGGTCCATTTTCAAGTTTAAATATCCCATTCAGGTGCTGTGACTTCAAACAACTAGACCACATATTTCCTTCAATGGCACCTTTGATCCTCATTAGCTATTGGTCCTTCTTCCTCGTCCCAGCTCCACAGGCATTATGGATCTTGAAGTCCATAATAGGTTTGTCTTTTATGTCTATTCATTTCTATCTGATTGTTGAACTGGATGTTATCAGAGTTTATAGAAGTTAAGTGCATAGCAGTTACATTGGCTTTCTCTACTTTACAATAGGCCATCAAGTTAAAGGGGTCACCATATCCCTTTGATATGGATCTCCTACCATGTAATCCTCCCTCATAACACCACCCCAGGGTCAGGATCAGGTAGAAACTGCCTTCCCCTGCTACATAAGGTGAGGCCCATACCGGGAGCTCAGCGATGATCTTACTAGATTCATCAAATACCCTTCCCCTAACATCACTGGTTTTCACAGCCTCTATTGGAAATCAAGAAAGGAAATCGTCATTACCCTGTTCTTTTGCTATTCGATGTACGAGAGAAAAGCAATAGGGCTGTAAATCCAAAGATCACTGCATGACTCTTTTTAAAAAAAATGTTTTTGATATAGCTGAGTAAATCAACTTTTCAAAAATCAAAACAATTATTTCATATTACAATTACAATTTTCACAAAAAATTTAAAAAACAAGATTTCCCTTGTTTTTCTTCTTAATATTATAATAAACTCAGGATTAAAACATTAATATATACAATAGCAAAAAAAAACATTTTCTTTTCCTTTTGAATTGTAGAATTGTAAAATGTCGTTACAACTTTATATCAGCAGGCAAAACATTTTCTAGAAACTGAACTTGTGCTTTTATCACAGAAAATTTTGTATTTGAGATTAGTATACTCCAGATCTGATTTTCACATATCCTGCAGTTTGCCCTAATTTTTTGTTACCAAAGTTGTTATTACTGAAATCTTTATAGTTCAGACAAGATTCTCTGTTTTTTATCCAGTCCCATTGATGTAACTTTTTCTTGGCTCGTAAGGGATTTTCTATTAGGAGTGTTAGTGTTATGTCAGCTTCGGCCATGATATTCAATACACTTTTGCGCCATGTGAGCGGGAAGAGATGATTTGACGAACACAAATAATGTGCAACATTGCTCCAAATGTTATTATTTTCCAAGCCCAGTAGACATTTTCTGAAAAAAAGCACACATTCTCTACTTGACTCTGCACGCTAATGAATTTAAGCCTTGTTCAAATCGCAGAATTGGCATGGGTGTACAGTTCTGGGGATGTAGTACCTTTTTCCAAAAACTAGCCTCAAATTTGTTCCACATTTTGTCATCAGTATGTAGTTTTGATTCTACTCCATAAATCATAACAGGGAGTACCTTTTGTTCATAGAAAAGAAAAAGGTTTTTCAACGTGAATTTCCCATATTTAAAGATTAAGATCTTATCCTGAGAAATCAGGCTTATGAGTTTAGACTGGATGTTAATCACGAAAGACTTGTCAGTGACAGTATTTTGTATTGTGAGCCCCAGATACTTATATTCGGATACTATTTCAAAAGGCTCATTTCTAATAGACCAAATACAGTTGTTAATTTTGTTTTTACCTTGATTTTTGCAAATTAATATTTGAGATTTATCCAAATTTATTATTAGATGATTCAATTCAACATAAACGGATAAACCAGTAAATAGGTTTTGAAGTCCCTTTGGGGTTTGTGATATCAAAACTAAATCATCAGCGTACAAAAGCCAGGCTATTCGCTGACCACCCAGTTCCGGAGCAACAGAGACAACTTGGAGGAAACATTTGCCCATGTCCAATATAAAAAGATTGAACAAAATAGAGGCCATGATGCAACCTTGTTTAAGGCCTAAATGTGTACTGAGTGATGAGGACAAAAGTCCCTCCTGGGATAATCTCACCTGCATAGTTGTCTCCGAATGCAACTGAATGATCAGCATTAACAATGACGCTGGACAACCAAAGAGTTCTAATTTTTCGAAATAGTAATTCGCGATTGATTGAATCAAAATCTGTCCGAAAATCAATAAATGCTAAATACATATTTTGTTTCCGGGTGGCATAGTGGTATTTAAGCATGTTAATAGCAAACATATTTGGTAATGTACCCAACCCACTAAAAAATACAGATTGAAAAGGATCTCTCTTAAGAAAATTCTTTGACCAGTTGTTCAGGTCTCATAGAATGATAGCGCAAAATATTTTCCCAGGGGCATCTAACAGGGAAATGGGTCTATAATTGGCCAGACTTGCACGGTCTCCTTTCTTATAGATTGGAATTGTAATAGAATGTTGCCATGAGACCGGAATTATTTGTGATGCAAGTATATTCTTGAACATAATGTATAGAATATCAGCCCATATATTCGGGAATTGTTTCATTGTCGTATTTGACAGTCCGTCCGGACCAGGCGCTCTGGAGCAACTAGCTTTAGTGATGAAATATATAATATCATCTTTATCAAAGCTTAGATGGAATTTAGTATGCTTCAAGGGCTCAGATGGGCTTAATTCATATGTTGGAGCAGAATATAGATTTGAATAGTCCTGAACCCACATCTTCTCAGTCACATCATTAGTCTTAATTACTTCATGGTCAAAAGCATGGAGGTGAGGAATTAGTTTTTGGCTGTGTCTAGAAGAGGCTGGCTGAAACAACTGCATTAATTCGTGATAGATTACTAATGAGCCCTGAGTCCCCACAGTTTCACACTTTAGCTGAGCATCATAACATGACCTAAATGCTTCCAATGAAGCCTCCGTACAAATTAATCTATTCCTTGCCAAATTTACTGTGATAGTACCCTTGATGTATTGAGGTTGTCCTTGAGTAGTATCAAATTTGGATGTCCAGATCAAATTTAGCATGTTATGATCGCTTGCCTCAGTATAGAGAACTTGAAAGGATTTTACAACATTCCACATGTTTTTATTCACATAGATATAATCTATAATTCCCTTACTGGTGGCTCTATGCCAAGTAGCCCTTGCAGGAGTGTCAGTAGCAAAGGCTCCGTTTAGCATAAACAGATTTCTGCACTCAACAAAGCTTGCCCATTTGGCTAATCATAGTGATTCAGTTTTCCGTTTTGGTCTCAAGCAATGTAAGTTCAAATCTCCCGCTATGATGAAGGAGTCATTTTTGCCATCCATAATTATAAGATCCAATGCCTTATTCATGGACTCTAAAAACCCATCATCTGTGATGCCTAAAGGGTTCCAGTACACGTTAATTAGGGCACAATGATTGTTATCACTTGTAATCTTACACATTTGCACAAACGGATTGGGTGAAAACCAAGGTTCAGATTTTAGAGATGAGCTCTGCTTGATGGCAATTAACAGACCCGATACTGGACGCCTTGCAAAACCTTTGACTGCTGGGTTCAAGAGGATATCATAATTGTTCCATGAAGGAACAGAAATAAGCCACGATTCTTGTATTAGTATTATATCATAAGACAGTAAATTAATTGCCTTATTGTTTAACAGATGCTTATATCCTCTGGAGTTCCAGCTAATCAATGACAGGACATTTTCCTGAGAAACCAAATGCCAAGGCTGTGTCACTTTTATGTTGCAATTGCAGTCATGTGAACATGTGGTCTGTTTTTTGATTATTTGCTGTTGCGTCAAATGCATATCTGGATCTAAAGCGATGTGCTCATGCGTGCCCGGCCCTGACAAAACTATAAATCCCAGGTCATACAACTGGGACTTAACAGCCCAGATGGTATTAAGTACGACTCGGGAATTTATCCACAAAATCACAGAGGAACGTGTTAAGGCATCCGTGAATTCTACTTGCTCGATATCGATAGTGCAGGAATTTCACTAAATATGGATAGAACCGAAGCTCTGTTCAAATTGTACTTAGGAGCCGGAGCAGGCCGACATATCAAATTGAGTGCATGCACTGCAGGCCGTTTAGTTGGGAGAATGCCATTTTTTTGTTTCATAGGATTTCGTAAATCTATTGGGTTTTGGTTCTCAGAGGCCTTGAACCTAGATTCTTTTCCATTTAGGGCATTTCGGTCACAGAAGAACCTCAGAAGTGTGGATTTAATCATGTTTTCAATATCCAAAGTTGGAGTGATATGATAGAACTGTTCATTACACTTACTTTGGATTTGTGTCTTTATCACTGCCTGTGTTGGTTGATCTTGAGATGGTACTATTTGTGGAGTCTGTAATGAAGAAAAATTGGGCATACTCGTGTTTGTAGTCACACTATTACTGAGACTTTTAGACAAGGATGTTTTGGTATAACATGCTGGAAAAGTCAGACTCTTGAGGGCAGGTTTGGAGGCCATATATTCATCCACCGCGAGTCTTATTTCTCTGTGGCGAGCAATTCGGGCTTGATCCACCAACACTGGGAGGGAAGTTGTATCCTTATTCTGTTTTTCTCTGTTCTCAGCAGAAACTGCTGAGGCAGCACTTACCAAAGCATTCAAAGGACTAAAAAATTGTACAGGGGTGCTCTTTTCATTTGAGGCCAGGTTCTTCTTCGTTTGGGAACGCAACATATATTTTCTTACAATAGCCTCAGATGCAGTTTTAGTTGCTGTTGAGGGAAGCGTAAGATTTTTGACAAACGATTTAAAGGGTAATTCATAGAATTTGGCACAAAAGTGGCGCACTCGGCTGGCGCACAGTGTGCGCATGCGAATGTCTGCGCCAGCCGCGTGCACTAAAATTGATTTCCGTGCACAGCGTATTCATGGATTTTAGCCTCCAAAACCAGCCATGGCACAGAGTGGCACAGCGACCCTACAGCAGGGCCAGTTACACCCCCAAGAACGCCCTCACGCAAGGAAAAGCCATCAAAATTCCCAATTCAGCGCAAAGGGCTGCGCTAACCCTGGACCAGTTTACAGGGCTGCCAAACAGCAAAAGCCAAGTGAGTAACGTGTATTACTGGGGTGCGCATGAAGTTTCACACGCGAAAGGGCCTGTGCGAGTGGGGTACGTGTATTACTGGGGTTCGCGGGAAGTTTCACACGTGTTTTCAGCAGGATACGTGTATTACGGGGTTCGCGGGAACTTTCACACGCGAAAGGGCCGGTGCGAGTGGGGTACGTGTATTACGGGGGTGCTCGGGAAGTTTGACACGCGATTGGCCTGGGTACGTGTATTTCAGGGGTGCGTGGGAAGTTTCATACGCGATTGGCCTGGGTACGTGTATTTCAGGGGTGCGAGGGAAGTTTCACACGTGATTGGGCTGGGTATGTGTATTTCGGGGGTGCGCGGGAAGTTTCACACGCGATTGGGCTGGGTACGTGTATTTCGGGGGTGCGTGGGAAGTTTCACTCGCGATTGGCCTGGGTACGTGTATTTCGGGGGTGCGCGGGAAGTTTCACACGCGATTGGGCTGGGTACGTGTATTTCAGGGGTGCGTGGGAAGTTTCACACGCGATTGGCCTGAGTACGTGTATTTCAGGGGTGCGCGGGAAGTTTCACACGCGATTGGGCTGGGTACGTGTATTTCAGGGGTGCGCGGGAAGTTTCACATGCGATTGGGCTGGGTACGTGTATTTCAGGGGTGAACGGGAAGTTTCACACGCGATTGGAGTAGGGTACATGTATTACTGAGCTGCGCATGAAGTTTCACGCACGATTTTGCTGTCAGAGCAGGGAACGCATATTTCGGGGGTGCGCGGGGAGTTCTACAAGTGAATTGGCAGTGTGGGTCCTCCCAGGTGTCCCCTCTACCCCCTCCACGGCCCCTGCAGGCAGCCCACACCAGAGGGGACTACCCTGCACACCTGGTCATGTCCCGCAGGCAGCCCATCCACCATGGGCATGCCCCCCAGCCAAGCCACATGTCACGTTGCAATATGATCACCAACTTATGTCTCCCAGCACCCCCACCCCCCAGCAGTGAGGGGCACCTGCCAGCAGGCCCCCACTCATGCCCCCCTGCATCCCCACCCCCCAGCAGTCAGGGGCACCTGCCAGCAGGCCCCCACTCATGTCCCACTCATGACCCCCTGCACCTCCACGCCCCAGCAGTGCAGGGCACCTGCCAGCAGGCCCCCACTCATGTCCCACTCATGACCCCCTGTAACCCCACCCCCCAGCAGTGCAGGGAACCTTCCAGCAGGCCCCCACTCATGTCCCCCTCATGACCCCCTGGACCCTCACCCCCCCATCATTGACAGGCACCTGCCAGCAGGCCCTGACACATGTCCCACTCATGACCCCCTGCACCCCCACCCCCCAGCAGTGCAGGGCACCTGCCAGCAGGCCCCCACTCATGTCCCACTCATGACCCCCTGCACCCCCACCCCCCATCATTGACAGGCACCTGCCAGCAGGCCCCAACACATGTCCCCCAGCCAACACGTCATCACAATCCAGATCCCTGGCTCTTATGGCCACACAAATCCCACCCCACAGCACCCCAGTCCAAACACCCAACCAAGCTTTACATCCACTCCAAATTGAAATCATCATTACATGATAGATCACAAATAAGCAGTATGCGCATGAGTACAAGTCTGTCAGACCCACACAATGGCAACACGTGACTGAGAAAACCCACATTGTGACATGCATGAAACCAATGAGAGAAGACCACACATTGAAGTAAGAAACAAAAATGTATTCAAGTCAAAATGAAGGGAATGAAATAAAAACACACAATAATGCCAATAATAATCAAAATGCAGCATCTCCCAAAAAATGATAAATAAAAAAAATGAGAATCCAAATTAATCCAAATGAAAATGTGTCCAAAGTCACCGTCCAACAAAGCAAATCCAAAGGGAAAGAAAAGCGTAATATCCATTGCTCCATGGTGAAGAAAAATAAAGATGAAGGAGAAAAATCCACTGTAAAACTATGTACAAATAGCAAATCCAGGGTCCATGAACCCAACGACATAAATGAAACCTACAATGAAACCTACAATGAAACCTACCTAATTACTAACTATATACAAAAATGTGGGGCATAGTCCATGCGCCCCAAACGAAAGAAAAAAGAAATGAAACTTAACACTAATGAACTATATACAATGGCGGCGGGCAAGTCCAACGGCTCACTTGTTGATGTCATGAGCCAGGGCATCATCGAACTCCTGTTCAATGTCTTGGAGGCGGGCCTGTTCTCTGGCCCCGTGGTCTCGCAGGGATAACGCCATGTCCACCTCCAACTCCCTGTGAATTCCCTCGAGGCACTCAGCCCGCCTTAGCGCCCTGCGCATGGTGTTCTCCGCCCTGACCATTGTGAGCCATGCCTCCTCTGCCCGCCACCGCTCCGCACCTATCTGCTGGCCCAACCGCTGCCACACGGAAGACACTCCCATTCCAGGGTCCTCCTGCCCTCCAGCCGATGCCTGCCCCTCTGGTGTAGATGGCCCCGAGCCATGATGCCTCCCACGTTGAGCCCGCCGCTGCCTCTGACGCAACTGCCTCTGCCAGCACGACGGCATCCAGGCTGATGGAATCCACTGATGCCGTCGTGCACGTGCCCTGCTCGATGATGCCGGCACATCATCCATCTTCTGGGGTCCAGTTGCTGTGGTGTCCACCCCTGCTGGATCTCCGACTCCCGACTGTGGCAGGGATGGGATCCCCGCCGAGCTGGCTGCGTTGGTCAGGGCAGGTCCACAGGGGGCCCTGGTGACATCTGGGCCGGAAGACGGCATGGAGAACGACTGGCGCATAGTCTCCACAGAGGAGGAGAGGGCCGCCAGAGTGGCCGACACATGTACAAAACCCCCGACCATGGACACTCCCAACTGGGCCACGTTGGCACATCATCACAAATGTCACGCGTGCGCAACGCGACACCAATCAGGACCTTCTCCATACGGCCAGGGGTCCCCTCGTCCGCAGGTAGAGGAGTGTCAGATGACATGGACATCCCCCCTACATGCGGATGGGCCTGGGATGGGGCATCCCTGCTGGTGCATGGTGGTGCAGTCACAGTGTCAGGGACAGCGACATACACAGCCCCCTCCGCGGTGACCTGTACTGCCTCCTGCCCCTGGCCCTGGACTGCACCACTTGCACCAGTGGTACCACCCCCACCAGGCCCCATGTGCAGCTCAGTAGCGGCCTCCTCCTCCTCTGTGGAAACCACCAACCTGGATGGCTCCACACCGTCTTCCGCCGTTGCAAGCCCCTGTGGGGGCTCACCCACCCCTTATGCTGCCGCTGTAGTGCCAAACGCAGCACCAGTCCCCTCACTCCCGGACGATGGTAAATTCCGGGAGGGTGACTGGGCCTTGCGTCGCAGGCCGGTGGGGGCATCCCCGCCGCTTTGCTCCACAGCGCCATCTCCGCCCTCTTCATCACTTGCCGCTGTGTAGAGGGAGACATAGAACACAAGCATCAGGGTACTGTACAATGGTCCCCTAGACAGGAAGCAATAGCAGATGAGTGGCACTGTCAAACATCACTTCCATCATGTCCCTCCACAACACATGGGTCAGTGCAGGCAAAACACATGCATTAACAGGCATGGCGCATGCTATGAACATTAGCATACATGTCCAAGGGACTCTTGAAACATACAATGCTGGTTTGAAACTCACATGCATCATGGGTCATGCCTATCACATGCACACACTTCAACGTAGTTTCATCCATCTGGCCTTGTACACCCCACACACAGTGGATACAAGGATGAGTAGGCTGCATCAGTGAATCTGAACATTGCCACAGACATGTGTCATGCATCCATGGCATTTACAAGTCACAGACATGCAAGTCAAAGACACAGACATGGACACCATACATGTCCATGACAGCAGCACCCATCTCTCACACCCCATCCATGTCCAATAAGAGAGAGACAGGCATGCATTAATGTGTGCATTCCCCATGCTGCTCCGCATGTTGCATTGTAACACATGCACCAACCATGTGGTTCACACATTACTGGTCTCACATGCATGACCATGATATCCCTGCACACACACATACATACATGGCCTATGTCACACATACAGGCAAGTATCAGACAACCAGCACCCTGCAACAAGCCCTGTCTCACACAGCAATGCTTGGCCACTTACCGCTCAACTCCGGACGGGTCTGCCTCCAGAGGATCTGGGTGTGGAGCGCTGGGCCTACACGTTCCAGGACCCTCATCTGGATGGTACTCATGCTGCCCCGGCCCCCCTCCACGAGGCGCCGGGCCTTGTTGAGGGTCCTGGACCTCAAGTCCTCCTAGCGCTTCTTGACTTGCTTGATGTTGCGGGTTGCCACCCCCTCCGCGTAGATGGCAACCACAAAGTTGTCCCAGATCCTATCCCGTCCTTCCTTGTTGGCGCGTGATGTTCCGAAGAGGGCATCATACTGCCCCAGGACATGCTCCACCAGGACACCAACTTCCTTTTGACTGAAGCCCCTCTGACTGGGGGTCGCCAGTGGTCTCAGATGGTGTTTGCCCCGACATGGCGACACCCGAGGCAGGCGTGGGTGGGCAACTGGGTCCTGGGGCTGGACTGTGGAGCGATGGTATCCCAGTCGGGAGTCTTCAGTTCCAGCAGGGGTGGACACAGCAACTGGAGCCCTGCAGATGGCTGATGTGCAGGCACCAAATAGCAGGGCACGTGGGCAGCAGGCAGTCAGGCAGCAGCAGATGGCAGGTGGGAACATGCTCGGGGGTCTGGGGGGCAGGAAAATGGCCTTCAGGGCAGGAGCGTAGCCTTCCGTGTGTTTTTGCGTGGCCAGCTTGATACGGAGTGATTCGGCACTTGAAAATCTTACACATCAGCGTGTAATTCGAGGAAAGGGCCTTAGCGCTTAGCGCGTCAGCGCACGCACGCGATTCCATTGGACCAAAGGCCCTTAGCGCGTAGGCGCGTAAATTACATTACGCGCGCAGGTGTTTCCCTCATAGCACGTGATGACAGAGCACACGTGGAAAAACTGCATGTCCGAGTGTCATCGCGTGTAATTGGATGAAAGCGCCCGCGTACACGCGTCTCTGACGTGTACGTGTGGGCCGGTTTAAAAGCTGCGTGTAGGACACCATTTCCTTGTACGTGCTTTTCGTGGAGAGCGAGTGGGTCAAATCTGTACTTCTTGTCGGTTCACACGCGATTACTTCACAGCGTTTCTAGTTCGTACTCCCTGTTACCTCTGACAGCTCTTTTCTGATTTTTTGTTGGGCCTGTTTCCTAAAACAGAGGTCACTTCTCCTTTTGTCCTGTCTCCTCAGACAGCGTACAATTCTTATTTTGGTGGGGGTGTTGCCAACGCGCACACACATATTTTTCACGTTCTTTTTCCAGGCAGACGCTGAGCTCCGCACGTACTTAGCAATTGTGCTTGCCCTGTGTGTCGCGTTCCCCTTCAGAGGTCATTGTAGGCTGCGTGTATTACGCGTACACTTATTTTTGTGTTTCTGGGTGCCACAGCGTAGTGCGAGTTCATTTTTTCACGCACATGGTCTATGAGGGGCTGCCCTTGATTTTGGGCTGCCTGTGCGTTGCGTGACCCGTCATCTTCCCCCAGGGGTCACAGACAGCTTTGTTAGAGCACTTTACTGCAACTCCCATACGCACAACAACATCAGTGCCATGGCTGGGAGGCAACCAAGCAGTAAGGGAGGCAAAGGTGGCCGACCCTTAAAAGGTGGGCGTGGTGGGCGCGGTAGGGGACGTGGCCGGGATTTGCGGGGTGCCCCTATGCCCCCATGTGTGGAGGAACAATCAGGGACACCCATGCCCCCCCCCCCATGGTTGAGGGAAATGTGGCTGACACCATTCAAGCTCAGCCCCTGTTGGACCAGCCCATTGTGGCACCTGACCTGGCACAGGATGACTCCCTGGCTGACTTCCAGGTCAGAAAGTCTAGGCCACGTGTGGCAGTGCAAGTTGTTGTCACCAATCCACGTGGATCTGGGGCAGCTATGTCATCTGCTGCCCCAAGTATGCAGGGTGGGGAGGCTGCAGGGGCAGCTGCAGCTCCATCTGCCCCAGCTCTGACTCTCCCAGCCTGGACAGTGTCAGTCCCAATCCATCAAACTGACGTTCCCCCTGCCAACATTACCCTGCAACCAATGCCTGCATCAAGAGCTATGGTCATTGTGCATTCCCACACACCTACTACCGAGTCCACCGGTGATTCTGCCCCTACTGACCAGAGCGGCGTAAGCCACTCTGGCTCTGCTCCACCTTTAAAGAAGAGGAAGAAGGGTGCTCTGGCACGACAGGCTGAGACCCCAGACACAGCTACACACTCCGGTACCTCAAGGAAGCCTTGCTTCAATGATCCAGAACTTGATGCACTTGTGCGCTATGTCGGCACATAGCCACAAAATGTTGGTGACTGCAGGGTGCAAGACCACACCTGGTCAACGTAAGGCACACTGGCAGACCATCGCCGACCGCATAAGTGCCCTTGGATTTGTGAGGCGCTCAGCTGATGATTGCTACAAGCGGTGGAATGACCTGAAACGCAGAGCAAAGAACAAGCTGGCCTTAAATCATGCCGCTACTCTGGTGACTGGCAGTGTGGGTCTCCACAAGAGGACAACAAACTCACTGAACATGAGTCTGTTGCTGGGGCCTTCGTCACAAAGGAACCGATCCAAGGTGTGGGAGGACTACCTGATTATGAAGCATTGTCCGGTGAGTGCCCATGCATGTGTGTGTAATGCATGTGTATGTTGTTTGGGTGACGGGTTCTGATTCAGTGCCAGGTGAGGGTGTGTGTGCCTGAGTGGTATGGGTCACCCATGTGCTTCATCCAAAACATTCAGCGGCCTTGGATTTGGGTGTGACAGTATCCCCTCTGCCCACATTAGTAATTTGGCTCAACATTATGGCAGTTGCCCTTGAAGTGGCATCTTGCAACAAATTGTTTGTATTTTTCAGTGTTCGTTCAGGCTGATTGTTTCAATTCTCCCACTTTGGCTACGCATTCCTCAGCCCTATTGTTACATTTGTGACATGCTTCTGTCATTGATGAACCCCACATTGGACCACATGTGTTACCCTGTTAGATGAATGATTTGACCATTCAGGCTAATTGAGTATTGGCCTGATCACAGGAATTTTTAGGGCCTGTTTGAATGTGGAACATGATAGGTGTTTCCTGTCATGTTGAAGTGACAAACCATTGATGTGTACATCGGCCTGCAATCACTGTATTTTTGTACACTGGATGTGTTGCAGTGTGTGGCACATGCCTATTTTGTCATAATATGTAGCATTTTTCATCTCATCATGTCCATCTCACATGGATGGCTGACAGTATTCATTCACTGACATGTGGATGTACTTGTGGAATGTTCCATGGCTATGGTACATGCCATCTGTGTGATGGCATGTGTTATGTATATGTATTGGACTTACCACTCACAGGCCAATGTGTGATGGCAGTGCTACCCAGCATGCAGCAAATGTGTTGCTCTTCCATGTAGGTGTCATCAGTGTCTGCCTTTTGGTTCCCCTTCAAACTCAATGACAGTGCATGCATGGGAGGGTTATAGTCATGTGGGACATGTGTAAATCGTGTAAATCATGTACTGGTTATGTAGCTTGTCAGGCCTATTTGTGTGCTATGGTGCTAATGCCTGTTTCCATTTTCTGTCTTTCATGTTTTTGCAGGGGATGACGCACTTGATGCTGTTGAGGAGATGGTGCAGACCCAGGAGGAATCTCAGGCACGACCGGGCACCAGTGGGGGACGTGATGTGGTGGTGGGTGAGAACCCAATCTTGCTGCAGAACATTCTATCGAGGGGTGCCTCTGGGTGCACCTCCCCAGACCTCTATTCAGGTGCTGATTCGGATGATGAGACCTATGTGCCGTCGCAGGTAAGTGTTTTTGGCAGGGATTCTGTTCTGTCCAACCCACCTGTACCAGGGGTAGAACCCTCTATGGGGATGTCAGTGTTGGTAAGTCCGCCTTTGGCGGTTATGGATGCAGGGTCACACTCCACAACATCTGATCCTGTTCCTGGGCCAGCAGATCAGAGGGGGAATGCAGTCCTGCAGCCTCAGGCAGTGCCGGCACAGCAAGGCGCAGATCGCCTTGCCCCAAACAGGTGTGGTGCCCGCTGACGCGGTGGCCGTACGCCACCAGGCAATACCGCATGGGAACAATCCATTTATGGTATGGCAACCCAACAGGCAGCATCAGTTGAGATGATGGCTCAAGCAATAGAGAGGGTGGCCACTTCCATTGTCCCCCCTGAAAGGCAGATGGAGCTACTACAGCAGGCAACAGACTCCATTTGCCAATCACACAGGGAGGACATGTTGGCGTCCAACAGGGACAGACGGGCGGCACTGGAGACTCTACGCCAATCGATATCAATAGAGTCCCAGGGCCACAGGGAAGCCCTGAGGGTAGAACTCCATCACCTCAGGGAGACTCTTATTGACCTTGAGGCTTCCACTAACTTGAGGACAGAACAGCAGCTGGAGCGGCTCACACGTTCGCTCTTAGCTGAGATGCAGGCAACTCAGGAGGAGATCCGTGCATCACGTCAGGTGCTGCATGGGGATCTCCGCACTATAATCCTCCAAAACGAGACCTTCCACACCCGCATGCTTGCTGCCATGGAGGACCATACAAGGGCTTTGCGTGGGCTGCCTCCCATTGCACCACCACCTCCTGTGGCAGCACCACCTCCTTTGGCAGCAGCAGAGGGTGATGGTGGGTGTTGGTGCGCACACTGTCCTCGGACCTCCTGGGTGGCCTCCTGAGGTCAGACTACTTGTTGGTGAGCAACATCCTGTAAAAGGCAATTACAAATATGGTGGGAATTTAATTTGAAAGTGGTGCTTAATCCAGATAGATAAAGCCTGTGGCAAGCGTGGCAACAGTATAGAGGCCTCGATAGACAGAATGAAGATTGGGCCCAAATTAAAGCAGCTCTGTGGAACTAACACAACCGCAATAAATATCGATGCTAAACGGCTGATCAAGGAAGATTTAAAACTGAAACTGTTGTCCTGGAATACAAGGGGGCATTTTCACCTGTTATCTAACACTGAAACCACTGCCATGAGAGTAAGTGTATCTTTTTACAAGACATTAAATATTGAGGAAATAGAACAATCAGTGACAGGTCTAGTAGGAAACTAGTAACATATAATATCAAAAATGTTTTAATAAATTAGGACATGAGTAAAACAAGTATTAAATCAACATATATATAAATCAGCGATAGAAATATAGGTACTATGACTGGTACTTCAAAACATAGGAATGTAACAACACAAAGCCAGAAAAGGGCTAAAATTCAATTGTGGAATAAGAAAGTACACAGTTGTGATTCACTTTCTGTACAGGTTAATCTATTAACAAACGATGCCAGTTGTGTGACTCTGTTAGTATACAGAGACCAAGAGTCTCGACATGTTTCAGTTCATCAGTGTCACAAACACAGAACTTTCTTCAGGAGAGAGGGTTTCACATCGAATTCCTATCCAGCATACAACTTATGTGTGGTCAATGAACAAGAGGTTTGAGGTCTTCAATGTCTGAATGGTTCAGAATCGAAATAGCCTTTACAAGTGCCTCAGCGTAGTCATCGATATATGCAAGGACAATCTCCCTTCTGGGAAATTTTGCAGCTTAAAAGAAACAGCTCTAACAACGCTATATACAAAGCGGAGGCTAAAACATTGACAAAAAAACTCTGCAAATGGGGTTACCCGAAGAGGTTGGTCAGAAAAGCTGCCAAATGCACATTCAATAATAACAGGGAGGCCCGACTTGAAGAGAAACCAGCTAAAGAACAAGAAAGCAGGTTGGTTTGTGTAAATACTTTACTAACCACAGTATGAGAATCAAATCTATCATACAGAAGCATTGGAAGATTTTTGAAACTAAAGATGTGCCCATGCCTACTCCGATTTTTGCTTTCAAAAAGAGCACCTCAATTGGAAACAGGGTGAGCAACAGGTAAGCTCAAATCTAACATCACCTCCCAGCAAAGTATCACTACTCTATGGGTGATGACCCCTATTGTGGGACACCACTACTGCGGGAATTGTGGGGTGTGAAAACTCACTACCAGGACTACTGAGGTTGACATTGGCACCAGTAGACCGTGGAAACAAAATACCATGACGAATTGCAATACAGACCATGTTTTGTACCTTATCCGTTGCAAATGTGGCCTACCATATGTTGGAAAAACTACCAGAAAAGTAAAAACAAGGATCTTTGAGCACAGAAGTTGTCTTAAAAACAGAACTGAAAATGCACCCATGGTTCAACATTTCATCACCATGGAACATGGGTTCGAAGACTTCACATGGACAATACTTCCAACACTAAAAAGTGGTCAAAGTCCATTCAGGACCCCAAATTATTCAAAATGGAACAGGAAATGATCTTCAGACGGAGAAGTGACCTGCATGGTTTGAATGAATCAATGGAATGGAACAAGATCAAAAACTGACTTGTCTCTTTCTCCAATCAGAGTTGGTATATGATGGTGCAGGGCATTCCTAGATGTGGATGCCCCCTTTTTAGGTTGGTCCAACACAGCTAGGAATGGCGGCTGCTGTTTTCTCCTCTCCTTTTGCATCCAGTGCGGGCCACAAACATCGAAAAGGGACTCCTTTGTGTCAGGTAACCATAGTTACCGGCACACCTTCCACGCAGTGCATCCCACGTTACAGAGGCTATCCACCACTAGGACAGTGTTTAATTACACTGTACACAGCACCCCTGAGGGATTCCTCATTGAAGGAGCCCTATCGCATTTACTCGAGGTTAGCCTCAATTATAGACTTCCGATTTACGTTTCACACGCAGCTAGACTCTCTAAACTATAGCCTGCTTTTACTGTTCTTCACGACAGTAGGATAGCTAATTGGGCCCACCGGGTGCCCTAGGAACATGACTTATCTTGAATGTTGAAGGCCGTTTTCCAACTAAGGTGCTTTTAGACTTTTTGGCTCTCTGAATTATGGTGGGGAGAGTTGTTCATTTATTGATTTGAATGCCTATGAGCACTGACCTATGTGGACCCTGTACTCCTGTGCCAATGTGTTTCACTGTTTCTTGGCACAGAGATTCTATACCCGAAAGTCGGTTGACTTTTAGTTCCACCGGGTGCACCACATTAGTACTTTCCGACCTACGAGCCAGAAGCTGTACATTCGGCTTTGATCCATTGCAGGTAGACTATATTACATTATATTGTATTATTACTATATAATTGGTTACACTGTCCACCCATCATTACCGGGGGTATGTTGTGTTATTACACCGATTCCCTGAGAGCCTTTACCTATGTGATTTCAGGACACAGTACCGCCACAAGCCATTTGCTGCCGGGGACCATTTCTCCTGTACCATCGGCTGTTTCTAGCACGTTGTGAACCCACCCGATTTGTCACGGCTAGAGCCTTACTTTGCCTAGCTTGGAACACAAGCCAACACATGTGGGTCCAATACGCTACATTTTATGTCCTCTTCTGCCTACCTTGTTTTGTCTGTTCGTGAGCTCCACGAGCACTGTGAGTGAATGAAAAGCTAATTATTCGCTCTTCTTGCAGCAACGCCCAAGGAATATCTTTTTTCCTTCTACAATCCATCCCAAGAGTTATACGCGCCCACACAAATCCTTTCAAGGTAACTTTTGTCCTTGAGTTACGGTTCACTGTTCATTTGGTGAACAATCCGAGATGTAAATTAGCAGTGTTAGCTTACTCAGACTCCTTCTCTTTTAATTTTGACAGATCTTGTTAGTTGTCCACACATAAGTTGTATGCTGGATAGGAATTTGATGTGAAACCCTCTCTCCTGAAGAAAGTTCTGTATTTGTGACACCAATGAACTGAAACATGTCGAGACTCTTGGTCTCTGTATACTAACAGAGTCACACAACTGACATTGTTTGTTAATAGATTAACCTATACAGACAGTGAATCACAACTGTGTACTTTCTTATTCCACAATTGAATTTTAGCCCTTTCTGGCCCTTTCTGGCTTCATATTGTTACATTCCTATGTTTTGAAGTACCAGTCATAGTACCTATATTTCTATCGCTGATTTATATATATGTTGATTTAATACTTGTTTTACTCATGCCCTAATTTATTAAAACATTTTTGATATTGTATGTTACTAGTTTCCTAGCAGACTCGTCACTGATTTAATGTCTATCCTATCCCGGATTAGATAGAACGGACACTTGTTACCTGGTGTTTTTCCAGTGTCCACTGGGATTCCTCTCATATCCTTAGATCATTTTACAAGAAACATGGCATGTGGACAATTTGTCTATAGATGGCGTTGAGGTGTGCTCCCAACTTGCAAAACACAATAAGGTAGGAAGGACTTTGGTGGGTCTTATAATTGCAATGAAGGGGACATTAGTCTTTTCATCTAGATCTGTGTCTGATCTCCCTTTTGGGATTATGGCAGTTAAAGTATCTTCCACAGCAGTTGACTTTGAAATTCTACTTGTTAATGTCTACTGCCATAAGGGGATAGCTGAACTCAATAGCTCTTTGGAAACAATTACGACCCTAATCCGGGACTGGTAGAGGGATGTTCCTAATGGTAGGGTTATACTGGCTGGGAATTTAAACTCAGATTGTTGTATATCAATTAATGACAATGAATCATGAGAAAATTTACCAGGAATGCTTAAGGGAAATCTAAAGTGACAATGGAGGAGAATGTGGAATTTATCACTTGAGTCTATAGGTTTGGTCTGTCTGAATGGGGGATTGGATGCCTCAGAATCTAAAATACCAACCTGGAAAAGAGGAGATAGCTCTTCAACTGTAGATTATATTTTTGTTGATGCATTTTCATTCAATCTGACTACAGGCATTAGAGTTCTCCCAAATGCTTGAAGTGACTACAGTGCTTTGAAAGCGGACTTTGATATATTGGTAAACAGGGTGGCCAAAGGGGATCTAACTGGCTTTAGAACTGTGGGACAGGGTAAAGGGATTAGATGGTCCACTCAAAATATAGGGATCCTCAATACCAAATTAGTTTCACTTATGAGTACCAGTACCCTAGAATGGTAACTTCATATTTTCAACCCTACCAGGTTTGACTCCTTCCTGGGCTGCTTGATTGATGGGGCTAGAACCAGCGCTAGTATGAGGTTGGGTACACCATGTCGTAGGCATATCTTTAACCAGGAGTTGGCATGTGCCAAAGCTTCTATGCATCGATCCTTGAGGTCGATTCGATGCTCTAATTGGGATCAAGTCCAAATAAATACTATAATTAGACTGGTCAAACAAAGGTATAAAAACTATTGTAGGTCCAGAAAAGCAGCGGTACTGCAAAAGGATGCCGAAACTATGTTGGGTACCCTAGTTTAAAGAGATCTAAGGGCTTTCTGGGCACTGATTAATGATCAAGAGTTTTCCACAATTGTTGGTGAACTTAATGTGGTCTCTGAAACCCAATGGGTTGCCATTTTCCTCCAATTTGTACAGGGTTAAACTAGGGGCACGGATGAGAAGATCACCTGTTTGAAAACAAACTGTGCTGGAGAGTGGCAGCCCATTATCTATTACAAATTGGTGTTGGGGCTTATTTAAACCTCCCGGGCTTCAGGCCCCAACGGTCTGACAAATAACACCTTTAAAGGTCAGACGTTCATTTGGGCACACGTTCTCACCATACTCTTCAAGAGCATCGTGAAAAATGGAGTCCTTCCAGCCTCATGGCGTACAGTTTATGTGGTTCCTATCTTTAAACGTGGGGAGAGAGATCAGGCTAGGTACTACTGCACCGATTGGGTTAATAGACGCAGATTGCAAAATCCACTTAAATGAGTGGATGAATACTACACAACAATTAAATACATTTCAGACGGGGTTCCGGACAGGTCACTCTATGAATCTGAATGATTTGGTTATGAGGGCATTACAGGAAACCGCCTGGGGAAAGTATGGTGGAGACATTTATGTTGCCTCAATTGAACTCTCGACAGCCTTTGACTGTGCTATCCATAGCCCACTGTGGTCTAAGCTTAGGAAGTGGGGGCTGCCGGGCGGTCTATTGCGACTAATCATGGGTCTCTATGACAATGCAGGGATATGTGTTAAACTCAACATTGGCGGGAGCTTGTCCCGCATGATTTTGACCTTGGTGGGTCTGAGACAGGGGTGTGCTCTTGCCCCTTGTCTCTTTAATCATTATGTATCCAACATTGGTGACTTTCTGGCTGAGGTGGGCCTGGTTACCCTAAAATTAGGGGAGTTGCACATTCCATGGTTGGCTTATGCTGATGATTTTGTACTCCTTGACTGCACCAAAGTGGGCCTTCTAGCGTCTAATTAAAAAATGTTGAATGTTAATCCCAAGAAAACATGTGTATTGGTGCTGTCGAGAGGCCGGAAAAAGAAACGGCAGAGCTGGAGTATGTAAGGGGTTCCCATTGATAATACATCTAGTGTGCTTTATTTGGAGTACCCCCTTTTGGCCCAACCCTCGGGATCTGGACTTCGATCTCTCCTTAGACAGAAGGCCATAATTCTCTCCAATCAAATGACTAAATTGGACCAAAAATGTGGGTGATTCTCCCTTAATTCATCGGTTATCTTTTATGAAGGCAAGGCAGTGCCAAAACTCGTTTATGGGATGGAAGTTACCTAACTCCGTCCCTGTAGCAGCTATCAAGTATGAACTAGGAATAGCATCCCTGGAGGCTCGGGTGACTTGGAGATTGCTATCCCTCTTCCGTAGTTTGATTGCTCTGCTGCCTAACAAGCTTTATGTAGAATTTGGTAAATTATTAGAAGTGTGTGGAACAGGAAATAACCCAAAAAAGTTTTTGACTAGAATCCAGGAGACCAGTGATCAGTCCCTGAGAGATCTTAATGTGGATAGAGAGATCTTGGTCACAAATCCTAAAAGGTTAAAATACTGCTATATGAGAAAGACTGGATTACAACCATATATAGATTTCACTCATATCCCTCTTTGACCCATTTAAAATGGGACCATAAAAGACGCAGGGTTAGCTTGCCCCTTCGCTAACAGTTTCCGAATTGATACTATTGGACAATCATGTTAAAACTTTGCTGGAATATAATTCCAACCCGCGAAGTTTTATTACGTAGGAAAATTATAGGCTTACAAGATTCATGGTGCCGATTCTGTAAGAAGGACAGAGTAACTGAAACTGTGGAGCACTTAAACCTCACTTGTCCTACACTATATAACAAATGTTGACCCACATGACAATATTTACGAAATGGGGTGTCAATGGGGATGACAACTGTATTTGGTCCCACTGTATTAACATTCAGAATACGTCAGAAGGTTTAGCAATTGTGTCATTTTTAAAGTATACGCTTTTATATAATGAACGAGATGCAGTATAAATCGTTGTCCTATCAATTCTCCTATTCTGTAAACACACTATTCTTACTTTAAAATGTAGTAATGAACTTTTAATTTTTTTCACTGGCAAATAAGTAATTTTGTTGAATTGGGTTGTATTAAATGGTTTCAGTACTCGTTTTATAGATGTTAGATTGTGTGACACTTTATAAAATGTGTGCAATAATGTCCTGCGGGATGAATTGGGATGCATCAACTCTACAGTAATTGGTTTTATAAGCGTTATATTGTATGAAATTGTTTATAATTGTGCAGTATTACTATTTTGATGAATTAAGAAGTAGGCAATGGTTTTAACATTTAGGTTTTAGGTGTTAGGTCATGTGTTTTCTCATATATTTATGTAAGAATGTCTGTTTTATATCTTTATTATAGAATGTTGTAAAGGTTTCTTGTAAACCTCATACAATAAAAAATAGATAAATAAGTTTATAGGGATGTTTTTGGTTTCTAGTACTTGTAGTAAGTACATTAGGAATTCTTGGGGATCTAACTGTGTGTTTATGGTGAAGTTTACCATTCCTGCATAGTATTCCAATTCTTGCCTTATACCTGAGACATTGTAGGTGCTGTCAGGATTATTTATGGCATTTGTATGAAGGATGCGCATTTGCAAACACAACTGGTCTGAGCTATTTGAGTACATGTTGTGAACATTTGGTGGCAATTGGAACAGAAGATTAATTACTACATTTGCATAGCAATTTACTCCAATTGTGTTACTGAATTGAAATGGACCAGAGAGTTGTGCCTCTGTATCCTTTGAAGGGCCTGCAGTTCTTTTTCGAGAACGGACATTTGTCTCTTTGCCTTTTGATGGACGTGCAGTTGTTTTTGGACTAGAGAGTTTTATGCATGCATTATTTGATGGAGCAGCAGTTGTTATTGTTTTTTTAGTGGTATTGCAGAGAGATCTGGTATAGTTTCTGATTTCATTCTTTTTCTTTTTACAGGTTTTGTTTTTTGAGGTACAGGGTACCTATCCAGATTGGGTGCACAGTGCACATAGCCTGTTTTATTGTAGGATGCAAGGAATGTCAATGTTGACTTTGTTAGCATTAAAGTTAACTAGGAATAGACAATCCAGTGTACTGAGACGTGAAAGTGCTGAATGACTCATCCCTTCTTTGAAGACTGTGCTGCCAATGTCATTCACTGCATAATCTAGAGATAGACCTTGTGATTGAGAATAGTGACAGCATATGCAAGAGATGGAGGGAATTGCATCCCTACTTACATACATGTCTTTGAAAAGAAAGAAACTGCTATTGTGCGGCCTAATCTTTTAACTTCTGCAAGTTTGTCAATGTAGATGGTGACAAACTGAATGTTGTTGTCATGTGGATATGTTTGGAATCCAACAACTGTACCCATTGCTCCATTGACTAAACAGAGTTAATTGTTTTTCTAATCCATCTGCGTTGGAGATACATTTTTATAAACTATTTAGTCATGCTGTTGCTTGTTGACCCATGTGGAATGTCATGCCATGCACTTCTAGTTTGTCTGTAGAGCGTATATGTACTATGGGTTGCATATCTTTTTTTCACATTGTATCGCTGAATTGGCTACAGCTTGCATGCGTTAGCATTAAGCACATGCATTTTATATTTTGTTGAGTTAATTGTTCATTACATTTGGGGCAGATGTTTTTTGTCCATATAGCTCATGGATTAGTTTAGGTTCTAAGATGGATTTTGCATTATTAGTAAACAGGCCCGTTCTAATGTTTTTAAAAATGTTAGCATAGGTTAGAACTGCAGACTGAGGCATGTGTTAAGTTAGTTCTCTGAAGCAAAAATGTTGCCCGAGATTTACATTTCCAATGCTACCAAGTGTATTACAGCATTGTTTGTGTCCTAATGTTTTGAAAATAGGTTGACCTTTTACTGGTGTTAACTGTAGGAGGTCTCCGAAAACAATAACGTGTTTTCCTCTGAACAGTTTTTCATAGTCAGTTTTTAGGACTTCTTGCATTCTGAGAAGAATAAAAGCCAGCACGAGTTTGGAAACCATGCTTACTTCATCAATTAGGAGAACTGTCATTTGTTTTGTTTCAGAATTATGCGTAATTCAGTAGCAGCTTCTGCTGATTATTTGTAGAATTCTTATTTGCTTTGATGTTCTACTGGGAGAAGTATTAACCAGAAGTCGAGCCAGCGGAAATAGAACTATGGGACTTCATCCGACAAGAGATGAGGGGGGAAGAGCCCCTTGATCCACATCACAGATCACCTTACAAAAGACAATGAGTCATTTTAAAATGCTATGATTTATTTAAATTTTTGTATATTAAAATAATTATTAAATTGTCTACAATTTATATATAATATACAATAGTGAACAATAGTAAACACCTGTACACAAATGGTAGAGTGCATGATATAAAGTGCTTATTACAAAATTAAATTGCGAAAGAAGAAAAGAGAGAGAAAAGAAGAAGGAAAAAATAAGACAAAAATGAACCACTCAAATTAGTCCTAAACACTAATCTACATGTGCCGAGTCGGATACCCCAGGCAAGTGAAGGGGATCACCTGGGTGGGGAACCTTCGGTCACCTAGACAAGATTGAATAGAAAACCCAAAATGATAACAATGATAGAACAATCTAAACAAATACATTGCTGAAACGAAAATATGCAAAAATGAAGCAAGCACATAATAATCAAGAACACACTAAAGCTAACCATGGGATGCTGTGCGTCAACTACTCAAGTGTCAAGGCAGTACATTACAAACAATTTAATAGGCCTGACCCAGTTGGCAATTAGTAGTTTCGATGGAAATAGCGCATCTAACTTAAATGCAGATGATGCCCATCTTCTTCAGGACGTAGCATTCCTGTAAACGTGTCATGCCTGCGCCATGGGCGCATCCATTTACGCTCAATTTGGACTATTTGTTTATCATTTATTTACAACAGACTCTTGGATCCATCTATATTTACTTTGGGAACTTTATTTCCCATTTGCGAGACTTTGGTGCTTTATTATTTTTTCCAACAAACTACGCATACCATAATGCACTTGGCTACAAGCATCGATTCCTGGCTGTTCCTATTGGTCATCAAAGGAACTACACCCCCCAGAAGCCCTAGGGATTTGCTCTGCTTCCACCAGCCCAGGAACAGAAAGGGAGGTGGCCGATTGCCTGCAGGTGTGCTTAGCCAGGTGCAATCAATTAGCCTGCCTCTGTGCTGGGCTAGGCAGTATAAAGGCTGCTGCCTGCAGTGGCTCAGCCTCTTGCATCTGAGAGTCCTTCCTCCACCTTTCACGTCTTCCTACGGATCTTGTATGCTGTTTACCTTCACTCCTGCTTGGACCCTGCCTTGTTGCTTGCTCCACCCTGCTGCCTCCAGCTACAGCCTTCCAGGCTCCCTGCCTCACAGCCCTGCTCCTCTGGGCTCTCCACACTGCAACTGATCACGCTCTGCTGCCTTCCAGCCTCCGCCCTTGCCCTGCCGGGCTCTCCACATTGCAGCCGATCACGCTCTGCTGCCTTCCAGCCTCCGCCCTTGCCCTGCCGGGCTCTCCACATTGCAGCCGATCACGCTCTGCTGCCTTCCAGCCTCCGCCCTTGCCCTGCCGGGCTCTCCACATTGCAGCCGATCACGCTCTGCTGCCTTCCAGCCTCCGCCCTTGCCCTGCCGGGCTCTCCACATTGCAGCCGATCACGCTCTGCTGCCTTCCAGCCTCCGCCCTTGCCCTGCCGGGCTCTCCACATTGCAGCCGATCACGCTCTGCTGCCTTCCAGCCTCCGCCCTTGCCCTGCCGGGCTCTCCACATTGCAGCCGATCACGCTCTGCTGCCTTCCAGCCTCCGCCCTTGCCCTGCGGGCTCTCTACATTGCAGCTGATCACGCTCTGCTGCTTTCCAGCCTCAGCCCTTGTCCTCTGGGCTCCCTGCTCTGCAGCCTGCCTCACTCCAGCTGCCTTCAGCCCTTGTCTTCTGGGCTCCCTGCTCTGCAGCCTACCTCTCTCTGGCTACCTACAGCCCTTGTCCTCTGGGCCTTCCTACTTTGCAGCTTATCACGCTCCGCTGCCTACTACCTACCTTTTCCGCTGGGTTCTCGGCCTAGCAGCCCTCTACAGTCCTCTGCTACCTTCTACGTTCAGCGGCCCTGTCCCTCAGGGTTCACTCCTTACTGCCCGGCCCTTATGGGATCCTTGCCGTGCAGTCTGCTTTACTCTGCTGCCCTAAGCCCTTTTCCTCTGGGCTTTCTACCTTACAGTCCTACTCCTGTGGGCTTACTCATTGCTTTCCTGCTCCTCTGAGCTCTCAACCTTGTTCCTTACTGTCCTCTGCTATCCTATCCTGTTACACGACTTTCCCTTCATTTCCTTCTGCTAGTTTGCTATCACCTCCTTTCCTGGATTTGTCTGTAGTATCTTCTCTTGTACTGTTTGTAGACCCTTTTGTGCAGAGCTTGTCTGTTGGTTCCCATCAGTCAACCTCTGCCCCTTCCCTTGTCTCGTTTCTACATTACAGACACCCATAGCTGCTGTTCCAAGTCATGAGCAAACAGCGTGGGCCTCTGTTATAGCAAACTGTGCAGAAGGCTAGAGTATTTCCAAGGTTCGTGGAATACTCTTTTCCTATATCTGCATACACCCCAAGAGGGTATTCATTCTGTATCTTTTCCCTTGCTACTCTTGTCTACTCTTCGTTCTCTTTCCTTTCCGCTGTGTGTGTTCTTATCTGTCCACTTTATTTGGCACAACCACCCAAACCCTTTCTGGGTGTCCTGTGCCACTCTTAATAGAGTGCCATCCCTGACAGAATGCAAGAGCCAAAAATGTCTTGTTCCATAGGCCGGAAAGGCACACACAGAACAAAGATGCTTTCCTTTCGGGTTAAGAAACCTTTGCATAAACCTCTGGTTTCCCTAAAGACAGCAAACAAGAACCTTAGTCTAAAGGACAGTCTCGCCTTAGTAAACAAAGATTTACAAGCACGGTACTATACTCACTGGCTAGCTGACCCTTCTTCCATGTACATTTATTATGACATTTGCGACTATGACCCGCAGTCCTTATCTGTTGCAGAGCTACAGCAAGATAATGAATTCTTACAGATCTTGTTAAACCAAACAGTGAAAAACACTCCTGCGTCTTCTGACAAGCCTTCTAACACCGCAACAGACAAGGATATAGCACTCATTGTGGGAGACTCTAAACCAGAATACGCTGTTGCCAGAGTGATATGCGCAAGATCAGCTTGGCAAGCTCCCCAGAATGCTGGAAACCCTTATTTGACTGGACAAGGCAGTCATTATCCTGAGGTTTGTGCATCTGGTCCTGGGTACAAAAGACCTATTCTAACCATTGGTTGTCTTAATGCTTCCACAGTATCTACTAACCACAATAACCCTAAGGTCAGTCTTCCCATTGCTACAACCGAATTTTCTGCCACACCAGCTTCTGAAGCTTTAGATCAAGCTAATGATACTTACCTGCTACACGAACAACTCCTACGCCTTAAAAGAAAGACCGAAGACCTCTATGATGACTTTGTTTATTTGCATTATAAGAATCTTATAAAGGGACACAAGTCACCAGACCATCTGACACTATGTCCAACACCTGACATCTTATCTTTAGAGATCGACATGATAAGGCCTGGAATTGCCATGCAGAAAAGTATACAGACTTATACCAAGCAGATGGAAGACCTAAATATAGCATATGTATCCCTTCTAAGGACTGACACAGCTCTTTCACCTTCTAGCCACAGAAACTCAGGTTGTTGTACTGACAGAAAAGAATTAACTCCTCCGGTGGGTCAAATCACTCACACAGCCATTACACCACAAAACAAGGGTGGTCTTCTGATTGGAAATCCCTCTGAGTCAAAGGATGGTTCCGCCCTCACCCTTGCCTATTGTCCAGTACTCACACTTACAACCTCTTCTGAAATGACAACGGCAGCTGAAGAGACTGGCGCCATTCACACCGAGCATGCTGAGTTGGCAAGCGGGGCTTGCCAAAGTGTGGCTGTGCTATCAGACAACACTCTTGAGCAATCAACATCTTCAGTTTCTTCGATACCCCCTGAATCGCCAGTGGTTGTGGTACCCGATCTACCAGTAGTTGCTACACCTGAACTGTCTGTAGCTGCTACAGCACCCGAACTTCCAACTGCAATTCATGATCTTCCTGCTGCTGTGGTTCCTAAACTCCCTGCCACATTTGAGACTCCTCAAGTCCCTGCTGCAAATCTTGAAGTTGCTATAGCTACTGTGATTCCTGAAGCTACTGCTAATTCTGATGCTCCCGATGCCCAGATTTCTACTTCCTTCGCAGCTGTGCTCGCTGCAGCAGAATCCTCTGCTACACAACCTGATCCCGCAGCACCTTCTCTTCCTGATCCTACATCCGCCATGCTAACTGTTGCAAAGTCAGCGAAGGGTTTCCCTGTTAAGACTACTGCTCCAGTTGTTCCTGCTGGTGTATCTATAGCACTAAGACTGCCAGACTCTACTCTACCAGTCTCAGGTGCGTTCCAGCCCGCTGGTTCTCTCATGACACCCACACACCCAGTTGCTACAGCCTTGATACTCTCTACAGCCATTCAAGATCTCATTGCTGCTCCGGATGTCTTGGAAAACCTTCCTAAAGCTACCAACTCTGCTGTACCTATGGCTCCACTTTCCAGCACCATACTGTTGCCCGTCAAAGCAAAATCTATCATGGAGCCTGCAGCAGTTTTTCGCAGTTCCTCTTTTCATGCACACACAGTTGGGGTCGGTGTTCCAAAGACTTCGTCTATTCTGATTTCTACATCAAAAGTTCAGAACATTGGTACTATCTCCGTCATTCAAGACTCTCACCTTGCAACCCGTTTCTGGTGCTTCATGATGTGCCTTTTTGGATTAAGACTCTTGTACGGTGTGACAGACATTCTTCCTGTAGGTCGGTCTTCAGGGAGCCTGGAGAGGGGCCTGGAGAGGGGCATACTGTCATGCCTGCGCCATGGGCGCATCCATTTACGCTCAATTTGGACTATTTGTTTATCATTTATTTACAACAGACTCTTGGATCCATCTATATTTACTTTGGGAACTTTATTTCCCATTTGCGAGACTTTGGTGCTTTATTATTTTTTCCAACAAACTACGCATACCATAATGCACTTGGCTACAAGCATCGATTCCTGGCTGTTCCTATTGGTCATCAAAGGAACTACACCCCCCAGAAGCCCTAGGGATTTGCTCTGCTTCCACCAGCCCAGGAACAGAAAGGGAGGTGGCCGATTGCCTGCAGGTGTGCTTAGCCAGGTGCAACCAATTAGCCTGCCTCTGTGCTGGGCTAGGCAGTATAAAGGCTGCTGCCTGCAGTGGCTCAGCCTCTTGCATCTGAGAGTCCTTCCTCCACCTTTCACGTCTTCCTACGGATCTTGTATGCTGTTTACCTTCACTCCTGCTTGGACCCTGCCTTGTTGCTTGCTCCACCCTGCTGCCTCCAGCTATAGCCTTCCAGGCTCCCTGCCTCACAGCCCTGCTCCTCTGGGCTCTCCACACTGCAACTGATCACGCTCTGCTGCCTTCCAGCCTCCGCCCTTGCCCTGCCGGGCTCTCCACATTGCAGCCGATCACGCTCTGCTGCCTTCCAGCCTCCGCCCTTGCCCTGCCGGGCTCCCCACATTGCAGCCGATCACGCTCTGCTGCCTTCCAGCCTCCGCCCTTGCCCTGCCGGGCTCTCCACATTGCAGCCGATCACGCTCTGCTGCCTTCCAGCCTCCGCCCTTGCCCTGCCGGGCTCTCCACATTGCAGCCGATCACGCTCTGCTGCCTTCCAGCCTCCGCCCTTGCCCTGCCGGGCTCTCCACATTGCAGCCGATCACGCTCTGCTGCCTTCCAGCCTCCGCCCTTGCCCTGCCGGGCTCTCCACATTGCAGCCGATCACGCTCTGCTGCCTTCCAGCCTCCGCCCTTGCCCTGTCGGGCTCTCCACATTGCAGCCGATCACGCTCTGCTGCCTTCCAGCCTCCGCCCTTGCCCTGCGGGCTCTCTACATTGCAGCTGATCACGCTCTGCTGCTTTCCAGCCTCAGCCCTTGTCCTCTGGGCTCCCTGCTCTGCAGCCTGCCTCACTCCAGCTGCCTTCAGCCCTTGTCTTCTGGGCTCCCTGCTCTGCAGCCTACCTCACTCTGGCTACCTACAGCCCTTGTCCTCTGGGCCTTCCTACTTTGCAGCTTATCACGCTCCGCTGCCTACTACCTACCTTTTCCGCTGGGTTCTCGGCCTAGCAGCCCTCTACAGTCCTCTGCTACCTTCTACGTTCAGCGGCCCTGTCCCTCAGTGTTCACTCCTTACTGCCCGGCCCTTATGGGATCCTTGCCGTGCAGTCTGCCTTACTCTACTGCCCTAAGCCCTTTTCCTCTGGGCTTTCTACCTTACAGTCCTACTCCTGTGGGCTTACTCATTGCTTTCCTGCTCCTCTGAGCTCTCAACCTTGTTCCTTACTGTCCTCTGCTATCCTATGCTGTTACATGACTTTCCCTTCATTTCCTTCTGCTAGTTTGCTATCACCTCCTTTCCTGGATTTGTCTGTAGTATCTTCTCTTGTACTGTTTGTAGACCCTTTTGTGCAGAGCTTGTCTGTTGGTTCCCATCCGTCAACCTCTGCCCCTTCCCTTGTCTCGTTTCTACATTACAGACACCCATAGCTGCTGTTCCAAGTCATGAGCAAACAGCGTGGGCCTCTGTTATAGCAAACTGTGCAGAAGGCTAGAGTATTTCCAAGGTTCGTGGAATACTCTTTTCCTATATCTGCATACACCCCAAGAGGGTATTCATTCTGTATCTTTTCCCTTGCTACTCTTGCCTACTCTTCGTTCTCTTTCCTTTCCACTGTGTGTGTTCTTATCTGTCCACTTTATTTGGCACAACCACCCAAACCCTTTCTGGGTGTCCTGTGCCACTCTTAATAGAGTGCCATCCCTGACAAAACGTCATGGTTCTTAGTATTTCATCTGTATCTTTGTTTACACACCCAACATTAAAAAAACTGAGCAATACAGTTTTACAGATAAAAGACAAAAATCACACCTAAAACAAGTGCGACAGAAAAAAAAAAGAGAAAACCATAATCAACAACAGGTTAAAAAACTGATGATCTGTGAGTGAGGCAAGGGGACTCTCTCCCGTTCTCTAAAGTTCAAATAAGTCGTGAGACATATTGAGGGAGAAAAGGTCATTAGAATAGTCTCGACCCTTAGGGCTGGTCCCAGAAGCCTGTATATAAATCCAGGAAATTATAATTGGGCCATGCCAGAAAGAAGATCTCAACAAATAGGATCTAAAAAGCAAGGATAAAGGTGCATATTAAAAAGGCCACGAATGAGCATGGCCAACAATTGCTCCAGATTTGATTAATGTGAGAGACCCCAAAGGAACGGTCTGGTCTGCCTGGCCTCCCTTCGCAATTTTAAAAAACAAGATAGCATACAGGTCACAACATAATACTGAATTCCCCCATGTTAAGCTTGATGAACCGTAGCTAAATTAGAGCATGGAGAGCAACTCACCTGATGGTAGTTGCTGGTGGGCCCCAATGATTTAGGGCATTTATCACACAATAATCTGCTTAAAATAGGCAATGCTGGGATGACAGCATCACCCTTGAAGGAGCCATGCAATGAATAATCTTTACTAATAACGTAAGGCCGCACTGTCCCAGATGCGCCTGAGTACACCTTGGTGGCATCTGTAAGGAGCAAAGCACCATAAAATTATATGTTAGTGTATGGCTAAAGGAACAGTATTTGCATAGCGGGCATGTAGCAAGCACATGGCCATATAACATCGTCCTAGCTGTGCACTTTTAAAACTTTAAAAGTGCGAGATTGGCCGAGACTTATACTAATATATACTAGGAGAAGTAGTCTGTTTAAAGTTACACCTCCTATGTTTTAAGGCCGCTAGACCTGTGGAGGCTGTTACAACAGCTGAAAGGTTGTTGTTTGTTAAGTCTTATAGAAATGTGCTGATTATTTTAATTAATATTAACTATCGGCTGCACCTCCTCAGAGGTATTCTTCCTTTTCTCACTTTCCCCCAGAAGCTCACTGTCTACACAGCTCTGGTCCTCTACAGGCTGGACTATTGCAACAGCCTCTTTCTAGATATTCTTGCCTCTACTCTTCGACCTTTAAAACTTATCCAGGACAGGACTGTGAGATTTGTCCTTGGCCTCAAGCCCAGGGATCGTATATCTCCAGCTCTGAAATCTCTTCACTGGCTCCACGTGGCTGCAAGGATCAACTTCAAGACCCTCTGCATAATCCACAAGGCTTTCTGGGGCCTGGCAATGCTCTACCTCCAACTTTCTATTCCAAAACATCTTTCTTCTCATGCTCTCTGCTCATTCCCTCCAACTCTCTGTGGGTCAGATGCTTCTCCAAGCAGAGAGTTGGGACAGATCTATCTCCTCAGCTGGGGCCTCCCTCTGGAACAGCCTCCCTGCCTCTCTGGAACTTGAGCATAACCACTTTGGTTCCAGAAACAACTCAAGACCTTCCTTTTCACTGCTTTCTCTCTTCCTCTCCTCTGCTGATGCACCTGACTGCACCTGACTGCTCCACACACCGGTCACCTGGTCACCCTCAGAACTCGGGCCCGGGCTCCTGCATGTCCAGTTGCCCTTGCACTGCCTCTTGGCTCCCCGATACTTAAGATTCTGTATCTGCAACTCTACAGTCCCATCTCTCTGCACTTATGAGCCACCTGCTGGCTGCACTTCTGAGTTAACTGCACTTCCCCTTCCCTTCCCCCTGGCACTTCTCCCCTTCTCTCTTCCCCACATGTGTACAATCTGAATGACACAAGGCAGAGTAAGATAGTTATTATGTCCTCCCTTTTTTCCCCCTCCTTGTCCTGTCGCACCTAGAACACTTGTGTACAGGCGCGTTATAAATGCCCCATCACATCATATCATATCAAGAACGCTTTGCCATAACCAGCTTCACCACTTACATACAGAAGCAGAGGTTTATCATTTTTACAGCTACAAGTTTTAGTTTCATGTTTAAGTCCATGCTCAATTTCTTCATTGATTTCTAGATAGTGAGTTATACATCATTAAGCTGTGATTTGACCACTGACAAGTCTTCTTCAGATTGTTTAGATTGATACATGGGGCCTCATTAGGACCCAGGCGGTAAGGGGTTTATGGCGGCGTAAACAGCGCCGACCCTTACCGCCTGATTCCGAGGTCCCTTAGCGCCATGGAGGTTTTAACACCTGCTTTCAGCAGGTGTTAAAATCCATGGCGCTAAGGGACCTTGTTGTTAATTACGCCACCGTAATTTACGGTGGCGTAATTAACGCCTTCCCCACTCCCATTATGCCCTATGGGGCAAAAATGGGAATGGGGAAGGGTAAATGGGTTAATGGGGACTTACCGCCCCACTCACCTCGGAATGGGGCGGTAAGTCCGCCAACCACCATGGCGTAAACGTAGTTTACGCCATGGTGGTAAAGGTACGACCCAGGCGGTAACTTACCGCCTGGGTCGTAATGAGGCCCATGGTATTTTCTACATCAGTCATGGCTATGACTGCTTGATTTAGAATGAGTGGTTCTCCAAATGATCCTTGGCTTCCTGTAAGAGAGTGGTGACTGCCTTCAGCAGTGTCTTTATCTAGCAGAACGTCAATTTCTTCGTCTTGTTGGCGTTCATTGTCCAACATTTGTTTGTATTGTTTAAAATTGACATTTGTTATACTGCGTTCATTTACGTTGATGCAGCATTAAATGAGTCATCGTCACCTAATAATTCTTTTTCTCTTCTCCAAGGTTTGAAAAGTTATAGTAGGGCCATGTAATACATTTCTCTATTGTAGAGATTTAAATGATAATGTCATATGATTAATTAGGCTATGTTTTGTAAGTTTTACTAGGCTTCCTTCACAAGTTGAGTCTTAATATTTGCCAGTTGTCTCATCTGACGTAACATTGATTTTGTAGGAGTAGTTTTGGGCTATGTTGTAAAGGCACATATTTTCCAAAGTGGTACTTCTGTTTGGGTAGTATATGCCAATGAAATTGTTTTTTAAAATGTCCTCGCTGTTGGGATTATTTGTGGCTATTGTTTATCTCTCTTGGTAGGATTTTATTACCCTTTTTTGTGGTAAAGCTGGACCAAGGTTTAGCCAGACAATGTTTTCAGATGTTCCATATAAGGGTGTACCTGTTAAATGGTCTGCTGCTTTGTAGCACCCGCATTCTCTATGTGGCAGCATTTTTATAACAAAGTTGTACAATGTTTGTGACAGGGTTTTGTAAGATGATACGTCATCCCAAAGGTCTTTTGGCTCTGTCTTCTCAGCTTTATCTGTGACATATCTTGCAAATGCAGTGGAATTTTCCGCAATGTATTGTATGTCTATATTTGCTTTCCACAAGAGGGCAATGATTGCATTGTAATCTTTGATGTACTTGGATGCCTCCTCCTTTTTAACGTTGTATGTTTTTTTGGGGATTTGCCCTTTACACTGTGTCTAACAGAAGACATCAAGCTATTTACTTTGTGGAAACTGATCTAGAGAAGCCAAAGTGACATTTGGTATAGAATTTACCTTTGTTTTTATATTAACAGTGGCAGTATTTGTCAAACATATGTTTTTGGAAGTGTACGTTTTGTCCTTGGTCACAATGTGTGGTTTCTGAAGGGATGTCACAGGTAATGTATTTTTTTCAACATAACATTTTATTGCCATTTTAACATATGACAGTAAAGCAGACATTGCGTATATTCCAAAATACATTATATCACATATTGGTTTAGTGGCTTGATGGTTTACTAGTGGGGGGGGTTAATTCTGGGTTGGGCGACTCAGTCCAGGGTGAGAGGAGAGGGGATGGTAGCGCTGCTACTGTGGTGTCTCGTAGTCTCTTGAATTATTCCAAACAGCGGGTGAGTGGGAGTCTACGAGAGAGGGTTGGGAACTGTGCTGCAAAGTCCATAAACGGGGCCCAAGTGTTCTGTAATTGGTTCAGATTCTCTGCTCGTAGAGCTGTGACCTACTCAGCCACGACCGTGTCCCAGCATTTTGCCCACCATAGCAGGATTGATGGGCCTGTAGGATTCTTCCAGAGCCGTGCTAATGCAATGTTTGCTGCTGTTAGGAGGTGTGTGCATAAACAAGCTACGTAGTCTGTCAGGGGGAATCCGCCATCCCCTGTGTCCTCCAGCAAGACAATCCCTGGATCCCAGGGGATTACAAGGCCTGTGATTGCTTTCATGTGGTCTATTACTTCTCTCCAATAGTTTGCTGCTTGCCTGCATGTCCATAGTAGGTGGAACAGGGTTCCTTCAGCTTTGCAGCCCCACCAGCAGCCCGGTGGAATGTTTGGGTTGGCTTTGTACAGCTGCGTAGGGGTGATGTAATATCTCTAACAGATCTTATATCCGCACTCTATATTGGTGATGCATTGGGTGCTTTTGTGAGTTCTCGCCCAGATCTTGTTCCAGGTGTCCTTGTCTATTGGCCGCCCCAGGACTTTCTCCCAGTTGATCATATATCTCTCTTTGATTGTGGGGTTAGGTTCATCCAGGAGCCAATATAGTGTGGAGACCTTCCCTCTGGGTGGGGCCGATGTTAGTAGGTAATGTATTTTTGAATAAATTGTAAAACAGTGGCATCACTGTCATGGCCAAATTTGGGAGCATCTTCTATCCACAAAGGCATGTGTATGTGTGGTGCTCCTCTGGATTGATATTCTTTTCTCCAAAAGAAGTGTTCTACTTCTCCAAATGGAGGAGTAGTTTTATTGCAGATGAAGTGTAGCATGGCAATGAAGCAATGGTGGAAGTACCTTGAAACATTGACATGGTCAAGTGAACAGAGTTCTCCTGGTGCTTTCATATCTTTGCCCTCTTTATTTTGGTTTACAGTACATAAGAAGTCATGCAAGTCACCCCATAAATATTCTGCACAACCCAAATATCAAACCACGAAGGTGGGCCCAGGTTCCTAAGCATCCAATGTACATCAGCGTGACGTCTGAACCAGTATTATTTTGTACCACGCATGTTTTCCAAGAGATTTGTGATACTTGACTGCAAAACCTCATCTTTGTCTTTTATCATTTGAAGGAGTTGGGTAGCTGACATGTTTAAGAAATGAGAGCCTCTTTTTAATGTGTGTGCAACTCCATAACATAGAGTTGCAAGTTTGCTTTCAACCAGGAGGTGGTAATTGTATTCTACATTTTGTTTGAATCTTGGATCTTCAGAATACATTTGTAAAGAGCGATATTCTGATGCACTAATTTGTGTGGATCTTTCATCATATCTTCCTCCGTTTCCTGTAGGAAAGAGTAGAGGAAAAGAACGTGCTTCTACATTTTTCTTCCATATGCTCATTAGGGATCCTCTGGCTTGACGCATTTGATAGGTTTCTAATACATCTTCTATGGTGTCTTCTATGGTGTCTTTGGAATGGAGTGGGTGAATTGTGTACTGGTCTAAAATGTTGGCAGCAGTAACAGGATCTACACGTTCAAATTGGACTGCTTGTGGTGAATCTTCGATTATTTTGGTGGTTGCTCTTAGGTTTTCCTCTATGTTTATATCTCTGTGGTATGCATTGTTTTCTTTAAGATGTTGTAGGGTGTGTCTAACTTTGTTTATGTAGACTAGTTGTTGCCAATTGTCTTCTGTTTGTACACCATTAACTAGTACAAACAAGGATTGGACTATTGGCTGTTGTACTCCTAGAGCTTCTACATTATCTTTAAGATCTAAAGGCAAATATACTCCATTGCCACAAATGCCTTTTAGTAGCTCGGATGGAGGTACGGGTTGGATTATAATGCTCTTGTGTAAGTTAATTTGTTGGAGAACATTTGGAAGTTGGAAGATTTCTAAGTTATTAGTGATAGACTGTGATGGTATTTGGCTATTGTCAAGCTTTGCATTGCAGTTCGTGAAAACTATTGAGGGGTCAGTTATTTTTCATTTATTTTCTGCTGTTAGATATAAAGCTAATTGGAACCATTAGGATTCCTCATTGCCCTCTATTTTATAGGCCATAGCTACTATTTGTGTGTGCTCTTTTTATAAACAATTCTGTGACAAGAAACACATACTTTGTCTGGTATTTCAGCAGATGTGTTTTGAAACTTTCCTATTACTTTTTTATATGTGTTTGTAAGGAGGTTGGTATTTCTGAGGTGTTCACTAATGTTTTCTAAAGTTACTGAATTTTTTAAGTCAACTTCAGTTCCAAAATATTTACTTTGGATATGTTCTATTTCTCAAACGAGTTCTTTTGCTGTTCTATGTAGGAGAATGTTATTTAATTTTTGGAGTTCTAGAGCAGGACTTTTTACATTGTACAATCCATAGACAAGGTTTTGTATATGGTGTGTTGCTAACATTTTGATGTGATTGAAGGTGCTTTTGCAAGCCGTTCCTGAAACGTAGGTTAACAAATGTCCTTGCAGTCCAGTGTGGATGCCTAATGGGCAGGAGTCCATGGTTTGTAAAGTTTTGATTCTACTTTTGTGTTTTAATTTCACATAGTGATTGAGGAATTGAGGATCGTTCTTTTATTTAATTTTAAAGTATTTTATTGGCATTTAACTCTGTTAAAATTTGCGCAACAATCAGTTAAATAAAGAGAAGAAAAAAGAAAGAAAGAAAAATATAAAAAACAAACTATGAACAAACTAACTAAACAACTAGTCTTCTTGTCACTTAAGTATGCTGGGCGTTATGCCCCGGTTCAATTGATCTTTTGGGCATCAGGTGATGGGCTGGCGGAGAAGCGCCAAGTCTGATAGTTCTGTGGGTGCTTTCGTTGGATGTTGGCTTTAAGTCTGATTCAATGGTGTCCCAGTGGTCAGGGGGTAGTTCAGGGGGGCTTGTCGTCCGAGGGGTGAAACATATCTCGTATTAGTGCTTTCCAGTCCTCATATGTTGGGCTTGCCTCCCCTCCCACTCTGTCTACTCCCTCTCCCCATACCTTTGTTTTGGCCCCTGACCAATGCTCTAGTTCTCTATACCATCTCTCGAAGTGTGGGCCCTTGGGGGATTTCAATGCCATTGCTATGGCTCTCTTGGCCAGCACACACACCATGTCTATAGGTTTCACTATATGTTGCAGCTTGCTTATTCTTGGGTACGCGCCTAGTAGGCATTCTTTCGGGGACCATTTGTATTTTGTCACTCGGGCTAGATCTGCCTTCCCTTTACATACCCCTGCTGCAATCGGTATGTCTGCGGAGTAGGGGTGAGTCCCACTTGTATGCCTCTGGGTTCTAGTCCAAACCTTCTTGCCCAGCTCTACTAGCATCGGAGTTTCCCCCAAGCAACCTGCCGGGACCCATATTATTTCTTTCAAGTTCGCTGGGGCTACGGGTTGTCTGAGTTTGGGGATCGCTCTTTTATAACACGCTTAATACCAGGGATCAGTTTCTAAGCGCGAGCCCGGGATTCGAACCTGTGTTACTTCGCATTACCTTGCTTCCATAAAAAACGCATTGCCCCTGAGCTATACTCCTGGATTATTGCTGCACGTTCCATATTGAGCTGCACGTCCATTTGTACACTGGACGGTTTGTTTGGACAAAAGGAACACTTAGTTGAAAGCATGTTGGGGAAGTTTTTTTCTATAAGGGTTTCTTTTGCCATAATGTTGTCTCCTACCACTTCATACCCTCAACCATTATTGTCTATGGCAATTGGGTTTATTTGTTCTTGTTTATAAGCCTTGAAACCATTCACCTTCACAAAAGTTTGAAAATGTATCTATATTGACATTGCACATGTTTAGAAGTACATTTTGTAGTTCATTGATTCATTTAATTAGTTGTTTTATTCTGTTTTAAATTAATATAAACAAGTTTTTCACTAGTAGAAATGCGCTGTCAATTAGAGCTTCAAGGATTCGTTTTCTGCAGTAGTTTTTAATTATAGAAAGTGGCTTTATAGATTTTTTATGTGATTGTTAAGAACTACAGTGGAACAATTTTTATAAAATTGATTTTCTGGAATGTTTTACAGTGGCTACGTTAACATTGGTGGATATAGTGTTAGGTTCATTTTTAGGTCCACTTTCATTTATACATCTTTTCTTACTTTTATTTTTTGAAAGAGGAGGCTTACTTTTTTTTGTGCTGACTGGTTCATTTTATTGAGTGAGGTTAGTAGCTGCTCTGTTTGAATGTTTTCAATAAATTGTTTAAGAAGCAGATGATTATATGGATTGTTCTTATCTTTATCTGCTCTATATTTTCTTTTTTTATGGAGTTGGTTTTTAGTAGGCATTCTGTTGTGTCTTGTGCAAATAATAAAGTGTGTGTTTCAAAGTTGTGGAATGTTTATGCATGTATTACTGGATAAAAATGATGGGTGTGTGGGTGTCATTGTAGAGATGAATAGTGCTTTGTGTGTGTGTGTGTAGTCGGATGATAGGTGTGGTTTGGAAGGTTGTAATAGATGGAAACTGTATAGGTATGATGGTTGTGTTGGTGTCATTGAAAAGGACTGAGGAAAAGTGTGTATGTGTGCTAATGTGTGTGTGAACGTTTTCTTTTTGGCTTCAAATTAAGGATTTGGGGTGGATAGGGGTATGGAAGATAAAGAAATTAAATTGTGCTATAGAAGGTGATGGGAGATGGTTGTGTTGTTAGGCAGTAAGGAATTGGTGGTGTATTGTATAAAGAGCAATGTTCAGATAGGATTATCATGAGTGTTAATAGTGCAACAGAATGAGTATGAGTGAAATACAATAGTGTAGAGTAGAAAATAATACTTTAGGCTAATATATATTCACAGTAGATTGCTTAAATTCCAGAGACATAGATGCTATACTAATATACTTACTTCGTAGGACATAAAGAGTTTTCTTTGTTCAGTAGGTGTCTTTGTATATCTTTGTTTTTCCTGTAATTGTACAGGAAATTTAGTTGGTATATGTGGTAATTGTGATGTAGTTTTACTAAGAAAGGTTATTATTTTTTTTTTTGATTTGGCTGAATTAAATCAACCTTTCAAAATTTCATATAAAACAGATCATAATACAAAAACATTCACAGGACAATCACATGCATATGGTAAAAATTAATCACAACACAAATTCATTACAATTGTCTCCTTTGTTATTATCAGGTTATCATAACAACACTAGCATTTCTTAATTGATTGAGCAGCACATAGCAGGTCTACCAAAATTAGTTAAATGAACAAAAAGACACGCAATGAACACTCGTATTTTCAGCAATACCAAATAAGATAGAGCATTAGAGGAATGAAAAAAGAAAACAATCATTAGTGGACAATGTCGCTCTAATCAATTTATTTTTTTAACTTTCCCCTTTTTCAGTTTCTTCTTCTTCCAAATTTAGGCTATGCAAGAAATTAACCGCTGCAATCTGTATTGCCAAATTGTTACAGCCCAACACTACCGCCCAGCATTTGGTTTGTGATAGGTTCCCCAAATATTCACAATGTCTTGTGAAGACAATTTCGCGTTTAGACCTAAGCATAGTACATTCTGTAATTAAGCGAGTAAGCGTTTCGGGGATAGTGTCAATTCTGCAAAAATGACATAAATTTTGATCTGTGCTCACAAGACGTCATCTTGTTTTTATGTCGTTTGTGATCCACATATTGAGGCGTAGTCGTAAGATGCCAATACGATATTTCAGAGCAGGGCAAGGTATCAAATACGGTGGTAGAATGCCAGCCCTTTTCGGAGGAAAACGCAATGTGTCACCATCGTGGAAGTTCAAACACTGCTCACAGGTGTTGATCCAATCTATCTGATGTATCTTAGATTTTCGCTTTATCAGGATTGGTCAACAACAGATCTATTGTTATGTCAGCTTTAGCTGGAATGTGGTAGATTTTTTCTAACCACTTACTTACAAAGCTATGGTTGGCCGAAAACAAATGGTGTGAGAGTTTTTTAAATAAGACCTAATCCTTTGATGACAACACGCATTTTCTAAATAAGGCACACAGGCGTGAGCTGTAATGGGCTTGGAGAGAAAGTAACCCAAGCTCATATCTCATCCATGCACTGGGTGTGCATTCTGGCAGATGGCGCACTGATCGCCAAAATTTGGCTTCCCATTGATTAAATTTAAATGGCGATTCAGTTTGCATTGACTCTAGCCCATATAATAATATCGGGACCATTTTTGTGGTCCAGAAGTGCCACACCGGCAAGATCGAAAATTTGCCGAATTTATGCATGATGATACGTGCTTGAGATATGGCTGATGTTAACTTAGTCTCCAATCGTTCCAGCTGTACTTGCCCTTTCCACTTGCCCTCGAAAACCATTCCCAGATAGCAGGAGTTCGAAACTACCTGAATTGGAGAGTCTGAAATTATTTTTGACAGGGAGTCTTTTACATCATGAATATAGTAATTAAAAACTGCAGAGGCCAGTGAGCAGCCTTGCTTTAGACCTCGATAGGTTGGAATTTTTTCTGTTAACAACCCATCCACAGTGATTCTGATGCGCAACGATGTTTCGTGATGAAGTGAAAAAATGATATCATACAAAGTTGAGGGACAATTGTCTCTGAGTAACTTTTCTAATAAAAGACATCGACTAACAGAATCAAATGCTGCATTTAAATCAATGAACCCCAAAAAAACCTGCTGCTTGCTTTCCTGACAATGTGCTTTAATGGCATTAAGGGTCAGTAAATTGATGTTCGTCCCCATTCCAGCGATGAATCCTGTCTGGTTTGGGTCGCGATGATTACTGGTCCGTGTCCAGCTGTTAAATTCACAGAGTACTAGCCTGGTAAATATTTTGCCTGGAGCATCTAACAGCGCTAATGGGCGATAATTAGCTGGAACAGTTTGATCGCCTTTTTGATGATGGAAGTTTTCCATGAAGAAGGTATATTGCGTGTCTGCAGTATGTCTGAAATAATTGTGAACAATATATTCATCCAAATTTGAAGGTGAGTCTTAAACATTTGGTTAGATAACCCGTCAGGGCCTTCTGCTCTAGAGGAGCTGATTTTCTGTATAATGTTAAGTATAGTGTTATGTGCTATGTCCACCTGCCAAGTCGATGTAGAGATCGGTGTATAGGAGCGACTAGCATATTGAGCATCAGCATATAAATTGGAAAAATGGTCGATCCACACTTGCTCCGACACGCTATTTAGTTGGGCGTCAGCTTGTTGATAGCAGGTGTGATTATTTAGCAAATACCACATACCAGAGGAGTTTTTATTATGCATTGCAAGGGCCATGGCTTCGCTATCATGTTGGAATGTTATCGACTTCCTACCACGTAACCAATTCTTATATTTGCATTTCACAGTTTTCAAATCTTGCCACTTAGAAGTTGACATAGAAGTGAAGTTGTTTATGAAGGTAGGAGGAGTTGTTGGAAAAAAGAGTGAATAAAGTTGTGTTATGGGTGGATTAGTAAAGTATGTTAACTATGTTTTTAGAGCAATTTCACTATGACAAGTACAGTGTGGCATATGATAAGTATCATGGTAAATATTGGTGTGTAAAAAGGATGCATATGTAGGTCATCTTTGCAGCACAGGAATGTGTCTGCTAGGGCTAATGTGTTTGGCTTGATGTAAACATGCATGAATAATTTATGTTTTTGCAATAGGGCAATTTCTGTGCTGGTGCTTTTAATATGAAAAGTGCAATATTTGTGGTATAATGTATTTGTGATGTGTTGCAGTATTTTTAAAGTGTAGAGCAACTGTAGCCTAGTGGTAATGCAATGGAAGTTTGTAGTTGGAGCAGTGTATGTTGTTAGTATACAGTGTCTTATAGTAGTGGTGGGAAAAGACTAGTATTTTGTATTTAAGGCCAAGTGTTGCATATAGATACATTGGAACTATACACATATGTGTGAGCAGGTGGAGAATGTTAGCACAATAAGGGATGTGATGGTAAAGTTGGAATGTATGACATTTGTAGGCAAGGAAAAATATGTTCTCTTTAAAATGCTTCTTTTTAGGAGCATTTTGTTGAAAGCAAAATAATGCATATATGCATATACAGCAGCAATGTTTGTAATTTTGTTCTAAAAGTAAGGGAAATGTAGTTGCAAAAGATTTGTAGAACAGTGTTAAGTTGTAGTTGGTGAATGGAAGTCCAATATGTTGGCAGTGCAGGTAATTGCCACTTGATGTGACCAGGTGCAGAATGTTGCAATACATGGGATTTGATACCGGTGGTTAAAAAAGAGAATATGCTTATTTAGATGCTTATACAGGGTAAGTGGCAAAAGCCCTATATATATATATATTTGTAAAGGTGTTGAAAGAAATGACTTAAAAAAATATAAGCATACGTGAACTTCGTCTTGTTAGATGTAGATATTGTTGAATCTGCAAATAGAGCAAATAGAAATCTTGGAGAGTTTCACAGTAGTTTTTGATGCAGGGGGCTGTGACTGACAGGAGACATGTACTCTGAGAGTTGAAATGTACGTCTGAAGTGTTGTACTCAGGTGACAGGGTTACATGTCAAGTTTTTTGATGTGATTGGTGGATGGATGTGTGACTATTTGAAAGTAGCCAATGAAGGAGTGTTGCAAAAATAAAAGTAAAAGGGGTTGAAGGGCTGCCCTGTGCGACAGTGTCCGCGGACATCCGCGATAGTCCGCTGACTCGCACGTGCCATCCGGGTCTGTTAAGGATGCTTGGCATGGAAATGGGACTGCAGAGACTGCGGCCAGTCGCGAACATACATGGACATTGTGGGGTTAGTAAATCAGGTTTCATGGTTGAGGAGGAGTTGAAGTACAGAGGGTAGCAGGTATTATCTTACTTCTGTGAAGTGGTGCCAAGATGGCTATGAAGAAGCAGAGTGTGTGGATTCTGGGTGAGTCATGGATACACTGGTTAAAGGTTTACACAGAGCAGTGTGGAATCTCTGACTCTTAGATTAGAAGAATTAAAAGTCTCCTGGTGTGGAGTTCAAGGATTAAAGTAGGTGCAATTCTTCCCATTGTTCAAGAATATGTTTCAGTTTACACATCCAGGCATCATTATAGTACATTGTGGAGGCAACAGTTTGGCAAAGGAACTGGAATATCCTTGCAGTTTGCCATGAAGAATATGCGTAAAAGGGTTAATGGAACTGTTACCAGCTTCAAAAATTACTTTTCACGGATAACCCAAAGGCAAATGTGGAAACGTTCAAACTTGTTTTTGTCCACACATTGAAAAAGCCAGGTGGATTGTAAACAAAGCTGTATTTACTTTTTTACAAGATGTAGCAATGGCATCTTTCCACAATGAGAATGTAATGTTCGATGGAGTGAATGTTTCTCGGAGAGATGGAGTACATTTAACAGTTGTAGGAAAGTAGATTATTCTTTCTAATGTTCAGCATGCCTTGAAACAGTTTTTGTGAAAAAAATAAAAACAGAAGCCATACAATATGTAGTGAAGCATTTGTTAGTAGCAGTAGTATATAAAAAGCAAAAACAGAAAAAAAACTCTGAAGCAGTTTTTGTAAAAGTTATTTTAAAAAAGTACAGTAGAGCATTTTTTTTAGTATAGCATGTAAAACCCCCAAAACAACAAAAAAAAGTTAAAGAGCCACCATTGTGGAACGTAAAAAAGTAAATTGAGTTGAAATCCCCCCAACCCCCAATGCGCCCTGTAATTCTCTGCAGAGTCTGTGGACTATTATTTTGTCTGCAGAGTAAATAGGGCCAGAAAAGGTCCTTAGGAAGTTATGGTAGTTATTGTATGGCATGCTAGAGAAACGTATTTGGGACAGAGCATTGTTTCTGTCATTTTTTCTTTATATCTAGTATACAAAGCTCCATTATTTCTTATTAGCATAGAACATAATGCTAAAGAAAATGTTGGAAAATTGTATTGAGTCTAACTACTTTGCTAAAAAATATCAATAGACCCTTATTTTTGTATTTTTTTATTTTGTTTTTTTGTTGTTTTTTGTTTTTGCTGGAGGTAGAGGCAAGGAAATAAGGTGAGGGAGGAGGGGAGGGATGAAAGGGGCACCAACCACTGATAAGGAAGTACAGGTGGACAGAGGAAGATGTTGGACCTGACCTTAAATCTAAGGTAGGCGGGCGTGCTTCTCGTGCTCCTTGACAGCAGCCTCAAAGACACTTCGAAGCTACCCCCCCTGCAGAGGACTGCATTGCAGTCCATGCAGAGAACTGTTGTCCTAGAAAGGAAAGGATCAACAGTCTCTTGTATGGCCTTGGAGGCCACAGGAGGAATCCTCTTCCCCACAGCAGTAGATTGTGTTGTGGCAGGAGCAACTGAGCAAGATGTGGTGGAGGAGGTAAGTCTACTCCCTGAGAAAGGAACAGCCTTTCATCCTCCTCTGCTTCAGTGCCCCTGTTCCCTTGTCCAGGCCATCTAGTTTGTGTTGGTGGCCCCTCTGTAGGAGGTATGGGCCTGCCATGGCAGATGCCATTTTTAGACAGAGATTTTGCTCTCTTTTTCAGCTCTCCAAAGCAGGTGCACTCAGGATCTCTGGCAGATTGAGAATGACTAAATATAATGGTGGTTCCCTTCAGAGGAACCGTCCACGGACCTTTCACCTGTCCACGGACTCAGAAGTTTAAAATAAGCCTTGGAAAGTTGTGAAAAGTTGAGAGATCAACTAAGAATGGCACTAGGAGCATGGTTAAACTTTCAGCTTCAAACTTCCTAGATCGACTGTAAATGCAGTATCGACTGTAAACGCCCAAAATGTCTGCGAAGCATGGACACCCATCAAAGACATGCCAAAACGCTAAATGGGAGTAGTCACATGGTCACGTTTGTGAGCATCTGCAATGTCATCAGTTGTTCGTGAACTGCAAAGCCTAAAAACCTCCTAAAAAGTTGTAGAAAGTTTATAGAACTGTTAATATTGTTGCTACGAGGCGGAGAATGGTGAAGTTTTAACTTGAAACTTGCTTAATTGGCTGAAAATACAGTAGCAAAATGACAGCAAAGTCTGGATACCGATTGTGGACACAACATTATGCCACACGTGAGCGGTCACATGATGATATCCGGCGACGTCCACGGACCACAGTGCCAAAAGTTGAAAAGTGCATGTGCAATGACATTAGCGATCGAGCGCGTACGTTCACGGACTAATTCAAAGTGCATTCACGAACATCAGACATTGCGTATGCGGACACAAACATTTATATAGTCCGTGGAATATTAATTGGAGTTTAAAAAAATATATATTTTCAATTAAATAATATACAAAATATTCATACTATAAACAATAACTTAATTTAAGAAAGGGTTGGGGAATCGGAATGGTAAACATAAATGGGAGTATTTGGAGGTTCTGTAAAATCATCATCAGGCGAAGGAGGTAGGTTTTCTTCAAACCATCTGTCATTTATGTTTTCTGGATTTGGTTGAGGTGATTGCTGCGGGGAAGGGGGACAGGAACAACTAGGGTAGTGATAATCAAGATTTCTAACGACATGAATCTTAACATAAACTACAAGTTCTTTAAAGTCATTGCTAAGTTCATCTATTTTTAAAGACATATTTCATTCTGTACAGGTGGGGATTGGGATTTTCTTTTACTGTAAAACAAATAAGAAATTAATATTTCAATAAGCTCTGTATAAGTTATATTATTTGTTTGCATTGCAAGATATATTGTTTACCATTAGAGATTATGTCAACACTCATTTGTATTCATCTAGCCACTGAAGTGTGTTTGCCATTTCTGTCACAATGAAAAAATTAGATATTTGCTTGTGAGAAATGTTTATATGATGAATGGTAATAATAGAAAATTATGTATGGATTTAGCGCCTCCCCCGTTGCAGGGCTACATCCCTCACCCCCCAATCTGAACATTATTCCTGATGTCCACAATATTCCTACTCTGATGAGCCAGCCCCAGGCTGATCAGCCACTAAAATGTAATGCACCTGGTGAGCCCCCAGGCCCCTTACTTTGTGCGGTAATCCCCTTACCGTGGTAGACCGTGCCCCTAGTATTATGAGTATAAAGCGCCCCATGGAGAGGGCAACTGGTCTTTGTAATCATGGCTCTGCGGGGTGCTCGCCCAAGCGCCAAGTACAGCGGAGGCTAACTGGGCCCAGTGTATTTCTTCATGGGGTACCTAATCTTCCTCCTGATAGGCAAGAACCGAGGGACACCCTCTTGAACAAATGCCTCCAATGGCTCCATTCCGTTGGGGATTGTGCCTTCGTGAGTCAGGATGCCATGGTGGGGTGCCATAGGCTGATCAGTGATAATTCTGAGGATTCTGTTAAATTAGTTTTCAGGGATGGACAAATGGCCAGGGATGTTCTGGGAAGACTTAAGCGTTATGGCTGGACTATTATCAATAGGGGGATTGTTGGCAGCCTGTCCCCTGATCCTGGTACTCTGGCCCCTGGCAAAAAATGATTTACCAACAAAGTCTTATCCGATGCAAATCTCATTCCTTTGGGTACTCGGTGCTCTGGCAATTAATCCAGAATTGGGACTGTGGTACTGAGATCAGAGAACTGTCCCATGCCATTTAACAAGGGTCATAACATTTTGTCCGGGCTGTCCGCAGTCATAATGGAGGTGCATGTCCTCAAAGTTGTGACGTACCTCTAATTAGTTCAGGGAGCCCACCCCTGTCCTGCGGACATCTGGGCGCACGCCCATCACATTCCCTGTGTCCTACGGACAATGCGTATGCCCAGCATGTCCGCAAAGTTGTGACGTACTTGATCTCGGGAGGATAGCTCAGGGGCAACGTGCTCGCCCTGGAAGCAAGACAACACGGTGCAACATTGGTTCGATCTCCGGGTCCGTGCTTAGAAACCTCTGGGTATTAAGAGCATGATAAATAACCTGTCATATCATAATTTGCTCTTTTGTCTTATTGTCACCAGAAGGTTAATAGCCCCCTGGAACTTTTCCGTTCTTTTTTCACTTGTAAAGATGTAAAGGTAATGCTAGAAATGTCTCCATTGACATCAATGACATTTGTGATGTCATAGGTGTTAGTCTTAGCAGTGCACGGTGGTGGCATGAGTTATGGTTGCTTAGCTTACCATAACTGGCAAATTTCTGGGTTTTTTTCGATTTTACTTGTAACCATACTATGGATAGGTTTTTATTAGTGAAAAGTAACTATAACATCCCTTTAACAAAGTTTTTGCACTGAATTTGATAGATTTTTAATAGCGCAACTGAACCGTAACGCCCCTTTAACAAAGCGTTTTCACTGAATTTGATAGGTTTTTATTAGCGCAATTTAACCATAACGTCCCTTTAACAATGTTTTTTCACAGAATGTCATAGATTTTTACCAGAATACACTTCATTTGTGTAGATGTACCATACAACATACTGAACGACCTGGCCCAATGCCCATAATCACAAGGTCCACGGACTGCACGACTGTTCGCAGACCTCGGGTAGCATCCACACTGCCCAAAAGCTCAGCGGTTGTTTTACATCATGGTAGCGTGCAGCAAAGAACCTGACCATGTTTAAAGATCAACACATAAGTGAATTATAAGGAAAAGTAGGTCTCCAAACTCTGCACTTATAAAAGCAGCAGTGCAATTTCATAGGGTGTGCAACATAATAGAATGCACCAAGGAGAAAAATAACATGTGCTTCCAACAGTAATACCTCAGTGTTGCTTTACATACAAACTGAGAAGCAACTGTCAGCGGTAGAAGTGACTAAGTAGTGACAGCAGAACCGTAATAAAATGTGGTAAGTACACTATATTTTTTCCTATATCTGTGCAGTTTATTCTGTGTACATGACTAGTAAAGGTTTTTGTTTTTTATTTTAAACAGAAATGGCAAGCACCCTGCAGTGGCTTCAGGAGAATGTCCCTCTTGATGAAATGATTGAAGATAGCCACTCCAATGATACACAGTGCAGTTTGAAAAGTAAGAGAATTAATACACTTACTTCACATGTAATTGAAAAATGTTTTTTTGTTTAACAGTACAGACGGGAAATTAAGGGAATGGCCCGGACGCACCAGCTACTACACAAGTGCATGAGCACATAGAAACCCAAACTGACAATGCGGCCAATTAACTAGTGAGTCTGGGGCAAAAATGGCCCATTTGAATTACAGTTCTGCAGATTTAAAGCTACATGTTCAAAGGAATATAATGGAAAATATAAAGTACCACTGCCCCACTTGCCCCTGCACCCCTTCCCCCTGTCCCAGCCTCCCATCCCCACAAATTCCCTGTAAGCAAAGATGTTATTATGAGACCTCAATCCCTACCTCACATGATGACCAGCCTGTACAAAATCCCAATTCCACTGTATATGTTTCCATTTCTGCTACCCCGTCCCTTTCCTAATTACGTGTATTTGTGTGTGTAAATAAAGTTCTATGTGTATACTGTTGCTGTGTGTGTGTGTGTGTTTTCTTTTTTAAAAGCCCAGTTAGGAGTCCACGGACCACGCAACTGTCCGAGCTGTCCAAAATCAAAATGGAGGTGCCCGTAGGACACTGTACCTGTCCGGACATGTCTGCAAAGTTGTGACGTACCTCTAATTCATTTGGGGAGCATACCCCTTTCCTGCGGACACATGGGCGCATGCGCATCTAATCCACTGGGTCCTACGAACAACGGGCCTGTCCGAAATGTCCGCAAAGCAGTGACATACTTTAATTAGTTCGGGGAGCCCACCCATGTCCGGCGGACACCTAGGCAGAATGCGCATCATGCACCCTAGGTCCTACGAACACTGTGCCTATCGGGCATGTCCGCAAAGCAGTGACATACTTTAATAAGTTCGGGGAGTCCACCACTGTTTGGTGCACACCTGGGCACATGCGCATCACACCCCCTGAGTCCTACGAACACTGCACCTGTTTGGAACTGGCCGCTGCATGTGTGTCACACTTTTAATTAGTTCAGGGAGCCCAACCCTGTCCGTAGGACACCTAGGCGCAAGCGCACAACTGATCCAATGCAATAGGTATCCTATGGACAGCCGTCCCATTCGCGAACGTTTACTACGTGACCATGTGACCGCACCCACACTGAGCCTCGGTCCTTATTCGCAAACAGGGTCTGGCCCCAAACAGCCAATTCAAGGTGTTTTACTGTGAAACTTCTGCCTTGCAGAGGTCCCAGAACATGCCCCTGGCGATCTAGACTTTTTGGAACTTTTTGAGCCCAGCTTGAGGTTCAAAGTATTTGTGGAGCGTGTCACTGTTTGCAGAGCGCTCCCCAGCACCCTTATAAAAGGCCACACCTCAGTGCTGCATCTCAATCTATTTTTGGCTGAGCAGAACAGAGCGCTGCTCCACATTGCTGGATTGTTGAATTACTGGATTGCAGGGTTGCTGATTTGCTGGATTAGCTGGATAATGGCATCCACTGCTGTTGCATCTACTGCCTCTGCCTCAGCACCACCCCCACCACCACCACCTTCCCAAGGGCCTGCAGAGGGGAACAGACATGATGATGCAGAGAGGGAACAAGAAGAGGATGAGGTAGTGGAAGACCCCACTACCAGCTGCCGATGTGAGTCTTGGGTGTGGAGGCTTTTTACCACTGTTGGGGGGTCGCCAAAGCTCGTGTGGCCAAGGTTCACTGCAATGTACTCTGTCAAGGCAAACCTGGGCTGTACAGTTATGGCACCACCTGCATGTGGCGACAGCTGAGGTCGAGCCACAAGGCATTAGTTCAGAGGGCCGTCCCCTTCGAACTGGGTAGTAGGTTGGATTCCACTGCAGCATCCTCACATCTGCTTCTGTCACCACAAGGGACACTCCTGTGGGGCAGCAGGTCCCTGACTCAGCCTCGCAAGCCATACACACCACAGTAGATCCTTACCTTTCAATGGTCACGGTATTCTGTCTGTACTGCAATGCGGTACTCTGCAGGGGTGAGCAGTTCCGGAGTGGTTTTGAGGCTGCAGTCCAGGACCATGAAGGAAAGTGTCCCCTACTTCGATGAGGCCCACACAACATCTTCCTCTCTCCACCTGCCCCTTCTCATCCCTGTGGTTGGTGCCACTTCCCTACCCTCCCTTCCCTTCTCTTCGTTGAGTATCTCGTTGAAAAAATACCCCAAAAAATATAAAACAAGAAAAAACAAAAAAAACAGCTAATTTCAGAGCCACCTTTCACAGTTTAAAAATAGAAGTGCCAAGTCCGCGAATAGTGCGGTAGTCTGCAGACTTCTAGAGCATGCAGGTGGTGGCAGCATTTAAACCATTGCATTCTTTTCCTGGAGAAAGGGGTGGCTCTAAAAAAGCATTTTTGGGGTTTTTGTTTGTTGTGTTTCGAACGTTTGAAGTGGCCATCACCTACTGCACAAATGCTTGCTATACTTACAGAAAGGGCTGCACAGCAGTTTGGATATTTTGCAAAAAAAGTTGATTGCCAGCATCAGTAAGATGGATGCCATCTCTACAGAAAATGTTGGTGCTACGAAATGTAATGTTTTCATTGTGGAAGGGGAAGGAAGACATATCAACATCTCGCAAAAATGCGCAAAATGCCTTTTTGACATTGCACCTAGCTTTCTCCATTTGCGGACCAAATGGAGAAGAGCACAGCCACATCTGTCTCTGGGAAATGCATGAAAGAATTATTCGAGACATTGGAAACATGTCCATGACTTTCCCAAGTGCCTCCTTCATTGCAAACTACAGAGAGATTACAGTAACTTGGGCTAAACTGTTCCCTCCCAATGAACAATAATAATGGCCGGATGATGCTGCATCACTAAAGTGGCACAAAGGGGCAGCAAATCAGGCCACTTCATGTCACGCACTCCATACCAGTGCACATCCACATGAGGGAATCCAAGATGTGAAGCCACTTCACAGTACTCTACATACACCTACAACCAATGTATCCAGGAGTCCCCCAAAATCCAGACACGCTGCCTCCTGAAACACACAGCCACAGCCATAGCCATCTGCACTCCTCTTAGCAAACAGAGCCTCTGCCACACTCTCTCCTTGCACACCACACCCAGGGAACCTTATTGACCAGTCCCCTGGCCTCCACAGCCCCATTTTCACGCCTGCCATCCTTAAAAGTCTCGGATGTGGTATATGCGATCCGAAAACTACTGCAGTGTTTGCGGATAAATCTGCCAATTCAGGGGGGTTAGGAGAGAAATGTAACCCAGTATAGGAGATTTCCTCTATTGTGGTGGCTCGGAAAAGAGCCTTTTTTGTTGTTTTTTTAGGTGCTACTGAACAATCACCTTTTGTATTCTATTTTGTGTGGGGGGGTCTCTTCTTTTCCTCCTTACTGCCTTACATCAACCTCTGCAAAGCATCCCTTAGATTGAGAGAAAACAAATGAGCATTTCCAAGAAAAGACAACAAAACACTGTTTGGCATAAAATAGTGCACACTAAAAGTAGTCAGTGTTGTCATTAGAGAAAACAAGACATCTCAGCATGTCGCAAAACTATACCCTTGCCTCTATTAGCGAGGCGCCTTCCAAAATTTTGCTGGGGATTAAAGACATTGGGGTTGTTCCATTGTGCTCTAAGTGGTATTTTGGAAAAAAACACCTTTGCAGTAGGGGAATCCTACCAAAAACGTCAGTACAGGAACCAAACTTGGAGCACTGATGTAGCCCAAATGCTCTCCTCCACAGTGCACCACCAAAACATCAGGACTACCTACCCATGTTTTTGCAAAGAGCAAGCAGTACCTGCAAACTGCGGCCAGGCACACTGTAACACAAAGCCTGCAGGCGTGGAAAACCAAGATTAGCAGAAACACCACTTGCCTTTGCATATCTCTCCAGATCACATACAAAGGAATCTCACACTATCCATACAGTAACTCCAGCCATGTACACTACACAACCAACACAGCAATGAAAAAAGTATTACCCGCCCTTCCTGTAAATCACACCCTGAACACCTGATGGCATGTGCGATTCGCAGACTACCGCTGTGTTTGTGGATCCCGTAACACAAAGGCAGCCCTTCTTCCCTTTCCATTTCACTCTTTGCAGCACTCTCTCACTGGCTACTGTTAAGTAGTCACAAACCCATCCACCAATCACATCCAAGATCTCTACATCTAACTCTGTAACCTCAGTACAACACTGCAGATGTACTGTTCAACATTCAGATTGCAGGTCTCCTATGATTCCTAAGCACCTGCATCCAAAAGTACCGTAAAACTCTACAAGATTTCTACTTCCAGATTTATCCACATCTACATCCATCAACACAGACTACAGATATGCATATAATTTGGAATGCACACAGAAAATGAAAACTGCATGTATGTTATCAAAGGATAGCAAGTACATGCATTTGAACAGGGAGCCTGCCACTTACCCTGCATAGCCTACTGAGTAATCATACTCTCATTTGTTCCATCTCCTGACATCAACTGACAGTTACTTACAATGCTATTTGCTTTCAAAGTTTTCTTTTACTACACATTTGCATAACAGCTGCAAACCACATATTTCAATTTTAGCAGCACTCTCTGTGATTGTTTCGTAAAACAAAACACATTGGGAACATTTGCACAGCAATTTCAAGTGCCAGATCCTATGTGAAATGCTCAGAATGCACACAGAAAAGGGAAACTGCATGTATGTTAGGAAACCATGGCAAGTACATAAAGTGCTCAATTGACAAAATGCACCATTGGAAGGAAAGCAAAGAAATGCATGTGCACTTTGGGAACTGTTCTATCTGTACATTTTGATAAATAAAAACAAGAAAGGTTTTCTGCACTCATGTAGCAAGCATCTATGTTTGGGAAAGTTAATAAAAATCCGTTACGCTCACCTGGACCCCACAGGGGTGTCGATCGGACCCGGACAGCTGCGGTCTCCGTCAACGTGATGCGTAGTGCAGAGATGACTGTCTGGACTGGCCTGCCTAGTCTTGTCTGCTGGACCCGAAGAAGTATTTTCCTGCAAGTGGAGACAGGGATTAGCCACCTGTGGGTTTTAGTGATGGCCTCCCAACTGTTTCGCTCTCCCCCACTAATCACCTCCGATATCCCCTTAGTAACCTCACCTTATGTTTGTAAAAGATGAGCTCTCCATCCTGCGTGTCTTGCAGGGGCACGTAGATACCAGTTACTTCACTGGTTTGAAGGCGTTGGGAGAGTTCCGGTAAGCATTGACTCTGAAGTCCCAGGTGGGATTGGTAGGTATCAAGTTCAAAGAGTTCTATGTGCCAATGTTCACTCTTGTCCCCTTCCTTCCTTAAGTTGCAACTGAGTTCGTGAGAAGAAGGTCTCGTAGCTGCTGCTGGCGTTCAGGTAAGAGTTTGTGTTATCCAACGCTGTCAGGTAACTATTGCATGCGTTAACGTGTTGTTTTTCTCCCTCTTTACAGATGCGGCTTATGAAGATATGGAGAATAATACCGCCAGTGGTAAATCAGGTAAGTCTATGGTGGTAAGAGGTATTTGTTGATTCCCTTGGCTCACCTTGTTATTCTTGTGCCGCTTGGTGCCAGAGTATGGCGAAGAAATGATGGAGACAGTGCCGGATCGAAAGATGCTGTGAGAATTGGTGAGTATGGCGCCGTGCTGGAGCTGGCGAAGCGACGCGTGCAGGACTGATGTACTTTCCAGGTCGGGAGATGAAATGGATCCGGAATCAGGTGAGGAATTTGAAATAAGTTTGTTTTCTAACCATGTCCTTTTCTTCCTCTTTATTCTAGGAGCTCCGGATTCGAGGCAGGCCTGGCAGAAGACTGGATGCTGGCTGCAGGCACGCGGGCGTGGCAGAAGACTGGATGCTGGCTGCAGACACGGTGAGAGTCACGCTGCTGGATGCAGAATAACACGAAGCATGTGCTGCTGTTTGGGTGTGGTTTAAATAGCCTCCAAAGTAGTCCCAGGAAAGAAGTTCCCCAGGACCACACCCGAGTAAAAAATAGTCCCTGTAGTAAAATAGTCCCATCCAGGCCTCACGTTGGCTTGGATTTATTTGCAGCATGGTCTGCATGAGGTAAGTAATGTCTATGAGCCTGGCGCCTATGGCGCCAAGACTGATTTTTATTATGAGCCTGGTGCTTACGGCTCCAGGACTGAACCCAGACAGCCCCTAGCTGGGGCTGCTGGGGTTTTTGTAAATGTCTGGATGCCTGCTCCCGGGGCTGATGGGCTTGATCTGGATGCCCGGGGGTAGGCATCATGGCATCCACACACGGTAACATTCTTCTTTCTAATCTGTACATATTGCTGAGCCTTTTTCTCCCCTACTAGGACTTGCACTAATCCACTTCCAAAGCAAGTAGTACAGCAGCAATTCACACACTTGCAAAAGTGCAGCCCCATAGGGCACACTTATCAATACACCACTGCCCCCATAGCAACAATGCTGAGGCTCCCAAGTCCCCATTCCTATGCAGTGCTGTACAATGGAACACACACACTAACTCTTCCTGCCAACAAATCATCCTACAATCTTAAATAATGTGTTCTCCTAGTGCAATTACTGTGCCATTAACACACATTCCCACTAACTTTCATATTTTGTAATTGCAGTGAAGAACAGCCTCCTGAAAGCCAATGATGTCTCCAGGGGAGGATAAAACCCAGAGGAAACCTACTCTTCACATCTGACAAAGTAAGTGCAGTACTGTAGTAGTGTTCTGCCTGTTACTCTGACAGTGAAGTGTTGGTCTATTGTAGCCTAGAACATTCCATCCATCCCGACAGCAGTTGCTTCACTCTTACTCATTGCACCTTAGCAGGTCCACTCTTTGTATTGTCATCTGAACACAGGCACAGTACACTGTCACACACGCTGAAGCAAACCTTTCACATAGAAACACACATACATACCAGTACAACCTTCCCAACCAAAAGTAACAGCCCTTTACACAATCACACACCCCTCTATGTATGCCTACCCTCATATTCAAACTCTCATATACAGTGCACACAAATACATTGCGCAACTTCCAAACCCACACTTTCCTTTTTTCTACAACAGACACAAGAGAATGCCTACCAAAAATCAACTCCGTAGAAAACAACGCAGAAATAGAGTAGATAAAACTCAAAACATGCAAAATAGCCATCCGCCTTTAGCAGACTTTGTATGAAAAGTCCAAACAAACAGCTAATATAGTCACTGAGTAAAACGGAACCAGATAGCAGGAAAAAAAAGTGTGACCCCTCTTCTAAAATGTAAAACTAAAAAGAAATGTATTAGGCTGCATCTTGCAATGTTAATGAAGCCACAGGTAAGCATTCCAAAAAATTAATTTTCCAAAATTTTTTCCAACATAGAGTCCTTTAGAACCTTATGAAAACAGGGAAGAAATAATGCTCTCCCTTTGAAACTTACCACAGATAACTGATCCTGGAAGCTCTCATAGACAATGCAATGCTTCTCAAAAGGAAATTGTTTATATTAAATTTAAACAAAATTAAACCACTAACAAAATCAACACAATTAATTTGTAAGCAATAAAAAGTATTTTGCACCATATACGCAACATAGATACCTTTGTAAACTTCTGTGGAGGTGAGCAGATTCACACAACCAGCACAGAGCGATATTTCAATGAAGAGGCAAGCAAACAAGAGCAAAGAAACCCAATTGCCATGCATAGCAGTGGCCGAGGGTATGAAAAGGTAGACAGTACCAGTATGGCAGAAGAAACGCTGATTGAAAGAATATCCCCAACAAACTTACAATCAACTCTCCGTTGTGCTGAACCAATCTGTCCTGTCTACAAATGGCTGTGCACCTCATTGTGTAACGCATGAAAACAATCCTTCAAATCTTTACAGCAATTCCTCAGTCAGTATGTGAAAGCCAAAGACAAAGTAAAAATGAAAAAATTACAAACCATGGACTCCTGTCCAGTGCGCAAATACACAGGACTGCGAGGACATTCATTAGCCTGGATTTCAGGAGATGCTTGCAAAAGCACCTTCTACCATATCAAAATGTTAGCAACACACCATTCTACTATACAAAATCTCATTCAGAGACTATAGTATGCAAAAGGTCCTGCTTCAGCACTGGAGCATTTAAATCCCATTCTCCTACATGGCACAGCAAAGAAATAGCAAAGTTTAAAAGCACATCTGCTGAAATACCAAACCGAGGATGTATACGTCGTCGCAGAACATTTTATACAAAGAGCACCAAAACTGTAGTTATAGCATACAAAATAGAAAACAATGAGTAATCTCAATGGTTCCAATGAGCTCTTTACATTATAGTAGAAAACAAATACAAAATTACTAACCCCTCAATACTTTGCACATACTGCACTGCAAAGCTTGATAATAACCAAATGCCTTCACAGGCTATCATTTAACTTGGAAATATTCCCAGTTCCAAAACCACTCCAACAGCTTAATTTGTATGAGAGCATTGTAATGCAAACAGTACACCCATTTCAAGCGACAATACGCCTTCAACCGAAAACAGCCAGATTGCCTCCTTCTGAATTACTGAAAGGCATTTAAGGCCAAGTAGTTTATTTGCCATTGGATCTTTAAGAAAATGTAGACAGACAGAATGGTGTGCCTACAAAAGACAAAAATAATTGGCAGCAACTAGTAGACTTAAACAAAGTTAGAGAAGCCCTGCAATATCTTAAAGAGAACAATACTACAAAGAAATAAACGTTGAAGAAAACCTAAGAGAAACCACTGAAATAATTCTGTATTCCTCATCAACTGGCCAATTTGAACATCTAGAGCCCACTACAGCATTCAATATTCTAGATCGGTATACAATTCACCTACTGCACTCCAACAGACAGCATAGATGATGCACTAGAAACATATCAAATGTGGCAAGCCAAAGGATCTCCAATCAGCATATGGTAAAAAAGTGTTGCAGCATGAGCCTTTCCTCTACTCTTTCCTACTGGAAAAGGTGGAAGGTATGATGAAAGATGCACACATATAACAACATCAGAATACCGCTCTTTACGAATGTATTCTGAACACCCCAGATTTAGACAAAACATTGAAAACATACTCCACCTCCTGTTTGAAAGTGAATGAGCAACTCTATGTTGCGGAGTTGCACACACATTGAAAACAGGTTCCAATTTTTTAAACATGTCTGTAACGCAGCTACTTCAAAAGGTGCAAGAGAAAGATGAAGTTTTACAGTCAAGCATTACAAATCTCTTGGCAAACATACGTGGTAAGAAAGAATGCTGGTTCCGATGTCACACAGATGTACGGTTTATGCTACGCAACCTTGACCCACCCACATGGTTGTCACTTTAAGTTGTGCAGAGTATACATGGGAGAACTTGCACGATTTCCTATGCATAACAAACAAAAACAACGCAGGGATAGAAATGAAAACACCAGGAGAACTCTGTTCTCTTGACCCTGTAAATGTGTCAAGGTACTTCCATCACTGCTTTATTGCCATGCTGCACTTCATCTGTAATAAAACAATTCCTCCCCTTGGAGAAGTGCAGCACTTCTTTTGGAGAAAAGAATATCAATCCAGAGGAGCACCACACATCCACATGCGTTTGTGGATTAAAGATGTTCCTAAATTTGGTCAGGACAGTGATGCCACTGTTTTGCAGTTCAGTCACAAATATGTCATTGCGAAATCCCTTCAGAAAGCGCACATAGTGAGCTACAGACACATATTTTACAGTTTCAAAGACATAAATTTGGCAAGTATTGTTGACGCAGATATAAAAACAAAGGTAAATACTACACCAAATGCTGCTTTGGTTTCCCTAGATCATTTTCAGCAAAAGGACAAGTAAACAGCTTCATGTCTTCTGTTAGACACAGTGTGAAAGGCTAAGAACACATACTGCGTTAAAAGAAGCGAAGCATCAAAGTACATCAATGATTACAATGCAATCACTGCCCTCCTGTGGAATGCAAACATAGATGTGCAGTACATTGCAGACAATTCCACTGCAGAAGCACGATATGTCACAGCCTACTTAACCAAAGCTGAGAAAACAGAACTGAAAGACCGCTGGGATGACATATCATCTGACAAAACACTGTCACAAAAACTATACAGCTTTGGCATAAAAATGCTCTCCCATAGAGAATATGGCTGCTACGAAGCTGCAGACCGGTTAACTGGAACAGCCTTATATGGGAAATCTGAAAACATAGTCTGGCTAAGCCTTGGTCCTGCTAGATCCAGAAAAAAGGTTCTCAAACTGTACCAAGACATAGAAACAATACCCAAAAACAATCCCAGCAGCCAGGACATTTTGAAAAACAATTTATTGGAGACATACTACCCAAACAGGAGCACTGCTTTGGAAACCATGTGTCTATTCCACACAGCCCAAAACGTTTCATACAAACATGATATTAAACCAGGTGAGAAAAAAGGTAACTACATAGTCAAAAGTTGTCAGGGCAGCCTTGTTAAACTTACCAAATGCAGCCTCATTAATCATATGAAGCTATCATTTAAAACTCCTCAACATAGAGAACTTTACTACATGCCCCTACTGCAACTTTTTAAACCATGAAGAAAAGAAGAAGATTTATTGAACACCCATGCCTCCAATGAAGATGCTTTCAATGCGAGTGAAAGCACTATAACAGATATAACTTTCAAAGAGTGCAAAAACATGTTGGACAATGAACACCAACAAGAGGAAGAACTTCAAGCACAACTAAATGTAGACACTCCAGAGAGCAGTCAACCTTCTCTTACAGGAAGCCAAGAGCCACTCATAAAAAATGAGGAATAATTAGCTGTGACTGAAGTAGAAAACGCCATGTGTTAGTATGAGGAATCTGAAGAAAACTTTGCTGTACTGAAATCACAACTGAATGATGAACAGCGTAGCATTTTCCTGGAAGTAACTAAAGAAATTGAACATGGTGTGCAGCATGAAACTAAAACATGTATCTGTCAAACCTATACTCCTGTATGTAAGTGGTGAAGCTGGTTCAGGCAAAACATTCTTAATAAAAATCATCAGCAAGTTCCTCAAACTGTCGTAATCTCCCCCGTCTCACCTGGGATCGCTTCTTGCTCTGTTCCGCGGGAGGATTCCTCTTGTGGACGGATCGGGTCTTATATAGGCTCGCTCGAGTCTCGTCCGTCTGCAGAGCGCGTTCAGAGTTCCGGGAAGGTCACAGTTCCAGGATGTCCAGGAAAAAAGTAGCGGTTGCTAGGGATGAGGATTCCGGGAGCTGAATTAGAGGGAAGGGGTGAAAGGAAGGAAGAAGGAACCAGGAAACTAGGAATAGTGGATTCGCCGAACAGCACACACACATCAAGTCACTACCTAATGATAGTGTTGAGACGCGCGGGGCCACGGGGGTGTGGCCAATTTATAGAACGTGCCGTGTGCGACGTGAAGGTTGGTGTGAGGCAAGTCACTTTACACGGCCATGTTGGAAGTAACAAGGAATACAAGCCCCGTCGCGATAAGGACCAGGAAGTCCAGAAGGGGCAAGTTCTATGGGTCATGACAGCATGCCTCGTCCGAAGACCTGTTCCACCAGGTTTGCCCGGGTGTATGAGATGGAATCTTTTAAGCAATCGAGGGGCATTTAAGATAGAAACTGGTTCCCAGGTTCTCTCGCTAGGAGGATATCCTTTCCATTCAACCAGGTATTGAAGTCGACCCCGTTTATACCTGGAATCACATATTCTGGACACTTCATATTCCAGCTGATCGTCCACAATAACAGGACTGGGTCTGCAGGATTTTCGGGTGGATTGGATGTAGGGTTTCAATAGGGAAGTGTGAAAGACTGGGTGTATTCTCTTCCAGGAGTCAGGTAGCTTGAGTCGGAATGAGACATGATTGATGATTTCCTTTATGGAAAATGGTCCATATTACCGAGGGGCTAATTTGTTTGGCCGTAGATGTCGTGGTAATAGTTTCGAGGACAACCAGACTTGATCACCAACAGAATAAGAAGGCGCTGGTCTTCTTTTGGAGTCCGCATAACGCTTAGTGCGTGTCTGGGCCTCTTCCAATTGTTCCTTGGCTTCCTTGTGTATGTTGATGAGAGTCTGAATCCATGAGTCAAGAGTAGGTACTGGAGTGGGATGTGGAAGAACAGATGGTAAAACGGATGGGTGGAAACCTTGACTGCAATAGAAAGGGCCGGCCTTGAGTGCTGAGTGATCGGAATTGTTGTAGGCAAACTCGGCCAGGGGTATGAGGAGAGACCAGTCATCCTGAACCTTGGTGGCAAAACAATGAAGATATTGCTCCAGAGTCTGATTTACAGAGAGAGCGCGTTGGATCCCTAGAATACAACACAGATGTTTCCAGAATTGTGAGACGTATTGAGGTCCTCGGTCCGATATGATCTTGGAAGGAAGTCCATGAAGACGGAAAATGTGTTCCAGGAAGATTCCAGCAAGTTCTGAGGAGGATGGTAGTTTAGACAAAGGTGTAAAATGAGCCATATGAGTGAACAAGTCTATGGTTACCATGATGGTCGTGTATCCTCGGGAAGGTGGTAATTCCACAATGAAGTCCGTAGCAATAAATTCCCATGGTCTTGTTGGCAGCGATGGTTGCAGTAGAAGACCCGCCGGTCTCTTATTATCATGTTTTTTTTTACCGCAGATAGCACAAGCCTTGATGTACTGTTGTACGTCGGTCTTCATTCCAGGCCACCAAAACTGTCTTTGTATAAGACGGAGGGTGTTAGTTATACCACGATGACCGGAGTGAAGGGTATCATGGCAGAGGTTTATTATCCTTTGTTGTAATTTGTGCGTAGGAATGACCAGTGCATTGTCCTTGAATAAATATCCTTCCTTAGCTCTTAGATTCCATGGATTCTTCCTTGAAATATCCTTCCAGAGGTCAGAGGACTGGGTTTGCACTCGGATTTCTTCCAGGAGGTTGACTGCTTGAGCTACAAAGATAGTGTGGGGAAACATCTTAGGATAGGCTTTGTCTTCAGTGGCTACATAGTCAGGACGTTGAGATAAGGCATCAGCAATCATGTTTTGTGATCCGGGAACATGAGCGATTTGGAATTTGGTACTGGGCAAAGAAGTAGGCCCAATGCACCTGACAACTGTTCCTGCACTCCAACGACTGTAGAATTTGGAGATTCCGATGGTCTTTGCGGACCTGAACTGGATATCTAGCACCCAGAAGTAGGTGTCGCCATTCAGTGAAGGCTTGGCGGATGGCCAACAGTTCCTTCTCCAGGACGGAATAGTGTGTCTCGCTGGGAGTCAGGGTTCGTGAAAGGTAAGCAATGGGGTGTTCCAGTTTATCCTCAAGTTCCTGTTTCAAGGCCGCTCCTATGGCGTAGTTAGAGGCATCCGTTTCCACTAGGAATGGGCAATGTATGTCGGCTTGGGCCAGGATGGGATCTTGCGTGAACTCTGTATTCAATCGTTGGAATGCTCCATCTTGCGGTGTAGACTAGATAAAGGGGGTGTCTTTCTTCAAGAGAGCAACGATCGGCTGAACGATCTCGGAAAAGGTAGAAATAAACTTGCAGTAGAAGTTTGCGAGCCCCAGGAAGGATTGAACTTGTTTCACAGATGTGGGAGCGGCCCAAGCCAGTATGGCCTTTACCTTTGAAGGGTCCATACCAATTCCTTCTGGGCTAAGGATGAATCCTAGGTAGTGAACAGAAGTAACGTAAAACAAGCATTTTTCGGGTTTGGCTAAAAGTTTGTGTTCGCGAAGTCGTTGTAATGCTGCCTTTACATGTTCTTCATGCTTTAGAGGATCCTTGGAAAAAATCAATATGTCATCCAGATAGACAATGACGAAGAGGAACAACATGTCAGAAAACACCCTATCCATAAAACGCTGAAAGACTGCGGGAGCATTAGCTAGTCCAAAGGGCATGACTAGATATTCATAGTGACCAAAGAGTGTTCTAAAGGCTGTTTTCCATTCGTCTCCTTCCTGGACACGGATTCAGTGGTAGGCACCCCGGAGGTCCAACTTCGTGAATATTACGGCCCCTCTCACAGCTTCCAGAATATCCGAGATCAGGGGCAGTGGGTACCGATCTTTGAGGGTGCATTGATTTAAGCCTCGATAGTCGAGGCAAGGTCTAAGTTCCTTGGTATCCTTCTTGGGAACGAAGAACAACGAAGCACCCGCTGGAGATTTCGAGGGTCTTATGGTGCCGTTTTCAAGATTGGTGTCTAGGTATTCACGAAGGGCCTTTTTCTCAGGTTCGGAAAGAACATTCTGCCGAAGGGAATTACTGCTGAGGGATCTGTATCTATGGCACAGTCTTCGGGCCTGTGAGGGGGTAAGGCTTGGACTATGGCAGTAGAAAATACATCAGCATATCCCTAATAGGCCTCTGGAACTTGTATGATATTGGAAACCATGAGTGGTGTTTTTTGGTCTCTTAGTGGTTCTTTAGGAGGTGTTGAGGAAGGATCCAGGGATAGACAGTGGGACATACAGAACTCTGAGCCCAACAATAATGATCCTGCTGTCCAATTGATATACAGATTGTGCTTTTGTAACCAGGGCATGCCCAAAACCATGAGGTAATGGGCTGACTTAAAGATGTTGAATGTAATCCGCTCTTGATGATGGTTTATGGAAAGTTGGATCTCTTTAGTCTGCAGGCTTATGGGTCCTGAAGAGAGGGGTCTTCCGTCAATTGCTTCCACCGGCTGCATGGTGTTTCGTGTCTCGTACGGAATCTGATGACTAACAACCCAGTCTTGATCAATGAAAATTCCCATAGCTCCGCAGTCCACCAAGGCCAGAATGGGATAGGTCTTGTTCTTGGAGGGCGACAGGAAGGCCTGTAGTATCACCAAATTGTTTTGTCCAGGAGAGTTCAAGGATGGAATTGATGTGGAGCAAACATCTCTCTCCCGACACCTCGCTCCATCTAGGATCGGGAGCTGGTGTTTCCCGAACGCCGTGGAGGGGCTAGAGGGCATTCTCTAACAAGGTGTTTATCCGAGGCACAATACATGCACAGGCCTGTGTGGACCCTTCTCATCCTTTCTTTTTTTTACAGAAGTCTCAAGGGAATTCTTTTGAAAGGGTATCTTGGTCTTTCTTCTTTCAGCCTTTCTTTCCTGGATTCGGAAGTCTATTTGCATGGCTAGATCCATAAGAGCCTGGAATGAGCTAAGACGAGCCACCTTGGCTAATTCGTCCTTAATATCCTCGTTTAGACCCCTGCGAAATAGAGTGAAACTTGCTTCTGAGGACCAATCCGCTTTCTTGGCCAGTTGTTTGAATCTAGTAACGTACGTTAGCATATCCTGAGATCCCTGTCGAAAATCAAGTAACCGTTCCTGAGCACTAAAAACCTGTTCTGGGCGGTCGAACATAGTCTTGAGTGCCTGAATGAATCCATCATAATCATCATGGAGGGCATCTCCTGAGTTGACTAAGGGAGTGGCCCAGGTCAAACCGTTCCCTGTGAGGTGCGAGATTATGAAGCCCACCTTCGCCCTGGAAGTTGAAAAATAATAGGGCTTAAAAGTAAAATGCACCAAGCAGGAATCCAGGAATCCACGTAAGGATTTTGCCGAGCCATCATATTTGTCTACCACTCCACCCAGTAACACACTGTCCTTGTTAGCGGGGCCGCGAGACAAAACAAGCTGACTTAACGCAGAATTCTCAGCTTTTAAGTTCTGTACCTCAGTTGTGAGTTCTTGCATGCCAGGCATAAGGTCCTGCACTGCTTTCTCCATAGTGGTATCAGTGTCGGTCGTTTGGCGTCTCAAACTGTCGTAATTTCTCCCCCGTCTCACCTGGGATCGCTTCTTGCTCTGTTCCGTGGGAGGATTCCTCTTGTGGACGGATCGGGTCTTGTATAGGCTCGCTCGAGTCTCGTCCGGCTGCAGAGCGCGTTCAGAGTTCCGGGAAGGTCGCAGTTCCAGGATGTCCAGGAAAAAAGTAGCGGTCGCTAGGGATGAGGATTCCGGGTGCTGAATTTGAGGGAAGGGGTGAAAGGAAGGAAGAAGGAACCAGGAAACTAGGAATAGTGGATTTGCCGAACAGCACACACACGTCAAGTCACTACCTAATGATAGCGTTGAGACGCGCGGGGCGGCGGGGGCGTGGCCAATTTATAGAACGTGCCGTGTGCGACGTGAAGGTTGGTGCGAGGCAAATCACTTTACATGGCCATGTTGGGAGTAACAAGGAATACAAGCCCCGTCGCGATAAGGACCAGGAAGTCCAGAAGGGGCAAGTTCTATGGGTCATGACACAAACAATTGACAAACAACAAGCTTTCATTTGTTGTACCTGCTGCCACAGGTTTAGATACCTACAACATAGGTAGTGTTACTTTACACTGATTGCTACTCCTTGCAGTAGAACACCAAAACAAATTAGACTACTTCAAACTTTCAGAAGAAGATGCTATGGATCTACGCAGAATTTTGAAACAAATGAAAATGCTCCTAATAGATGAGGTGAACATGGTCTCCAACCTAATGCTGGCTTTGATTCACCTCATATTGCATGAGGTCCTTAAAACGAACTACAAAGAACTCTTTGGAGGAAAACACGTTATTGTTTTCGAAGATCTATTTCAATTAACACCAGTGAAAGGTGAACCTATTTTTAAAACCTTAGGACACAAACTGTGCCAAAACAGACTTTGAAGCATAGGAAATGTAAATCTCTGGCAAGATTTCCAATACAGAGAACTAACTAAAAACATGTGTCAGTCTGCAGACCTCACCTATGCTAACATTTTGAAAAGCATTTGGATTGGTGTGCTTTCTAAGGAAGCACTGTCTACCTTAAATAGCAGACTCATCCATGAGCTAAACGGGCATAACACAACTGCTACTGAAGCATTGGAACAATTACCACACAAAAATGTAAAATGTATGTCGTTAATGCCAACCCTAGCAAGCTGTGCACAAGTCAATGAAACAATGTTGAAAAAAGAATTGCAACCAATAGTGCAAATTTTATCCACACACAAACTGGGCGTGCACAGTATGACAGGGCCTATGTGTCAAAAAGCCACAGCACGACTCAATAGCTTAGAAAACTGTATCTCCAACACAGCTGGTTTGGAGAAAATGTTAACATTGTGTTTAAACTGTAGAGCAATGCTAAAGCGTAACCTTGATGTGGAGCTAGGTTTAGTTAATGGAACACTTGGAACAGTTGTTGGCTTCCAGACATACCCACGTGATAACAGCATTAAGTTTGTCAATATCCACTTTGACAAACTTTCAGAAGTTAAAAGGATAGGATGCTCAACAGCCTGATTCCTTCTTTTCAAAGACATGTATCTACTCAGAGAACAGTTTTCTCTGTCTCTTGCATGTGCAGTCACTATTCATACATCCCAAGGTCTAACACTAAATCAAGCATTGATTGACATTGGCAGCAAAGTCTTTAAAGAAGGCATGAGTTATGTAGCACTGTCACGCCTACGTAAACTTGAAGGACTATTTCTAGTCAAATTTGATGCAAGCAAAGTCAAGGCTGACATTCGTTGCACAGTAGAGTACAACACACTACGTGCACTCTACACACTCCATCTCAAAATGTACCAACTTATAAGTGATCTCCCAACGGTACCACCAAAGATACTGAAAGCAGCTGCTACTCCATCAATTAGCACAACCACAGAAGGATGTAGCAAAAAGGCAAATGCATATCTAACTGCACAAAGAGAAGTACCTCTTCAAAAAAAGCAAGTGGATTTCCATGAAATGGCTCAGCCACAGAACTGTCTGGTCCATTCAAATTTTCCAACACAACTGGTCTAAATTGCTATGCAAATGTAGCAATCAATGTTCTATTCTAATTGCCACCAATTGTTGAAAACATTTACTTAAATGGTGCAGACCAGTTGTGTTTGCAAATGCTAATCCTTCATACATGTGGAAGCATACATGCACACTCTCTGCAGTCATGTGGCGCACAAACAAGTACCTAACAATCGCTTTGTGTATGTATCTACACCTAACTGTGAATCCATTCCATTTCAGCAGCTGGTACAAAATGCAAATCATGGCATATTATGTACGACTTGCAATACAGACAATCGTTCCACCTTAGAGATAAACTTGCATAGCCAACACATAATAGTAATGCTTTTTTTACGACACAATGGAGATGACACCAAAAACAACTGCAAGCTTACTAGCTTCACACAAGGGCAAGTATTACATGGTAAAAACACCTTCACAACAGTAAGCATAATCTACCACATGGGTGCCACAACCACTGCAGGCCACTATACTGCATACATTAAAAAGAAATATGGGTGGTTTTAATGCAAGAGATTACCAGCAAATCCTGCAAATGCCTACTTAATATTCTTGAAAGCAAAATGTACTCACTGATCTACAAATGTAGCATAGCCTACTGCCCAATACCCACCAACAGATATGTAACTGCAAACGAAAAATAACCTTCTGCCCTGTGAAATTGGAACAACTAAGCATACACCAACTGGCCCATGAGTACATCAGTTATGCTGCTATACAGTTTTTCCCAACGACCCAATGATTATAGTCACAGAAACAACAACTGTGGAGAACACACACTAATATTGTTTCACCTATAGTACTTAAAAAGAAAAGTACTGAGTATGATGGTCTACAAACTGTCGTCAATGACCTGTAAAACAACCAACTGTTAGAAGAAGGCAACAGCTGTCTAACTATGCCCATACCACTGCAATAAATACGCAACTGCAAGTAACTACACCCATAATACTGCACTGGCACTTGGCAATAGTGGAAAATGGAAATCTGCCAACAAAAATGAAGGTGCTTGAAAACATACCCTGGAAAACTATGAAACTGTAAACAGTTAGAATACGCCAACTGGTATCTAACTGCAACCATGATACTGCAATACTACTTCCCATTACTTCACAATTTAAAATCCACCAGCAAAAATGAAAGTTATTCTGAGGAAACCCTTCAAGGCTTATTAAGAATCAACAACCAGAATACACCAACTGGTATCTTAGTACACCTACAATACTACAATGTTACTTACAGCGGTCAAACTGCTAAAATCGACTTTCAGCAATCAGACTGCTACAAAACATACCCTCAACAACTTTCAAACTACCAACTGTTAGAATATGCCAACTGGTATCTAACTGCCCCCACAATACTGCAATATTAGTTTGCAATAGTACGGTACTTTGAAAACACCAGCAGCAATCAAAAAGCATAAATGGATACTGTTAAAAAGAGGAAACAGATAAAAAGTCAGAATATGCCAACTGGTATCTAACTGCACCCATAGCACCACCACTTCCAAAAAGAAAAATACATACACCATTTCACTTCCTCCTACTGCAACAGTGCTTATAACAGCAAGACCACATAGATGTGCACCTTAAACATTCCTGTAAGTTCTACACACGTCAATGAAACAGAGTGTGCTACATAACATCAAACTAATGAAGAAGGTCTTTTTTTAAATCCTGCATGGATTCTTTTTCCCACAGATTATGCAAACAAACACAGGACCTGAGCACATTGCACTTGTTTGAAGCACAGTATGTGTAATGTACTAATTATGAGGGTCCCCAAAGTACATAAATGTCTGAAATTTAGTACTATACGACATTATAAAGTACCTTCCCTAACATGTTATGGTTTCTTTTTAAATCTCAGACAATGAAACAAAGATTTCTCCTACATTTCCACATACAACAAAGATAATATGTGCCCACAGTGCCACAATATTGAAATATGATATTGCCACTTCAATGGTATTCTATCACTGGTTCCAAAAAGGTATACAGTGCCTCAACAATATATACAGTGAGTATACGCTTATTGGTGTCATGCTTCTTTGTAATCATCAAATTGCATTTCTATACACATGTTTGTGCTATCCATGTCAGTGTCACATTCTTGGGTGCATGGCCGTATTATGCTGTGATGTTTTGACCAGCCCCTAGACTCTTGGGTGTATGGCCTACGGCCTCCAGGCATGCACCCAAGAGTCTAGGGCCTGGCCACAACCACTGCAGCATAATACAGCCATGCACCCAAAAATCTATACACAGCCCACAACCCACACACATAATCCAGACACCTGAGTCCCTATCTACCTCTATACACATACAATTACTCTTCTTGCGACCAGTGGACAGACTGCAATGCACCCAAAAGTCCAGGAGCAGCCCAGAAGCCTAACAGCATAATGCAGCTATGCATCCAAGACTCTAGGGCCAGTCCACAACTGTTGCAGCATATTGCACCCATGCACCCAAGAATCTCGCCACTGCCCACATTCTACGCACACAATATACACGCCCAAGACCCTGTCCACTTCTGTAGACATACTATTACAGTGCTTCCACCCAATGTACACATTCCACACACAAAAGGCAAATGGCACAGAGCCTGTCCACTTCTGTACACATACTATTACAATTCTTGCACCCAGTAGGCAGACTCTCCTACACCCAAGAATATCAAGGCAGTCCAATAAGGCAGCTGCCACATGCCCTCGCCACTTCTGTCCACATACTATTACAATACTTCAAGCCAGGGGGCAGACTCTTGGGTGCATAGCCTCTGGACATGCACCCAAGAATCTAGTAGCTGCCCACAACCACCACAGCATAATGCAGCCATGCACCCAAGAATCTGCCCAGTGGCCACAACCCACACACATACGCCAGCCACCTGGGGCCCTGTCCACTTCTGTACACATACTATTACTGTACCCAGTGGTCAAACTCTCATACACCCAAGAATCTCGGGACAGTCCAATAAAGAAGCTACCACATGCCTTCTCCACTTCTGTACACATACTATTGCAGTACTTGCAACCACTAGGCAGACTCTTGCACCCAAGACTCTAGTGACTGGCCACAACAACCACAGCACAATACACCCTTGCACTCAAGGATCTGCCCAGTGGCCACAACACACACATATAAGGCAGCCACCTGAACGCTGTCCACTTCAGTTCTCATACTGTTACATTACTCGCACCCACTGCACAGACTGTCATACACCCAAGAATCACAAGACAGTCCAATAAGCCAGTTGCCACACATCCTGTCCACTTCTGTACAAATACTATTACAGTACTTGCAGCCAGTGGGCAGACTCTTGGGTGCATGGCTCTGCCCATGCACCCAAGAATCTAGTAGCTGCCCACAACCACCACAGCATAATACAGCCATGCACCCAAGAATCTTCCCAGTGGCCACAACCCACACACATACGCCAGCAACCTGAGGCCCTGTCTGCTTCTGTACACATACTAGTGCAGTACTTGTACCCAGTGGGCAGACTCTTGGGTGCAATGAGCCAGCCACCTGAGGACCTTTGCACTTCTCTACACATACAATTACAGTACTTGCAACCAGTGGACAAGAGTCTAGTGGCTAGCCACAACCACCACAGCATAATACAGCCTATACAAACATCCTCATATCATCTACATTCCACTCCCCTACCTTAATGAAGCCTGCCTGCAGTCACCAGATAAGCTGCTCTCCTGAGGACCTACCCGCGAACTGCTGCAGTGTCCGCAGACTGCTGTGGACACAACACAGTCTTCTTCCACCTAAAGAAATACATCATATGAACCATCTTTCACAATCCCACCCTTTCCAGGCCCTCTTCCCAACACCAAATGCCCCAAAACATGTTTTCCAGGCTTGTTCACCACGGCGCTATCCACGAATATCCACGGATACAACATGGCTGGCATATCGGAAAAAGGTGACGCACATCACACTTCCGTCCAGCCAATCAGCGGGCATGTCATGTGTCCGCGGACATCACACCGCCCTATAGACCAATCAGCGTCCTGTCATTGGAGCGAACAGAAAAATGAGTCCACGGAGTGGAGCTAGATATCACACATTTTTTGGCACCTACATTTTGCCTGTTTTAGAAAATACTATTGGATGGATTTACACCAAATTTACAAAAGCACGCTTTTGGGACCAAGCCGCTGCTCCTGAAGCAAATTTGGTGAAAATCCATCCAGCGGTTTCGGCTGTAGGCGTGAGCAAAGTTTTTTTCCATTGCATCTATGTAAAAAAAATGTTTGGACCACCCGTATAACTTTGCCCCCCACCCCCTTAACGTAACCTTACCAAACTTAGAAATTCAGAGCGGGCCATACACTTTTTTTTACAGAGCTTGGTAAGGATTTGTCCAGGGAGAGCAAAGTTATAAGCCGCCCAAAAATATATATATATTCAGTAAAAAAACTTTGTTAAAGGGACGTTATGGTTTCAAGCAAAACCGAGAACCCCCTGAAATTCGCAAGTTATGGTAAGCTAAGGAACCATAACTCGCACCACCACCGTGCACTGCTAAGACTAACAGCCAGGACATCAAAGATGACATCACAAATGTCATTGATGACTTCACTGATGACATCACATGTGTATTTACTTTCATGAAAAGTCTGTACAAGGGATTCTCATTGTAATGTTGATATAAAAGTGTCAAGGGTCACTTGACAATATAATGTGTGTTTTAAATCAGTCCTTTGTGTCTTTTTTTTTTTTTAAAAGGCAGTTAGGGTGTCCGCAGACAGCGCAGGTGTCCATTATGTCCGCAATTAACCAAAATGGGGGTGTCCTAAGGACACTATACCCGTCTGTACTGTCCGCAAGCAAGATAGAACTGTTCTTAGAACACACTCGGTGTCCAGAATGTCCGCAATTAACCAAAATTGCGGTGTCCTAAGGACACCATACCTGTTGGTACTGTCCTCAAGCAAGATGGAACTGTTCTTAGAACACACTTGGTGTCCAGAATGTCCGCAATTAACCAAAATGCGGGTGTCCTAAGGACACTATACCTATCCGTACTGTCCACAAGAAAGATGGAACTGTTCTTAGAACATACTCGGTGTCCGGAATGTCCGCAATTAACCAAAATGGAGGTGTCCTAAGGACACTATACCTGTCTGTAGTTTCCGCAAGCAAGATAGAACTGTTCTTAGAACACACTTGGTGTCCGGAATGTCCGCAATTACCCAAAATGGCGGTGTCCTAAGGACACCATACCTGTCAGTAGTGTCCGCAAGCAAGATGGAACTGTTTTTAGAACACACTCTGTGTCCGGAATGTCCACAATTAACCGAAATGGCGGTGTCCTAAGGACACCATATCTGTCCGTACTCTCCGTAGAACATCTACGAACATTCGCAACACACCCATAAGTCCTACGAACATCGCACCTGTCCGTAACTGTCCGTCTCACGTGTGTCGCACTTTTAATTAGTTTGAGGACCCGAACACTGTCAGTAGAACATCCGCGCACATGCGCACGACTGTTCCCACGCATTTGATGTTCTGCGGACACCCATCCCATTTGCGGACGTGTTCGTGACGTCATCATGTGACCGCACCCGTGCTGAGCATGTGTCCTGATTTGTCATCCGCCGTCACGGCCATAGCCGAAATTGGCGGATTCTTCCGCGTTGGAGCTGGAGACACAGAGGTAGGGTGTTTTAGTCCCTTCTCTGTGTTCTTACTTCCAGCCCCAGTTACGTGACGCAGCGCCGCTCGCAGTATTTAACTCCCCGCCTCCTGGTAGACGCTGCGTTGCAACCCACTTTGGATGCTTTCCTGTTTCCGGGTTTCCTCGCTCCGATCCTCTGCCGTCCGCGTTCTGATCTGCCAGAGGGTTTCCCTGTCCTCATGTGTTCCTGTTTTCCTCGGAACGCTTCTCCTCGCTTCATTTCCTGCCGCTGCTCCGAGCGGTACGCTGCTGTGCTTTATCTGCTCCGGCAACATTTCTCTCTCTCTCTCTCTTGACTTTCGGGAACTTTCCCGTACTTCCTTTATGCTGGGCTCCTCTGAGCTGTGCTTGCTGCATTCTCTCTTCCTCTTCCTGGATCCAGTGCCATATCTTCGAACTGCCACAAGGAGCTTCCGACTTCCCTGACACTGCTACTCCTTGGCTTTGACTTCTTGAACATCTACAACTCTGCTGCTCGCCTCGCACCATTGCTCTCATCAGCGATTGTCCTGTCATCTGGATTGGAAGGGTCAACACTACACCACAGGGTTTTTTACCTTTTGGGTTTTTCCCTGATATCTGGCTTGGTTCCGGAAAGGGAGTCACGGGACAGCTGTTTAAACAGCAGTCACTGTGGCTTCCCTCCGTGACAAGCACATCCATTTTAAGAAGGGGAGAGACTACCTCGAACAACGACGCCTACAAGAGACCGACAACTCCGACAGCTCAGGTGAGGAGAGTGTGCTTACAGGGGAGAAAGAGATTTAATTGAACCATTCACCACAGATTGCAATGCCAAAAGCTCTAAAGATGTCTGCTGAGGATCAGGTTCAAGAGCTGTGGAAAGCTTTTCAAGCAATGTCTCAGGAGCTACAAGGAGTAAAGACTGAGAATGCTCTGCTTAAACAGATGGTATCTGCTAGAGAACCTGCCCCCCCGGAATTACCACCCATGGCGCTGTCCTCTGGGAAATCCGATGGATCTCTGAAAAAGGTGAAGTAGTTTCTGGAAGCATGCATGGTTTATTTCACCTTTAGGCCTCGTACCTTCGCTGGTGGGTTTCCTTATTTCAAATATGACAGGAAACGCACTGTCCTGGGCTACACCATTGGTGACCAGTGAAAACGCCATTTTGCAGGATTTTTCAGGGTTTCAGAATCTACTGAAGCAGACTTTTGAACGGCCAGAGCTCTCCTTCACGGCCTGCGAAGATTTACTGGATGTCAAACAAGGCTCTCTAGATGTATTGTCTTACATCTCCTGCTTCAAAACCTTGGCAGCCGGTGCAGGGTGGCCTGAAACAGCACAATATGCCATTTTCAGGAGAGGATTGAAGGAAGAAATCAAAGATGAGTTGGCCAGGTCTCCTCGTTCACCGACTTTTTCAGACCTGCTAACGGCTGCTCTTCACATAGAGTATCATCTCCAGGAAAGAAGGGTGGAGTGTCGCAAACAGAGAAGCCCTGGTTATACTCCAGAACCCTCTGCACACTCACTCCCTGGTCGCTCTACTGCTACTTCTTCCGAAGAACCAATGCAGATCGGCGCCACCATAGCACCTTTATCCGCTGCTGAAAGAAGAGAGAAAGGATTATGTGCCTACTGCGGTTCAGACCAACACCTTCTCAAGGACTGCACAGAACTGCCAAACAAGAGATCGGGAAACGAATACCCTCGGCGTCAGTAGGGACAAGCGACCGGGGGTCTCCCAACATTTCTCAGCGTCCCTATGTCTCTCTTTCAGTTTCCTCTTCCAAGTCTAAAGAGGACTCCAGACTCATGGTGATTCCTGTACATCTTGACCTAGAGAGCAGACAAGTTAAGACCCTAGCCCTACTGGATTTTGGAGCGGCGGGTAACCTCGTTGACACCCTGTGGGCAGACAGGGTGGGTCTCCGCTGAATACCACGGAAAGAAGGTCAGAAGGTTGAAGGAGTGGATGGGTCACCATTGTCTTCTGGTCCTATTACCCATACCATGGAGGAACTTTCCTTGACGATAAAACAACACAAGGAAGTCTTATGTTTTGACATCATCAGGGCCGCCCATTTTCCCATCATATTGGGCATCACATGGCTCCGTAGACATAATCCACTGATAAACTGGTCCGAGAATCGGCTGAGTTTCTATTCCCCGTATTGTGCTACCAACTGTTTTCTGTTGGAGGGTCGAGGAGATCTACAGCCGGTTAAGATTTTTTTCAACAATCACGTGGGGGTCCATGCTTTACCCAGTTTTTGCTCTGTGTTTTCCGAGGTGTTTCAGGAGTGCCTTCATGCCAAATTTGCGCCTCATCGGCCAGAGGACTGTACCATCGACCTGGAACCCAATGCCCTGGTTCTGTTTGGTCGGATGTTCTCTCTCACTCAGACGGAGAAACAGGTTCTTCGTAAATACTTAGATACCAATTTGGAGAATGGCCTGATACAACCATCAAAGTCCCCTGCAGGAGCTCCTTTATTTTTCATTAAGAAAAGAGACTCTGCCGATCTTAGACCCTATATAGACTACCAGGGCCTAAATAAGGTTACCATTCGTGACAGGTATCCGATGCCCCTTATCACTGAGATCATTGAGGCTGTACAAGGGGCTAGAGTATTTACCAAGCTTGATCTACGAAACGCATACCATCTGCTACGGATTGCCCAAGGAGAAGAATGGAAAACAGCATTCCGTACCCCTGTGGGTTTGTTTGAATATAAGGTAATGCCGTTCGGATTGGTGAACGCCCCAGCGGTATTCCAGAGATTTATGGACAGAATGTTCTCCGACATGCTTTCAATATCAGTCATCATTTATCTGGATGATATCTTGATTTTTTCCCCTAACATGAAGGATCACATCGAATGAGTCAAGCAATTTCTGGATCGCCTGAAAAAGAACAATCTACTGGTCAAGGCAGAAAATGCAGATTTGCCGTACCTTCGGTGCAATATTTGGGATATGTTCTGTCTGAAGAAGGGATCACCATAGACCCAGACAAGGTACACTCCATTCTCGACTGGTCGGCCCCTACTTCTGTCCGGGAGGTGCAGCGGTTTTTGGGACTTTCGAATTATTACAGGAGATTCATTCCGAACTTTTCAGAAGTGGTGTTTCCCATTACCCGATTGCTCAAGAAGGAGGCCTACCCGTTTTCCTGGTCTACCGAGGTGGAGGAGAGCTTCTGTCATCTGAAAAGCCTTTTCTGCTCAGCCCAGATTCTGCAGCATCCGGATCAGACACTACCGTTTATTCTGGAGACGGACGCATCAGCCATTGCTGTTGGGGCCGTGTTACTCTAGACCATTCAGGAAGTAGAACACCCAGTTGCCTACCTATCTAAAACTTTCTCTCCCAGCCAACTCAATTATTCCGTTCTTGAAAAGGAGTTACTGGCTATGAAATTGGCTTGTGAAGAATGGCGGCACCTACTCATGGGTGCCCGCCACCAGTTCCTCATCCGCACAGATCACAAGAATCTGAAAGCCTTAGAGGAGATGGAATGTTCAAACTCCAGACAGGCAAGATGGGCCTACCTGTTTTCACAGTACGATTTCCGGATCACATACATCCCGGGGTCGCTTAGTCGACTAGCTGATGCTTTGTCTCGTAAGGACTCCCACACTGAAACAGTGTCTGTTAAGACCGAGCCCATGTTCCACCGAAACCAGATCCTAGAAATGGTGGGTTCTTTTCTTCAAGAGGTGAAGGCCGCTGTCACACAAGAATTGCCTCAAATCTCCTTCTTTTCCGATTCCCCCTTTCAAGTAAAGGATGGATGGGTGTTTTATAAGAAGAAGTGGTATATCCCAGAAGGCCCGCTATGCAAGAAGATCCTGAGATGGTGTCATGACTCACGTATGGTGGGACACAGAAGAGGAGTCGGCACCTTAGAACTCATCTCAAGGTCGTTTCTCTGGCCCAACATAAGAAAGGAGGTGTTTGAGTACGTGAGATCTTGTCCAATTTGTGCCAGGGCTAAGTATGCCTCGGGCAAGCCTCTAGGACTCCTCACTCAGGTGGAGAAGCCGACTCGCCCGTGGGGACTCATCTCCACGGACTTTATAGTGGATCTTCCAGAATCCGAATCATGTACTTGTATCATGGTGACGGTGGATGCTTTTTCCAAGTTGGCACATTTCTCCCCCCTTTCGAGACTCCCTACTGCAACCAAGATGGCGGAGACCTTTGCCCGAGACATTTTCAAATTACATGGTCTCGCTGACAAGATAATTTCCGATCTGGGAAGTCAGTACATTTCTAAATTCTGGACAGCCTTGTGTACCCGATTGGGGGTAGAAAGAGCCCTTTCTTCTGGGTTCCATCCGCAATCCAACGGCCAAACCGAGCGACTCAACGCCACTCTAGAACAATATCTGAGATGTTTCATTTCCCAGCATCAAGACAATTGGGTCTCTCTACTTCCCACGGCAGAGTTCTCTTACAATAATTCCAAACACTCCGCCACAGGCCTTTCTCAATTTTTTTGTACTTACGGAGTCCACCCATGATTTCTAATACCAGAGGTACCCCGCTTTTCCAACTCACCATCCGTAGAAGAGGTTTTGAGAAATATCCAAGAGGCTCAGACCAGCGCATTGCAAGGATTGGAAGATAGCAAATGAAGGAATAAGGTTGGAGCCGACAGGCACCGTAGAGAATGCCCTTCCTTGAGGCCGGGAGACAAAGGGCCTCATCACAAAGGGCCTCATCACGACTTAGCCCTACCGCCGAACTCCCAGGCGCTAATAGCGCCGGATCACGAGTTTGCCGGTAATGTCAATCCCCATTCCCCATTGAGCCCATTCGGGAATGCCCCATTCCCCATTGGGCTCAATGGGGGAATTTCGCACTAATACCGCCGGCGGATTTCCCGCCGGCGGTAATAGCGCGAATTTTTGGCAGATTTCCCCCCAGCTCAGAGCTGGGGAGAAATCCGCCAAAGTCCTGCTTTGGTGGACCCTTAAATCCGGCGGTAATAGCGCTACCGTCGGATTTAAGGGTTACCGCCAAAGTCGTGATGAGGCCCAAAGTGTGGTTGTCTACAAAGTACCTTCCCAGATGGACAAGACCTTCCAAACTGTCTCCACGCTTCCTGGGTCCTTTTCCCATTCTCTCCAAGGTCAATCCTGTGGCCTATCGTCTCCAACTCACCCCTTCTCTTAAACGCATTCACCCTGTTTTTCATTCCTCTCTCCTCAAAACCTACTATCCAGATCCCCACCACCGTTCTCTCTCCCGGCAAATTCCTGTGTCTGCTACAACCCAGGAGGAGTATGAAGTTTCTGCTGTTAGAGATTCTAGGTTCTACCGTGGTCGGTTGGAATACCTCTTGTCATGGAAGGGTTACCCGGAGTCGGAGGACTCCTGGGAACCAGCTTCCCAGGTACATGCCCCTCGGTTGCTTGCCAGATTCCACCGCTTGCACCCGGGGAAGCCGGGGTGGTTGCGGTCTAGGGAGGGGCATACTGTCATCCGCCGTCACGGCCATAGCCGAAATTGGCAGATACTTCCGCGTTGGAGCTGGAGACACAGAGGTAGGGTGTTTTAGTCCCTTCTCTGTGTTCTTGCTTCCAGCCCCAGTTACGTGATGCAGTGCCACTGGGAGTATTTAACTCCCCGCCTCCTAGTAGATGCTGCGTTGCAACCCACTTTGGATGCTTTCCTGTTTCCGGGTTTCCTCGCTCCGATCCTCTGCCGTCTGCGTTCAGATCTGCCAGAGGGTTTCCCTGTCCTCCTGTGTTCCTGTTTTCCTCGGAACGCTTCTCCTCGCTTCATTTCCTGCCGCTGCTCCGAGCAGTATGCTGCTGTGCTTTATCTGCTCCGGCAACATTTCTCTCTCTCTCTTGACTTTCGGGAACTTTCCCGTACTTCCTTTCTGCTGGGCTCCTCTCAGCTGTGCTTGCTGCATTCCCTCTTCTTCTTCCTGGATCCAGTGCCATATCTTCGAACTGCCACAAGGAGCTTCCGACTTGCCTGACCCTGCTACTCCTTAGCTTTGACTTCTTGAACATCTACAACTCTGCTGCTCACCTCGCACCATTGCTCTCATCAGCGATTGTCACGTCATCTGGATTGGAAGGGTCAACACTACACCACAGGGTTTTTTCCCTTTTGGGTTTTTCCCTGATTTCTGGCTTGGTTCCGGAAAGGGAGTCATAGGACAGCTGTTTAAACAGCAGTCACTGTGGCTTTCCTCCGTGACAAGCACATCCATCTTAAGAAGGGGAGAGACTACCTCGCATGACGACGCCTACAAGAGACCGACAGCTCAGGTGAGGAGAGTGTGCTTACAGGGGAGAAAGAGATTGAATTGCACCATTCACCACACACTGTCCTGGTACGTGAACATTTAAAAAGTACTTTTTCGGACATTCCAAAGTATTTTACAGTATAAATTCACCATTGCACATGTCCCAGACAATGACCCTGCATTTCTACATACTTTTTGGAACTTTTTGAGCCTTTTTTGGGGTGTTCAATCGCACCTGCACCCCTTTAAAAGGCCACACCCCAGAGCTCATCCTCATTGTGCTTCTGGCTACCTGACAGAGCATTGTCTATATTAGCTTTTGCTGATCTTGCTGCTCTTGCTGCTTCCCATCATCAGACTTGATGGCATCTATGATTGCTGTTGCTCCAGCTAGTGCTACTAGTGCCTCAGCACCACCCCGAACCCCTCCACCACCAACACCTCCCCAAGGGCCTGCAGAGGGGAACAGGCATGAGGATGTAGAGCAGGATGAAGAGGATGAGGTAGTGGAAGTCCCTACTACCAGCACTCGAAGTGAGTCTTGAGTGTGGCGGTTGTTTGCCATTCAGGGTGGAGTACAAAAAGCACGTGCAAACAAGGTCACCTGCAACCAGTGAAAAAAGGTGCTGAGTCGTGGGAGGTCTGGTTCGTACAGCTTCGACATCCATGAAGCGACACCTCAGGTCATTCCACAGTTAGGCCATTCGCAAGGTTGTACCTTGTGATAAACGTAGTAGGTTGAGTTCCTCTACAACATCCTCCGTTTCTGCTCCTGTCACCACAAGAGACACTCTTGTGGGACAGCGCATCCCTCCAACTGCCTCACAGGCTATCCATGATGCTGTTGATCCTTACCTTTCGAAGGTCACAATATTGTGTATGTACTGCAATGCTGTACTCTGCAGGGGGGAGAGTCTTCGGAGTGCTTTTGAGACTGCGGTCATGGAGCATGAGAAGGTCTGCTACCTACCTAAATAAGGCCCACCCTACATCTTCCTCTCTCCATCTGCCCTTCCTTATCCCCATGGTTGGAGTCCCTTCCTTATCCTCCTTTCCCCTCCTTTCCTAGTGTGTCGTGTGTAAAAAACCAAATGAAATATAAAACAACAAAAACCCAAATAAAAAGGCTCTTTTCAGAGCCGCCTTTCACAGTTTAAAAATAGAAGTGACAAATAAATAGTGCAGGGCCCTGTGCATTTTTTAGAAGTCTGCGGACAGTTCGCGGACATCTTAAATTTTGGGGTGCTGCCTGATCATAATCATTGTACTTAGTGGTGGCTCTGAAAAGAGCCTTTTGGTGGTGTTTTTTTTGTGTTTGCGAAACTTCAAATGGTCAACACCTACTGCAAAATGGATGGCTGTAATTCCAAAAAAGGTTGCAATGCCTTTTGTACATTTCTCAGAAAAATCCGATTGCCAGCATAAGTAAGTTGGACTCCATCTCTGCGAAAAATGTATGTGCTACGAAACATAATATTTTCATTGTGAAAAGAGGACATGCCAACATCTCTTAAAAAGGCACAAACAGCCTTATTGACATTGTGCCTCGCTTTCTCCATTTGTGGACCAAATGAAGAAGAACGCAGCTATATTTGTCCCTGCGCAATACGAGAAAAAATTACTTGGGAATTTGGACACATGTCCATTACCTTCCCAAGTCCTTCTTTCATTGCAAATTGCAAAGAAATTCCAGACACATGTCCTAAACTGTTCCCTCCACAATGAATAATAATTATGTCTGGATTATGCTTTGTCTCCAAAGTAGCACAGAGAGGTACCAAGTCCACCCACTTCATTCCACGAACTCCATGCCAGTGCACTTCCACATGAGGCAATCCAAGATGTGCAGCTACTCCATAGCATTCTGCATGCACCTCCAACCAATGTATCCACGAGTCTCCTAAAATCCAGATAATCTGTTTTCTGAAATACACAGCCATAGCTATCTGTTCTTCTCTCAGGAAAAATACTTTCTGACAAACTCTCTCCTTACATAACACACCCAGTAAACTTTATTGACCAATCCCTTGCTCTACTCATTCTCATTTGTATGCCTCTACACCCCAAAATCCCTATATGTAATACGCGATGTCTGCGGACTACCGCCATGTCCGTGGACATATCGAAAATTTGAGTGTGGTAAATGCAAATTTAAATAGTGTGCCCCATTTCCCCTTTGAGGTTGGCTCTGAAAAGAACCATTTTTTTGGGGGGTTGGGGGGGTTTGCAGATGCTTGACAGACACCTGTTATTTTGTATTTTTTGTATTTTTCTTCCTTACTTCACTCCTAAAATCTTCACATAACCTTCTCCAAAGCAACTCTTACATTCGAGAACAGCATGGCATTTCCCATAAAAGATAAAGAAATGCCATCTTCTTTCAAATAAACAGCATTACTGGAATCAATATTCTCATTATTACAGAAGACCATACCAGCTCTAAGCATGAAAGCACACATGCCTTGGTTGATTGCACACCTAGCAATGTTTTACCAAAGACAAACAACAGAACTATTGTCCCATATTGCCCTAGGTACTAATCCAGAAAAAATAAGTTTTCCATTTGGAAGGATGTTCAATACTGCTTGAACCAAGTGTTCCAAATCTGCCAACAAAGTAGGGGCACTGACAAAGCCGAAATGGAAAGCACCACAGTGCAAAACTACCACATGGGGACTGTTCATCCTGCCCATATCTTCACAAACTTGTACAATTGCCTGTACATTGCAATCAGGCATAGTGCTCCACACCACCTCCACTCCTTTAACATCAAAATTGTTTGCCACATGCCTGCATTGAGCATACTGCTGTAAACCATGCACAAACATATCTCCAACCACCAACACCCTGACTTTCTCCACCTCTGCCATCTTCACTACACACAGCCTCTTTCAACACAAATCTACAACCTCAACACCTGATTGGCTAATCCTTACAGTCCCCTTTCCATGCTGGATTTGCTGGAAAACCCCTGATGTAGCACGCCCTGTCCACGGACAGCCGTGATGTCCACGGACCACATAACTTTTAAACAGCCCTTCTACGCGTTCCACTTCACTCTCTGTGCCTTTCCATCATTGGATACAGCTAAGCAGTCACACAACCATCCACCAATCACATCCAAGACATCTACATCTAACTCCATCATCAGAGTTCAGCACTTCAAATGTACTGTTGATCACTCTGAGTACAAGTCACATATCATTGGAAAGCACCTACTACAAAAACTACTGTACAAGTCTCCAAGATCTCTACTTGCAGCTGCATGCATATCCACATGCATGAATACAAACCGAAGGTATGCATATTTTATGCACAGTACATGTACAACTCTTATAAATGCATATAAACAGAGTAACTAACACTTAACCTGTATAACCTATAAAATTAAGTTACTATTATTTTTCCCATCTGCTATAATCAACTTTCACTTCCAAACCTGTCTGCTATCTAAATTCTTTTTTTACACACACAAATATCTAACACATTATAATATTAAAAAGATGGGAGAAATAACAGTATAATTGTAGAAAACACTTAGTAGTGTATTATAAAATTATACACAGCCAGGATAAGTTCATGCATCTTTATACACACACAGAGATAGACACTATCATTGAAAACTCCCAGCTGAAATAACACCACTGCCTGTACATCACATCCTTCTGCTTTATTACCCACACCTTCACAAACACCATACATGTTATGCTTTTCTATACAGTTCCTGCCATGTACCTTACAAAAATTGCAAAACAAGTACATCATTATTTCTTCTATCTTCTAACATGCAATAACACAGCCTTAAGAAACCAAGTGAGTTTCATATACTTAGTATTCTACTCATTGGCAAAGCATGTTGAACTAACATATTAGAAGTAAAATATAAAGGCTGCACATAGTCAAAGGAAACTGCATGCACACACTATGTTCAGTTATCAAACAGCAATACTACTACAAAAACATAAAAATCAACGTCTAAATTAATATCAGTGCTATAAACACACAAAATGACTACCTTCTTTCTTTTACAATTTCAGTGAAAACAACTCTCCTGAAAAGCACCAGCATCTGAAGTACAAACAAAAACTTAGAAGAAACCTGCTCATTCCAAACAAAAAAGTAAGTACAATACTACCATAATATTCTTGCTGTTACTGAAACACACTGTGGTGTTGATTCATGGAATTTGTGCACCGAAAATCGGGGATTTGTGCACCATTCAGCCCACAAATCCCCATTTGTTAAACAGGGATTTGCAGGCTGATTGGCGCACAAATCCCCATTTTTCAGGGCACAAATTCCATAAATCAGCCTCTAGAATGTTAGTTTTGCAGAACAAAGAACTGTTTCATTCTACAGAATTAGATTTAATATTAGTGCTTCTCCTCAACACTAGCTTACTTTGTACTGTCATCTGAACCCCAGTATAGTAACACACAAACACAAGAATAGCCTTCCCAACTAGTTGTAGCTGCCCGATGCACAATCACACACCACCACATACATCCTTAACCTCACACTCAGACACTCATGCACAAAGCACACATACATTGCAGAACAGCCAAACCCATACCTTCTTTTTTCTTTCAACAGACCCCAAAGAATACCTACCAAAATGCAAGTCCGTAGAAAGCAACGCAGAAGTAGAGCAAATGAAAATAAAAGTGTCCAAAATAAGCATCCATCTCTAGCAGAATTTGTACAAAAAGTTCAAACAAAAGATCTAATCAAGTCATTAAGCGAAACAAAACAGGTTTCTAGTACAAAAACTTTGCCTCCTCTTTCAAAATGTAAAACAAAACAGAAAGTGATTAACAAGAATTCAGCCACCACTACTGCTAACAGTGCTCGTATAAATCCTGATGTAGTGGCAAGTAACCAAACCAAAAAATGTATTGTACAAAAAATGTTCCGCCACAGAGTCCTTCAGAATCTTATAAAAACAGGAGAGAAATCATGCACAACCTTTAAAACCTACCATAGACAATTAATCTTAGAAGCTCTCATGGGCAGTGCAATCCTTCTCAAAAGGAAGTTATTTATTTTAGTGTTAAACAGAATGAAACCACTAACAAAACTAACTACTAAATTACAAAAAAGACTTCTCAATAAACGGAATGTCAACAAAAATAACTTCTTAAGTGGAGGTGAATGGAGTCACACCACGAGCACAGAACCATATTTCAATGCAGAAGCATACAAACAAAAGCAAACAAACACCATTGCCATAGATAGCAGCGGACGAGGGGATGAAAAACGTAATAATACCTTTATGGAACAAGAAACGCTGCCCACAAAAATATCCCCAGAAAATTCAGTATCACCTCTCCATCAGACGGAACCAAAACGTCCAGTATACAAATGGCTGTGCACGTCAATGTGTAACATTGACAAAACTCTTTCAAATCTTTACGCCAGTTCCTCAATCAATATGTAAAAGGCAAAGACAAATTCAAAATGAAACTTCTACAAAAAAGATACCTGTCCAGTGCGTAAATACACAGGACAACAAGGACATTCATTAGCCTGCATTTCAGGACCTAATTGCAAAAGTACCTTCCATCATATCAAAATGATATCAACACATCATTCAACTATAAGAATTCTAGTCCATAAACTTTACTATGGTAAAAGTCCAGCTTTAGCATTACACAATTTAAATAACAATCTTCTACATGGTACAGCCAAAGACCTACTCGAAGAAATAGAGCATATCCAGAGAAAATATTTTGGATGCGAAAGCCACTTACAAAATGCAATAGCTTTACAACAGACTAGGAACAATTCTACAAATGGCAACCTTCTACTATAAACATACAAAAAAGAAATACAAAAATGTAAAAGTACATCCGCTGAAGTACCAAACCATGTGTGTGTGTGTGTGTGTGTTGCTGCAGAACTTTTTTGTAAAAGTAGCACACAAACTGTAGACATAACATACAAAATAGAAGACAATGAAGATTCCAAATGGTTTGAATTAGCTCTCTACCTTATAGCAGAAAACCAATACGAAATAAATGACCCCTTAATACTTTGCAGTTACTGCACTGCAAAACTTGACAACAACCAAACTCCTTCACATGCTATCACAAATAACTTGGAATTGTTCCCACTACCAAAACCCTTGCAACAACTCAATTTATATGAGAGCATCATAATTCAAACAGTGCATTCATTTCAAGCAATAATACGCCTTCAATCAAAAACAGCAAAATTAGCTCCCTCAGAATTAGTGAAAGGCATTCGTGGCAAAGTAGTTTATTTACCATTAGATCTAAAAGAAAATGTACACACTCTAGGAGAGCAACGTCCAATAGAACAATCTTTAATTGTCCTAGTAACTGGTGTACCCACAAGAAACAAAAAAAAATGGCAACAACTCGTAGACTTACATAAAGTTACACAAGATTTACAATATCTAAAAGACAATAATGAATACTACAAAGAAATTAATATTGAAACAAATCTGAGGTAAACCACTGAAATAATTCAAGAGTCACCAGAAACTGGTCAATTTGAACTTCTAGATCCTGATACACTATCCAATATTTTAGACCATTATACAATTCATCCATTATACTCTAAAGACACCATAGATAATGCACTAGAAACGTACCAGATGCGACAAACTAAAGGATCACCAATCAGCATATGGGAAAAAAGTTTAGAAGTACATGCTTTTCCTCTACTCTTTCCTACTGGGAAAGGAGGAAGGTACGATGATAGAACCACTCAGATATCAGCATCAGAATACTGCTTGTTATGAATGTATTCTGAAGATCCCAGATTTAGACAAAATGTGGAATACATATTCCACCTAGTCTTTGAAAGTGATTAGCAACTCTATGCTACGGAGTTGCACACACATAGAAATCAGGGACCCATTTTCAAAATATGTCAGCTGGGCAATTACTACAAAAGGTGCAAGAAAAAGATGAGGTTTTACAATCAAGCATTACAAATCTGTTAGCAAACATGCGTGGTACTAAAGAGTACTGGTTCCAACGTGACAGAGATGTACGTTGTATGATAAGAAACCTTGGCCCACCCACTTGGTTTGTTACATTAAGTTGTGCAGAATATGCACGGGAAGATTTATATGATTTCCTACGCATATCAAACAAAAACAAAACAAACATAGATATACTAACACCTGGAGAACTTTGCTCTAGATCCTGTTAATTTTTCAAGATATTTCCATCATCACTTTATTGCTATGCTACACTTTATTTGTAATAAAACTGTTCCTCCCCTCAGAGAAGTGGAACACCTCTTTTGGAGAAAAGAATACCAAGCCAGAGGAGCACCACATATCCACATGCTTTTATGGATTAAAGATGCTCCTAAATTTGGTCAAGACAGTGATGCCACTGTTTTACAGTTTATCAAAAAATATGTTGCTTGTGAAATTCCTTCAGAAGCAACAAATAGTGATCTTCATGCACAAATTTTACAATTTCAAAGACACAAATGTGGGAAATATTGTCGTCGCAAATACAAAAACAAAGGGAAATACTACACCAAATGCCACTTTGGTTTCCCTAGACCAGTTACAGCAACAGGTCAAGTAAACAACTTCATGTCTTCAGTTAGACATAGTGTTAAAGGTAAATCACCTCAGAACACATATTACATAAAAATATATCAATGATTACAATGCAATCATTGCCTTCTAATGGAATGCAAACATAGATGTAGTATTTGTGTTTGTATTTGTATTTATTATGTTTATATAGTGCTTTACTCCAAAACACTGTACATTTTAACAACTAGACACATATAACATTATAACAGTAGAAGATATTTACAATTATGAATCAGAACCAACAAAACAGTAAGTAGAGCAATTAAACTGAAGGGAAGAGGGAGAGTAGTGCAGTAGAACTGAGAGGGAGGGGTGAGGAGGAGAAGGAGGAGGGAAAACGGAAGGGGGTAAAAAGGGTGCGAATGGGGTGGATGGGGGAGGGGAGGGAGATGATCATGGGGAAAAGGTCAAGGAAGGAGGGGGAGCAAGAAGGGGGAAGGGTTTCATGGCGGGCGATGGAGAAGGAGAGTTTTAAGGGATGTGCAGAATGAGGAGAAGGTAGGAATAGAGCAGGTTTGAGAGAGGTAAGGAGTTCCAGTGCAGAGGGGCTAGAAGCTGGAAGGAGCGGAAACGGGATAGGGCACAAGGGGATGGAGGAACAGTGAGAAGAAAGTGGTCAGCAGAATGAAGGGAGCGGGAGGGATGTAGAAAGAGAGGAGGGAGGAGAGATAAGGGGAGCAAGACCATGGAGAGATTTAAAGACTAAGCAGAGAAAATGAAATTGAAGTTGGGAGTGAAAGGGAAGCCAGCCAAGGGAAGAAAGGGAAGCAGAGGTGGAGTCACGGGAGGTAAGGAGACAGAGGGTACAGAACGGACGGCAGAATGGTAGGTAGATTTGAGGGGGGCAAGATGAGAAGTAGGTAGTCCAAAGTGTAAGGAGGGGCAGTAGAAGTGGCAAGAGAAGATAAGGGAGGAGATTAAACGTTTAGTAGCATGGAAAGTGAGAGAGGGGTGGACTTTGCGAATATAAAAGAGGTGGTAGCGACAGGCATGAGAGGTGAGAGAGATATGATGGGAAAAAGAGAGAGAGGAGACAAAGTGAATGCCTAAGGTGCGAGCATGGACAGAGATAGGGAGATTAGAAGGAGGAAAGTGAATGAAAGGTGGAGGAGAGGGAGGGGGAAGAGAGTTGGAAGGGAAGAATATGACTCCAGTCTTATCAGTGTTGAGGGAAAGAAAGCGGGAAGACATCCAGTTTTTAATGGCAGTAAGACAGGAAGAGAGTTTAAGGTGGAGATCGGTAGAGAAGGAAGAGATGGAAAGGAAGAGCTGAGTGTCGTCAGCATAGAAATGGTGAGAAATGCTGAATGAGGAGATAACCGGGGTAAGGAGGGAGGTGTAGAGTGAGAAAAGGAAAGGGACAAGCACCGAGCCTAGGGGTACGCCATATTCCAGAGGCTGAGTAGGTGAGGAACGGCCTCTGCAGGAAACAGTAAAAGAGCGGGAGGAGAGGTAAGAGGATAGCCAGTTAAGAACAGAGCCTTTGAATCCAAAGGAAGAAAGAGTATTGAGAAGAAGGGGGTGATCGACAGTGTCGAAGGCAGCATAAAGGTCAAGAAGAATAAGGACAGAGGATTGCTTAGAGTGTCGTGCAGAGAGGAGGGAGTTAAGGATGTAGGTGAGGGTCGTTTCAGGAGAGTGTTTAGGATGTGCAGTACATTGCTGATAATTCCACTGCAGTTGCACGATATGTTACAGCCTACTTAAACAAAGCCGAAAAAGCAGAGCTTCAAGACCTCTGGGATGACCTATCATCAGACAAAACACTATCTAAGAAATTGTACAGTTTAGGCATAAAAATGCTCTCTCATAGAGAATGTGGCTCCTATGAAGCTGCAGACCGTTTAACTGGTACTGCTTTGTATGGAAAATCTGAAAATATAGTATGGCTAAGTATTGGTCCTGCTAAATCTAGAAAAAGAGTTCTAAAATCATACGACAATATAGAAACAATAGCCAAAAATGATCCCAACAGCCAAGACATTTTGAGAAACAATTTACTAGACACATACTACCCAAACAGAAGTACCACTTTGGAAACCCTATGTCTATACCACATAGCCCAAAACTTCACATACAAAAATAATATAAAACCAGATGAAAACAAAGGTAGATACATAGTGACAAATTGTGAAGGCAGTTTAGTATAACTTACCAAACGAAGCTTAATTAATCATATCAAATTGTCATTAAAAACTCCTCAACATAAAGAACTATATTACATGTCCCTGCTACAACTTTTTTTAAACCATGGAGAAAAGAAGAAGAGTTACTAGATATCTATGGCTCTTATGAACACGCTTTCAAAGCAAATGAAAGCACTATAACCGATGTAAACTTTACACTGTACAAAACAATGTTGCACAATGAACAGCAACACGAAGAAGAACTCCAGGCCCAACTAGATAAGGACACTCCCAACAGTAGTGAAACTTCTGTAATAGGAAGCCAAGAACCACTGGGACAGCCACTAATAGCAAATGAGGCAGAATTAGCTATGAGAGAAGTAGAAAACACCATGTGTCACTATGAAGAAGATACAGAAGACTTAACTGCACTGCAATCAAAACTGAACAATTAGCAGCGTAGCATTTTTCAAGAAGTAACAAAAGAAATTGCACATGGTGTACAACATGAAAATAAAGAATGTACCTGCCAAAATTATAAACTTATACTACTGTCCGTCAGTGGTCAAGCTGGTTCAGGCAAAACATTCTTAATCAAAATCATCAGCAAGTTCCTTCAACAACTGACAAACAACAAACTGTCAGCTGTTATAACTGCCCCCACTGTCTCGATTCGCTTCCTTTGCTCCCATTCCCATCACTTGGGGGCATGATTTGGGGTTTATTCCCTACTGGACTTTCCTTCCGGACCTTATGCTACAGTGCTGTGATGAATTGGGAGCGCTAAATCCTTATTTTCCAAGTTACTTCCCTTCCGGATCCATTCCAGGTTTTTGGCAGCCAGTATGCTGCTTTAATCAAATGACTATGCTTTCCAGAATGCCTGGCCCACAGCTTCATTTCCACCCTTGCAGGACAAGGCTGGGTGGAGGATAGGCAACATCTGTGGCTGCAGGTGCAGCAAGCAGCACACCTGTGGCGTGTGCTCGTTAAGCAGGTTTAAAAGCCTCAGTTTGCTTCAGTCCAGCGCTGGTCATTGATGCAGTGTTCCTGTTTGTGACTGGTCCCTTGTTCCTGGTTCTTAGCCTTGTGCCTAGTTCCAAGTTTCTATTCCTTGTTCCTTATCCTTGTATTTCGAATTTATGTGCTTAATTGATTTCTGCTTCCCAGATTCCCTTTCTGTCTTCCTCTATTAGCAGGCAGCTTTTCTCAGTGCTTTCCGTTTTGGTGCAGCCCAGTTTGCCTGTGTTCTATATTTCTTTGACTTTGTCCTTTGCTGTTGTAAACCTTGATACTTTAGTCTTTCCTCTTTATAGATTAGCTTCCTGCCTTTTTCCTTGGATCGGTGGGGAAAGTTTGCCCTTGTAATTTCGTTTTCCCTGCTCTTGTTCCTTTACTCTCTCTTGGAATCCATTCCATGTTTTCCCTTTCACCTTTGCATATATTTCCCATTGATTATTAGGTGTGGCGTGTGGTTGTAGCTAGCTCCTGTGTGAATGCCTATGTTTTCCTCACTATTCTGTAATCACTATTCCTACTTGCCCCTTGTCTTGAGTTGTATGTATTTAGTTATCCTCCCATTGCTGTTACAGCCTTTGGGTCCCTGTTTGACCAACAGGGTTCGTGGGCTTGCTGACATTCAAGTGGTATTTCTCGTCCTCGTGAGTACTGTTTTTAAGTTTCCTTATTTAATACCATCAAGAGTGTTAGATCACAGATCCTGTCGTTGCTAACCCTCTACGTGGGTTTAGCGCTGTCAGTACCTGTAATAGCAATTGTGGGTAAGGATCTTGCCGACTTTCCTTGCAGTCATAAGGAGCATCTAAGTGCTTACCCCACATCCCTTTTCATATATTTGTATTATTGTCACACTCTGTTTGCACTCCTGGGTTTTAGTATACATGAGTCTTGGTTCCTGTGTGCATGTTGTTTGACTCAAAGCTATTCACTGTGTGATTTTGTGCACATTTCCCTTGCCATATTCACTACCTTTGTCCTTACCTAACACCCACAGGTTTAGCTGCCTACAACATAGGTGGTGTCACTTTACACCGATTACTACTCCTTCCAGTAGAACACCAAAACAAATTAGAATATTGCAAACTTTCTACAGAAGCTGCAATGGAACCTCACAGAGTGTTAAAACAAATGAAAATGCTACTAATAGATGAAGTGAGCATGGTCTCCAACCTAATGTTGGCTTTCATTCACCTCAGATTACAAGAAGTACTCAAAACAAACTACGAAGAGCTCTTTGGAGGAAAACACATTATTGTTTTCAGAGATCTTTTTCAATTGACACCAATGAAAGGTGAACCTATTTTTAAAACCTTAGGACACAAACTCTGCCGTAAAACTGTTGACAGCATAGGAAATGTCAACCTTTGGCAACATTTCCAATACAGAGAATTAACAGAAAACATGTGCCAGTCTGCAGACCTCACATACGCCAACATTTTAAAAAGTATTAGAGTTGGTGTACTATCTGAAGAAGCACAAGCAATATTAAAAACCCGGCACATCCATGCACTCTATGGCCATAACTCATGTGCTACTGATGTCATGGAACAATTAGCACACATAAATGTCAATTGTATGTCCTTGATGCCAACTCTTGCAAGCTGTTCCAAATTCAATGAAACAATGTTGAAAAAAGAAATGCAACCAATAATTGAAATTTGCTCCACAGACAAACTGGACGTACATGGTATGACACTACCCATGTGTCAACAAGCCACAACAAGACCAAATACCTTAGAAAACCCTATCTTCAACACAGCTGGTTTGGAGAAAATATTAAAATTATCTTCAAACTGTAGATTAATGCTTAAACGTAAAATTGACATGGAGAAAGGACTAGTTAATGGAGCACTTGCTACAGTTGTTGGCTTTCAAACATGCCCACGTGACAACAACATTCAGTTTGTTATGTTAAATGTTAAAGGTATTTGTACCGTGCACCATCACCAACGGGGTTGGTCCCCAGGCACTCTGGCAGATCCATAAACGATAAGGTGGGATGGGTTAGTAAGGTGAAGAGGGAGTAAGATAGTGAGAGGGGTGGTGTTCTGTTGGCAGCTTGAACTCGTTATACACCGGGTGCTGAGTTTTGGGGGCGAGTATTGGATCAGTGCCAGTCCGCGTGTGCTGTTGGTGCGGTTTATGTGTTGGTGCAATGTTGTGAAGTGCGTGCGGCTTGTTGTGCGAGAGATGGTTGTGTGAGTTTTTTTAGTGAGATAAGTATGCAGAGGGTTTGAGCTTATATTGGTTAGTGGATTACCTGACTTTTAACATGCTAACATTCACAGTTTGTCTAAGTGTAGCACTTGCTGCCCTTCACAAGCCTATCTAAATGCGATGCAGGCTAATGTTCACAATTCTAAGTGTGGCACATGCTAACATTCAAGTTGCACTTAAGTGCGGGCATGCTAACATTCACAATCTTATCTAGATGCTACGCAGGCTAATGTTCACAATTCTAAGTGTGGCACATGCTAACATTCAAGTTGCACCTAAGTGCGGGCATGCTAACATTCACAATCCTATCTATATGCGACACAAGCCAATATTCACAATTCTAAGTGTGGGCATGCTAACTTTCAAGTTTCACCTAAGTGCGGGTATGCTAACATTCACAATCTTATCTAGATGCTACGCAGGCTAATGTTCACAATTCTAAGTGTGGCACATGCTAATATTCAAGTTGCACCTAAGTGCGGGCATGCTAACATTCACAATCTTATCTAGATGCAACAAAGGCCAATGTTCACAACTCTATCTTGGTGCGGGCATGCTAACATTCACAATCCTAACTAGATGTCTATGGCAGGGAAGGTAAGGTAGAGCGGTGGGGGCTTTCTGGTGTAGAGTAATTGCTCTACACCCCACCCATGCCACACTTACAGTTTTTATTGGTGTCTGTTAACTGCTGGCTTGATTGGCTTCCCCTGCGGACACCGGCAGACACTTTCTGGAGCCGCCTCAGTTGGAGTTGCCCTTTGCCTCTGGGCCCTTAGCCAGGGGGCTGCCCAGGTCTGGTCCTGGATAAGGCTGGAACTGGCGAATCAGGGCCGGGGGAGGGAGAGCGGGAGGCGGGACAAAGGAGAGGGAAGCCTCGCTGCAGCCAGGAAGCCCGCGACGGTTTCGCCATGATCTAAAAGGGGGGCCAGGGGACCTCACACACGCGCTCACCTGCATGCCAGGATGGTAAATGGTGCAGGGATGGCATGAGCTGGGGGTGAATCCAGGAAATACCCAGTACTAGCACTGGCCAATCAGGGCTGGGGGAGGGAGCGTGAGGCAGGACAAAGGAGAGGGAAGCCTTGCTGCGGCCAGGAAGCCCGCAACGGTTTCGCAGCTGCAAGCAGCGCCATGATCTAAAAGGGGGGCTAGGAGACTTCACACATGCGCTCACCTGCATGCCAGGATGGTAAAAGGCGCAGGCAGCGCGTGAGCTGGGGGTGAATCCAGGAAATACCCAGTACTAGCACTGGCCACTCAGGGCTGGGGGAGGGAGCGGGAGGCAGGACAAAGGAGAGGGAAGCCTCGCTGCAGCCAGGAAGCCCGCGAAGGTTTCACCGCTGCAAGCAGCGCCATGATCTAAAAGGGGGGCCAGGGACCTCACACACGCACTCACTTGCATGCCAGGATGGTAAATGGCGCAGGGAGTGCGTGAGCTGGGGGTGAATCCAGGAAATACCCAGTACTAGCACTGGCCAATCAGGGGGGAGGAAGCGGGAGGTGGGACAAAGGAGAGGCCAACAGGTATATAGCTGCCCCAAGATTCTGCAATAACCAAACAGATAAATCAATACCACTAAAATATAACAAGAAATAAACATTTAGAATACGCCAACAGGTATCTAACTGCCCCAAAAATCTGCAACAACCCAACAGATAGATGAGCAACTTGAAAATATAAATAAAAAACTATTACCAGTTAGAATTCGCCAACAGGTATCTAACAATCTGCAACAAGCCAACAGATAGAACATTAGCCAGAAACAACAAATAAATACTGAAAAGAAAGAAAGAAATGTATTGTACCATAACAAAAAAAGGATTTTTTTTTATCCAGCATGGATTTTTTTCCCACAGACCCAATGATTTAAGAAACAAACACAGAAACTGAGCAAATTGCAGAGTACACTGGTTTGTAAACTACTAAATATGAGGGTCGAAATATTGCAAAAATGCCTATTATGCAATGCAATAACTCATTATAAACTAACTACACTAACATGATCTTTTCTTTTATCACAGAAATTGTAAAAGAATATCTGCTCCAGTTACCCAAGTCAAGAAAAAATATATCCAACCACAAAAAATCAAACAGTAAGTTTATTACAATTTGACTCCCAAATACTGCTCCATAGCACAACCATTAAAGCAAACATCTAACCATACACCACAATTCAAAATGTTTACTTCCATGCATATGTTATATTGCAGTGCTTGTTACCAAACTCTACAATCTTAATTACATGACGTAGCCAAAACTTAACATACAAACTATACAAATCAAACAGTACACAAACTTTAGATTTGTGGATATTTGATGGATGTTTCATTCTATGGGTGTGTTATGCTGCGGTGGTTGTGGCGAGGGCCTAGAGTCTTGGGTGCATTGCCTAAGCGGCCATTACATTCTTTAAAAGCATACTGTTTTTTTCCCATCCCCTAACATGAAGTGGCACTTCAGTGATAAGTGCTTGCAATGTTCTCATTTACCCATATTATACATTGTAATATCGAAACAGGAACTCTCTGCTTTCCTTCCGACAATGCTATGAAATGTTTTCCCCACTAACCCACCTCCTACATAAATCGTACAAAAATGTCACCAATAGCAGCATTGACTGTAGCGTACCAAGCAAAAGCAACTTTCCAACAGATCACTGCTGCAAAGCTGTACTTCTGTCTAGGCTGCACTATTGCAACAAGCTCTTTTTAAATCTGCCCCCTTCTACTCTCCACCCTCTGGAATGCATCCAGAAGAGGAGTGTGCGACTTGGGATGGTATCTCTCCTGCACTGAAATGTTGCCAATAGGTCCCAGTGGCTGCGAGGAATAAAGTGAGAAGACTGCATTATGCAGAAGGACTTCTGGGCCCTGGGACCTCAATACCTTCAACTCTAACTCCCTATATATCTGCGTATACAAGCTCTTCCCTTATCAGCCTCCAAATCCCTCTGGGTCAGGCATTTCTGCAAAGAACCAGTTGGTGATAGATGTGCTTTTTCACCTGGGGCCTCCCTCAGTAACAGCCTTCCTGCCTCCCTGACACTTGAGGGAAACCATTGTGGTTCTGAAGCACCTCAAAACCTTTCTCATAGCGTCTGCTGTTTCTGCTCCTACCCCCGGCTAACTGCCTGACGTAGACTGATTCTGCACTGCTTACCTGGTGACTCTGTTATGTCGGGCCCATGTCACCTCATGTCACCTCCCCCTGCCAGGCGAACCCCGGCACTGGCTTTCTAGCAAACCCTGCACTTGAGGACTGTTTTCGGTATGCCTAACAGTGCATCCACCACCTGTTGTGTGGATTCCATGTCTTAAAATCGGGGCAAAAATGCCATGTTTTTTTGCGCTAAAATCATGTAAAGGATGCGGGGACACCCCTGCAACCCCGGACCCATTGTACCATTTAAGGGGAGCGGGGGACACCCCCGCAACTCCCGCTGCCCTTATATGGTATAATGGAGTACACCTTTCCCAGGTCAAACCACAGCATTTTTACCGGTGTCATTTTTGCCGCAATTTTATTACCTGATACCGTTATGTGCACTTATCCGTGCACTTTGCGCAATTGGCCCGTATTTTTACTTATTGTCATTTTTTCTACTTCACATGTACTGTACCTTCCTCGCTCTCCACCCATGCACTTGGGCGATCTAAGTCACACCTGGCCTAGTAGGGTCGTTGTCTCTGTTTCCCCTCTGTTTCCCCTCGTTGCACTTTGCTAGACGTGTGTGTGTAGGCGCATTACGAATGCCATAGCATACAATTGCACATCATATGATATCATACACACAATGCATGCACAACAGTAGGATGCCTGCCACTCACTGTGTACACTACAAAGTTGTTTTTTGTTTTCCGCAGTACCCCACTTACTGCACACTTTTCAAAAAATATTGTGCACACACAGCACAGCTTGCATGTTACTAACTGCAAACAAATACATACAGATCATGCAAATACCCAGGATGCCTGCCCCTTACTTTGCACACTTCCGACATAGTCTTATGCACTTCTTTGTGCAAAGAGACCTTCTGACAAAGTGTTTACGTACACACCAGACCCACCAACCTTATAGAGCAGTGTCTTTCACTCCACAGTTTCCTTTCCATGGCCCCCATCCAGAAACTGGCGGGATGTGGCACGTGGAAGTGTGAAAGTACAGTGTAATCCGCTGAGTTCTCGTTCTACGGAGGGAGGGGGTTTTGGGGGGGCAAGTGTAAAACAAGTTTGGGGTTTGGGTCTGTAGTATTGTCTCAGAAAACAAAAGGTTTTTATTTTTTGTCATGTTTTTGTTATGTACGTGCTTGTATACAATTTCTTTTTTAATCTCTTTTGATGAATTTCTGTTTGATTCTCCTCCTGACATTTGTACGGACTGAACGTCAACACTTCTCTTACAGTTCTACAGGATGGTCTGCAACGCTGCATGCAGAGTGGCAAACAAAACAGCATTGCCAATGGAGGTAAAAAAAATGCCATTTCCTTGGAACCACTGAAAATCTTGCTAGTTAATGCTGTCATAGTTGGTGCAGAACATCCCAGCACTGCACATAAAGTCACACATGCTTCCGTTTATGAAACACCTCCCAATCTCTGGCTGTGGGCAAATTACACCGGCATGGTCCCATGCATCTCTTGGTGGTATGGAGGAGAAAATCACCTTGGTAGTGGGAAAAATCTGCATCACTGCTGTCATCAACTTATTGAGGTGATGGAGCAAACATGAGCACGATATGTACCCCAAATGTAGTGCTCCATAATGCACGCCCACAACATCCACAGTACCGACAGGGCCACACATGTACAAAGGAAAACGATGGCACCGAAACCCCACTCATACACTGTGCCCCAAAAAGCCTCCACTCCTTCCAACTGAAAGTTAGTATCAAAGCCTCTTTCCACGGCATACCTGTGCAGATCTTGCACAAAGGTATCACACATGAGGAGCACTCTGCATCTGTCCATCTCTGTCAACCTCACAGCATCAAAGTTTGGGGAAATATATCACTGCCCCTTCCTGTGAACCAAACCCTCGACAACTGATTGGATAATCCCCACAGTTCCAGTTGCAGACCTCCACATCGAACACTATCATTTCTGCACTGCACTGCAGACGTACCTTTACACACTCACAGTACAGGTCTGGTCTTGTATCATGTGAAAGCACCTCCAGGTAACAGCTTTCCAACCTGATGCACGCTTACAGCGTCCACATCCACCCAGAGCGGCACCCAGCACCACGAACTGCAAGTAGCCATAGTTTTTTTCCTCCCAGCAGTCCACCAACTCCAATGATAAAATACTTCAAAGTGCAGTACAGTAGTTAGTAATCTGTGCAATGCACGCTACTCAAGCACATACACTGTGCAGTTGAATCCTATGCACTGGTACACACACACTTTCTCACCACAGCACTCAGTGGGCGGACACACTGCAGAACTGTTCACTCCATAAGCTCCTGCCATGCACTGGAAAGTGTATCATATGCGAACAATGAGCACACCCATGGAATCAACAATGCATGCATAACTCACAAACCACACACGAAACGCAACCATCTCAGGAGTAGTTGCAAGCAACCCACATAGCTGTTTGTGTAAGGCGTCCAGCCATGCATCCAAGACGCTAGGCCCTCACCACACACAGCACACCCTAGTGCACCCCACGTTGCACTCCTCATGTCATGTGTAATGCATTCCCCATCTGCAATTGCTCCTGCCACTTTTCACCCTTGCCACATCTTTGCATGCATGGCTCCATGACGTTGCATTGGCTGTGCTGAACGGTATGTGAGTGGCTCTGTACATTGTCCATATTGCAACTTTCTGATGCTGATGACTTCCTTTCATAGCGCAATATGTTAAAACACTTCCTCAAGCAAGTGTCTTGTAAAGGCCATCCCATAGCAAACGGAAATGCTAACATATGGCTCCCTAATGTGCAACATGTGCAATGACCTACACCATGTGCTCGTGAACGCATAGCACCTCACTTTGGTTGTTCCACCAAGGGCAAAATGCTGTCTGCACCCATTATTCAAAGGTCACCATCCTCTGAGAGATGCAGAGGCAACTCTGCATGGCTGCAGTATGGTGTGCTGGCTGTCGTCAAGGGATAGGCTCTTCGGTGCATGGCCAATGGCCTACGCCCTTTGGCTATGTACCCAATAGTCTAGGACTTACCCACACCCAGCACAACATAATGGCCTCATGAAGGGGAACATTTGCCACATACCACAATCCACAAACGTAACATAGGATGGGTGGTGCAAAGGGTAACTCATGCCAAATGCAAATAAAACCATGTGCCTCCCTAATGTCCAAGGTGGTGGCATAATGTACACCATATGGTACTGGACACATGTCAGGTCACTTGTGCTGTTTTCCCACTTCTACAAGGTCCTGCAGAACCATTTTCTTGAACATCACCACCATCGGAGACACACATACTTAAAACTACATGTCTGCGTTATGGTGCTGTGCTATGTGCAGGCCTAGGCTCTTCTGTGCTTGGTCTGCAGCCTATGGCCTTTTGCCATGAACCCAACAGTGTAGGCCTTGGCCACACCCAGCACAACATAACAGATTGATGCAGGTGAACAAGTGGCCAGGTACATGCAGGTCACCCCTAGCCACTTCTAAGCATCCATTACTTCACCACTGCACCCACAGGACACACTAGAGGAGTCGTCACTCCATGAGGTCCAGGAATGTACTACGCAGTGTAAGAATTGCAACCAATCCCCACAACCATGAAAGCAACATTTTATGCAATGATCACAAACCGCACACCGAAGGCAACAATGTGAAATCTACTTCACCCCAGGGCACATATTTGGCGGTCCAAGGTGGCCACCCATTCATCGAAGGGGCCACGGGCTTAGCACACGCAACACACCGTACTGCAGTGTAAGTTTCCAGTTTCATCTGGTCTTCATTGTACTACCCTTCTGCCATTGCTCTACCATCACTGACCTCTAGGGCCTCACCACACACAGCACACCCTAGTTTAACCCATGTTTTACTCCTCATGTCATGTGTAATACATTCCCCATCTGCAATTGCGCCTGCCAACTTTCACCCTGGCCACATCTTTACATGTATGGCTCTATGACGTTGTGTTGCCTGTGCTAAACAGTATGTGAGTGGCTGTGTACATTGTCGATATTGCAACTTTCTGATGCTGATGACTTCCTTTCATGGCGCAATGTGTTAAAAAACGTTCTCAAGCAAGGGTATTATAAGGGCATAACCATAGCAAATGCAAATTGTGACATGTGGCTCCCTATTGTACAACAGGGACAATGATGAACACCATATGCTAATGTATGCATAGCAGCTCACTTCTGCTGTTCTACCAAGTGCACAATGTCCTCCACAACCATTGTGTGCTTCTCACCAGATTCAAATGGATGCAGAGTGACAACTGCATGTCTGCATTATGTTGTGGTGGCTGTGATGAAGGCTAGGCTGTTGGATGCATGGCCTACGGCCTATGACCTTCGGCCATGCACCCAACAGTCCAGGCCTTGGCCACTCTCACCACAACATAAGAGAGCCATGCAGGCGACCATGTAGGCATGTGCCAGAAATCACAAAGACAACATAAACACCAGCACTTCCACCCAGCCGCCACACCATAAAGCAGGGAGGCAAGGACACGTGTTCCACTTACTGTGATGCAGAAACGTATCGTTGTGTTTGGCACCGCTACCCACTTCCAATCACAAAGCATTAAAAGCATGCCAACCAAACAAGACAATCACCACAACATTGGGCCTGCTCCCGACACTCTAGTACGTGCATAGAACCAATGGTGTGTAGTGCACTGCAACACTTACTAATCTGTGCAATGCACACTACGCAAGCACATATAAGAACCTGTTGCACCATGAACTCTTCCATATGTACACTATTCCGTTAGTGCACCTAGTGGACACACTGCACAACTGGTTGCTGCACCATCTCCACCCATACACCGACAACTGTAGGTTGTTCTACCAATCACCACACCCATGCAACCAACATTGCATGCACTGCAGCCAAACCACACACAATAAGCAACAATGTGGCACCTACTTTCAACCATTGGACATACCATTTCAACCAGTGGACATACTTTTCAGTGCTCGGAGAGCAGCCATGCATCGAAGGAGCCACGGACTTACCTCACACAGAACAGCATAGTACATGCTATATTTAAATCCTCATGTCTCGTGCAAGACATCACAGAAAGACATCGCCGCGGCAGCTCACATACCATAACGAAGGCTGCCTGCAATGACCCCAAAAGATTGTTGCCGGTTGAGGTATCCGCACTTTGGCGGAGCATGCACAGATAGCGCTGGCACACCACCGTCTTCTTCTAATGAGATATAACACATGAAGCACTTATCACTCCAGCACCCTTTCCTTCCCTTCTTCCCACCACCAGATGCCGCACACTATGTTTTTCAGGCCCTTTTGCTGCCGCATTGTCCTCCGGAACAACATACCGCGTCATGGAACACTTTTGATACACATGCCTTTACCGCACACTGCAGTGCAATCAGAATTCAGCGAACAGGGAAATCGGACGCCAGAGCGGAGCCAGATATGACAAATTTTAGTGCGCACACTGCTACGTACAAGAGGCCCAGCCATGCACATAATGTCTTAGAGCCTTGCCACACACACCACAACACTACCCTGCGATACATCATGGCGGTGTTTCCCAAAACCTTTGACGAACAGCACGCTTTCCTCCAGCCAACCACCAGCCACATCCAATGTTTGCCGACATCACAGCGTACTGCAGGCCAATGAGACTTTGGTCCGCGGAGCAAACAGGGAAATGGGTCAGCAGAGCAGACCCAGATATCACACATTTTTTGGGACATACATTTCATTTCTTTGCAACAAAAGTACTGGTTGGATTTCTACCAAACACACAAAAGCACGCTTTCCGACCCAAGCCCCCACTCCTGCTGCAAATTTGGTGAAAATACATCCAGCCATTCGGCCTGTAGCCGTGCGCAAACTTTTTCCCCATTCAGTCTATGGGAAAAAAACATTTTTTGGGACCCCCCTATAACTTTGCCCCCCCCTGCACGAAACCTCACCCAACTTGGCGAAAAAATTCAGAGCGGCCATATACTCGTTTTGCAAACTCTGATGAGGATTCCTCCAGGGGCAGCGAAGTTATAAGCCGCTGAAAAAGTGGTCTTCCTATGCGTTTAGCAAGTTAACCATAACTACATGGCCGCCACCGTGGGCTGTGTAATATATATATATATATATATATATGGGCCAAAATTACTAACTGCGTGTGTTTTTTGCGTAAAATGTGTGAAAAGTTCTTTAGTCGTAGCCGCAGTGTAAATTACATCAAGATTGGGAAATTTACCTTGTCAGACCAAGCAAACTAGGGGATCTGATACCTTGCACAAATTGTAATGTAAGATAAACCCTATTCACTGACAAAAAGGACATATGCCACAAAATAGCGATACAACTTCTGGCGGCGGGACACGTGCCAGCTCAACTGAACGTGGATAGCAAACATCCAGCCAAACACAACAAGCATTTTCACTTCGCACCAAAACCATTTTTCCCATGCATGCACTCACTTTCGCCATACACCCTTGCCTTCACCAGGCAAATCCACAAACATACATGCATCATGCAATACACTTACACCGTCAACTTCATGGTTTAAGTTACAACACTCTACGAACATCTCCCAAGATCTGCGTTCATTTAACAAATACCCTTAAACTTGCACTTTGGGTGTGTCACACTCATGTACAACCCCACAAACACACCCACAAATCACAGGACACACCCACCGAACCACCGATATCACGTGGCCTGGAGAAGCAGAAACATGGCAGAAAGCATGTCACAGACAAGTGCACCTTACATGTCGGACTTCTGACTTGGACATTACACCATGGAATAACAGAACATCCACCAAATGTCACATCAATGCCAGGCCTCCTACGACTATGTCAACATGGCCAACTCAAGGCAAGGCAGACACAGCACCCACATGACATGGGAGCCTGGGCCAGAATGAGTGCACAGGGAGTCTACCCCTCCTGCCACTCTGCATTGGGCATGTCTGAGTTCTGTGACACCTGCAGGAGATGGGCTCACACTGGCCATTGGGCAAGTCAGACCACCTGTGCTAGCTGCAGCTTTACCACCTATGGAAGTTATTATGCCCACCCCAGTGACCGCTGCCACTGCACCTTCAGGGTCCAGCCGGATGTCACCATAGCTCAGGTCCCTCCCACCTGGAGGTGCCAGCAAGAACATTAACCAACAGTTGCAAGGGATCCTGCATGAGGTAGCAAGTGAGGTGAGGGAAGCAGAGGAGTGACAGTTGCAGGAACAGAGCGTTTCAAGGGAAGAGGTTCCAGGGCTGAGAGCTGACATTGAGGGCAGACAGAAGGGAATTAGGGGCAATTAAGGATGCTGTCTGTGTCATCCAACAACATCTGTCTCTGACACGGACAGTCCCATCACCTCACAGGTCCCTTGCACTCTTAGCTACTTTCACGCCTCCTACGCCCAGGGGTGGCCAGCAGGGACACACAGAGTACACCTTCTCCTTTTCCTCCATCTCACCACCCCAGTGGCCTCTGCATGGTGCGGTGAAGGGAAAGGAGGTTGAGGTGGTAGTCGTGGGGGACAGTAATTCCGAGTGCTGTGGCAGTGACCTGTGATGAAATTGTATTTATCATATTGTGTCCATCCTATTTCACTCTCCCTGCAAAGTGTGCACTGTATATTGTTTCGTTTTTTCACATTCCTTTTTCCCACTTGGCCCTCGGACTCCGTCTGTGGATGCCACCTTCATTCTCTATGTTTCATTTACCTGCACTCACCATTTCATTCATGCATTCCCTGGCCATGTTCCTGTGCACCTTTCCCCTCATTGTTTTCAACACTGTGATGTACTTTGCAGTACAGTTTTTTGTGTGTTATCCATGACTCGTGTGCACTTTATGTGTGTGAACTTTGTACCTATATAGGTTGGTGTAGGCGGGACATTGTCAGCCCTGACCTTGCACATGGTCAAGGCACGTGTGCCCTTTGGCATAGCATTGTAAGGCCTTCACACTTGTGCCATGTATGCTCATTTTCTGATGTATGCACTTTGGCATGGCTTGTTTGCATATTTTTGTCATGATGCACATGTGCATCCACATGTGTATCAGGTGAGTAGTCCTGTGATGGATGTAGTTTGTACACTCCATCAGTGATGTGCACGTCAGGTTATGCAGCTGCTGGAAGTGTCATTTGCAAGCATAGAGGTGATCTGCCTATGAAAATATCTAGTCCACATCATCTTGCATCATGTACAAACCTAGACAAGGGAGTATGCAATGCACAGACACATTTCCACGTGGATGGTATTTCTGAGGAGTGCATTGAGGGGGGTCGGCAGGAGGCTTTTAGGTGCCATGCATTAGTGTACACAGCTGCCATTGCCTCCCTACATCCTGGAACAACACAGTGGCCCTCATTACGACCCTGGCGGAAATCAACCGACCGGACCGCCATAGCGTAAATAGCGTTTCCGCCATTGCACGACGGAGCAAAGTGCGGCTCATTCCGACCCATCGGGCACGAGCACCACGCCATGGCGCAAGTGCAAAGTCCGCGATGGCGGAAATGACCCCAAAACGGCCCACACCGCCGCCGTACGGCGCCCTAGGTGCAATACCGCCACCCATCTTAGCGGACACCGCAGTGAGCGCCAACCGGAAAGTACGGTGACCGGAAATATACGGAAACGGAAGTAAAAGCATGGTCCCGGAACGGGAAACATCACGCCGTACACCTATAAAACCACAAATTCCACACAACCATTAAAAATACTACCCTGAGACACATCCCAACCCGTCATCCACCCTAGTGAAACCAAGAAAAATGGGAAAAGTAGCGAAGAAAGCGTGCGACCGCAAGCGGCAGGTCCACTTCTCCCATGAGGAACTCACCGTGCTCACAGAGACCCTCCAGGAGAATGCTGCCGCCGTCTTCTCCACGCAAATGACCAGGACGGCACTTGCGAACAAGAAGGCCATATGGGCCCTGGTGGCACAGCGGGTAAGTGCGGTGGGGACCGCACCCCGCAACCCACAGCAATGCAGAAAGCGATGGGACGACCTGCGGATACGCGTCCGTAGCATACTTTCTGCCAACCGCAACATTGCCACAGCTACCGGGGGAGGATCGGAATCACCCATCAAGTTGACCCCCTGGGAAGAAATCTGTGCCTCCACCATTGGAATGGAGAGCATAGAGGGAGTCGGAGGGATGGAGAAAGGAGTGCAGACATCCGAAGAATCAGGTAGGTGTCCCAAATAAAACAATGCCAAAACCACAATGTCCAATCATGTGAAGTACCACGTGTCCACATAGTGCAACAGTAACACATGTCCAGGAGAACGTCCACATACATAGGCCTGATAGCACACTTTAAAACTCACATCAAATACATAAATAATTAAAAATCCTAAAAACACCCTCTACACGTGCAGCAGGCACACCCTAACTGCAGGCTGCAAAACAACTGCACCCTCACTCCACACACAAATGAAACCACCTCCAAGGCCCCGACCCAAATCACCCTCAGGTACCACCCCAATGCATGTGATACATTGCCATTCCAATTCCCACAGACCCATTAATAACGCTCGCCCTCCTTTACTCCACCACAGGGTCCGATCCAAACGACGAGCTCCAGGACACCCCTACCAGCACACCTGCAAAGAGGGCCAAGACCAACGGACAAAGACCCTCCACCTCAGCTGCACGCATCAAGACACGGAAGCAGCACAAATCAAGTGGCAGCACAGAGGAGGGAACTCCAACAGGCACCCCAGCAGCCAGCATGCCCACAACAGCACCACCACAGGTCCCCCCAATGGATGCCACAGAAGGCACTGCTTCTGGTGGCAGCAGCACCATAGGTGACACTGCATTAATGGCAGCATGCTCCGACACAGAAAACGGGGATGTCGAAGTTAGATCCATCCATGACCTGTCTCAATCCCCCTGTCTGTTCCATCCCGTACACCATGAGGATACCACGCAGGGGCACCCACAAGACGACGACTGGCCATCCCCCACAAGCCCTGTGGCAAGGCAACATGAGGTGATCAGCCACTCTGTGACACCACCGCAAATGGCCATGGCCCAGCAGAGGCAACAGTCCCTCGACCAGGTAATCGTGCAACAGCAGCAACTGGCCACGCTCCTCAAGGACCATGCCGATGAATGTGGGGGCACTAAGGCAGACATAGAAACATCAACTGAGACACTTAGGGCAGAAATGGAGAGAAGTACAGAGACACTAAGGGCACAAATGGAGAGTAGCACCGAGAGCCTGAGAGTACAAATGGAGAGAAGCACCGAGAGCCTGAGAGTACAAATGGAGAGTAGCACCGAGAGCCTGAGAGTACAAATGGAGAGAAGCACCGAGAGCCTGAGGGGGGAACTGCATGCGACGTCCAAAGACGTATGTGCCGAACTTGCCGCAGTGCGCCGTGTGCTCACTGAGCTCTCACAAACCCTTAGGGACATGCATGGACGTGAGCAGGCAGAGACATCATCCGTTGCAAGTTCCGTCCAGGGCAGCCCCCAACGTAGATCTGGGAGGAACCTGCGCTCCACAGGCAGGGGTGCCCCTGATACCCAGAGAGGGGGCTTGCAATAGCGACTGCCCACTGACAATGAGCATCTTTGGACACTGGTGTTCGGGGGGGAGGTAGGAGGGTGGAGGGGGTGTGTTGGGCTCACTTGGGTGGCGGGTCGATAGGGTGTTTAACATGATATCACATATGCCATAAACAATGCACGATCATCCAATGAGATGTGTGGACATTGATCTTTGTGTACGAGGCCATTATAGGCGTACAGTCCATATTGTGCATGTTCCAGACACACACAGTGCCACGAGTCCCGTGTCCATGTATCAGCCACCAGGCGTGAGTGCTAGAAGCATGCATCTATGAGATGCTGACGAATGTCACGGCCCTCCTGTGCCTCGCGGACTCCTTGAGGTGCTGCCACATCCCCACCCTCATCATGACCATCTTCAGGTGCTTGCAGTTCTGCGTCAGGGGGCATGGGCACATTTCTACGTACGCACATGTTGTGGAGCATGACACATGCCATGACCATCTTTGCAACCTTCACATGGCGGTACAGGAGTGCCCCGCCAGACTTGCTGAGGCAGCGGAAACGAGTCTTCAGTAGGCCGAATGCCTGTTCTATGACTACACGGGTACGTGAGTGGGCATGGTTGTAGTCCTCCTCATGCTGGTCCCGTGGGTTCCGGACTGGTGTGAGGAGCCATCTCTTCAGTGGATACCCGGCATCACCTGTATGTGGACAATAAAGGAATTTTGAGGAATGCCATTGCTACGTACGCACCCCCCCCCCTTCCTGCCAGGTCATTGCCGCATCACATACCCCACATCATCATGCATGAAATGAGACTCACCGAGTAGCCAGGATCTGTTCCCTGCGTGTCGCTCCATGTAGCGTGGTATTGTAGAGTATCTCAAGACCATAGAATCATGGGTTGATCCAGGGAATCGGGCACAACAATGTGTAATGATCCTGTTGGAGTCACACACCATTTGTACATTCAGAGAATGAAATTGTTTTCGGTTGCGGTACTGGGCCTCCATGGCATGTGGGACGACCAATTCCACATGGGTGCAGTCGATGGCACCAATGCAACCCGGTATGCCGGCAAGTGCATGGAATCCCACTTTTGTGTTGGTAATTTCCTGCTCCGAGCGTGGTAGAGAGATGTAGTCGTCTGCGTGCTGCAGGAGGGCATCGAGCACTTGCAATAGTGTCCGTGAGAACAGTGGCTGTGATATGCCATGCAACTGTCCGACTGTGTGCTGGTAGGTGCCTGTGGCCAGGAAGTGTAGTACAGACACCACCTTCAGTAGGGGTGGGATGGCGGTTGGGCTATCTATCATGCTGACAAGGTCAGCCTGTGTCATGTCCACAATGGCGGTTATGGTGTCCCGGTCCAAACGGTAGAGGGTGTGGATCTGCTCATCAGTGAGGTTGAACGGATGTGCTCGGAGGCGTGGGATTGCGGGCTGCCTGCGTGGTGGTAGTGGCTGTGCTGGCGGCCCTTGCTGGCCCTGCCTTGCCCTCCTCCTCCTCCTGCGTCTCCTCCGTGCGGCCGGTTGTAGTTGGTGTTCGTCTTCTTCTTGAAGTTGGAGTACTTGCAGTGCTATCAGGTCCCCCAGGGCCAACATAGCTAGTCCTGCCGGTAGCATTTCGGAGTGGGTGTGGTTGTGGGAGGAGACTGGGTGTGCAATTTATGTGTTTTCAGGCTGTATGGCCTCCACCTGTGGTGATTCATTCCACCTGTGCAAGCTGCTCTCCCCTTTGGGCGAGCACGTCCCGCACACAACGCTGCAATTCGACGAATGGCATCTTGCTATTACAATCATGTATTTGTACCCAATGGCAGTGTAACATTGGTTGATATGTTCATTCGGCTATGGTCCCATTGTTTCACATACTATCTTTGCAGTCGCGAACAGACTTGTGAAGGGTCAGTGGAACGTAGTACTCGAGTAACGGTGAACCCTCATGCAACACTGTACCGAGGTTCACCGACGGGCGGGGCGTCCCATTTGTGAGTGAAGGCAGTTGCCATTTTCACACACAGCCGCACTAGATGGATTAATTTGTGATTTCAAGCGGCCACAGATGCCTTTTCGACGTGATGTTGCAAATGAGGAATTCGAAGGGCGGCGCTTTCGGTTTTCAGCTAGCGGCGAGGAGATGCCCACAGGTCTGACTGCAAATATAACGTTCTATTGTTCAATGTCCTTGGGACAGGGGCCAATGGCGAGGATGCAATGATTGATATGAATAGTTTGGGATGCGCAATAGCGAAGTGGGCAATAAGGCCGGACGTTCCCAAATACATGTTACTTCACAACACTGGAATTACGGGCTGGGGCACAGTGGATTTTGCAGGCTGCATAACGCACAGACTCAATGGAAATTTCACATGTTATGTGAGTATGGAAACAGGCGTTTTCATTACGGGATAAGGGAATGATGTATGGATGCATGGACAGATGATTTGATACAGAGTTTGCCATGTACAGGGCTTCTTGGAATCTATCCGCCTCCCCTGCGCTATGTGGTGCAGGGCTGCCATAGTGGGACCATCGTCTATCTGGCCTTGTTGAGCCCTCCCTGTCTCGACGCGCCTTCAGACACTTGTGTCTATGCACGTTACCAATCCCATCTGATGGATTCTGTTTTAACAGACGCATGCACAGGTACACTCGTTTGTGATAGTGTTTTCACCTCGATATAGATAGTTATGATTCGCAAGTGGTTTTTGGGTGGTGATGATCCTTTGGAGTGGGCTAGCATGCATATGGCTGTGGATTTGGTGTGATCATTGAAGTGAGTAATTCAAATGTAGTTCTGATGGCCATACTATTCTTTTTCATTTCATTTGGGTGACAGGTATCTCCTCCCCTTTTGCCACTGCCATCTGTATGCCACTCCTGCAGATGGATTTTACTCCCGACACCTGCTGCTTCGTGTTAATCAGTGGAGCAGCATTACGATCTTATGGGACGATCGCCAATGGGCCACATGCCCTTACGCAGTACTAGTGGCTAGGAGCAACATTTCGGCCTTTCAGCTGGACTAGTGCCTCCCTATTGGGACGGCCCTGCGGTTCTAGGCGCTTCCATGTTGCCTTTTCGTACGAGAATGTAGCCCCTGTGTACCAAGAAGGAACAGGGCGTCACACAAGAAGTAGCTGGTCATTTATTGCGGATGCAGCCCACAATGGTGAAATGTATTTTGGAGTTCATGGCCTAATGGCTGTATGGGCTTGGTGAATTTGTTGTGCATTAAATTTCTATTCTGATATGAACCGTGTAGCGTTCTTCTTTGCAAGTGATGTGGCATATTCCTATTTGGGGAGCGATGTATTGTGAGGAGATCTGCATTGGGTTCCAGCTTCGGTGTATAGTTGCGTGGTACTGTGCTGGGCGCGTTTGCCTACGTAGCCCAGTGAGGTCAGGGATAAGGGCTGCCAATATGACTGTTTTGATGATGTCATGCTCAGGGGCGGGGGATTAGCTTTTGTGTGACAGATGCCGGTCAGCCAGTTGGATTGGTGGAATGATGTGATTATCGGAATATGGCTGGTCACAGGTGCCTGTGTTTGCGTGCGTTTCTTGGTGGGAGACTGAGGTCATGTCCATTTGTATAGCTTCTGTATTCGTGCCATCTGTGCCCTGCAGCTCCCATTGGCCCCTCTTGAGATTCATTTGTTCGTTGGCAGGCATGGATGACTAGTACATTTCACTGGTTGCATTGTGTGACTTCATTGCACCTACGGGGAGTTGTACAATGTGGCCAGGGAGCGGTGTACAGGCACTCAGTAGGGCCGTTTACGGTTGGTTCGCGATGCCGTACTTCTCACCATGGCGGAATGGTACTTTCCGCCGTGCTTGATGGCGTTAGGTGCATGTCCGCTAGGGTCAGAATTCGCGTACCGTTGCGCCATGGTGGTAATTACGGTTTGGCATGGCGCGCGCGCGCGTACTTGGTGCAGTTAGCGTTGGCGTTCACTACGGTGTCGCTAATGGCATCGTACTTTGCGGTGACGGGTCATGATCGCACCGAGCGCTATTCGATGGCGGTATTGCATTTCCGCCATCGTTTTTCGATTTCCGCCAGGGTCGTAATGAGGCCCAGTGACCTTGGTCGTTCCGCTATGCCGATAAGGTGATTGGGGCATTGTTTGCTGCAACCTTGCGAGTTGTGGGTTGAAAGGCCCATCTGCAACAATGAAGGGCACACTGTTTCTTGCGGTCTACCTCAAATGATTGGTGGACAGTTAGTCAGACAGTGGGTGCCCTATTCAAATTTGTGTGGGAAGCATGAGTATTTCGGAGGGTGAACATGAATATGGGCATCATGTCTGTCTTGCCATTATTGTCAACAGAAAAGGTCTGCAAGGGGTTTCCTCAGCCAGCCTGCAAAGGAACAACCAATTAGCAACAGTATGACATAGATAGCCAGCAAATATCAGATAACTAATAATATAGTACCTGAATGAAAACTTGAACTGCAGAAATGTGGCTAATCCAATGGATAGATAAATGGCGTCTAAACTCCAATACAAAGGAATACAATCAATAACCAGAGCGAAGAATCAGATACTCTAATGGAATGAAAATAACAGAACGGTTTTACCACGTGTGAGTTGTTGTTAGGTTACATGAATGGATGAATGTCTGTGAAGAAATGACCTGGGATCTTGAAGCAATGTTCCACCTATCCACCGCCGGCACGAGGACGTCTAAAGTAATATTCCAACAAGAAAGTTCGGGTCCAACTGAACCAACGGCACATGGATGCCTAGAACAATGAAGCGTCTCTAGTTCAGCAAGAAAAACGATAAGGTCTGTGTTCAGCAGTTCCGAATACAAATCCAATGATTCTAGAAAAGAAAAAAATGAAGAATTCCAAATTCCAAAAACACACCGAGAAGAATTCCGGGTCCATAATCCGTCGGGCAATGTAGCAGTAGAAGCGATGAACAAGCAGGTCCTTAAACAGTTCCATGGGTCTTAACGATGCGGGCTAGAACAAAACAGAGGAAGCCGTAATCCAAGAGACAGTCCATTTAACGTTCCAGGAGTCGTAGCAAAAGAAACCAGTAACCAATGCAGACAAGGGGACAAGAAGCAGGAATCCAAAAATAATGCCGGGTCATAAAGTTCCAAGAGTATTGCAAAGTACGTAAGTCAAAGAAACAAATTCAGAAGCAAAGTGAAACTGAAAGGCGGGGCATAAATACGAGTAAGCACGTCACGTGACAGTAACAAAGATCACTGTGCAAAGACACATGACCCCAGATACACAGAGCGTCCTCGTTTCCAAGGTAATCTCCAGCACTTCCTAAAAGAATAGCAACGTACCGGATGACCGAACGTATGTGTACTAGTCATTTGCTTCCCTAAAAAGTCTGGAGATTGATAGCGCGGGCAAGGCAGAGAAACAGACATAGTTGTTTACGTAGTATGTTTCCCGGAATGCCTCTATTCCCTACGCTTACTGACAGTATCCTCCCCCAATGATACACTCTCCCCATGGGAGGCCAAAAAAGTGTCATGAGATCAGGAGCATGAATATTCGAAGCGGGTTCCCAGGTCCGGTCTTCTGGACCATACCCCTTCCAATCGACCAAAAACAACTGTTGACCCCTGAGTATCTTCACATCTAGAATAGCCTGCACCTCGTATTCCTCAGAACCTTGGACCAGGAGTGGTGGGTGAGGAAGTAAATAATAATAATAATAATAATAATAATAATAATAATAATAATAATAATAATAATAATAATAATAATAAATAATAATTTGGCATTTATATAGCGCTACAAACCCTCAGGTATCTGAGCGCTGCTTATTATTACCCATGGTGTGTGGAAATGAGATTTCTGTCAGCAAGGCTTAAGGAGGCATACGTGAAAGACCGGATGCACCTTCCAGGATGAAGGGAGCTCCAATTTCACAGCCACCGGATTAACCAAAGATTGAACAGTGAAAGGACCCACAAAACGAGGCAAGAGACACATGCGACCAGGTATACAAAGGTTTTTCGTGGATAACCAGACACTGTTACTTGGCACATATTGAGGGGCTGCATCCCGGTTACGGTCAGCATATTGTTTTCCGTGGTCCTTTGCCGCGTTCAACTGGAGGAGTACAGCCTTGTGTACAGTTGTGATATCCCGTAAACAACCTTGTACTGCCGGATAAGCTGTGTCCATGACAAGATCCAATGGAAGGGATCGGGGATGTTGACCATACAACGCATAGAAAGGAGTAGTACCAGTGGATGTTTGGATCGAGTTGTTATATGCAAACTCTGCATGGACAACAACTGAAAACCAAGATTCTTGATATTGCAGCGTAAAACAGCGCAGGTATTTCTCTAAAGTGGAATTGAGTCTCTCAATCTGAAGTCAGTTTGTGGATGTTAAGCGCTAGAAAAGCAGTCATCGATGCCCATAGAATTCGTAAGGTGTCTCAAGAATCTAGAGGTGAATTGTGCATCCAGATCGGACACAATGATATCCGGAAGACCAAAAAAAACGGAAAACCTGATGCAAAAACAGGTCCGCAAGAGCCGGAGCATTAGGTAACCCCTGACAGGGGACAAAACGGACCAGTTTGATAAAATAATCCATGATTACCCAAACAGTATCAAAGCCCTGTACCGGGGGTAGTTCTACAATAAAGTCCATGGATATCATTGACCAGGGGCGAACAGGGACGGGTAAAGGTTGCAGAAGTCTCATCGGCTTAGCCGTGGATCCCTTACACTGGGCACAAACCAAACAAGAGGATATATAAGTAGACACACCCTTATGCAAAGATGGCCACCAGCACCAGCAGGTCAAATGCCTGTTGAGTCTCCTTATTCCAAACATAAGAACGCTTATTGCTGGTTAAAGTGTTTAGTGGGGCTACGGTTTCAGAAAAGGAGTGGATGAAACGCTGATAGAAATTGGCAAAGCCGAGAAAAGACTGCAATGCTTTAACAGTAGTAGGAGATGGCCAGTCCAATACTGCTTGTACCTTGGCATTGCTCATCTTAATACCAGCATTGGTAATGTCATAACCCAGAAACTCTACTTCAGTGACGTGAGACAAACATTTTTCTAGTTTAGCATATAAACGGTTGTCTCTCAAGCATTGCAGAACCGCAGATACATGGGTAACGTGTTCTTCATAGGATGAGGAATATACCAGAATGTCATCTAAATAGACAACGACATAGCGGTCCAACATGTAACTGAGTACATCATTTATGAATCTTTGGAAAGTAGCAGGTGCGTTACAAAGGCCAAACGGCATAACAAGATATTCGAATAGTCCATATTTGGTTTTGAATGCCGTTTTCCACTCATTCGCTTTTCTCATCCGAACCAGATTGTAGGCGCCACACAAATCAAGTTTAGTGAACAACTACGAAGAACCTAACTGGTCCAGGAGAACAGAGATAAGGGGAATGGGGTACTGGTTTCATATAGTGATTGCGTTGAATTCTCGATAATCAATGGAAGGCCGCAATTCTCCCTCTTTTTTGTGCACAAAAAACAGAGGGGAAGCGGCCGGAGAACGAGAAGGATGGATGAATCCGTTTTCTAGAGCTTTGTCCAAGTATTCTTTCAAGGCGACATTTTCCTGCTGAGTAAAGGAATAAATGCGTCCTGAAGGTATTCTGGTGTCCTCCACTAGATCTATGGGGCAGTCATACAGGCGATGAGGCGGAAGTGTATCAGCCCCCACCTTGTCAAACACATCCCTGAATTCTTCATAAACCTTGGGTAGGATTGAAGAAACGTCCCCAACAACAGCAGCTGTATCCAGCAAAGGAATACATGGACCAAAATTACTCGAAGGAGTAGACAAACAATGGTTTTTACAGTAATCTGAAGAAAACATGATACAACCAGATTGCCAATCCCCCAGTGGGTTGTGATACACCAGCCATGGTAACCCCAAGATGACCTTGAATTGAGGTGCAGCGATGACATCGAAACAGATTAATTCTGTATGTCCTGAATCTAGTGTCAAAGTAAGTTCAATAGTTCTCTCAGTGACAAGACCTGACAACATGTCACTGAGTACATCATTTATGAATCTTTGGAAAGTAGCAGGTACGTTACAAAGGCCAAACGGCATAACAAGATATTCGAATAGTCCATATTTGGTTTTGAATGCCGTTTTCCACTCATCCGCTTTTCTCATCCGAACCAGATTGTAGGCGCCACACAAATCAAGTTTAGTGAACAACTCCGAAGAACCGAACTGGTCCAGGAGAACAGAGATAAGGGGAATGGGGTACTGGTTTCATATAGTGATTGCGTTCAATTCTCGATAATCAATGAAAGGCCGCAATTCTCCCTCTTTTTTGGGCACAAAAAACAGAGGGGAAGCGGCCGAAGAACGAGAAGGACGGATGAATCCGTTTTCTAGGGCTTTGTCCAAGTATTCTTTCAAGACGACATTTTCCTGCTGAGTAAGGGAATAAATGCGTCCTGAAGGTATTCTAGTGTCCTCCACTAGATCTATGGGGCAGTCATACAGGCGATGAGGCAGAAGTGTATCAGCCCCCACCTTGTCAAACACATCCCTGAATTCTTCATAAACCTTGGGTAGGATTGAAGAAACGTCCCCAACAACAGCAGCTGTATCCAGCAAAGGAATGCATGGACCAAAATGACTTGAAGGGGTAGACAAACAATGGTTTTTACAGTAATCTGAAGAAAACATGATACAAGCAGATTGCCAATCCCCCAGTGGGTTGTGATGCACCAGCCATGGTAACCCTAAAATGACCTTGAATTGGGGTGCAGCAATGACATTGAAACAGATTAATTCTGTATGTCCTGAATCTAGTGTCAAAGTAAGTTCAATAGTTATCTCAGTGACAAGACTTGACAATAGGGAGGTACCGTCAACAGCATTGACCGCATCCGGGTATTCCTTTGGTTCAACAGGGATTTTCCATTCATGCAGATACTGAATGTCAATTTAATTACCCGTTGCACCTGAATCCAACACTGCATGAACAGACAAAGGTTCTACAGCGGAAACAGCCAAATGTGCTTCAACCACAAAAGGAACAGAATAATTAGAGCCCTGACATAAATTGCTCGGCAACAGGACTCCGTCTATTGCCGGGCCCTGGCGTTTCCCTGTTTCTCTGGTTTTTCAGGACATTGTCTCAAAAAATGTTCAGCCGAACCGCAATAAAAGCACAAGTTACTCTTCTTGCGGTGTTCTCTTTCTTCTGTGGTCAAGGGACCCCGTACTGCTCCCATCTGCATAGGTTCCTCACTGCCGGTCACAGGAGCGCCTGTTGAAAGGGAACCAGGTATGGGGCCTCGCTTCTCACCCTTCCTTTCTGCCCTCCGGGCGTCTATCTGAAGGATCAGATCCAGTAATTCTGGAAATGTAGAGGGTACCACTGGTACAGTAGCCAGTACATCCTTAAGAGTATCAGACAGACCATTGTAAAACAGAGTGGCCTTCTTCTCATCAGGCCACCCAGCCTCAGCCACTAGCTGGTTGAATTTGGCCAGATAAGTCAACAGGGTAGTATCTCCCTATTGTAATGACAGAAGTTCCAAATCGGTGGCCTGAGTCTTGTACCTAGTATCGAAAACCTGGGACATGGCTTCAATCAAGGCATCACAATCATAGAGAAGATGGCTTCCCTGCCCCAATAAGGGATTAGCCCACACAGCTGCTGTTCCACCTAAATATGACAGTACAAAAGCTGCCTTTGTAGTTGAGTCAGAGAAAGAAGAAGGGCGGCACAAAGAATGTAGGTGGCATTGATTGATGACAGTCCGATAAGTTTTCGGATCACCATGAAACCGTTCTGGCGGAGCCAGAGGAAATTGTGCAGCAAGAACCACTGGAGCACTCTCTTGTCTATTGGAAGCAACCCCCGTATTGGCATCTGAACGGGAAGCAAGACCAGAGGTGTCTGCCCCAGCAGACTGCATGCCAAGACGCAACTCATGTATGTTGCATTGAGTGTCCTCATGGGCTGCCATCATGTCAGCCCTCAAATCTGCCACCAGTCGAGCCAGAGCGGCCAGCGGATCATCGGAGGCATCCATAATAAGGCTTCTGAATATGTAACAACAGAGCCCTTTCTTGACCAACTGGAAGAGCCCTGGTTGAGATTTGAACTTGCCGTGTAGATGACAAGTTCTTTTTGTCAATGTACCTATCAGAGGAATCAAATTAACTCCCTGAAAGGTCAATTGACCAAAAGATGAATGGACGCCACCGGAACCAGCCAGCCTGCAAAGGATCAACAAATTAGCAACAGTAGGACATAGATAGCCAGCAAATATCAGATAACTAATAATATAGTACCTGAATGAAAACTTGAACTGCAGAAATGTGGCTATTCCAATGGATAGATAAATGGTGTCTAAACTCCAATATAAAGGTATACAATCAATAACCAGAGCGAAGAATCAGATACTCTAATGGAATGAAAATAACAGAACGGTCTTACCACGTGTGAGTTGTTGTTAGGTTACATGAATGGATGAATGTCCGTGAAGAAATGACGTGGGATCTTGAAGCAATGTTCCACCTATCCACCGCCGGCACAAGGACGTCTAAAGTAATATTCCAACAAGAAAGTTTGGGTCCAACTGAACCAACGGCACATGGATGCCTAGAACATTGAAGTGTCTCTAGTTCAGCAAGAAAAACGATAAGGTCTGTGTTCAGCAGTTCCGAATACAAATGCAATGATTCTAGAAAAGAAAAAAAATGAAGAATTCCAAATTCCAAAAACACACCGAGAAGAATTCTGGGTCCATAATCCATCAGGCAATGTAGCAGTAGAAGCAATGAACAAGCAGGTCCTTTAAACAGTTCTGTGGGTCTTAACAATGCGGGCTAGAACAAAACAGAGGAAGCCGTAATCCAAGAGACAGTCCGTTTAACGTTCCAGGAGTCGTAGCAAAAGAAACCAGCAACCAATGCAGACAAGGTGACAAGAAGCAGGAATCCAAAAACAATGCCGGGTCATAAGGTTCCAAGAGTATTGCAAAGTACGTAAGCCAAAGAAACAAATTCAGAAGCAAAGTGAAACTGAAAGGCGGGGCATAAATACCAGTAAGCACATAACGTGCCAGTAACAGAGATCACCATGCAAAGACACGTGACCCCAGATACACAGAGTGTCAGCGTTTCCAAGGTTATCCCCAGAGCTTCCTAAAAGAATAGCAAAGTACCGAATGACCGAACGTACGTGTACTAGGCATTTGCTTCCCTAAAAAGTCTAGAGATTGATAGCACGGGGAAGGCAGAGAAACAGACGTAGGTGTTTGCGTAGTATGTTTCCCAGAATGCCTCTGTTCCCTACGATTCCTGACACTCATCTTGGTTGGCTTAGAGGTGATTATGGTAGTTGTGGTTTATGTTATGAAATTGTGTTGGCTGAGCTATGTATTTGTATGCATCTTTTTCATTTTTTACATGCATTAGTATTATCATGACTTCTGCCCTTTGCAGAAGTTTTGTACTCCTATTCATAAATAGGGGTAAGTTACCTCTATGGAAGTTAGACCTGTTGTGTTACATTAGGTGGACACACTCAACACAGGGAGTTCCTCCCCCCCAAGCAAGGTGGCGCTCACCCAAAGCACTTATACAGATTCAACTTTAGTGAGACATCCAACCTGTCTTGCAACAACTCCAACAAATACCCTATGGACCACGAATAAGCTAGGAACTAGGCTGGTGTATAGTAAGAATATATATTTACTTAAGATTTGACAAAGAAGACTAGCAACCAACATCAACCACCAATGCTCTGGCACTACACAATATCACAAATTCTAATTTCTTGCACCAATTGACTAATACAAGTTTAAAGGACTTACACTTTCAATATGATACAGGTAAAATTTTGAATTTGGCAGTCACAATTCACATTAGATTTAATTGCAAATTAATCAGTAGAAAACATTCACAACACAATGGAAAAATCGTTTTGGCTTTATTTGAAAAGTAAGGTTAGGAAAAGGAATTCAAATGGAGATATCGTTTTTTAGGGTTTTATTTGAAAGGCAAGGTTGGGAAAAAAGGAACCCAATGGGAAAATCGTTTTTCAACACACCTACAAATGAGATGTAAAGCGTTGTAATTCTGACTTTGGAATCACTGGGAATAAATGGGGAAACATTTTTGTACAATTTGTCCTCCAGGGAAAGGCAGGGTTTGGAGATTCTGGGTTTGGATGCAAGGGAATCAATGGGACATTTTGTTTTACCCTTCTCCATTCACTTGAAATGGAGCGTTTTAGGATCACTTGTTTTGGGATGCAGGAGCCCCCCCCCCTCTTCTGGACAGAAGTCAGTGGTTTCAGATGAACAGTCACCCAAGTCTTTATTGTTAATAGTGGCTCTAAGACACTGGGCATGAACTTTGTTAGTTTTGAACTTTAACAACGCTCATTCCATGATTTTCTATATGGGAATTAGTTGATTTAACTTCAATTCAATGCGCCAAGGATCTACACTGCTTCCCACCCTTGCCACAATTTAATAGAAAGGATTAAGATGGGCGGTTCCCAACACATTTTAATTTAAATGGTGAGGGTGATTTTCTATAGAGGAATTAATTTGAATTGGATTTAATACAATGTGCCAAGGGCCTACCCAGTTTCACCCTCCCCACCCACTAATGGATAAATTCAGGTAACTCGCCACACAATTGATAGCTTTTGAATTAATCTGCTTACATGGGAAGCCTTGATTATGAGGCATCAAGTGAAACAGCAGGCCTGCTCTAAGGATAGCACAGATCTGGTCAAGGGCTTCAGTCAAGGATTTTCTCCTTCCCCTAGACTTCCTCTCACTCCTCTGATGGTGTCCCATCTAGCTTCTAGAGGTTCATGTCACTGTCTCCAATGCAAAGATTGAGTCCTCTTTGCTAGTTGTTCCTCGCAAGAGTCCAGCAGTAGACTACCTCCAGGAATAAAGTAAAAAAGCCCTGTTCTGATGCAAAATGTACCTCTGTTAGGCAGAAACCTGTGCAGTTCCCTGAAGGACCACTGCAAAAAGTTTAAGACTACAGGAGTAAGCAGAAAACCCAATTGGTAGCAGTCCGCACCACCCAGATTTACCTGGTAGCTGTGGCTGAGCAGTCAGGCTTCTCTCAAGAAGAGTTAGGCAGTATATAGAGTATACACAATAGGGCTAAAAATACAGTAGCACAAGCAAACACTGACCAGAGCTTTGGTATAAAAGTATATAATTATTTATTTTAAAACACACTTGTAAAAATACACTGGCACTAATATGACAAGCAAGTTCAAACACAGTCACTATAAGTATATACACCTCCCTAGTTAATTATTTGACAATTCTAGGTTAAGACCCCACTTATTTAGCAAAACAGAGGTGAGGCGTAACCGTAGATGGCACTCCAATAATTTGTTTAAAAAGGGAGAGAAAAGGCAGAATAGGAAAATAACAGTACCAACACTTTTAAGAAATCACAGCAAGTCAAGAAAGGCAGGGTCTACTGTATAGCAAAAAGTTCATAGGCCAGGCCCACTCTTGGAGAGAGCAAAGCGGAATGTGCCCAAGATCACACAGTGGAAATACACTCAAAGTCTTTGCAGAAAAGTCAAAAAAGGTTGGATCAGTTCAGAAAGGTTAAGTTAGCAGGTCTGATGTCACCCCAGGATAGTGGGTCAAGGATTTACTGGATACCTTGGACAATCTGTTGCAAGGGAGACCAGGCGGGACACAGTACCTGAAATGGTGAGAAAGCTCCAGCAGAGGCAGTTGTTCCTGGCAGCGGGTGCAAGTCGGGGCTTCCCCCAGGGGAAGAGAAGATCTCTAAGTGGAGGAAAACTGGAGGTCGTTGCACTGCCAGGGAAGAAACCAGTCGCAGAGTTTTCCGGTTAAAAGGTATGACCCTTTTATTCGCGGTAGTGGTGAAGCGTGGCTATCCGGCCACCGGGGTGCTTGGCATGGGCGATTTGACCATGAGACGATCCAGGAAGGTGAAAAAGGCGAACTGGTTGGTCCCACCAGCTCAAAGGGAAGAAGATTCTCCTGGAAGAAGATCTCCTCTGTCGTCGGGGAAGTGGTGAGTTCGTACAGAAGGGCTCCACCGGTGGTGTCGTCATTGTAGATGGCTCAGCTTCTCCCCTCTTTGGATTCTTTAGGTCCTGTGGCGACTTCTGAAGTTCCAGTCCCCAAAGCCCTGCTTTTATGCAGCAAAACCCCCATTCATCAGCCTAGCTGTCACTCAAACATGCTAAGTGGTGAGCCGGGCGGCTCACCACTGGGCCAATCACACAAGAGTGCGACTTGAGTTGCCAAGGCCACTCAGTCCAGGGTGCCTAATCCCCCTCCCACACATCCTGTTGACCCCAGACAGAGTTGCACCATTTGGAGGGCTTCTGTGGAGAAGCCCGCCAAAAAGTGGAACAAAGGGCTCGACTTGGGTTAGAGTTTTAGAGGCAAACACAAATGCCATTTTAAAACGAGTCCTGGCAAAAAGACCTAACCGGGGAATAAATATTAAATAAATAACCCGGCGGCATCTTTAACATTGCACCAAAAAGTGGTGCGTTTAAAATGAATGGGAAAATCCCATAGGAAATATTCCGGTGGAATATTTCGTGTGGTATCCACTGCCACCAGCCAGAAACTCGACAAGGGGGGACTGGTCAGTGCCCCCTTGGAAAACAGACCCAGGGGCAATCAAATTACCCCTACCAGTACTTCACAATATGATGGTTTGTACTGGTTCTGTTCACAATTTGAGACTAGTAAAGCCAATGGTGACTTTACATGCCCTGGGAGACAGTAGTCAGTCCCAGGGTATGGATTCTATGTTTGGGGGTCACTATGACACCCCTGTGTTACTGCACTGAGGGTGCTGTGTAACACACATACCAAAAACACATGAAACCCTATGGAGTAAAAGACCCCATAGCCCATAAAACACATTTACAGTCAAAGGACATACTCAAATCATGCCTAAGAGTGGGAGAAAAAGAGTCTCACTCTTAGCAGGAGAAAACAATAAACCCCAAAAATCCAGCAAAGCTGCTGGAGGAACTCACTAGGTTTGGGAAATTAGCCTTAACAGAGAATTCTCCCTAACAACCTCTTATAGGGCTGATAACACTGCTACATTATCATAATTCCCATAGTAAGGATTGGCTAGCACTCTCCCTTCACCTCCCACCAAGACACCCACTGGCTGCTGATAGGACCAGGAGTTGGGAGGTATGGGTTATGGAAGCTGAAGCAGGAGGAAAAATACATCATCCAAAAATGACATGTGGGTTTTACCTTTTTGGTTCTGAAAAATCTAACAACATGGCAACTATGCTAATTTATCAGATAACTACATAAATCTATAAATTTTCTAATTGTACATTTTATAGGGAAAATACTAATTTTATCTCAGTACGCCCTTCCTGGGCAGGGCCACCATTTTCCGTGCTTTGTGGCTGCATCATAATAGTTACAACTCTGACACTACATTCTTTCAATGTTAACTTCACTGTCTACCACTTCACCCATTATCCAGTTCCTCGGAATTATGAAAATGCAAGAATCATAATTTTGACCATAACTTAATTATGTACATCACAAATATTTTGTTTTTACATGGGCCCAACTGGCTTGGTATGCCATTTAATATGAATACAGGCTGGGGTCACTGGGACACACAATGCTCTTTTTATTTAGGAACATGTGTACAATATGAAACATATCGCAATGCATTGTATGAGAGGTAGTTTCACATTCAGACCACCACAAGCAGTTTTATTTCTGACCACCACCTTTTCCCCTCTAAGTTTCTATTTCTCCTTAAACATGTGACCAGGCCATCTGCTCAGGCCAATGTTTATTTAACCCTCTTCCCCGAAGCTTCAAAGAGTCTTTGCTCATGGCTAATGCACACTTTATGGGGGACCTGACCTTAACATAATTTCTGTTGGTCATGTTATCTGTAAATCCCTGCAGTCCCAATCTTTCTTGCAACATTTCTTATATTTTAACTGAAGTTCCAAGTCTGTTTCCTTGATAAACTCAGCCCTAAAGGTCTTGGGGTCAAAGTTTCAGCTCAGAGAGAAAAACAAGTTGCAGCTCACAATTCTGAAGGACTAGCCTATTATTTTGACCCACTGTGTACATGTAACTTTCAATACTGCACCAGGGTCTGCTGGCAAGAAATAAACTCTTTCTTTACATAATGTTTGAACAGAAATAAGTTCCCTCTGGATATTAGTCACACAGATAGGCCATAGTTACATAAGAAACTAGTGTTTACTTTTACACAAAACAAAATAGGCCTTTCCCTATAAATGTTGTCATTTTATGTGCTGTAATTAAGTCTCTTTATTCCTGAAAACGAAATCAGTCATTCGACTTTATTTCTTAGATGCAAGGCATCATTCCTCCTTTTCAGCTTCCAAATGCCCAGTGTTTAAAATGTATCTTTACCTTCCATGTCCACTGTTGCAGTTTTAAATCTGTCACTTTTGCCTTTAAACCAAGTCAGCATCTGCGGCACACATGTCTTTTTGGAATCCATTGGACAATGTTAGTAATATTTCAGTTCTGAGTCACACTTTTCTTCAGCTGAGTGGCTGTACATTCTAACAAAATGCAGGGAGGCACATTCTCACTCATTCACTAGGCCTTATGTCGATATCACTGTTTTGTACTGGCTTTTATATTTCAATGGAACTCCACACTTCCCTCTCACAATGGGCCTACCATGGCCTCTCCATCTATGTCACTCTGGGCTGCCTTTTTTACCCCACAAGTCACCCCAGGACTTTGACTCGGTTGACTCGTAGAAAAGAGCAAGGGAGAGTGGGGTTTTTGTTTTCTTTTTGCTTTGGCTCATTCCGTGAATTTCCTCGTTGGAGCATGTCGACTCTTTTCCTGTCCTGAGGGACTGGTGCTCTGGTCTGCACTCCACTCTTTATGAATTTTGGGCTTTTGGTCTGGGAACTCCTCCTTTTTAGAAACTCCAACCTCCCAAGCTGTGAAGGAAAGGAGTTATTGAATCTGCCGAGAGTAAAAGAGAGGTAAAGTATTTTATGCAGCACTTCTTACCCGGTAAATAGGCATACACATTGACAGCAAACAGCAGTTTATACATTGCAGCCAAATGTTAACATTGATTTCACTTCACATACACAATTTTACAACATTATCTTTCTCTAATTTTGGTACATTCCTTATAGGTATGAATTATTTTACTACCTGTAAATGTGTGATATTCTCCTCCCGGGTTTCACTTCTTTCCTTTCATCCTTCAGATGGTTCCTGGGATCTACCCTCAGTGGGTTCTTCAGTCGTAGCACCTGTCTGGGGTGACAGCTCTTCAACTGATAGATATGGACCCATTTCTCTTCTGTATGCTCTCTGTTAGTGGTGCAGATCTGTTAAGCGACAGGTGAGATTTAATCAACAATTTCAAAGGCACTGCGCCAAGAGGGGAGGAACTTCTGCTCCTTGGTCTGATACCTTTGGAAATTGTACAGGTAGACCCTTCCTCCTACTTTGTTCTCCTTCTTGGTAGTTTTTAAGTAGTAGTAGGCTTTCATTCCTTCTGCTGACTTTTCTAAATTGCGCAGAGCATAAGCAAAAGTGTGCTGAAGGTGTTTTTATAAATTCTCAATGTACTCATGGGTAGTGGACACGTTGATCAGGGTCTGCTTTTGAGTTCTATAGAGCAGATGCCGAGGGAGCAGCATTTTTCGTCCTGTCATGAGCCTAAATTGAGACATTTTGGTTGCAGAAGACGGCGTGGACCTGATGGCCATTAGGACAAGCGGTAATCGGAGGACCCAACTAGGTCCAGCGTCTGCCTCAAACCTCTTAAAGATGCCCACAATTGTTTTATTGTATCTCTTAACTCTCCCACTTGAGGCTTGGTGGTAGACAATGTGGAGTTATCTCTTTACACTAGTATCTCCCACATCTTGGTCATCACCTCGCTGGTAAAATTACTTCCTCAGTCCGACTGAATCCTTTGGGGGAAGATCGAAACAAGAGAAAATGTGATTGATCATTAGTGCGGCAGCTGTCTCCGCCTTACAATTTAGGGGCCAGAAGACATTCTACCCACTTGGTAAACAAGCATGTTACGGTCAGCATGTACTTGCAGTGTCATTCCCCTTTTCTGTAGGGGAGTTCTGTGTGTGAGAGAACTTGGCTGAAAGTGAACACACGCAAGACACCATTTAAAGTAGATTTCGAGGTCCTGGCCCATGCGGCCAATATGCGAACTCGCGCAAGATTTTGAATGTTGTATGAAACCCCATATGACCAACAGTGGCCGCGTCATGGGCGTGACTTAACATCAGGCTTCAGAATGAGGTAGGTACCACCCATTGGTCATATCCACATATGGGTCTCTGTACCATCAGACCGTCTAGGATTCAGAACATTTTGGAAAACTTCATCAACACCCGGAGATCCTCCTTCCCGATATAATTGGATTCTGTCAGAGGAAAATTCACAGGGTCTTCAATATGTTGATAACATTTCTCAATAATTGGGTCCTCTTTTTGTGCAGTAATCAGATCTGCATCAGGAGTTTCTTTACTCCACTGGGCAGTTGAGCGTTCATTTTTGCCATTGGTGGCAGCAATGACCTGGATTTCCCCCAACAGGGATTCGGTTTCTATGAGATCCCCGTGAATGGCTCTGGTTTTGGCCAACTGGTCAGCCAAGTCATTTCCAGTTTTGTCTGGTCCCTCTATTTTGGATTGAGCTCTGATCTTTTTCCAATAGATTGTCGTCTCATTGGAGGTCAGTAGATCATCAATTGTCTGGATTAACTTCCTGTGCTTGAGTGGTTTGTTATCCGCACACAGCATGCCTCGAGTTTTCCAATGAATCCGGTGTTCCACAAACCCATTCCTGACATAATCTGAATCAGTGATTATGACCAGTTCTTTGAGTTGGTGTTGCACGGCAGATAGGATGGCTTGATGTACCACCATCAACTCTGCCACTTGACTATTTTGGGGACCCAATGCCAGCCACTAATTATTTTTTCCTGTGATTGTCAACATCGTAGGAGCACCCACCCACATAAACTGTGGGTATCCCCTGACACGTGTCTTCCTCATAGACTTTGTGCGGGGAAGTAAGGTACTCCTCCATATTGTCATTTGTCCTTAGACTTTCATCCTTGAGACAGTTTTCTTGAGCACAGTCACACAAGTCAGCCAATCCTTGTGCTAGAGTACTCTTCTTGTTTTGGCCATGTCTGACTTCCACAGGAAAGCCTTGGATGGACAGAATCCAGAAAATAATTCTGGAATTACTTACGTTCCCTGTTCGGATTCAGTCACTTTGTAAGTATTGCAAGCGTTGGTGAGGAGTCTCCACGAGTTGCCAGGAGTGCCTTTTTGCAATCGTTGGATTTTTCCTCCACAAAGGACAAAGTCTTGCTCGGGTACGAGATTACTTTTTTGTCCTTGTCATGCTTTTGGTATGATACTGCTGTTCAGCAAGTATCTGAGAACCCTGACTCCTTGTTCCTAGTGGGGGTAAGCCATACAAGCAGCTTGGGAAAGCCTTCTCTTTAGTTGGTTTACTGCATCGAATTGTTCCAGACCCCACTCCCACTTGACCCCGGCCTTTAATAAATGGGCCAAGGGTGATGTGACCTCTGCGTAGTCTTTAATGAACTCTCTAATTCAAGTAGTGTGTCTAAGAAGGCTTCTTAGTTCTCACAGAGTAGTAGGGTCTTTCAACTTCAATAATGCTTCCACCTTTTTCACCTGGGAACTGAGACCCTGAGTTTGCTCTGGTTTTCTGTGACTGGGTCAGAACAAAGCGTATATCAGCTATGTGTTCCTCCACAGTTGAGCTCTTGATTAAGACATCATCTACATAGGCCAGGTTTCCAAATCTTTTCGACCAAATTGGGCATGGCCTTATGCACGAAGATGTTAAAGTCATTGCCAGAGTTTATGTATCCAAAGGGGGTTCGGGTCCACATGTATTGTTTGCCTGAAGGTAAAGGCAAGCTTGTACTGGTCTTCCCTACTCACGGGTACTGTCCAGTAACCGTTGATCAGGTCAACAGCAGTATACAACTTTGAGACTTAGATCTGGGCCAGTCCCTTATCGATGTAGGGAAGAGGCCATCTTGACATGTGGACTTGTTTATTTAACTCCCTTAGGTCTGCACAAAGTGTCCATTAGGTAAAAGTATATGTCCCAGCAGGAAAAGTATTTAGGGTATGACAGTCAGAACAATCAACTGCCTCCTATCTCACTGTATGAGCAAATACCTCCAAACTCTCTCCTAAATAGGAAAGTGATATATATTCTAGTTTTGATTACTAGAACATTAATAGAAAAGGGATCCTTGTCGACAATGTATTCCGAACAGAGGTCCGCCTAACTTTATTGCACAATCTTCCACTTTATATTTCTAAGGGAAAAATACATTAATGCATATAACGTGCTACTTTTAAAAAACATAACAACACGATGATCTAGAAAGAGATCTATATCACAATTTATTAGCACAAGTCAACAAATATACAAACAAAGAAAATTAGTTTTTTTTGGAGAAAAATATTAAATTAATTCCAAGCTGTTACTTCAACATAAACTCAATATGCTAAAGCAAAAGAAACCAAAACAAAAGCATTTTGAAGATAATAGCATGAAATAATTTGGCATGCATACATTCATTTAGTACAGTTGAGTTGTTATTGAATCATTCATAACAAATTCGTATCTGAAGATACAGGCAATCCAACCCAATGGTTACATTTGTCTCCATTAGCTATTGTGTTTGAGTATCCCCAGTAATGGGTTGTTAAAGATACTGTGGATTGGACAAATCCACCAGATTCTATGTTTTTAATAATCTCGGTGAGTGACTCTTTAGACATGAGAGGTAACCGTTATTGCTTCACAAATACTGGAGCCATCACAGGGTCCATCGGTATGGTGGTTGAATGTATCTCTCTGCATCCAGAATCATAGGAATCCACTGCAAAGATATCCTGAAAATCCAGAAACATCTGTGTCAGCTTCTGTTTTTGCTCCTCTGTCTCAAAGGCATCAGCAAGATTGATTTGTTCTTCAACCATCTGCTTAAAGCCAGGAAAGACCTCAGGCTTGGCAATTTCAGCGATATCCTCCTGTTGGTTGGAGTGATTTCTTGTTATGGTGTTGGCCTGGACTCGACATTCCAAGGATGGGAGTTAATCACTGTTGACTTGGAATACCACCTCATCCTTTCTGATGTCACGGGTCACCTCTCCCACACCATAAGGGCAGGAAGAGTACACCAATAAATTCCCTGCTTGCCCAATGAAAATCTTTTTTTGGAGGGATACCGCTGTCAATATGGAAGCAGTCATTTGGAATCGGTCCAATGATCTCATTACCTAAATCAATGGAATAATGTTGGGCATCAACCGCCATTCCAGTAAAGGTGTCTGCGCCCAAAGTGATACTTCGAGGGTCGCTGTTGTCCACCAATATTCAAATGCTGTTGTGTTCTAGGCCAACTAGGGGTGTTGGATGTAAATACAAACCTTATTGTTCGAGATGATAATTCAAATTTATATAGCCGTCCTGGTTTTTGAGGTTGTCACCTCGGTTAATTTTTAGGTAAATTGTTAATTGTCGCACCTGTCCTGGGATGGTAACCTCTTCTCTCATTTGAACTTCAGCCACATACGGCAGCAATTGAGCTGACCGGAATGCTTTCTCAGTGTTCTCAAGGCCCATGGGGTTAACCCCCAGTCTGGACCAGGCTTTGTTATTAATTAGGTCCAAATTAATTGCGCATCGATTGAGGATGTCGCTGCCTAAGTAAAAGGCAGAGGGCACATCTCTCACAACCCAACAATTATGCTCTATGATTTTATCGCCAATGGACATTTTTAGCATACGGCTGATAGGCAGGAGATGTTTGAAATTTTGAGTTTCCAGGCCCATTTCTCACTTATCAAAGAATTTAAATGTGGGAATGGTCTGATCTTTTGGGAGTTTTCTTATTAATGCTTCACTGATGAAGCTTATTCCGTTATTCAGGCATACTCTGGCGAGAACATGCTCCTCCCTCTCATCTACCTGAATGGGGAAAAACAGCTGTTCCCCCTTTATCTGGATGTTGGTCAAACTTTGAGCTGGTTTTTCCTCCTCTTTTGTAATGGGATTTGGGTTTTCCTCTGCATGTGGAATGTGGATTGGTGTAGAACTTCAGAGTATTTCCCTCTAGTGTGGAATACCACTTACAACAAGGAGGGAGGTTGATTTTCAAGAATGAAGAAGGGTTCCCATCATTAGTTTGTTCTCCTACAGAGATGATGGTGATGTCTGGGACTTGATTGTTCCTAAAATGGAATTCTATTTGTCAGACCGCTGTTCAATCATGTGGCATGTGCCATTCAAACTCACATAATTTGTACTTTGTTTTAATTTGATTGGCCAGCTAGTCTGAGTCCAGAGGACGTTGTTCGTGCAGTCAATCAGGGGTGATAACCTCCGAAGGAGCTCATTCTCTAATAGACAAGGCGACTATCACCAGGTGTTTCACCATATGTCGTCCAATTTCTTTCTCCAGATCCACAGTCCCTTCGACAGAAATATCATTTGCATCGAAGGTTTGGAGTTGTACAGGAAGATGTTTGAGGGGAATTGTGTGAATCTCCCCTCTTCCTGAATTTAGTTGGTCGAAGGCCTTTTTGGACAGGAAGGTAGCTTGGGATCCAGTGTCCACCACTGTTGATAATGGACACTGACCCTGTACCTTGACAGAAGAAGAAACATCTTCCTTCTCTCTCCTCAAGGGGGCAAATAAAATGTGCATTCTGTGCCAGCTTTTCAGTTAACTTTTTTATATTGAACTCCGACACTGTGTGATCTTGGATAGTTTTCTATGTTGCAGTCTGGGAATCCGTAAAAAAGATTTTGCACCCAGAAACAAGTAAGATTGGGAAGTCCCCTTTTTGTCCTGATTCTTTGCTGTCCCCTTTTCCTGGTGACATCTACCCGAGCCTGTTTGGGGGAAGATAACTCAGTGCTTTCAGGGTCATCTGGGTGACCTTGTTGGGTTTAAGAATATGTTGTTCTGGGTCGGTCTCCATACTTACCCAATCCGAGACAGGGTGTTTTGGGACCCATTTTTCCTTGAGAGGGATCCCTCGATCCCTTAGAGAAGATTTTCTTCCCTGAATCCCCCAGGGATTCTGCTCCTTCAAAAGGGATGATGCAGACTTCTTCCACAGAGTGGGTTGTCTTTGGTTTTCGACTTCTCCTACTTACCCTCTGTTCTTTAGGTTCTAGCTTTTCAGGGATAGAAGATTTATGTTCAGGCTCAGAGGTTTCCGGGGGTTTTGTTCCATTGGGAAAGGAAGCTTCCTCTAGGGCTTCGCATCTCCCTTTTACACATGCCCCCTCCTCTGGAACCTGTTGGCTGTCAGAGGTTTCTTCACGTCATTGCTCCGGGCACCAGACACGGATGTCGAGTTATTCTGGGCAGCAGTTTCCAGTGGAGGGTTCTGCTGAGCACTCAACATGCGACCCAGGTTTTGAGTTAGTTGTTGGACTTGTCTCTCCAGTTGTGAAATTTCTTCTGTTTGGTAGGGAGGTCTTGATTCATACCTTTGCTGCTCCAGGAAGGGGTAGCTGTCCCTTCTCCCAAAGTAGCTTGGGTATTGGGAGTTTCCCTGATACCCTTCCAATCCAGGTCTCCCTTCTCTCGGGTTCGGGAATTTATTGTCCTGAAAGCAGAGACAGAGAGGAGGATTGTTCTGGAAATTAGAGTTTGAAGGATATCTGGGAAAGAAATGTAGGTTTGGTGGTGGAGTATTCCTTTCCTCCTGAGGGAGGTTTGGAGAGAAGTTTTGAGAGAGGTTTCCTGGGGCAGTACTTACCTGATTGGACCCCCCTCTATGTGCCGGGGTAGTCCATACATACCCTAGTATGGGTCTGTTAGCCTTGTATTATGGACTGATATAGGCGGCAGGGACAGATGAAGCATTTCTCTGGCACCCTGCCTGGCTACCACCCGATTGGGTTGTTTCAGAGGGTCTCCTCAGCCTCTCATTCCGCTTCTTGGTGGGAAGAGTATTTTTAGGCCCCCCGTCTCCAAATCCAATGTGGGAGTATTTTTCACTTCTGCTACCTTTGAAGCGGTGGGTGTGTTTGATGGTTTGGGGGTTTTAGGGTTATTTCGTTTTCATAGGGCTTTGGACCTCATAAATCCGGGTCCTAGTCTTATGGAAATCCCGTACTAATTGGGACATTATGTACTTTGGCAGCACATGAAAATAGTTGTTGATGAACTCCTGGCTGTTGGTGTTTTCCAGCCTAGAAGTCTGTGCAAATGCTTGTTTCAGCTACTGCACAAACTCTCTGGGCGCTTGGTCTTCCCCACACTGCAGGTTGTATGCCACCTTGCGAGACTCCTGCGGGTTCCTAGGAATGGAGAAGTGTTTCAGAATGGTCGCCTTGTAGGTGGACCATTTTTGGTGATCTTAGTCCTCAAGTCCTGCAAAGAAGCTGGAGTATTCCGGGGAGAATGTCCATTTGACAAACTCAATGGAATTTGTATAGTTCTTTATGCCAAATGAAGTTATCATATTTGGCGTTCTCACAGTAGGGAGTCATAAAGCTCTTTATGGCCTTTATCTGCCAAACTCGGTCCTTCACAAGACTTCTCTTCTGTTTGGCAGACTTTCTCTTCCGCTGAACCTGACTTCACTCACCCTCTGACTCGGAGCTGCTGCTATTGGTGGTCCATTCCCTGTCCTCTAGGTGCCCCCTACCTCTATGAGACTGTGACTACCTCCCAGAATTCTGGGGTCTGGACTCTTCTCTCCTCTGGCGCTGTGGGCTTTCAGGGTCATTTCCCTTGTGCTCCCCTTTTCGCATCAGAGAGTACTTATCCTCCTAATCCCTCATTCCAGGGACAGTGGCAAATTCTCCTCATCTCCCTAATGTTTTTTAAGATGCTCTTGTGAGGCCTAGACTCGGTTCTTCACTGTCTGCAAAGCGGAATAGGTGGTCCCTTTGTAACTTCATTTTCTGTCAGTCCAACTCCCTGATATTTTCATCATAGGAGCACTCCTGGTCAGAAGTACATGCCATGGTATTGTTAAACTCCCAGGGGCCACCGGTTCGGCCACCTTCCCTTGTACTTGGTAGAGATGAATATTCATTTATATCTGATAAGGACTGGCCTTCTGGCTCAGTCTGGGTGAGTCCAGCTGCCTCATGTTTCCCTTTTCTTGAGAAGCAGTAGGTGTGAAGTCAGCTACGCTCTGTACCTATAAGGTTGTGAGTTGGCTTGAGGTCCCTGGTAGAGAGGTCACCACTACGTAATCAGAGGGCGCTTTTCCATACCCTGACTGGTCAGGGTGCCTCAAAGCCTGTTTATATTTGGCTATTTCACTTTCCAACCTCTCACATTTGTTTTTCTCAGTCCCTATCTGTTGGTGGTATGCACAGGCCTGAGTTTTTAATTCTGACACCAGTGGTTGAGTGACTTCAAGCACTTTACTTTGTGCCATTAATCGGTCTCTTACTCCCTTGTTCTCTTCACAATGGAACTCATTTTCCTTCTGTGACGCTTACAGCGTCTGTGCATATTCCTCTTACACAATTGTGGCCTCTGTTGTCTGCTCTAGGCCAATCTCTGCTTGCCTCACACGTTACATAAAATGTGCATTTTCTAGCCTCATGTCAGTCAGTTCTTGAGAACATAGCACACTCTTCGCCATGTCCACCGTTAACTGACACACTTTCTGAAACTGGGCACTATTCTCTTGACTTCATTTGTTATGTTCTTCCCTCAACTGCTCTCTCTGCTATTTCAAGGTGTTCAGATCTTGGTGCATCTGATCGAATCCACCCTGAGAATTAACCTCCTTAATAAATAACTGGCTGTTTAGAGCTTTCAGTTGTTTAACTTGTGCTTGAAAAGTGAAAATGCCCTCTAAGCAGACTCTATTATGAAAAGCCTGCTCATTTAATTTGTGTTGACTTGCACTCAGATTTTCAACACATTCTTTATACTCTACTTGCAGTGCAGAAAATTGAGCCTCTCTCTCTCCATTTTCTTACTGCTGGTTGTTTTCAAATCCTCTTATAGCTGTTTAATAATCTTTTCCTAATGCTGGCTCTGTTGCATTTTGTTTCTAATTGTTTCAGCTCTTCCTGGGCTTGATTCAAAAACTCAGCTTGGTTTTGCACTGAAGCCACACTATTCTGGTGTCTTTCTTCCATGATCAGCATGTGGAAATACATGTATGCTGTGAGCTGAGACATTTTAATTTGCTCATCTTTGCTGGTCTGTGTCATGTAAAAGTTTGTCAGGGCCTTATGTAATAGCCCATTATCCTTCAACATGTCAACATTTGCAGAGGTAACCTCCTGCATCATTTAAGCGTGCCACATTTCATGTTCTTATTCTACCCATTGTAAGGAACTCATGGTGGCAACAAGTAAGACAGACACAAGTGCTCACAATTCAAAGGTGTTTTTTTAAACAATTTTTATTGATTTTATTTCAACAACCAACACAAACCAAACTTTCAGTGCAGATAATGGTGTTAAGACACATCACTTTATCCATGTCCACTGTGTCCCACCCCTCCCCACTCCCCTCCCAAGCCTACTCTCCTTCTTGTTCTGTTTCTGCGTCTTGCAATAGGGATTCCTTATCAATGGTTTCCGTTGGATCCTGGTCACTTGCCTCATCGTGCGTGGGCCCAAATGATTCAGCAATTAGTTGTTTCCAAGCTAATAAAGTTCCTGCCTCCTCCTCCCCCCCAGGTTGCTCGCCTCTTGCCATACTACAGTTTCCGCCTCTGCCCATTTCTGTAGGTCCTTCCACCAGGCTTCTATCCTCGGTCTATAACATGCTTTCCACCCCATTGCAATTCTCCTCGTGGCTAGTGCATACGCCAGATCAGTTTACTCACATGCTTTAGCTTATGTGGTCTAGGAAACCATCCCAGCAGGCAGGCCCATACTGCGTCTACTTCTATGTTGATCCCTTTGTCTTCCATCCTGTGAGCTATTTCTCCCCAGAAACGTCCTATTATTGGGCAGGACCAAAACATGTGTACCATTCCGGCATTTTCCTCGTCACATATGGGGCAAGATTGTCGTCCTGTATTTTTAAATTTGGCTATTCTTTGGGGCGTCATATACGCCCTGTGGGTGAAATATAGTTGTATCTGTTGTAATCTCGCATTTCTCAATACTTTTTTGTGATATCCCTGGGCGTGCTCCCACATCCCATCAATCATTGGGGCCCCAACTTCCTCTTCCCAATCTTGTCTGAGTTGTACCACTTCCTTCCCCACTTTGGTCATCATCAGCTCATTTAGTCTCGATATTTCATGCCCCCCCTCTGCTATGTCATATATCATATCCATGACGGCATCTGGTTCATCTGCTAATATATCTTCAGGCCATGTCTCTTTAATCCGCTGCACCACCCTGTGATATGTGATATACTGTCCCACATGTAACCCCGTTTCCTCCACCAGCCTCTCAAAATTCCTTATACTCCCTTCTTGCCACATGTCACCCATCGTTGCTTTCCCCACTGGCTCCCAGTGCTTCCTAATCATTAGTCTTAATTGCCTCTCTCTTCCCGCAAGAGCGACCAATGGTACCTGTGGGGAGCACGGGGACGGGCTATTCATTATCTGACAGGCTCTCCGTCATATCTCCCACCCAAGTGTCATCATTCTTGGGCGCCCTTCCATATCTGATTTAGGCAATCACATCATTTCTCGCAAGAAAAATGGGGCACAATCCAATTGGAACAACCTGGATTGAGAGGTCGGCCCCTCAGATAGCCATTTAGCTACATATTGAAGTTGACTCGCTGTATAATAGAGTTCATAGTTTGGTAATTTTATGCCTCCTTTTTCGTGCGGGTTTTGTAGTTTCCAGAGGGCCACCCTGTTTCTTGTCCCCTGCCAGAGAAATTCCCTGCATATACTACTCAACCTAGCAAAGAATCTCCTAGGTATCAAGTATGGGATGTTCCCAAAGTAGTGCAACAGTCTTAGCAGGACCACCATTTTAAGCATTGCCCCTCCTCCCATCATCGCCAAGGGAAGTTTCACCCAAAACCTCATACTATTTACCCAGGTAATCACCCCTCTAGCATAAACTGAGTATGTTGCGCCCACGACAGTCCCTCTCCACTTCTTCCAGATCACCTCCAGCTTTTCTCGCGTCAGGTGAGTCTCTTGCAGCAAGGCAATATGTATTTTCTGCCCGTGCAAATACAACATAACCTTGTTTCTTTTTAGATAGCTATTGAGCCCTCTAACATTCCAGGTAACTACTTTTAGGTCTCCCATAAGGAATCCGGGTCCCACTCCACCCTCCACCAATACCGGCCACGTCTCAGTTCTTCCCTTTTTTCATGTAGGCTTGTTCCCCAATAAAAACTTCTCCTAACTATTAACACTCCCTCAACTCCCCCCTCCCAACCACCCTCCTCCCATCCCAACCCTATCACACTCCCCAACTTTCCCTCAACTCCCCCTTTTCCCTCCTCCCTTCCTTGCCCCAACTTATCCCGCCCCCCAACTGTTGCCCAGCTCCATCCCTGGATCTCAGGCACCCCCGCATCTAGCCCTTTTCCGGCAGTTGCCTTACTTGCGGCTCAGCAGGGAGATGTCGCCCTAGTGGCGGTCCTCCTATTCTGACTCTCGGGGGTAGGTTGCATTTGTACCGTTGCTCCTTATTTAGAAATCAAGCTGATCGCACCTCCCGTTATTCTTATTAGATTACACGTTCTATATTCCAGTCCAAAATGCTCAAATGTCTAATATTACGGTTACCCATTACCCTGAGCCCTTCTCATAATATGCATAGCTGTTAGATCACTTATCGTATCTCTCTCAACCCTGCTCCTCATCTCGCTGTGGGCAGCCATGTGCATCCAGCCACGTCGTCGCTTCTTCCGAGGAATCAAAAAAGTGCGTTTTGTCTTTATGAAAAATCTTGAGTTTTGCAGGATACAGCAACATATTTTTAAATCCAGCTGTGCGCAGTCTCCTCTTGATCGCCACGTAGCTATAGTGCTGACTCTGAACCAGCATTGTGTAATCTGGATATGCAGTGATGGTTGCAGATGCTCTTTCTATCGTCCCTCCTTTCCTAAATAACTCTAATATCTTTTCCCTGTCCCTATAGTTCAGGATCTTCACGATGATTGCTCTCGGAGGGGCTCCAGCTTACGGCTGACTCATCAAGGCCCTGTGCGCACGTTCAACCGCAAACCCTTGGGAGAGCTTATTTGCGCCTATCTCTTGTATAATCATGTTTTCAACATAGTTCGTGGGGTCTTGGCCTTCTTCCCCTTCCGGCAGACCGACCACGCGTATGTTGTTGCGCCTAGCTCTTCCTTCGGCCTCCTCTGCTCGACTCTCCAGGTTGGCTACCTGCTGCTTCAATATATGGACTGCCTTGGCATTGGCCGTGCTAGTATCTGTGTTGATCTTCACTGCACTCTCCAGACCGCTGGTCCTCTACGCCAGTGCTCTAGCATCTTGTCTCAATAGATTGACCTCCACTCCAACCGCATCTATTTTCGTTTCTAGTGCAGTCCTCAATTCTGCCATCGTCGTCCCCCACGAGGCTTTCAGTTCCGTTATGGCTGTTAGGATCATGTGGTTTTCACTTGGCGCTGCTGTCTCTGTGGATGCGGCAGCTACGCTTTGCGTTGGAGTGGTGGGGGATTGTTGTGGTTTAGCAAAAATGTCCATTGTGGGCTGCTTGCCCTTGGCCTTGCCTTCTCTCACAGAAAGAAGCTTATCAGCTCTCAAGTCTGATGCACCAGCAATGATCAGGTCTGTGCCACTTCGCAGTTCTTATCCTGGTTGAGGGTTTCATGTGATGTGGCCCGTCACGATTTCCGTGTTGTCTCAGTGTGCACGTGGAAGATGTCCCCGGTGCACCTTCCTTGTCTAGGGGCGCCCTTAGTCTTCCTATCGTTAGGTTAGCTCCCCAACCCACAGCTGGTACTCTGCTTCACTGGCTCAGGAGCTGCTCTGGCCCGGGAGCGCTATGGCACCTCCTTGCCTCTTGTCGGGGAATATCTTCTTCTTTCTCCGGCCCACCCGTGTCCGCGGTGTCGTCTGTTAGTTGTGAGGGATCTCCCTCAATGTGCCGCCTCAGGCACCATAGGCTCTCTGGGAGTCACCTCCACCTCGTGCTTTGTGCTTACATGTCCGTGCCCAGGATGCCATTTACACTGGCAGCTTCATGCCAACGTGAGCCTGGGGCAGTGCCACCGCCCCTGAGGTTCCAATGCTGTTGCCACCAACCTGCAAGCCACTGTCCAGCTCTTGACGTTGCACTCTGTCGCTTCTATGCCATGGGGGGACCACCTCTGCACGGATGTCCCACGCTATCGTGTTAGTGCCTGCAACTTCCGGCACTGTAGCTGAGTCAGGTAGCAGGAATTTCGTTCACTTGCCTATTGTGTACCACCGTCCATCTTGCCTGCAATCGGCTTCTCTAAAGTACTCCGCACCCAGGCCCCTTTTGCCTGCATTTATCAGGGCGTAAGTCGCTGGACTGTTTGCATTTATAGATGCATATGGCCCAGTGAGCGTTCTCCTGATCTGGCCCCCCCTTCCAATGTGCGCTCAGGTTCCGCCAGACTATCCGCACCATAGTGCCTGCACACGGCAGCTTTTGTTTTCAGCTCCGTGAGCCTGCCCAGCTCCTTAATGCTCTGTGCTGTGCGGTCTCCTCTGCTCCCGCTAGCGAAGGCGTCCCCGGGCTTCTCCTCCTCTTGTTACTGTTGCCAGCCCACACCACCGTCAGCGGTCCGCAACTTCTGGTTATTGCAACAAACTTGCATCAGCATTCCAGAATGTTGCAATATTGATGACAGGCCCCGCGCACTCGTTTAATCTCTCCTGCTCGCCGGCTCGTTCCGTGCACCCCGCACTACACGTTACAGTGCATTTCGGCCATCGGTTGCGTCTGAGGTTTCCTTTGTCCTGTCCCCTCCGCCATTTTGTCCTCGCCCGAATCAAGTCGGGTCTCTGCATTTCGGAAGCTCTATCTCTGGGCTTGTCGGATGCAGTCAGCTGTTCGCTCCTTCCACGGGCCTTGTATTCAGACAGCTGCATGTCCTTTTTCAGTTGATTGTGGGTTCATTTTCAGTCTTGTGCTGCAGGATCTTCGTCGGATGTTCAGGAGCTCACGGTAAGAGCTGCCTACACCATGGCTCCTAAGCCACGCCCCCTGTTCAAGGGTGTTTATTGAACAATGAATGCTATATGCAGGTTGGAAAAATGCCTAATCTAAACCTTAATTTAAGATGGCAGCAAGCGTCAACCATCAAATGAAAAATAAGGCAGTCCTAGTGATGCTGTGTCAAATAAAAGGGTCTATACTAAGAAACCTATTGCCAAACCTTACAAATAATACAAAAAGGGGTGTGGGAAAGTTCTCAAGAAAAGAAAAAAGTGTTCTCAAATAATATGTCAGGATGTGGTAGCCTGGGTATCCCTTCCCCACGTTTTGAGCACTGGGTAAGGTGGGATCATGGAGCACAGCACACTCTCGAGCTTTCCCAGCACAAGATGATAGTTCAGTTTTCAGCTATCAGGTGCATCGATTGCTAAGTCTCGTTTTACTTGAAAGTCTTTTGCCTTCGAGGACCTGATGTCTTCAAAATAATAAAACAAAAGTTCCTTTAACAAATGTAAGCTTGTTTCTTGGTTTCACTAAGGGTGAGAATTCTCCAACCTTGTGTCCCCCTCTTCCGTGCGATGACCCCTCTCGAATGTTAGCTTCCCTGGGTCGGGTTCACTATGGTTTTCCTCCTTCACAAATCTTAATGTCTTTTTTAACAGTTCCAGCGGACATCCCTCAGCCGGGTTCACTCTTGTCAACACACTGTTTCTTGGGACTTTAGACTTTGCCCCTCTTGGGATTCACGTCCCTTGTTTCCTCTCACTGCGGGATTCACTTCCCTTTCTTTCACACAGTTTGTAGATCAAAGTCTTTTGATTCTATGGGGATTTTGCTTGACCCTCAGTATCACCATTATGACCTATTTCGGTGGCTCTTCTACAGCCTACTGGTATCTGTAGTTTCACTCAGATGGGGATCGACCAGAGTCTTTGGAGTTAGCACCCACGTTGTCCCGGTTTGCCTCTGCAGCTGGTCTCCCCTTTAACACTTTTTACAGTTCTTTCACAGTCCATTGAACTTGTTTCAAACTTGCCACTTTGCGATTCTCACTCAACACAGCCCGGTTCTTATAGTTTCCCCTTCAACTCACTGGCTGTGATGAACCACTTGGCTTTTCTTATTCATTGGAGTCAAGGCCAGCACCACAGTCGCGGGAGATTCCCTCGCTCCTACTTATTGGAATAGGCTTGCCCTGTGTACCGTTGACATCTGCTGCAAGACACTTGTGCTATTGTTCATGGTTTTAGGCTTTCTTCCTCAAAGGTTCAGCGGGTCTGAGACGAAAAGGGCAAGGTAATTTCTCTCCTCACCACCGTCTCGATTCCTGCTGCCTTTCTCCTTCTCTTGAACTGCCACACCTGATAAGCCATCTCGTCTTGCTGTCTGCCGTGCTCGTACTGTGCTCTCGGGCTCCACCTTTTATCCCTGTGGGGAAGGGAAAGGGCTGTCAGGTGTGTGTAATTCTGATTAATTGCCTGACTTTGCCTGACCTTGTATGGGGCATGTCAGGTAAATGGCTCTGGTGTTAGTCTGTTGTCCTTTGTGTTGTGCGAATGTGTTCATGTTGGAAAGGGGGGCAGTGGTTTTGAATGTCCTACATGAGAGGATGCGGAAAAGGTGTCAAAGGAAGGGGGATACCACATCTCACCTGTTGGTGTCCCACTCCCACTCCCTGAGGTCCCCAATCCAGGTGATGGGGGTCCTCATGGATGGGGGTCCCTCACTGGCCCGGCCCCAGGAATTGGATCCAATAGCGATGGCCCTGTCCTGGCCACCTGGATGACAGATCCCCGGGGACTAGCTCACACCATTCACCTTTAATAAACAATTTGGATAGGACGTGCTTCCTGGCCATATTGATTTCTACGGTGCTCATTCTGAAATGTGTTCTGCACCTTATATAGTCTCTATGCAAGGGCAAAAATCTCAACCCTGTTCCTGCTTAGTTTACACTCACAATGACAACTCCAAATCAACACTATTTTATCTATACACCGCCCTGGAACCCAAGGTACAGGTCTGAATTGCCCCTTCACTATCCAACACAACTTTCCATCCACTGCAATGCAATGCCACCCAAATTAATAGTCTGCTGCTACAATACTGTCACAAGTGAAAACTCTCTCTAATCCCGGCCACAAGTGCCCAGCTTTGTCGCATTATATTAGGTGGTCACACTCAACTCAGGGAGTTTTTTTCCCGCCAAGCAAGGTGGCGCGCACCCAAAATGCTTTTAATGATTCAACTTTAGTGAGGCCTCCAACCAGTCTCGCACCAACCCCAACAAATACCCTATGTACCACTAGTAAGCTAGGAACCAGGCCAGTGTATAGTAAGAATATATATTTATTTAAGGTTTGACAAAGAAGACTAGCAACCAACATCAACCACCAATGGTGTGGCACCTCACAATATCACAAATTCAAATTTCTTGCACCAATTGACTAACACAAGTTTAAAGGACTTACACTTTCGATATGACACAGGTAACATTTCGAATTTGGCATTCAGAATTTACATCACATTTAATTGCAAATTAACCAGTAGAAAACATTCACAATACAATGGAAAAATCAGTTTGGCTTTATTTGGAGAAAGGCAATGTTTGGGAAAGAAACTGAATGGGAAAATCGTTTTTTGGCTTTTATTTGAAAAGTAAGGTTTGGAAAACGAATTTCAATAGGGAAATCTTTTTTTAGGTTTTTATTTGAAAGGCTAGGTTTGGAAAAAAAGGAACTCAATGGGAAAATAGGTTTCAACACACCTACAAATGAGATGTAAGGCTTTGTAATTCTGACTTTGGAATCACTGGAAAAAAAATGGGAAAATGTATTTTGCACAATTTATTATCCAAGGAAATGCAGGGTTTGGAGATTCTGGGTTTGGGTGCAAGGGAATTAATCGGAAATTTAATTTTACCCCTTCCCATTCACTTGAAAGGGGGGGTTTTAGGATTACTTTGTTTGGGATTCAGGACCTCCCCTTCTGGACAGAAGGCAGTTGCTTCAGAAAAACAGTCACCCAAGTATTGTTTATACCGGCTCTAACACACTGGGCATGAACTTTGTTAGTTTTGAACTCTAACAACATTCATCCAGTGATTTTCTATATGGGAATTAATTGATTCAACTTCAATTCAATGTGCCAAGGGTCTACCCAATGTAACCCCTCTACCCACTGATGGAAAGGGTTAAAGTCAGGTAGCTCCCCACACAATGTATGGTGTTTGAATGATTCTACTTACATGGGTGGCCTTGATTATGGGGCATCGAGTGAAACAGCAGTGCTCCTCTGAGGACAGCACAGATCTGGTCAAGGGATTTGGTTAAGGATTTATTTTCTCCTGCAGCCAGACTTCCTCTCGCTCCTCTGATGGGGTTCCATCTAGAGCTCCTAGATTTTCCTGTCACTGTCTCCAATGCAAGGATCAAGTCCTCTCTGCTAGTTGTTCCTCGCAAGAGTCTGGCAGTAAACTGCCTCCAGGAATAAAGTGAAAAGGCCATGTTCTGATGCAAAATGTACCTTTTATAGGGCTGATGACACTTCTACATTATCATCATTCCCACGGTAAGGATTGGCTACCACTCTCACTTCACCTCCCACAAAGATGCCCACTGGCTGCTGATAGAACCAGGAGTTGGGAGGTATGGGTTATGGAAGCTGAAGGAGGAGGAAAAAAACATCATCTAAAAATGGCAGGTGGGTTTTACCTTTTTGGTTTCTGAAAATCTAACAACATGGCAGCTATGTTAATTTTTCAGATAACTACATGAATCTATATATTTTCTAATTCTACATTTTATGGCTCGTCGGAAAATACTCATTTTATTTTGACATGCCCTTTGTGGGTGGAGCCACCATTTTTCATGCTTTGTGGCTGCGCCATAATATGACATTGCAATTTTTCAGTTCCACAGACTTATGAAAATTCCAGAATCATAATTTTGATCATAACTTAAGTTATGTAAATCACAAAAAATGTGTGTTTACATGGTGCCAACTGGCTTTTTATGCCCTTTAATATGAATCTGGGTTGGGGTGACTGGGGCACACAATGCTCTTTTTTTATTTAGGAAAATGTTTTCAATGATAAACATATGGCAATGCATTATATGAGAGGTAGTTTCACATTCAGACCACCCCAAGCAGTTTCATTTCTGGTCACCACCTTTTCCCCTCTAAGTTTCCATTTCTCCTTAAACTGCTCGGGCCAATGTTTATTCTACCCTCGACTCCTGAGCTTCAAAAGGTCTTTGCTTGTGTCTAATGCACACTTTGAGGGACCTGACCTTAAAGTTTATTTCCGTTGGTCATGTTATCTGTAAATCCCCGCAATACCAATCTCTCTTGCAACAATTCTTATATTTTTAACTGAAGCTCCAAGCCTGTTTCCTTGATAAACCCAGCCCCAAAGGTCTTGGGGTCAAAGTTCAGCTCAGAGAACTTTTTAGCTTCTAAATGTCCATTGTTTAAAATGTATCTTTTGTTTCCATGTGCACTGTTGCAGTATTAAATCGGTCACATGTTTCTTTACACAAAATCAGCATCTGCAGCACACACGTCTTTTTGTAATCCATTGGAGAATGTTGGTAATATTTCAGTTCTGAGTCGCACTTTTCTTCAGCTGAGTACCTGTACATTCTAACAAAATGGAGGGAGACCCATTCTTGCTCGTTCACTAGACCTTGGGCCTCATCACGACTTGGGCGGTAACGCCAGGCGTCATTAGCGCCGGCGCTATCTGCCCTACCGCCGAACTCCCCGGCGCTAATAGCACCAGATCACGAGTTCAGTGGTAATGTTAATCCCCATTCCCCATTGAACCCATTCCCCATTGGGCTCAATGGGGAAAATTTGCGCTAATACCGCCGGCGGATTTCCCACCGGCGGTATGAGCGCAAATTTTCAGCGGATTTCCCCCCAGCTCAGAGCTGGGGCGAAATCCGCCGAAGTCCTGATTTGGCGAACCCTTAAATCCGGCGGTAATAGCGCTACCGCTGGATTTAATGGTTACCGCCAAAGTCGTGATGAGGCCCCTTATGTCGAAATTACTGTTTTGTACTGGCGTTTATATTTCAATGTAACTCCACACTTAGCCAGCTTCACTCTCACAATGGGGCCTAGCATGGCTTCTCCATCTCTGTCGCTCTGGGGCTGTCTTTCTACTGCACAAGTCCTAAATTAGACTTACAACACCCATTTTCCTTAGTAAATTTGGTATCATTGGGCCTGCGGTAGCGGCCCTGTATTTATGGATAAGTTGCTCAACTCATAGGAAGAGCACTTATTGGGCAGCTTATAACTTTGCCCCCCAGGATGAATCACACCATACTTTGCAGAAAAAGTATGTGGCCCGCTCTGATTGATTGTGTGAATTTTGGTGAGGTTTCATCCAGGGGGGAGCAAAGTTATAGGGGGTCCCAAAATGTGTGGTTTTCCTCATAGACGCAATGAAAAAAAAATTGCTCGCACCTACAGCACAAACCGCTGGACAGATTTTCATCAAATTTGCGGCAGGAGCAGCAGCTTGGACCCACGTGCGTGCTTTTCTATGTTTGGTGTAAATCAGTCCAGTTGTTTTTTATAAAATGGCCAAAAAGTAGGTCCAAAAAACTCAGTGATATCTGGGTTCGGTTCGCAGACTCACTTCCCTATTCGGTCCGCGGACACCCCCTGGACCAATCGGGGCCCCACGTGATGTCCATGGACATCAGACATGCCCACTGATTGGTCAATTAAAAACGTGAGGTGCGTCATATTTTTTAAACGGCTTCCATATTGGATCTGCGGCCATTCGCCGTTGTCCACGGACATCACTGTAAAAACATAAAAAGAACACAACATTGCACTTGTCAAACTAATGAAACAATCTCTGGGTAGGTGAGGCATGATGAGGATGGGATATGGCCATAATAAGCAAAAAGACAGGTGGTTTTCCATCTTCGAAGTCCACAAACAGTTCGGGAACCCCCTGTAATGTTCGCGAACATCTCATATGTTTGAGGGCATCCATACATATTTTTGCATTACAGGGTTGGTGAAAAGCAGGTTCTGGATTGCTTATAACTTATGTGCCACTCAAAGAAAATGCATGAAATGCTGTGATATCATTCTAGATCTGACATTAAATGGTTGTACAAAGTTTGGTGCTGTTTTTCTAAGAGGAAACCAAATTAGAGGGGGGGTCCCAAAATATTTGAAAGGCTTATAAATTTAGTGCCGTTTCACAATCTGCACAAAAGTTTGCAAAAATATTTAAGATTCAGATTTAAATGTTTTTGTAAAGTGTGGTCGGATTTTGTGAAGAGGGGGCAAAATTGGAGTGGGGGTTTGAACATTTTTAGATGGTTTATAGGTTTGTTGCCGTGTGATGAATGTACACAAAATATTTTAGAAAGATTATAGACCGAACCTTGATTGTTTGTGCAAAGTCTGAATGGATTTTCTCATGTGGGAGCTAAGTTATATGACTATTTTATATGCATACATTTTGAGACTTTTCAAAAAATAAAACATGGATGGGTTTGCAGCAAAGTCGTGCAAGGAACATTGGCAAGGACTTGAAAAGCATGGTTTTGCAAAGGTGTCTGTTTTATTTTTTGAAAAGTGTCATAATGTAGGTACAAAAAATAATGATATACCTTTGGTGACTGAGGTATAGCCTGTGGCCATGGACATTGGCCAGATTGTCCGAGTCATAGCCAGAGGCCATGACTCTGACAATCTGGCTACTGGCCATGACCACGAGGGACTGGCAATGGAGTTAAAGTGGGCATGGCCAACAGGGACTGTCTCTGTGGTAAAGGATTTCAAAATCGGGATAGGTTAGAATGGGACAGAAAATTCCTATGGTGGCTAAAATTCTGCCCGTAACTAAAGCCAAAGTGCTGCACAGGATTGCATCAACAAATCGCTGTGACTACCGCCGCATACACTCCGAGACAATGCTAATCAACAGATAATTATGAGCTTTGCGAACCAGGTGCCCAGGTTGTCACTAGGCCACCTCTTCAAATCATTAACCATCCTTTTTTGCGACCACACCGGGACAAGATATTGGGATTGCATGCCAGACTCATTTCCACAACCGAGCAGCAATGACTGGCCCACAATCCACACGCCTTGAGAAAGACCCTAGAGCGTCAGAACATATGTCAGCTTACTTCTAACAATAAATATAGCACCAACAATGGTTTTCAAGACTACTTTATTACAACAACAGTTCATTATTGAATAATTTAGTGCTCAGGTGAACAGGGCTCACTCTCCTATTCGAAACCTAACACTTGAAGAGGAAGGGCACCTTCAGAAAAAAAAAACTATCAGCAGCAGCAGGATAATCTGTCTAAAGTACTAGATGAAGTGTAGTGATCTACCCATTCTAACGCCCTGCAAATAATTGATAATCGTGTACTTTGATTTGATTATTGGGGCATGCAGCATGGCCGAAGTCCTAGGTTTGAATGGGAAAAAATGTTCTGCTTGCGGCTACAGCCTGAAGTGCTGTACTGATTTACAACCTGGGCGAGGAGCATCAGCAAGGACTGGAAAGCATGCTTTTGGAAATCTGTTGGGTTTTATTTTTCCAAAGTGTCTAAATGCAAGCATAACAAATAGTTATATAACTTTGATGCATGGACAATGGGCATTGCCCTGGGCAAGGATGAATGTCTACTCTGATTTACTGATTGGGGCACGCGGCATTGGCCAAAAACTCTAGGTTTAAATGGGAGAAAAAGATTCTGCAGCCCGGTGTGCTGAATGTGATTGCAGCAAACTTGCGCGAGGAGCATCAGCAAGGACCTGAAAGGATGCTTCTGCAAATCTGTCCTGTGTTTTATTTTTTTTAAAGTGTCCAAATGTAAGTACAAACAATTGTTATATAACCTCTCTGCCATAAGCAATGGCACAAAAAATAGTGATTAAAGTTTGGTGCATGGACAATGGTTCTGGCCCCCGGCAAGGACACATACCTACTCTGATTTACTTATTGGGGCATGCGGCATGGCCAAAGCTCTAGGTTTAAATGGGAAAAATAATTCTGCTTGTGACTGCAGCCCAGAGTGCTGGACGGGATTGCAGCAAACTTGTGCAAGGATCATCAGCAAGAACCTGAAAGAATGATTTTGCAAATCTTTCCTGTGCTTTACTTTTTTGAAAGTGTTGCACAGAAATACAACAAAATAGTGATATAACTTTTCTGCCGTGGACAGTGGGCTGGCCCTCGGCAAGGACAAATGTCTACTGTGATTTGCCTACTGGGGTATGCAGCATGGCCAAAGCCCATGCCCCATGGATTGTGGAGACTGGCCATGCAAGTCATGAACACTGCCCATTGGTTACATCATGAGGGTATAGTGGACACTGACATAGTGGGTTGGTGGGGCTGTGTTCTTGATCAAGCCTAATGCCCTTGGCAATTGAACAATGTCTTGCATCCCCAACATGCGCTGCTGATAACGACACACATAAGTATGCATTGCAAAAAATATGTTTGTTAAAGGAGGTTTATAGTTCTTTCATATATGTTAAAAGAGGAATTATTAATAACTTATATACAGTGATGTAACATTATGAAACATTTTCACTTATAAAAACCTATTCAATTGACAGAAAAAACTTTGTTAAGGGGACGTTAAGTTTAAAATGTACCACACCCTTAGGACTCCTCTGCACCAGCAGTTAGCTAGTGGCCTCCCACCTTGGCGTCCCTTGGCACTTCCCTCCTGGGCTCCCATGAGCACTTGTCCATCCTTACTGCCCCTTTTATTTATGCACTTCTCTCACTGCACAATGGATATGTGCATTTATAGGGGCACTATGTAAATTTTTTTGGTTTAAGTATGGGAAATGCAAATACAAAAGATTTGTAGAACATTGTTAAGTGGCAGTTTGTGGGTGGAAGTTTAATATGCTGATAGGCTTTATGTATGGTTTTTTTAAAGTGATTGGTGGATATATGTATCAATGGTTTAAAGCAGGCAATGAGGGAGTGTTACAAACATAACAGTAAAAAGAGTGGAAGAACTGTCTTGTGTGTCGGTGCATGTGTACAATCCGGGTTATCTAATAAGGGATGGGTTAGACAGAGGAATGCTGGGACTGTGGACAGAAAATTGGTTCTGTGTTTTTTTCTTTTTCTCTAGAATACAATTGTCCATTATTTCCATTATCATAGTAGAAAATGCTAATGGGAATGTTGGAGAATCTTATTGAATCTAACTACTTTAGGTCTATTTTTAACTGTGAAGGGTGGTTCTTATAGGAACCTCTTTAAATTTTTTTCATGTATTTCTTTTTTTGCAGGAGAGGCCAGAAACTAAGGTGTGGAGAGAAATGAGGGAAGGGCACTAACCACAGATATGGAGGGGCAGGTGGATAGGGGAGGATGTTGCACATGTGTTAAATGTAAGGTAGGGGGCAGTGTTTCTCATGATCCTTGATTACAGCTTCAAAAGCACTTCAAAATTGAACCCATCTGCAGAATGGTGTGTTTCAGTATATACAGAGTATGGTTGTCTTAGAAAAACATCGATCAACAGCATCTTTTATCGCTTTCAAGGTAGCTGGTGGGATTTTGTGTCCCACAGAAGTAGGCTGTGTAGTTAGTCTTGGTTGAGGAAGATGAGGTCGAGAAAAACTGCCTACTTCTTCCTAAGAAAGGAACAGCCTTTGTGAGAGCATTCCAGTGGTTGGATTTGGTGTGGCAGTGCATGGAGGTGGTCCTGTAGGAGTACTGCCCAGGTTGTCTGTGACTGAGTCAGCGTTGCACTCAGTGTATTTCACTTTGGTAGCTTTAGCCTTTGGTACATTGCCAACAGTGTTAAAGAACTGCCACACTCAGGGTTCTCTCTGGGTGCTAGAGGTAGGCACTTCCTCTACCTCATCTTCCTGGATCTCTTCATTGTCTTTTGAAGTATTGCACTTCTTCCATTGTGTAGGTCCTTCAGCTGGTGGTGTTGGTGGTGGCTCTTGGGGAGGAGGGATCACAACAGCTGATGCCATTTTTAAGATAAATAGCAGTTTTGCTCATATTCTTCTAAGTATGTGCTGTGTGCTAGATTGTTAATGGATAATGAGTAAGAAAAGGTGTCTGACCTGTGCAACGGTACATTTTGTGCTTCAAAGCTCCTAGATGAGCTGAAAAATGCAGTTCCGAACTATTCGCATAGCACAGACCCATTCACGAAGTGCAGATGCGTTCATGACACGCACACGCATCATCACATTACAATGCCTGGAAAGTCTGCGATGACGACGTCGACGAACACAAAAACAGTGGGAAAAGTTGCAAAAAGTGTTTAGGAGTGTTATAAATTATGCTAGAAGGTGGGGAATGGCAGAGTTGCAATGTGAAACTTTCTAAATTGGATTTAAAGGTTGCTATATTGGATTAAGTATGATATTAGTAAATTATAGCAAATTAGTGTGCACTTGTAAAAATCCATTAAATTTAATAAAAAAAACTTTGTTAAAGGGGCGTTATGGTAAAATTGCACTAATAAAAACCTATAAAATTCAATGAAAAAGCTTTGTTAAATGGAGTTAAGGTTAAGTTACACTAATATAAACCTATGAAATTCAATGAAAAAACTTTGTTAAAGGGACGTTATGGTTACAAGTAAAACCAAAAAACCACAGAAATTCTTCAGTTATGGTAAGCTAAGCAACCATAACTCATGTCACCACCGTGCGCTGCTAAGACAAACACCCAGTACAGGAAAGATGACATCACAAATGTCATTATGTTATGTTATGTTATGTTACTTTGCATTTATATAGCACCTTATGTACCATTGGTGTGGTCTGAAGGCGCTGGTAGATTGAACGCCCTCGGGAACCGAAGTTCAAGTCAGTGGAGAGAGTAGAGAGAGTCAAAGGTGCTTGTGAGCACCGGATATGTGTGCAGCTGGTGTGGCATTCGTGTAATAGCTGCTTCATAGCGGTAGGTGCGGTGGTTGAGAGATCAGGGGTATGTGTTCGTTCTGGCAGGTTTTATCCAGACCGGTTCTGGCTGCGTTAGGCCTGAGGAGAACGCCTGGCTGTGGGGTGTGAAACCAGCAGTGATTAGTTAGAGTGATATGGAGTATGAGGCAGATGTTGGTATGAGAACAGCTATACTGAATGGTGTCATAGTATCTCTGTGTTCTAGTTGAATGGTGATATAAAGAGGAGAGTAAGCATGGTGATGTGATATGTGATTATGATGTGTGTTAGTTAAGGCACTATAAGTAGAAGCAATGGTAGTTTACTGTGGTGTGTCAACTGAAGGGTAAGGGTAGTTACACAAACTGACATGGGAGAGTATGTGTGGAGGCTTTCTTTAGATCCTGTAGAAGGTTGTGCCACCCCCTGAGATAGCGGTCATTCCGAGGTTGGAGGTAATGGAAAAACGATGCCAGTAAAGGATTACCGGCATTACATACGCCTCCGGCCTATTCGGACCTGTCACACCGCTATTAGCGGTACCCGTAATTAACAGTACCTCTAATAGCGGCGCGAGCACGTGGCCCATCAGACCGGAAATACCGGCATGTTGTAAATCCGAGGAAATCACAAGGTAGGCGGACAAGGACATACCGGCATCATGAAGGCGCTAATAGGTGATACCGGCATGCCGGTAATACCGGCTTCGCGAACCAACCGTAAAATGCCATGTGCAGTGTTCCCAACTGCCACAGGTGCACACAGTCAGCACAGGTTGAGGCAATGGAGTCTGGCCCAGTACAAAAGGAGCACACCCACACACCACACCCCTTCCCACACCAAGATGATTCCAATAGTTGTAGCAATACTGCAGCTGGAGGACATGCTTGCATTGCCACACCAGCAACAACAACAGCCGGCACCACATAGGAGATGCAGGAGGAGATGGAGGGTGAGACAGGCCCAGCATGCCCCACCAGTGCAGCCAGCATTACCACGCAGGCAGCCGCCAATCCCTCGCATCAGAGCCAGTCCTTTCAACCTCATCCCTGAGCAGATCCACACCCTGTACCGTCTGGACCGGGACACCATCACCACCATCGTGGACATGATACACAACAACATTGTCAGCCTCATTGAAATACGCACGCCATCCCCCCTCTACTGAAGGTAGTGTATGCGTTAAACTTCCTTGCCACAGACACCTACCAGCACACAGTGGGGCACATGCATGGCATATCACAACCCTTATTTTCTCGTATTCTGAACCAAGAGCTGGATGCCCTCCTCAAGCACACAAGGGACTACATATCCCTACCACGGACTCCCTAGGAGATTTTTGATACAAAGGTTTGCTTCCGTGCACTGGCAGGCATGCCAAATTGTGTAGGTGCCCTCGACTGCACCCACCTGGAGTTGGTGGTCCCGCATGTCATGGAGGGGGTGTACCGCAACCGCAAGCAATACCACTCCATCAATGTGCAGATGATATACGACGCCAGAAATATCATCACACATTGTTGTGCCTGATATCCTGGATTAACTCATGACTCTATGGAACTCCACGCTACCACACTTCATGGAGCGACATGCTGGACGACGTGCCTGGCTGCTTGGTAAGTTGCATGACTGGCACATGGCATTGAAATGGGGGGGGATGCACACACCACCATGCTGTCAATGTTGATGTGATTGCACGATGTGCACATCACCGAACACTGTGCCCCAAAGCATCACAAATGGTAGATGGCACCCAAATCCCATATGAATGAAGTAAGGTTGACACCTATCACTACATGACTATCAGTAAACCACCCCACATCCCACAACACGTGCACCACTCATCAGCGGACCTCACCCTCCGTAACACCATCCAGCAACATGCAGTGTATATGCACTATGTTGCTGTCTGCAGCAAATCACCACACAGGACAAGCATCCCTGGGAGTGCATTGAACTGAACCAAAAGGGAATCCACTGTCTGTCACAGGGCCGCCACACCCACAGGAATGCTGCATGTCACCATGTGAAAAATCAGCGCTGAATGCCTAATATTGCACAGACTACTGCCGAAGCTCCCTGTAAGTAAATCTCACAGAACACAACACATCACAAATTTGACACGCACACAGCTGTATGCATACACAATGCATGTGCAACAAGATGGTAGTGCACACCATGTATCATCTTGAAGATGCAACCCACACCATTAGTCCATGGCACAGGACACATTGAGGGCCTGAAAATGGCGTGCATACAACCAGTGACATGCGCATGTGACCAACGATAATCTGCAGGCATGTGTGACTAGTACAGCTGTCCATCATGATTCGACTGACATGTCATTTTTGTTGCCTCCCATGCAGGTGACAGTGGCTATCCCTTGAAGCTGTGGCTCCTCACCCCTGTCCAAAACCCACAGAACAGGCATGAGGAGGACTACAATCGTTCCCACACCCGTACCCGTGTGGTCATTGAGCAGACCTTTGGCCTGTTGAAGGCACGATTTCGCTGCCTTAGCCAGTTGGGTGGGGCACTCCTCTACAGGCATGAGAAGGTAGCCAAGATCATCATGGCATGTGTCATGCTGCACAATATGTGCATCCGCCGGAACGTGCCCCTGCCCCCTGACATTAAACTGCTACCACCTGGTGATGATGAAGGGGATGAAGATGTGGCTGGACATCATTGCGGTGCCGATGCACAGGAGGGACGTGCTGTGCGTCAGGCAGTGATTGCACAATATTTCTGACACACATGGCTGCAGAGGGTGACATGATAGTTGGACAGGGAGCACTGTGTATGGGGGTACATGTACACTATGCACTGTATATGAATAAATGACACATGCGCAATGATGAATGTCCACTCAAGTATTTCTTTTAACACAACGGGTGTATTGAATTTTACAATGATAACTAAAGTGCACTAAACCACCACCACCCTCACCCCCTCCCCCTCCCCCCACAACTCTCCCACACACCCTCACCCACCTCCCCCTCCCCCCACAACTCCCCCACACACCCTCACCCCCCCTTCCCCTCCCCCCACAACTCCCCCACACATGTCCCAATTGTCTAATGCCTTCATCAGGCTGGCCAGTCTACTTTTTTGCACTCCCTGGACCTGGTGGCAGCATGTCCGGCTGGCGCAGGGTGCGCGATGACCTGCGGAGTGGGCTGGTCTGGGTTAACCTTGATGAGGATGGTGTGGCTGCCTGCTCAAACTGGGGTGCTGGATGTTCTGCCTCCATGGCATCGGCAATGCGGCTGAGGACCTGCCGCAGGGCGGATACCTCCTCGCACAGTCGGATAGTATTGTCTGCAATAATCTTGCCCAGGGAGGCGGTGTTGTCAGTAATTGTCTTGCCCAGAGAGGCGATGTTTTCCCGCCACTCCTGCCTTGCCTGGGCATTGTCTTCCACGAACTGACGCACAAGGGCAGTCAGCTCCTCATGGCGCTGCGGCCCTGCCGGTACACCTGTGGAGGTGGAGGGTGCTTGTGTGTCATGGTGGACCTGGATGGGCGCCACTATGGGGCTCATGGACCCTTGGGAAAAATCCCCCCCAGACTGCTCAGGGGTGGTTGCGTGGTCTGACTCCAGAGTTGTGATCTGGGGGGATGGTGCAGGACTTGGTGTGCAGGGATGTTCCGAGGACTCCTCCTCCACAGGCACCCACACCTCTTCCTGTTCCTCCTCCTCAGCCAGGGGTGCTGTGGCTGTCACCTCTCCAACCGAACTGGACTCAGCCGAGTGTGGAGCCTCAGCTGTCTCGTGTGGCAGTGCGACAGGTGTTGGCGCTTCACTCTCAACGGCCCTTGGCAGCACCAGTGCCCTGGCAACTTGAGGTAGTTTGATTGGTGGTGTACAGTGGGCCTTGGGTTGGCCCTTTGAGGTGGAAGGCCTGTTGGCCTCATCCCGGGCCCTCTTAAGGGGTGTGTTTTGCTGTGGGGGTGAGTCCTGCGCATCACTGTCATGGTCTGAGTCTGTGGGGGTCGAAGAGAGGGACGGCATGATTAATGGTTTGATAGGCATCATGCATACATTTGTACAATTGATCATCTACACACTCGAGGGTAACATGCATTTGAGTTTGGATGATCACTTTGCTTGCTACATGGGTGGGTGATGCAGGCATGCGTCAGGGTCACTCATGTTGGGGCAGACGTATGGTATGTGACATGCATTTTTGTTGGGGCCTGCATGCAGTGTGACTTATGTCATTTGCATGTTTGTGTAAAATGTCTCATGTACAGCATTGCCTTGCTGCAGGCAACTGCTTGTGTCTGTGCTGCGTCCGACAAATTTGCTGGGAATGTGTGTGTGTGGTGGGCCATGGCTTGCCTCTTTGGACAGACATATTAGTGGACTTTCATCAGACTCTGCATTACAGTTTTTTATTAGGACACTCACCTCCATCCGCCGATGTTGTGGCGCCACACTCCATGTCTCCGACACCTTCTATGCCCTCCAAGCCAATCAGGCTAGCACAGATGTCCTCCCATCGAGCCAGCTTTATGGGGGAGCTAGCTCCTCTGCCAGTTGCCATTGCCTGGCTCCTGTTGGCAGAGAGTATGTTGCATACTCGCAGCCACAAGTCGTCCAACACTTCCTGCAGTCTTTTATAGTGTGTGGGGTGTTCCCGACTGCGCTTACTTTCTGCGCCACAAGTGCCCAGATTTCTTTCTTGCGGTTAATGGCCTCCCTCTTCATGCTCTGGGCAAACACAATGTCAGCATATTCCTGCAGGGTCTCAGCTAGCGTGGCCAGCTCATCTTCATTGAAGCGCTCCTTGCGCTGGCAGGAGGCGCCCTTCTTGACAGCCTTTGGCATTGTTGTATGGTAGAGTATGATATTTCACCAACAGCAGTATCATACAGGTCTTGGCTGCTGAGGTTGGCAATGGATTGTGTTTTTAAAGATGGCCGCCGTGCTCCTTCCCGTTCCTGTGCGATGACGCTACTTCCGGTTCCGCTTATTTATGGTGACCGTTATTAGCGGTGACCGCTATTAGCGGTGGCCACTAATGCCGCATTGGTTCATGCCGGTAGTGCAATCTGCGCTATACATGATGCTGCTAAGGGCCTTTTTGGGGCCTTTTATGGCATGGCGGTAATGCCCTTACCGGCATGGCGCAAAGCTCGTGCCCGTGAAGTCGTAATAGCCCTCTATTAGCGGGCTCGTGACTACACGGACACGCTATTTGCGCCATGCCGGTAAGGACCGTTACTTACCTCCAACCTCGGAATGACCCCCTTAGTCTCAAGCTTGATGCAGAGGGGAGATGTAGGGTGGTAAAGAAGTCCTGCGTGGGACGTTCACTTCAGGAGTCCTCAATGTGACCCCTTTGAGGATGAGGTGGGCAGGCTGAACAGGGATCATTGGGAACAGTTGCATTATGTTTGGAAGGATTAGGAGTGCCCATATTAAAGACAGCAGGTAATGAATTATTGATTCTTTTAGTAGAGTTCCCCATTGGGACTAAAGCATACCCTGTTGTTTTATGGCTGTTGTATGGTGTAATCAATGTTAAGAACTCAGAAATGTGCCCCATCTACTGTTGATTGTAACATTTATTTTTAGCAGGTACCTAGAATGCCCCTTCCTTTCCAGCTGCTCTGGGGTTGAGAGGGGTATGAGTGGTCGGTCCCTCCCTTTCCTAGTGGACAACTATCTGTACCTGAAGACCAGGGCAAAAAACACCTGGGCTACATATGTCCTAGGTGTTTACGATGACTGTGACTGTGTTTCAGAGTCAGTAAATAGGGCCCTGCTCATGATTACTGCAATGTATATTACTGTTGTCTAGGGTTCCTCCTTTCTTCCCCTCCCTAGCCTAGGTGTACTGTGTCTATCACCAGACAGTTGGCATACATTTTAGTGTTAGGAGGGATAGATGTCTGAACTGTCCAGTACTGTTTTCATACATGGTGTTACTATGTGCTATGATTGGCATACAGTACACATTTTAGCTAGTAGAATTTCTATGTGTAGTTGTGATTAAAGTGTATATTTTTCAATTGAACAGTGTCTGTATTTTCTTTGGTTATCTGGTTGAATAGCTGTGCCTCCCTACCCGTCCTGCACCCTCCTGGAGTGAAGCCTGGCTGGTCTGACATAGCTACCTTCTGTTTTGATTCACCTTTTAGACTGTACTTCTCAATTCAAGACGCTTAACCAATTACATTACTCCCCTGCTAACCTTGCTACATTTTCCATGGAAGAGACAGGTGCATGTGCGAAGTGTGGTTTTTTCCCCTGCTAATTCCTATTACATGTTCCCAGAGGGGCGTGGCCAAGTAGCCATGTAAGAGGACGTAGTTTTCTGTGTCTCCCATTGATCCTGCAAAATCCTATGAGTTACACAGACTAATACCGCAGCGCGAATGCTAGAAATGGAACTGTGGCCACATGAATGCAGCGTGAGAATGAAGACCTGAAATTCGTGAGGACTCGTGAAGCGATAGAGAAGCAATCAGCATTTGCGAGGGGAGCACCTATTGTAGCGAAGAAAAGAAAATGGCGCTGGCACTGAAACAAAGGAAACGTCTCTTGCTGAACCGAAATGAAATTAACAAAGCAGCGCCCTAAAGAATGCAGACCGCAGTGCCTGCCAACAACGCTGTGCAAAACGCGACAGATGGAGCACCCGCAAACTCAAACTGTTCAGAGAGCCAAAGCACGTTACGTGCCGCCCGGGGCAGGGCTCTGTGGACATACAGAGAGCAGAAGGCACGCAGAGCTCATCTAAGGTGCAGGAGCGAGCAGCGGCGCTCGGGCACTGCGGACGTGTGCACCGAGCGCCCAGAAGGCAGTTGCAGGTCTGATCGCCAACGGACAGTGGGGCAAACGCACTCGCCCCCCCACACACACCATACTGGGGGCCAATAACAAGCCCTAATAATGAAAGCTGAACCCTGCTGACCCAGAGGTGCACGGAATATCGAGCCTGCAGGCTGGAGGCAACGGTACCGCAGCGCGAGTGCCAGACATGAAATATGGAATGCACTAACCAAGGTGGAGGTAAAAGAACATGGCGCTAGCGTTAGAACAAAGGAACCGTTCCCGGATGGGGCTGAAACGAAATTGACAAAACAGTGTCTTAATGCATACAGAACATAACGCCCACCAACTACGCTGCATGTAGCGTGCCGTTCAACGCACCCGCTAGCTCGAATAAACTGTAGAGATAAGGCGAGTCACTTGCCGCTCCAGAGCTTGAGCCCTATGGCCAGAGAGAGTGCAGAATTCGCCTAGAGCTCATCCGGGGTGCAGGGATGAGCCACAGAGCTCGAGCACTGCGGATGTGTGCACCGAACAACTGGGTAAAGGTAGCAGGGCTAATTGCCGGAGCGTGATGCAAACGAACACAGGGGCAACACAATCGCCCTCTTCCCGCCCCCCCCATACACACAGCACTGGAGGAGGACAATAAGCCATTACAGGGGAGGCTGCACCCTGCTGACCTGGCGGTGCACAGAAAGCAGAGCCTGCATACCGGAGGCAACTGCATACAACTGGATTGCGCGCACTGGACGGGCGCTGAACCCAACAGAAGGATGGTGAGAGGTTGCCGGGACCACAGACAGCTGTAAACACGACCAGGCTGAACTTCTGGGTCCCGCATGACACATGGGGGTGCAGGCCCTGATATTGTATGCACACGGCTGTAGTGCGGCTGTAGTGCGGAGTGTTACACTGCCTGGAAGCCTACAAGGGACACACATACCAACCTGACCCTGCTAGCTGGAGGGCCTGATAAATGCAGAACGCCGCACTGGGGTGCACTCTGCAGCAGATGCTGTGACCTGGCCTTTGGGGTCAAAAGGTATAGACACTACACCAACAAGTGTGACACTTCCCTCCGGCTAGTGAACAGCATACAGCAATAAGCGGCAGGCGGGAAGAGGAGCTTGCAGGAGGCTCACTAAATCTTGAGAGGGGAGCGCAAGGCAAGAGGGGCCAGCCGGGCGCAATCCGCCACCCAATGACACAGGCGGATGGGGGAGACTGATCCGTCATGGTGGCCTGAATAGGACACCATAAGAACCCTTGCAGGCACGCCCAAAGGCGGAGGGCGCGCGAAGAGGGAGGGAGCTGCAACCACAGCACGGCCCACGACAGAGAGCCCGAGAAGCACGTTAGTCCCAAGACACAATAGCAAAGGACCATCGGTTTGCGGAGTGGGACACTCAGGGGGCCCGGAGACAACAGGCTCCCAGGTACACAAAGTCAGTGCCTTACAGCGGAGGAGGCAAGTACAGAGGTGACAGCTGCGGAAATAAAAGCCACGGAAGCTGAAGGCACGCCAAAACGGTTGCTTAGTGTGCTGCCCTTAAGCAATAGGGCAATCGCTACGGGGTCGGATCTGTTGCCACCCCTAAAGGCCCCAAACAAAGCCACATCATTGGGGCTGCAGCTAGAAAGTAAGACAGTGATCGCAGAAAGAGAAACTGGAGCAGAACCACAGTGGCACTGAAATGACGTCCAAGCTTCTGAGAAAAAAGGGGAAACAACAGACAATGGAAAAATATACAAAAACACCCCAATCATCCGAAGGGGCCAGGAACAAAGATAGAACCCCGCAGATGGAAGCAACCTCACATGGGGATGACCGACAAATACTGGGTGCGATTGCAGACCTGAAAATTGCCTGGGAACCCAAATTGGAAGCAGCCATGAACGAAATCAGAGCCACATTGGACATTAAAATAAGGGCCGTCCAAGAGGAAGTCAACTTACTAGGGCAAGATGCAAGGAAAACAGCAGAACGCACTGGTGAACTGGAGAAGGCAATGACAACTAACACAGTGGCCTGTGCGTCACACGACTCGGAGATCCATACATTGCCCCAACAAGTGGGAAACTTGGAAAACAGGGCAGAGGATGCGGAAGGGCGAGCTCGAAGGAATAATATTTGCATAGTGGGGTTACCCGAAGGAGAAGAAGGCCCCAACCCCACGGAATATATTGAAACCATGTTCAGGGATTTGCGGTTGAGAGGGCCCATAGAGCACTGACAAGGAAACCACCACCGGGAGTGCCCCCGAGACCGATAATAGCCAAAATCCTGAACTACCAGGACAGGGAGAAGATCCTGGAGTTCTTACGCAAAGGAGGTACGATACGCGGGGCATCTGCCCCGATAACAGAATACCCGGACTACATGCTCATCGTACAGAGGAAGAGAATGAACTACAGCACGGCGAAGAAGAGACTCAGAGCGCTAGGCGTCAAGTACATGCTGATGTACCCAGCGAGGCTGAAAGTATACCACAAAAACAGAGCGTTATTTTTTGACATCCCAGGGATGCGATGGAATGGCTAGATACGCAGAACTGCCCCTCAGGGCCGGACCCACAGTAGGAAGACGGCACGGATAAATGACATGGCGGCTTGCGAGGTGGCGGTGCTGTATGATAATAACACTGGGACTAGAATATAATGCAATGCGCACAGACCGGAATAGCTAGGTCTGAATAGTCACAACCGAAATGTAGCAAAAAGCGGGAGATACGGGATCCACACTTTCACACCCCACAAGGAAGGTTAGAAAGGCCACTGATAGAGTGGTGGCCTCCCACAGCGCCCCTAGCACCGGTAACCCGGGTTGGGACGGGAAGTGGGATCGCATGAGATCCAGGGATGGAGCTGGGAAACAGTTAGAGACGGGAGGGGGGGTGGGGGGTGAGTTGGGGGAGTTGAAGTGTTGTTTGTGGGGAATAGTTTATAGAACGGGAAACAAGCTTGCACACCTGCGCACCCGGGCCTCATGCTGGAGAGGGGTAGGGGCAGGAGAGGGATGGGATAAGGATGCGACATGGGGGACCTTAGAGTAATCACATGGAATGTAAGGGGGCTCAACAGTTATCTAAAAAGAAATAAAATAATGATGTACCTACGAAGGAAAAGGATAGACATTGCCTTGATACAGGAATCCCATCTTACCAAAGAAAAACTGGAGGTGGTTAAGAAGAAGTGGAAGGGAACAGTCATCAGTGCGCCGTATTCGGCGTATGCAAGAGGGGTGATCACGTGGGTGGCCCCATTCAGACTATTACAGACCAAAATAGATGTCGATGGGAGGATGGTTGCAATACGGGGTTTGGTAGAGAATAAAGTGATATGTATTATAAACACATAGGCCCCGAATCAGGACACGGTGACGTACTTCAGGTCCCTATATGACAAAGTGGACTCATACTTGGGAAGGGCGGTGATATGGGGGAGGGACTTTAACTGTACGCTGGATCCAAGGGTAGACAGATCAGACATGAAATGGGATAAACCTGCACAGGCGGCCAAGGTTTGAAGACGCTGTTATCAGAGCTCCGGCTGGAGGATGTGTGGAGGGTACAGCACCCATTAGATAGACAGTACTCGCATTATGCGGCCCCGCAGAAGCTATACACAAGGCTAGATTATATGTTCGCCACACAGGAAATGATGGCGGAGATAACGTGTACGGCATACAAGGCGAGGGTCCTATCGGACCACTCGCCTTTGGTCCTGACGTGGCAATATTTACCCCCCAGAGCCAGGATCCCAACATGGAGACTAAGAGCAGAGGCATTACAAGAAATAGAGTTTAGAGAAGATTTGAGAGAAGATATTATAGATTACTTTGAGAACAACACAGGAAGCATAGACTCGGCAGGTACCTTATGGGAAGCATTCAAGGTGGTGATAAGGGGGGCGGCGATAGCTAAATCCAAAGGGCTGCAAGGAGGGATAATGGAAGACCTACATAGAGTGGCAACGAAACTAGAGCAAGCGATGGACGAAGGGGGGGACCCTTAAGAGTCAATTAGAACTATAAGCCAACTGCAACAGGAATGTGTGGGACACTGGGATAATTGTGTAACTTAAGCTACAAGAAATATATGGAGAGACAACATGCGGGAGGGGACAAACTGGGGAGAATGTTGGCCTGGTTATATACAAATGAGTCCCCCAGACCGGTGATCAGAGCAGTAGTGGGAGAGAATGGGCTCATGGCAGATACCCAGGAAGAATTGAATAGAGAGTTTCTGGAATTTTACAAGAGATTGTACAATGACGAGGGGGAGGGGGCGATAATACAGAGATAGCGGAAACACTGGAAGACATTGGCTTGCCTAAAATAAGTGCGGAAGAAAGAGAGGGCCTATAGGTCCCTATCACAATAGAAGAACTAGAAGAAGTGGTGGTGCAGCTGCCCACTGGCAAGACTCCAGGAACTGATGGGCTCCCAGGCGAGTTCTATAAGAAGTACAAGAATGAAGTGCTCCCCCGTTGCTAGAAATGCTGAACGAGGCGTTCGAAATAGGAACGCTACCACAATCCCTGAGGGAAGCGATTATTATCCCACTCCCTAAACCTAACAAACCAGGCATGGGGTGTGGATCATATAGGCCATTGTCCATGTTGAACCAAGATAGCAAAATACTTACTGCGGTGTTGGCCAATAGAATGAAGCGGGTCATCGGTGACTTGATTCATCCTGACCAGACAGGGTATGTCCCGTGTAGGAGCATATCAGATAATCGAAGAAGGCTCCACCGGGTCGTGGAGCACGCGAGAGGTGACTCGGGTGAGATGGCCATTGTATAACTTGACGCGGTCAAAGCGTTTGACTCCGTCAGGTGGCCCTGGATTATGGCATCCTTGCGTAACTACGGGATGGGACCAAGATACCTTAGATGGGTAAAATTGTTGTATAGCACACCTCTAGCTAGAGTTAATACGGGGGCCTGTATCTCAGAGAAATGGCAAGTTAGCAGAGGCACAAGGCAGGGACACCCATGGTCACCAATGTTGTAAATACTGGCACTAGAACCCCTGGCAATATATCTAAGGCAACAATATGGAACAATTGGGATCCACATACATGGGGAACCGCACCTAATTTTGCTATATGCGGATGATATGCTGCTGTACCTGCAATATACAGAGGAAAACCTCAAATACATATCGGAAATTATGGCGAGATTCGCAACATTAACGGGTATAGCCGTTAACCCCAAGAAATCATGTATATTTCTGCTGGGGAAGTATATAGGAGTCCCAGAGAAGCAATTGCCAGTGTTGCAAATACCATGGGAAACTGAAACATTCAGGTATTTGGGGGTAAATGTTTATCACATGGTGGAGAAGGAGCACAGGCAGAACACTGAGAGTGCGTTAACAAGTATAGAAAATAGCATGAAATTCTGGATTAAACTATCCTTGGTTGTACTACCCAGATTACTACATTATTTCTGGGAATATACTGTATATGATACCAAAACGTTTCTTTGCCAGACTTCAGAGCATATGTAGGGGGTTTCTCTGGCACAATACTAGGAATAGAATAGCCCTGTGGAAACTGCAGAACATGTATGATAGAGGGGGCATGAAACTGCCGAATTTCGAAGCCTATTACCTGGCTAGCCAATTGAAATACATGGCCAAATGGTTATCCGAGGACATTACGTCAGAGTCCAGACTGCTGAGTCGGGAGTGTGGCCCATACTTCCTTAAAGAGATGATATGGCTCCCTAAGTTGGAAGTGAGAGGGTGCTCGGGGATGTTGGAGCTGGGATGGAAAATGTGGTGGCAGGCATGTCAGGTTATGGAAAACCCAGCCCTGTGTTCCCCGCAAATACCACTAGTGGCACTCACTGCAGGGGATGAACAATTGAGGAGGATGATTCGTGGGCAATGGGAATCAGTGGGGATTGTAACAGTGGGAGACATAAGGAAAGATGGGAAGATAAAAGAATTTGGGGTGTTGGTGGAAGAGACAGGTTTACAAGTGGGGCAATGCATCACTTATGTCAGAATGGTACGGTAAATTAATAAGACATGGTCCGAAATAATACTAGAAGGACAACCCGACGAAGCCATAGAAATGATGTATGACATGGCAAACGGAGGGCATGAGATTTTGAGAATTTACGAGCTCCTGATGTCCAGAATTGGGAAAGAAGTTACCCAATTAAGGTTAGACTGGGAAGAGGATGTTGGGGAGGCCATGAGTGATGGCCTATGGGAAAGAGCCCAAGGGTACCACAAAAAGGTGTCCAGAAATGTGAGGCTTCAGCAGATACAGCTGTGTGTAACTCATAGAGCATATTTAACCCCCCAACGCATAGCTAAATTCGAGAAAGCGGAACGACAAACATGCCCCAAATGTGGAGAAGTAAATGCAGGAATGACACACATGTTTTGGGCATGCCCGGAAATTGAGAAGTTCTGGGGAGAGATAGCCCTTCGGCTAATGGAAAAAGGGATTAAGTTAAATGTGGAATCAGTATGGGCGTGCATGGTGGGGGGTTCCCTAGGCCACGACAACTGAGGCATATAAGCAAGCTGAAGGACCTGGCATATATTCTTGCTAAACGAAGAATAGCCATAGGATGGAAGGAAAGCCACAGACCCAAAGTTGAGGGATGGTGGAGGGACATGCAGAAATGGACTAAAGCCGAAACAGCAGTATGGTAAGAGGCGAGTAATAGAAGGGGGGAGGAGGAAGCAGGATCCCTGATGGCCTGGAGACATATGGTAGCTACATTGTACGAGCCCACTCAGAATGACCCCAGCGAGCATGACTCAGCTGAGGAGCAGATTTCAGGAATACCAAGAAACGGAGGAGCAGGGGGAAGCGAGTTGGAGTAAGCTCGAGTTTGGGGGGAGGGTTAACAATATACAGCGGAATTTACATCCCAAGTTTCAGATGTCGTAAACTGATAATGTATAATGCTGGTTTGTTGAATGTTTGTAATTTGTTGTGAAAATCAATAAAAAATTGTTACACATTTTTTTTTAAAAACATGTTCCTGGATCTGTCCTCCAGCGTATTTTGGCAAATCGTGGCAGTGATCCTGTACTATATTGTGGGGATTCTGCCAGACATGACCCCATTGAAATATATGCTGGGAGATGTAGGGTGGCAGTGATTACCAGAAGATTTTTTAATCTGGCTTCTTTGGTGGCCAAAAAGTGTATTCTACGTCGGTGGAGGTCGGCGCTTGCCCCTAGTTGTGAGGAATGGCTCAAAGACTTGGTGCATACAAGCAAGAGGGAAGAGACATTATTGCTATGGTAACAGTGACATGCCAGCCAAAAGACATTTGGGTCCCATTCTACACCTAGGTGGCTCAGGATGAGAGTCAATTGATGGGTTGATTAAGATGGCCCGCAATGAATGCTACATTGGAGACTCACCATCTGGGGAGTGCAAATAATGATTGTCAATTGAGGCTAGTTATATGTACCCAGAAGTGCACAGGAAGTGCTGTTTTGCTGTGGGACGCTGCTCCAACGCTGCTGCTGACGAGTGGAGAATGTCTGGAGATATAAGCAGCTTTGTGCCTTAATGCAGTTGGTCCCTGTATTAGAGACTCTTGCTTGAGAATAGTCCAATATAGACTTGAAGTGGACTTTTGAAGTGGACTTAAATGTTTTTAGAAGCGAAATAACAGCATACATTGTAATTTCTTTACTGATAGGATTTGGCCCCGCCCACCACTCGAGTATTTAAAGAGCAGTCACGTGCACCTGTGCGCGCGCACCCAGAACTGCACAGGAAGTGCTGTTTTGCTGTGGGATACTGCTGCTGACAAGAGGAGAACATCTGGAGATATAAACAGCTTCATGCCTTAATGCAGTTGGTCCTTGTATTAGAGACTCCTGCTTGAGAATAGTCCAATATAGACTTGAAGTAGACTTTTGAAGTGAACTTAAACAGTTTTAGAAGTGAAATAACAGTGTATATTGTCATTTCTTTACTGATAGGATTTGGCCCCGCCTACCACTCGAGTATTTAAAGAGTGGTCATGCGCACCTACGCGCGTGCACGCAAAAGTGCACAGGAAGTGCTGTTTTGCTGTGGGACTCTGCTCCGACGCTGCTGCTGACGAGTGGAGAACGTCTGGGGATATAAGCAGCTTCGTGCCTTAATGCAGTGGTCCTTGTATTAGAGAATCGTGCTTGATAATAGTCCAATATAGACTTGAAGTGGACTTTTGAAGTGGACCTATCTGGTTTTAGAAGCAAAATAACAGCGTACATTGTCATTTCTTTACTGATAGGATTTGGCCCCGCCCACCACTTGAGTATTTAAAGAGCGGTCACATGCCCTTGCGTTCGCGCAACCAGAAGTGCACAGGAAGTGCTGTTTTGCTGTTTTGCTGTGGGGGTGTTGGGGTGTGGGAGGTGGCGGCTGTGGTAAGTAACAGCGGCATGACAAACCTATAAAACTCTCATAGCCAACGCATGTGATAGCAGTTGCTAACCGCTATTCACTCGCTGTTGTCTACTGACCGCTGTCTAGTTTTGTACTACGGTACTGCGGTACTGTTTAAACAACAGCCAAAGATCCGGGCGGAGCGTACTGCTATTTACCCTTGTGATAAGTAAAGTCAAGTAAAGCAAAGTGAATGCTAAATCAGAGTGCAAAGGTCTTTCTGGCTAAGACAGCAGAGGCTGCCTTGCGAACAAGTGTTATGAGTGTTACGAGCGAGAAAGATACTGATACTGCGTTTGTACTCTGAACGCTGAAAGTGTTGAGAGCGATAAGAAGAAAATCTTACTATACTGCTCAGCGTTGCTCTGAGCTTCCTTGTGTTAAAAGGCAGAAGAAGTATAGAACACGTGAATGAACAAGAGGAAACTAGGCTAAAGTATAACATTCTACATCACAGATAAGTGAAATCCCCTTTGTACTACTGGGAATCATGGTGTTCTGTGGTACATTATTGCGAGTAACTGTGTCTACTGATTTACTGTTTACTGTTGACTGTTTACTGTGATCTACTGTGAATGCATGCAATGGAAGTAGAACTAAATTCTAAACTACCGACTGAGGCGATAGACAAAACAGTGCCTTCAGGTTCAAGGGCCAACAACGATATTATAAATGTTGAAACTAGAACACCAGACACTACAGACAGCACTGCAGTTGAAAGTATTAATATCCCTAATACTATATAAAATACACAGAAACTCCTTAAAATTAATTTAAAAAACCAATTAGGGAAAGTGACATTCCCGCCAAGCTAATCGGACATGTATACCCAAAACCATAACCAAAACAGTTTACAGCTTCAATATCATGAATGCGGATGGAAATATGAGTGGCGAGGTGAATCTAAGCCTGAATGTGAGCGAGAATGAGAATGAGAATGGGAGAGCGAGTGGGAAAGGGAGAGGGAGTGGGAAGGGAGTAAAAGCAGTAATGAGAAAAAAGTAGGTTTAATGACAAATTACTACCCTAAAATAGGTACCCAAAACCTGGGAAGCACAACATTAAATGGTATTGATGAAACACTAGAAGCCATAGTAGTACCAAGAGAGCTAAATGTAGATTCAATGGAAACAGGCGAGAATAATAACTCCAATGAAAAGATAGATGCAGCAGATGCAGATGAGGCAGAGTGAAAGCTGGCTGAAGAACTCAATGAGTTATTACCTCGTTTGGCAACTAAATTAATTGATGCCGTCCTTACACCAAAAATTAACTGCAACAGTACTGAGGTCTGTAATGATCCCCAAAGTAATCTATTTATGGATGGTAAAATTACGGTATTGGCACAAATGTGTCCACCACATGTTGAAAAAAGTCCTATACCTAAAGCAAATAGACCAATAATGAGGAGGCTCAGTCAAATAGATACAATAAATGAGACAATAGAGTTGAACTAGAACAAAATAACATAGAAGATATTAACATAGAGACTGGTGCATTAGTAACCTATGAACATGAGCAAGCTGAAAGCCGTAAGAAGAAAATAAAATAAGGAATGGGACCAATAGAATCAATAGAGATAAGAGAGAAACATAATACAGTGTCCCTAATTCAAACGCAAATTTTAACAATGATAAATGACAATCTTAATGAGAATATCAATGAGAATCTAAATGAAATCCTAGTCGCTTCTAACATCAGTATAACGAGTATATCTTCGTCAATGATGTTTGAAATAGTAGAAAACCTGGTGATCAATTTAAACACAAAATGTGGCATGTTAGAAAAAAACTTGATATCCAATCCCTATTGCTTGATAAGAACATAAATCGCTCTAGAAGAGTGTATAAAGACACCACCACTAACACTGAGACAAGTCCGAAAGAAACTCAATTAGATCTAGAAATAGTAGAGAATCAAGAGCCTATCACCAAGTAGTAATTCTAAACAAAGCAAATTATGATTAAAAAAACAATAAGAGAAGAGAACAACGATAGGAAGGCAAGGGGTAGTTGAAAAAAGAACTCCCACACAAAAGCGGAATTGAAAATAGTACAGAGGCCATAAATAATAGATAAAAATAAAGGAAAAACTAGATTGAAAACTTAAAAGCAAGCAATCTCTCAAGCAATTATGCACACCTCGAATGGTCAGTCGAAAAAAGTAAATGTATGCATTCACACTGAAGAAGCAAACGCATCAAAGATAATACAAGAAATTGAGAATACTGAAAGTAATAATAGTATTCTTTTGGAGGGACACAGTATACATTGTAAGGAACTCACTGTGACAACAAGTAAGACAGACATGAGTGATCGCAGTTCAAGGGTGTTTATTGAACAATTAATTTGGTATGCAGGTTGGAAAAAACACCTATCCTAAACCTAAATCTAGGATGGGAGCAAACCTCAACCATCAAATAAAAAAAGAAGGCAGTCCTAGTGGTGTTGTGTCAAAATAAAAGGGACTATACTAAGAAACCTATGGCCAAACCTTGCAAATATTACAAAAAATGGTGTGGGATAGCTCTCAAGAGAAGAAAGAAAGGTTCTCAAATAATAGTTCAGGATGCAGTAGCCTGAGCCTCCCTTCCCCATGTTTTGTGCACGAGCTAACATGGAAGCTTGAAGCACAGTACAGTCTAGGGCTTCTCCAGCACAAGATGACAGTTCCAATGGCAATTCTCAGGGCTGTCAATGGCCAAGTCTCATTTACTTTTGAAAGTCTCTTGCCTTCGGCGCCTGACTTGTTCAATTAACAAAAACTCAAAAGTTAATTTAACAAATGAAAGTTTCTTCCCAATGTTCGCTGGGTGATGAGGTCCCCCTCTTCTGGGCGCAGACCCTTCTCAATTGTTTACTAAAGTTCATATGGGATGATGGCTTCACCCCCTGGTCGCCCTCTTCTGGGTGCTGACCCTTCTCAATTGTATTCCTCAATTTATTTGTCAGTTCTTTTCTTACATGAAGTTTGGATGATAGCTTCACCCCTGGATCTCCCTCTGTTGGGCTCAGACCCCTCTTGACTGTCAGTACTTGGGTGTGAGCTTCACCCCTGGATCTCCCTCTGTCAGGCTCAGATCTCTCTTGACTGCTAGTACTTGGGTGATAGCTTCAACCCTGGATCTCCCTCTGCCAGTCTTGGACCCCTTTTGACTGTTATTTCTTGGTGATGGCTTCACCCCTGGATCTCCCTCTGCCGGGCTCTGACCCATCTTCTTCACATTCACTTTATTTTCAAGTGTTATGGGATTCACGTCCCTTGCTTTCTCTCAGTGAGGGATTACCTCCCTTGCTTTCTCTCAATGCAGGATTCACTTCCCTTGCTTTCTTTCAAGGCAGATTCACTTCCCTTGCTTTCACATAGTTTATAGATCAAAGTCTTTTGATTTTACAGGAATTTTGCTTAACCCTCATTATGACCACTTTGACCTATTCTGCTGGCTCTCCTATGGGCTTCGACCAGAGTCTCTCGAGTTAGTACCCATGTAGTGCCGCTTTCCCTCTAAAGCTGGTCTCCCATTAATACTTTTACAGTTCATTCACAGTTCCTTGAACTTGGTTCAAACTTGCGATTTTGCGATTCTCTCACTCTACATAGCCGGTTCTTATCGATTCTCCACTCAACTCACCGGCTGTGATGAACAGCTTGGCTTTTGGCTTTCCTGGAGTCAAAGCCGGTACCACGGGCGCAGGAGCTTCTCTCAGTCCTGCTTATCGGCATAAGCTTGCCCCATGTACCATTGACATCTTTTGCAAGACACTTGCGCTATTGTCCGCGGTCCTAGACTTTCTTCCATGTAGGTTACGTGGGCCTGTGATGAAAAGGGCAAGGTCTCTTCTCTTCTCACCGCCCTCTAGATTCCTGCCACCTTTCTCCTTCTCTTGAACTGCCGCGCCTGCGTAGCTGTGCCGTTGTGTTGTCTGTTGTGCTCACCTTGCCCATCCTGTCCTCTCTTGCTCCACCTTTTATCCCTGTGGGGAAAAGAAAGGGCCGTCAGGGGTGTTTTATTCAGGCTAATTGCCCGAATTTGCCTGACCTTCGAGTCAGGGCATGTCAGGTAAACAGTTTTATTACAAGTCCATAAACCAGTATTCATGTCGGGGAAGAGAGGGGTTAGAGTGTCGGATTGTCCTACGGGACAGGATGGGGAAATGGTTCTAGTATAAGAAGGGGGTCGGTTGGAAGATTGAGAAGGATGAAATGGGTAAGGTTTGCAAATTGGACGAGAATGACAGGATTGTGAACATAACATAAGGGATGGTGGGAATTGTAATTGGGGGTCACTTTCGACTGGGAGTTCAGAAAGTGATAATCAGAGGGACGGTACTGATAGGGTTTGCGGGATAAACTGGAATAGCCGGGATCATGAAAACAAGAGGGATTGTGGGAACTATTGTATTTCACCTGAACGGGTTGGGAGTGCAGAAAATAATAATCACGGGCACAGGAAGAAGAATGATTGGGAATTTTTGGATAGGGAACTGGAAAACAGGGTTTTGGGAAAAAACTGTTTCTGGATGTGATAGGGTTTGAGATCCTAGGGGATTGGTTCTCTACAGAGGAGTTATTGGGTTTGGGTAGGAGAGATTTAATGGGAAGAAGGGGGACAGATGTGGCACAGCCCATAAAGGACTCAGGGATCTCACTCTCCTTGTCTTCTTCTTCGGTAACATACTGCATCTCCCTTTGGGCATTCTCCTGAGCAGAACCCGGAGCTCCTCTACCCAGGTGATCTTTCTCTGCCTATCTGCCTTCCGGATCGGGCTAAGAGAGGATCTGCCCTTTCTTTGCCTCCTGAATAAGAGACTCTCGAGGTTTTCTGGGAGAATAACCTCAGGTTTCTCACAACATAATGAGAAAAACACACAAATACGGGAATCAGAGAAGGTGGCCCTCAAAGAAGATAACATAAGTAAATCTGTTCTAAATAAAGAACCAATCTCTTGCAATGAAATTTGAAAATATCTGTGTGAGCTTTTGTCAGAATCCTGTGAGCAATTGAATAAGGACAACATTATTACACCAATGGCAAATGGAAAAGAGACAAATGAGAACACACATCAAAAAATAACGTGGGCTGTGAAAGTGATGTGATAGAAATACAAGGAGTGCAATTAGCAGAAAAGCGACAAAAAGAAAAAAACAAAGCACACACAGGTACAAGAGGAGACCACCTCCGGCAGTTTGAATAAATTAACTATAGCCACTGATAAATCAGTGGATACTGAAGAGGGCAGAAAATGACCAGTGATACAGAAAATAACATTGAAAATAAAAATACAGCTACAATAAAAGAGTGAAACAAAGAAACTAATGCCGAAAGTTATTTCAATAAAATAAGAGCACTTTATTTAAAATCAGTATTGGGAATTGATAGACATCTACCACTAATTAGGGCTATTGTGTTACGAATATTTCATGAGATTATACCCCTGAGAGTAATCACAACAGAAGATATTGTAATCATAGATCAATTAGAAGATACACTTAATGTAACTTCCAACATATGGCTAAAGTCTCAATCCACAATGGGCTATATCTTCCAACATGAGGATGAACTGTCTAAATTTGGATACAGCTGTAAAGAAATTGAAATTTCAAAAATGAATACCCAATCGAAAAATTGAAGGATATCAATAGGTCAAATCGTTCCAAAGGCTTAGTCCAACTTAACAGCTTTAGCCCTCTACAAAAACTGCAGATGAGAACGAAGTAAGCTAACATATTTCCAAATATAACAACTATGGCAGTGCAAATTGATGAAGAGCATTAAAAGTAGGTTATTGGCAATGGCTACCAACCGTCTTGAAGTCCCACTTTGCAGAGATATCACGATAACATTAACTTATTGTGTTCCTGCAATACAATAGGCTTTTGGCACCTAACAGCAATTGGATGGCTCTTGGAAAATATCATTGTGTTTAGAATAGTAGCACTCCAAAGGACATGGATGACTGGACCCTGTGAGATTGATGGGCTTAGCACCCTTCAAGCCTTGGCAACTAAAGGACCAATTGGGAGACCACGTGGTGGGCTACTTGTGACAGCATGCCATCCATGCCTTCTTACATCAATGATTAACACATCAATGGTACAAGCAGTAACATTTAGCTCTAACATACAGGAATGTGATACAATGCTAATAGTAAATATATATGACCCTCCGAACTATTTAGCAACTAAAACTAACATTACCACAGTGAAATGTACCCTAGAATTTACTAATCGAGAAACTCCAGTGTTCATTATGGGAGACTTTAACGCTAGAATAAATGCCTCTAAGGACTGCCCATTTACGATAAGCAAATCTGGACTGTCTTATATCGATAAAACAAATAGAGACGGTAAAAGTTGGCTGGAGTTGTTTAATCTCTTGAATCTCATGATGCTGAACAGCTATTGTAAAGGTGATTCTAACAAGGCATTTACGAGAATTAGTGGGAAAAGGTCCTCAACAATTGATTATGTGTTTACTAATGAAGCAGGAAGGGGGTTTGCAAAGGACATGGCAGTACTACACCACAAGGAAATTAACCATCTTCTGCTGTGCGTATTGCTGAATACATGTGACACTCAGAATGAAGTGGAATTAAATGGTGATATTTTCCTAAATGCTGGAAACAATCGCATAAGATAGAATCCTGACAATTTAGAGAAAGCCTGTCAAATAGCCGAATAATCGCTTAACCGACACAAAAGGTATCACCTTGCTTAAGGATTGTACTAGTATTATGAAATCTATAACTGCCACACACAAAAAAACAGTCCTAAAACATCTTGTGAATGGTGGACCAGACCCGACCCTAAATACAAGCAATATGACCATAACATCCTAACGGCAAAGAAAAACATTAAGAGAAGACATCTCTAAGGCACTAAAAAGCAAGCAAGTAAGTATATCTCTAGCTGATATCCCGAAAACCATTACAAATCTGATAAAGAAATACTGTAGCTGGTTGCATAGACACAGAGCAAAAGTCGAATTCGACATATGGATGATACTAGCATATCAGGTTAAAACGAATATTAATATGGGGATTTGGACTACTCTGAGCAGGGTCACAAAGAGGAATATACCAAAAAAAGTGTCCCAGAAGAGAGCTGGCGATGTCACATCGAGAACACAGTAGGTGCCACGACACCGCGAGATGAGGAGCATATAACAATTAAAGCAATTTTGGACCTGTAAATCATCCATAGATAACATCGCAACAATGATAACAAAATTACCTACATCTAGAGCGATAGGCCCGGACGGCACATGTAATGCCTTCCTTAAACTTTCTCCCCATCACTGGGTGAAAGCCCTTCATCCGCTGTTCTGTGAAATAGAATGCAATGGAACTGTGCCAAACTCATGGAAAGAAAGCACGATCCTCCCTGTATATAAAAAAGGCTGTTGGACACTGCCATCGTATTATCGCATGCTGGCCATGCTAGATATCTCAGAAAAATTGTTGCCACGTTACTGAAAGAACTGAAACAGTGGATTGATGAGTACCAAATTCTACCTTCAAATCAGACAGATTTTTTTACCAAAAGCCAGTACTAGCCATAACCTCCTATGCCTGACCTATTGAATATGCATGGGAAAAGCATAAACTACCAGTGTATGGGGCATTTATTGATTTTAGCGTGGCCTTTGACACAGTGATGAGGAATAAACTGAGGAATAAATTAAAGAAATAAAAAATTATTTGTGACATGTTACATATGATCCAGCTGTTCTATACTGACACTAGGGTACGAGTACGAACCAACAGCGCAGGCCAAATATCTGAGCCCTTTGCTACAAAGCGAGGTGTAAAACAGGGTTGCATTTTAGCGGCCACAATGTTTAATCTTTATTTGGCAGATGTAGCAGAGGCACTGAAACTAGAAGACATACGTGCTGTAAAACTTGAAGCATTGAGTTATAATTGGCTGAGCTATGCTGATGATCACTTGCTCGTAGACTATACCCCAAAAGGCCTACAAATACTGTTAAATGCTTTGGGAAAGTATGCCACCAAAAATTGACTACAAATCAACATCGAGAAAACAAAGATGGTAGCCTTTTTGAGTAAATTTAAAAAGAAACAGGCATCTAAACTAAAATGGACCTTAGATGAAAAAGTGGCAGAATGCGTGAACTATTACAAATACTTGGGGATATTCATAGACAATAAGCTGAGTTGGGATGTACAATGGACAGCGAACAAAGCAAGCTGCATGAGAATCGCCTACGCATTAAGCAATTTCATTGGAAGACAAGGAGGATGTTCTATTAAGACAATTCTATTGCTTTACTCCTCTAAAATTATCGCATGCATGATATATGGAACTGAAGTGTGGAGCTATAAATATCGAATTAAACTTGCTAAACTGGAAATGAAAATGTTAGGATTAGTATTCAGGATGCCCAAGTCACTGTCCATTGAGTATATCCTACTAGAGTTTGATCTGCTCAAGGTAAAGGGGCGAATTGACCATAAATTGGTGATGAGCTACAAGAAATTGCAGGCAATTGAGAATGGTACCATTATGAGTAAACGCATGTCTCCCTTCTTAAGAATTGATAACTACAAAAAAAGTGGGACACTTGGACGGCTCCATGAAATCCACTGCATTTGTGTAAAAAATGTGTTCAAGCTGAAATCCCCTACACCCAAATGATGATAAAGAAGAGAACAACATAAAAAATAAAAAGTCTATACCAAGAAATCGACATGGTTAAGCTAGCAACAAACGCCAATAGTGGCACCTTTGCACCATACTGGATACAGCGTACTACAAAACCAAAATACATAGATGGCACATCCGAATGGTAATACCATACGTAATTATCTGCTATGCAAATTCAACCACTCAGAGGTACTCGCAATAGGGCATACGCGTGAGCTGGGTCCATGTCGTTTATGTGGGGAATTGACTATTGAAACGACTGGACACATTTTATGTGATTGCTGTAGTCTAAATGCAGCCATTCCAGCTTATTCTAACCCGCCTGAGGACGACACCAAATCATCATTATAGGCAACTAATGGGGGGTAATGACGCCATCCTAATTCACCACATGATGAAATTCTATACAGTTAGCATGCAGCTCGTAGAAGAATTAACAAATGAGTAAAGCACTGAATTTTAGTATATAGATTTTAGAAAATAAGTACGATGAAATGCTGAAAGCAACATTGTTGTATTTGTTGTTAATCTGTGAATTGTAGATGTTGAAATTTTGTATTTTAGCAACAGTAGACATGAAATTTGTTTTAGTAACTCTATGCATGGAAAAATATACTCATTTTAATGTTCATTCTGCACTTCCTAAAAAGATGTTTGTCTAGATGGAGTATTAATAATGTTATCTATATAAATGTAATATATATGTAAAACTGTCTTATACAAAGCCAATGTTGGCTATAGGTATAATAAATAAAAAATATGTACACATGCACTCCTGCTTCAATGCCAATGTATGTGTGTCTATCTGGCAATGCCATGCTCTCGGTTTGTTGTTGCTGAAAATAAAGTTTTAAAAAAAAGACAGTACTTTTGTCTCACTTTTAGGTAAGATGGTTCCACAGCTCTCCCAAGAGGCGTGTGCAAAAACCTCCCTAACAATGTAGTGCCCTACCCAAATAAACTACAAGGCAAACTCCAAATAGGTTGTATTGTTCCTTCTCTCGCACGTGCTCAATTGGTGGCGTAGGTCAATTCCACTTTGGCAATCCGATGTTGTGCAGTTGAGGCCCAGGGCCGGTTAGAGGTAGCAGACCACATTGTGGTACCTGTGTGGGGGTGAGAGGTCGCCCTTCTGTGTTTATCCTGGCGTTATCTATAATTTCAAGGAGTGCAGAGCATGTCTGCTCACGTTTCTACTGTGCGCAGATTACGTTTTGACTCTCCAAAATAAGATAAAATAAAAAAACCCATATTGAAATCAGCAGTGGATAGCAAGGGTGTTTGGAGGTGCAATTGACTCCTCTTGCTCTGCTCTATCCCGCCACCCCCCCGCCCCCCTCCCGCCATCTAAACTGTGAGATTAGCCGCATTGCCCATGACACCAGTCTGCCCCTGTGATGTAACTATGCACTAGGATCTGGATAACGCGTGCGCCTAGGCAGCACGAGCTCTGCCTTGTGCAACATGGTGGGGCGTGTGGAAGATTGCAGGTACTTTTTCTTTACGCATTTTGGCAATAGAAAAAAGAAATACGTCAAGCAGAGGCCAGTCGATGGGACAGCAGGTAACACAAAGGGCACACTGCACGCCGGGTAATATTTCAATTCACAAGGACAGGTACTGTAGTACAGCCTTGAACTCCCCATTCATGTATTCATAACATGGGTACGTCACCAAATGAATGGTAGAGCATCTCAGGTGCTACCAACGTATGCCAACTGCAATGGCAAATGTCCCAACAATGCCATCATGACCCTGGCATAGTCGCCATAAATACAGATTAGCCTGGATGTCCAGGTGCTACCAATATATGCCAAGCGCATGCTCAAATTCCTCAATCATGCCATCAGAAGCCTGACAGGTGAACTTTACAATGAATCTTTTTTTATTGTTTTCGGCTCATTTATAAAAGGCTCACAAATAAAATCCCTCCACAGCAAGCAAACGTTTTACTTTGCGCCGAGTTTGCTCGGACCACAATTAGTTTACAGCAATAAGGTTCACATTGTCGCAAGTGGGAACGATCATTAAAGTACAAAATATGCACACGCTGCAAAATGTAGAGCAACATACGCATTTGCCATATCTACCCATATGTGTACCAATAGCGGTTTGGCTACGCTGGTTGGCGCTTGAGGCAAAACCTAAAAGCGGGCCGCGTACGCTCCCCTGGCAGGGGTTTCCGTATAAGAATACATACGATAAAGTAAAATATACATCCTGATCCCAACCTCCTTCGCGTTTTCTATAAGCACCCATTGGCCAACAAGTAACCTTTTGATCACGTGGATATTGAAATGAACTGCTTTAGTATTTGTTTCCAGACCCACCAGCAAACGGCAAACGCAAAGATTAAATAACTGCCATGGAAACAGTTCATTACTAATGTGGAACATTTCCCCATTTCGCGACCCAGCACCGACAGCGTGTTTTTTTTCTTTTAATTTGCGGTAGCATGCACAATGTTGTCCGGATTCTTCCAAGATTTGGACTGTATTGTACTGCCCTGTGCACAAGGTAGAAGCCCCCGGCAGGCCAGTCAGTGTTAACATCAAGTGGGGGCGACCTTTCTGTAACTGTGGCTGAATGATTGGCACCCGATCCATTATTGTTTATTTCAGTAAACAGGGTTTCCATTTTCTGGTTGTCGAGACAGATATTGCAGCCAGTCTGTCATTTTGTGCAACGGTTTAGACTCACACATTGTAGTCTTAAAATAGCACCCCTGTGGAGAAGCAACTATTAAACTCTCCTTTGAAAAGAATCCAAGCTAGCGGCTAATAGCCCATTTCAGCAGCCTCTTTCCTGAGCTGTAGTTACTGTGAGTGCCCGAGCTCTGCTAGGCCTAGTTACATCACTGTAAATAAGCGATTGAAAAGTAAATGTATTGAAGATGGAGCTCAAAATACTTGGTTGATTTGCTGATTTGAAATTGCTTCCCAATAGCATTTAATGGGAAGCACCTGCTGGGCTGAAATCTCTCAGAAACTCTTTTAGCTGAGACGAAAAAATCCTTTCCTAATGTTAGCTGGATGTAAGTATGGCAACCTTGTTCTTTTTGCACTGAATTGAAATGTTAAGATTTGTTTTGTTTTTCGGCTCCTATTATCTGCATTCAGCAGCTTCCTGTGCGAGCAATCTTAAAGTTTCAAAGCCAGTGTCAGAAACTGAAGTGTGAAAGAGGGTTCAGTACAAATAACATGAACGTGATGGATGAGCAGCTTTTAATTCATCATAACCACTGACATGTATGTGGACAACGTCTGTTCCAATGTTTCTGGACCACCAGTGCCATTACAGAATAGGGCCAGCCACAAATCAGTCTTCGTTCTGCCACCAATGGGAACATTTTAGCTTAAACTACACCACCGAGTCCCCTCTGCAAGCTTTGCACATACATATGAATATGATAGACCCCACAGCAGAGTCTTAAATCACTCGCAGAGCTATCCAATGCTATATCATCTTGATTATATCTCAGCAAATACAAGCCCCTCTCACCGTTCCCAGCTGATCATAAATTATTATTATTTATGTATTTGTTTAGTTTCATAAAAACTTAACAAAGAATATTTTCACTTATACAAAATCTAGTAACAATTAAAATATCACACCAAATTACGATTGTTTAAATCACATATTTCAAATTACTTGTTAAAATGTGTTAAAATTCCATCTTTCCTTTCTCATTTTATCCTTTTTAAACCTCCAGAGCATTCTAAAACCGTTACACATAAAACCTTAAAACACCCCTTTGTGCTTCAGAGCCACGGCAAGCACTTCAAGTCTTTATTATCAGCGGAATCGAACTTATTTGCTTTAAACCTCAAGGGATTGCCCTCTCGTACACAGCCGGTAGACACTTTTTAATCATTCGTCATAACTGGTACAAGGCAATAAGTACTCTTTGACTCTCTATATTCAGGCAGTCATTCCAAAAGTCGACACTCTTGGTAGAATCATATTCATGGTCATAAATAAAAGGGTCCTTTGAATATAGTCAGGTCTTCCCGAGAAATGTGTGTGACCTACAGATGTGTGTCTCCTGACTCTGTCACGTTGATGTATCCAGGGATACCGGGAGGCTGGGGAAAGGGAAGTTACGTGGGGGGCAGGTTTAAGGGCAGAGTTGTAAGGAGTTGAATAAAGTAAGACGTATTGGCAAGAGCTCCATGTCCTGCTTATCATTGTGTGCGTCACCGTGTGCGAGCGAGGTCTACCCCAAGCCACAACAATAGCGACAAACATGGGCGGCACAAAAGCTGACGTGGACCACGAGGGGCGGACACACCTCGAGCGGTCGTCTGGATGCACCGCTTATCACCACACACTCGAAGGTGCGTCACAGCGAGGCCGTGCATCGGGGCACAGGACCGCCAGGTGGGGCTGCTTCGCCAAACCCCAACAAAGGCAGAGAGTCGGCCCAGGCCACAGCGGTGATTAAGAACGCGCACTTGAAAATAGCAGCGTTCTCATCCCCGGGCTGCGGCGGTGATTCGAATCAGACGCACGTGACAAATCACAGCAATCTTATACCCGGGCTGCGGCAGTTAGCCAGGACACACGCTGTGGGCAGCGTACACGGGCCCGCAGCAGCAGACGCGCCCAGGGTTGGAATACCCCATTTCTCATGCCATATAACGCAGATGGTGCTCTTGCCCGGGAAACGCGGCCATCTTCATAGGAAGCCAGTAGCCTGCAGGAGCACTCAGGCCCAGGACGCAGCCCGGTGTTCTCACGGTGGCTAAAAGAAAGGAGCCAGTGAAGAAGACACCCAGCAAATAAGGTTATCACGCATACAGAATGTCCGACCACGAAGGAAATCAAGGGGCACAGGTCCAAGGTCAAGGACTGCCTGCACAAGGACCGCAGGCACACAATCAAGCCCCTTACAGACTGCCTGACACACTGGCAGCCCAGATGCCAGGCGCCTTTAATGTCACAGACACCAGCAACATGGGTCCCAGGTAGGCCAGATGGATAAGAGATTTTGACTTATACATGGGGGCCACAGGGCCCATAGCAGACGCACAACAAAAATGTCTCCTGAAACTCGCGGTGGGTTCGGCCACACGCAACATTATTGACGAGATGCCTCCTGATACCATTGACTCCAACCTGGAACTAAAAGACGCTTTGGCAGCCTACTTAACCTCACACACGAATGTGGATTATGAGCGCCATCTATTTCATAGTACCAAACAAACCAAAGGTGAGACAATGGACGCCTACGTAATGAGACTACGCACGAAAATGAAAGACTGTAAATTTGCCAATTATTCCAACTAGAGCTATTTGCACTGGGATTTGAAATACTACAGGAGGTTCAGTCAACGACTACCATCAAAATCATTGAAAATTGAACGATGAACTATTTCTCACCTAGGATAGGGCTCCCTAGAAATCAAGAAATTCTTGGTCTTAATAAACAACAAACACATATTAGTGGCTGAAAGGAACAAACCACATGTCTCTGCTGTAAAGGAAAGGCATAAATATTGACCACCACAATAACAAAGTCTTTGATTCTGGTTAGTTGGAATACAAGAGGTTTTACGCATTTGTTGGGAAACTCCGAGAACCGATTAGAAATCTATGACATAGTCACTCTTCAGGAAATGTGGCTTACTTGGTCATGCTCGTTTAGTTCATTAAGTTTTAGAATTCTCATGAGCTTTTAAATTGTTCTCATTGTGCGTGGACTATGAGAGTTTAAATTGTTTTTATCGTACAGAGACTTTCAATAACAGGTTTTCATTTGCCTGCAACCACTCCGTTACAAAGGATTCAGTTGGCTTACATGAATTAACAAGTTATTGGTGTTTGTCCGTTTTTCTATCTGGAAACTCACTGGTTGCATTGATGTGCATCCCAACAGCTCAGATCTACCGGCCTTTTCTTTCTTGCTTCAGGGCTCTACTTTCTGGCCCTCAGGTACTCCTGGGTCGGCTTCTGACCCCAGGAGAATGAGCACCTTGCACAATGGAAAAAGGAGCAGCCTTCCTGCATGGCTCTGCTTTCACGCTTCTGTCAGTTTCACAGAGCCCCTGCTCACGGGCTGCTCTTCTTTGAACGAAAAGTGTGTTGCATACGAACTGCACCCTGCTGTACTTCTTGGCCTTTCTGCTGCTGTAAACTCACCACCACTGCTCCTGTCATCATAGGCTCTATCTCTGGCAAATACGAATTTGGGTATAGCCCTCTTTTTTGTTACAGGGGGGCCTGACTCTTGAGGGACTGATCAATTGTCATGTAAACACAGTTGAGCACAGGCTACCCCACCCTTCGACACAGCATAGTACTGGTATCAACCAACAGCCAAACCGGAGTAATAATTTCCCTGTCACTTAGATCAGAAAAACAGTCATTAACTATTGAAACAAAATGTATTCACCTTTAGTATCACAAATGTAACATATTAAAAAAAAACATCATAATTAATGTACTAACATAACCATCTAATTGTTGTTCTCACAGAATCTGTCATATGTACATCATAAATCAGTGTGGTTAGTAAACTGTGTAATTAAGTACACTACATTGGTCAACACTCTTGTGTTTCCAGCTCAGAAGCAAACTGGTTTCAATTCCAGTTTACATTAACATTCTTCCCTCTGGGCATTCTTCAGGGCACTAAGCCCAACGCAATGTTGTCTACTTCTACAGTCCAGGGATAGCGAGGAGATAAACCAAATCTATATTAAAAACAGATGAAATATTGTAACTATTCGTGTTGAAAACTAGACATAAATCTTCAAAAACATTAAAAACTGATCAATAATAGAACATCAAGTTGATCTCTCTAAACTAAGGTTGTCTACCCACCTAGGATTACTTCTTTGTGTCTTGGGCTACTTGTTATTGCACTTTCACCAATTCAGTGGTTTGCCTTTATTTTTTCGCTCTTCGATACTGCAGAGGAGAGAAAACAGAGGAACATGTTCCCTATTATTCACTGGCCATTGATGGCTTCTATTTTCGTTTTGCACTGTCTTATAAACAAGGTACGTCATATTTATACTTGATAGCGTCGTAGAAGAACTACAAAGTTTCACTCAAATTTTTTCGACTAATGCTGTCCTTCTATTTAGTACTAAATATGCCGGGAAAACGTGGGGCTTAAAACACTTCTCTCATGGACACAAACACACTGATATGTTCTGGTTTGTTATACAGACAGTAAAAAGTCCATCTGAGGGGGGAGATCAAGACCTGACACTAAGGAGATTGGAACAAAAATGGATATATCGCTCCAACTCAGTGAATAAAGGTCTTAATATTGCTTTGGAATGGAACCTATTCCTAAGTTAAAAAGCTTCCCTTTCTCGGAGTAGTACAGGTTACACCTATGAAAAAGAGCCATCTCGGGTCAATCTACTCTAGTATACATTCAACCACCTGGGCTGTCTGTCGGCATCTCAGATACACTGAAGAGCTCCTAGCATAGTTAATTTGTTTGGGCCTTCAAAAGATACATTGTCGCGAAATAAGACAATTAATGTAATCATGCACCCAACCGGGGTATGTTCCTCATAAGCCTTATATCAATGCAATGTTTCCGACCCTTATGTCAGAGTCCTCCATTTCCTAACAAATGCCGCCACAATACTCATGCTGGGAAATATAAACAATTGTAAAAATATCCCAGTTACAATGTCAGAGGAATCATTTTATCATTTGTCAACAGCACTGAGAAATCGTCTGTATCAACTGTGGTTCTTACAATACGTAAATAACATGTGGACAATAAACTCTTTTCTTGTACCCATAGACATACATGCCACACTCCCGATTTAGGAGGGAGACTCCCGACTTTTCTGTTAGAAATATTGCTTTTTTTCACGTTTTCCCGCCTAAAATAATTCCAGTGACAATACATTTCTATGGGCAAAACTACGTCTCCCGATTTTCTCTCTCAAAACTCCCTCCTAGGTGCGTTGGAATGTTGGCATGTATGCATAGATACGTATGTGCACATTTGCAACAGCACAGATATTATACCCATTGTCATTCTGGCACGGGTTACTAGGTCAGGTCAACAAACATTGTCTTTTGCCATTTAAGTTGTTTCAAAATAAAACAAAGGCGTCCATCTTTAATACCCAATGCACACGCACCTGGACGAAATCGCAGAACCAGGAAGACGATAACCGTGTGTTCGCTACAGGCGCTGAAGAAGATGGTAAGGAATCTTTTTTCACATTTTTATGTGAACAGAATAAGTAAGCAATGCTGTTGAAGTTTTCAATCCGCATTGCGTTCATTGCACCATCACGCTCGCGAGAGAAGTGTTTCATGCCCCACGTTTTCTGAGCATATTTAGTACGAAATAAAAGTGCAGCCTTAGTCGTAATAATTTGAGTGTGCAAGGTCGACTGCACGTGAAGGCAATAATATCTAGCCTGTGGAACTCAATGTATACTGCTGTTGACACTCTGTTCTAACGTGACAGCAGTTTGAAACTTGTTTACCTTTCCCCCTAGAGAAGTTGCGTCTGTTTATGTGGCAGTGAAGGGATCCAACCAAGTGGATATGCATCTCTGCAGCAGTACGCAAACTCTGTAGTTCATCTACCGAAAATAGAGGCCATCAATATAGGCCGGTGAATAGTAGGGAACATGTCCCCCTGTTTTCTCTCCTCTCTGCAGTATCGAAGAGAGAATAAATAAAGGCAAACCACTGAATTGGTGAAAGTGCAATAACAAGTAGCCCAAGACACAAAGAAGTAATCCTAGGTGGGTGGACAACCTTAGCTTAGAGAGATCAACTTGATGTTCTCTTATTGATGAGTTTTTAATGTTTTTTAAGATTTATGTCTAGTTTTCAAAATGAATAGTTACAATACTTAATCTGTTTTAATATAGATTTGGGGTATCTCCTCACTGTCCCTGGAGCGTAGAAGTAGACAACATCACCTTGGGCTTAGTGCCCTGAAGAAAGCCCAGAGGGAAGAATGTAAATGTAAGCTGGAATTGACAGCAGTTCACCTCTGGAAACACGAGAGTGTCGACCAATGCACTGTACTTAATTTCACTGTTTACTAACCACACTGATTTATGTTGTACATACAACAGATTCTGTGAGAACAACAACAATTAGATGGGTTGTGTTAGTACATAAACTATGATGTGTTGTTATTTTAAAAATATGTTAAATTTGTGATACTATAGGTGAATACATTTTGTTTTAATAGTTCATGACTGTTTTCTGATCAAAGTGACGGGGAAATTATTACTCCAGTTTGGCTGTTGGTTGAGACCAGTACTATACTTTGTGGAAGAGCGGGTTAGCCTGTGCTCAACTGTGTTTCCATGACCATTCCCTCTATAACACAAGTTAGGTGGGGCTTTTTATACACCTGCAGCCTTGTAACAGATTGCAGGTGTGAGTTCTCAATTAGCCCTGCCTGACCATCATTAAAGGGACATGCCTGATCTTTACTGCTCTCAGCAAGCCTCTTCTTCGTCCCAGTACATAAGTGGTGAAAGCAACTATTCCTCACTATTCTTGGTTGCTTCTTCCTCGTCTCAGTACTTTTGATGGTCATGTGTGAATTATTCAGGGGAGTTGTTTTGTAATACCCCATAAAGATGGGAGATGGGTTGGTTTGGTCATTATTAGGGAAATGGAGATACCATGTCTCTCCCAAGGGTATCTCGTACTCAGTTTAACCGGATGCTCTACCTCTCCTATTTCTAGTACTTTTTGTCCTTTTTCTGATACCCTCTGAGTGAAAGTATGTCCTATCCTTTTTCTGGTCAAGTGGATATGAACAACAATATTCAATAATTTCCCCTGGAATTAAGGTTTCTCCCTGAAAGGGAGGTAGGGAACACTGTGTCTCGCTCAAGAGCATCCCACTTCCAATCTCCAAGGATCCTTCACCCAGTTGATCGTCCCTCACTTGTCCACTCCCAGGGTCGGGATCCAATAGCAATGGCCTTTCCCTGGCCACCTGGGCAGAAGATCCCAAGGAAGTGGAAGTGAGAATAGCCTCAGATTTCTCACAGTACCCTTATTGAGAAACAGTGAGATGGCAGCCCATTCCCCTGACTATTTAATAAATGCAGCCAGCTGGTCACTTGATGTTTGCTCAACATTAAAACACAGCCATCAACAGCCCCTCTTTTGTAAACATAAACACCTACTCTTTACCTTCTCCCCTGCCACCACCTTCACTTCTTTGGGAAACATTTTAGTATGACCATTTGTTGCTGTCGATACAACATTTCAAGACCATAGCAACATGACACTGACAAGCGGCAGCCACCAAAGAAAGCTGTATGTTGGTAGATATATGGGGTGGATGAACAGATAAAGCACCTTAGCAACCACATTGAAGCTTCCACATGTAAAAGATGAACCCTAACACTCGCTGCTTCCCTTGCAGATGGGTTGCTGGGTGGGAGGGCGGGGGGCTGAGGGAGCTATAGCCCTGGGTCTTTTGGTTGCAGTCCCAGATAGAAGCTCAGGGGCTACAACCAAAAGCCTAGCTAGCCCTGAGCCCTGACAGTCCCAACATTAGCGTAGTCCCAGATCTTTTCCAGACCTAGCAACACCCCTGTTCTCTTGCAAGCAGAAGCTAGGCACAAAAGCTTTTCAGTACGTTTCTCAAACCACCCAAGTAATCTAAATTGTACTGCTTTGCGAAACACAAAACAAAAAATTATAACACCTTATTGAAAATGTAAAATGAGTTCAATAGACCCATTAGACACGAGCTAAAACATTAACTGATACAGTCATTGGAACTTGAACGAAGCCAGCTTTTATACATCGCCAATCACCTCTTTGAAATATTCAAATACAATTTTCCACCCGCTGCAATATATAACATACGGCAGGGTAAGCCACCCCACATCTTAAGTCCGATGTCAACCCTATCACTTGACGCCTTAAAAATGTCAACAATTCAATCCGTTTGGGTGAAACAATCTCGGCTACACTGCTTCATCAAAATGTGTAATCTTTGACAAAAACTCGATTCCCACACTGCATGGCCTGCCAAAATTGGGAGTTCACAAAACCCTGCCTCGTTTATACATAGCAACCGCAGGGTGTCAAATCGGATCAGAATCAGTCTGTGATTAATGAGCGGGCTACCACTTTCAATATTTGCACACTTAAAATATTTTACAATCAGTAGCACCACGCGCGCTATAAGAAACATATATGCAAGAATATGTTATGTGCATGTGTGTGCGATGCATGACCTTACTCTTTGATTTAGGGAGGTTTTGGACTTTTGCAAAGATATTTTACTTTAAAATGTAATCTCTAACGGGGTTCAGAGTTATAGGCTTGGAAGGCCTGAATTTGCAAAGAGTTCTCATTATTTGAAATAAGGCCCCCCATTTTTTACAGTTAAATCAATGTAGGCTTAAATAATTGCACAGGATCACACACTTTGGGTAGGCGGTCAAGCAGGGATTTTAACCCTCTCTATAAATGTGACCTCATACTTTCCTTCTTCTTATCACCCAATGCATTCTTGCAACTGCAGTTGAATTTCTCAGAGTGCCTCTTTCCGTGTACATACCCCCTGAGGTTGTCTAAAAGCCCCCTTTTGCCATCACCATATCAGTTATTATGGTGATGACAACCACAATCAAGAAGAGGATACAAGCAATTCTATTGTTTAATTGTCAAAATTCATCAGTGTAAAACAGACTTCATTCCTCAATAACCAATACTCTGATTCTCAAACCTCAAAAGAATATCGCCCTCCGGATTCCAAGATGGCCGCCAAGTGGTAGAGACCTGTAATCCCTAGACCCGCTCCTGCAGAAGAAGCATGCCTGCCTGTATGGTGAACGTGGCGGGCTGGGCGACAATGCTTGATCCCCTTTGAAGGGGAAATACATGAAAGGAAAGATAGGGGGAGTGCCTGACGCTTCCCCATAGCGGGAGATGCAAGATAATGCTGATGGGGAAGAAGGGGCGTGACCCATCCACATGAACCCACCGCGGGAAGCCTTGTTGTTTCCCCTTCCTTGAGCTATAAGTGCGACAGTGTCGGATGTGGAAGAATTCTAGCCGTGGAAGCCTGGGAGAGGGACGAGAACGGGCCGAGGCCCTTTGAGAAGCGCCGGAGAAGGAGGAGAACCCTGGAGCTGAGGGACAGAGCATGGAGGGAGCGAGACAGCGCTCTGTGTCCCTTTTGTGAATTAGCAAGGACGATGTGAGGAAGCTAGCACGGGACGGATAGCAACTTGAAGAAGCCCAGCAATTGTGAGGTCAGTGCCAGCACAACAACTGAGACTGTTATTTAAAATGGTCTAACGGTAGCTTTCATCCTGTAACTACGCAGTGATTAGTGGCGGTGGAGGAAGGAGGGAGGCAAGGATTACTCTGCAGAAGGCCAAGCAGTGATTGGATGGACTGTCGGATTCACTGTGAAAATGGCCCAAATGAAAGGGGGAACTCCCCTATTCCTCCACGTTGATGTGAGCGCAAGCCGGATATGGTAGTCTAAAGGCTTACCATTGATATGATATATGATATGGCATTTATAATGCACCTATAAACAAGTGTTTCAAGTTACATTGAATTTACATTGCAGTTGAAATAGCTGTGGCCGGATGGGATAGGTGGTGAATCCCAGGTGTAGAAAAGCATTTGAAATATCGCTGAATCCGCAATTGGTTATATGATATATATTGGTGACATTGCAGCTTTTGAGAAGCAAAGAAGTTGTACAAACGCTGGAAGAGTAGTTGACTAGAGACATTAAGGGGTGGAGGAATACCCATTGCAAAGAGCAGGTACAGCCCTCCTGATGCCAAGACCGAAAGGAAAGGGTACATAGGCCAAAGGAAGACCATCTGCAGTTGAGCAAGAAGGCCAAATAGAGTGCTGCTGGAAACTGAGTGGAGACACAAAGGTAAGGGCCGAGAGGAAAGAGGTAGAAGCTCAGAAAGGGGTAGCTCAGGAGACTGGGGAAATGGCTTTCAGCAAGGAGGACTTAAAGGAATGCCTCAGTGAAATTGAAGGAAGGCTCACAGATAACTTTCAGCAACAGTTTATCTCATTAAGGGAAGACCTGGGAAACTTGATGGCGGAGGTTAAGGGGGAAATGAAAGAATTAGGTCAAATAGTGGATGTAGTCGAGCAAGGTCTTACGGAAACATCGGAAGAAGTGCGACAGAACAGTGAACTGTTGGAACAATTTAGAGATTCAAGCGAAGGACTTAGAGAAACGCTCAAGGAGGTCAAATATCAGGATGAAAGGATTAAATGAGTCAGTTCGGGATGCAGACTTAAAGGGCGTAGTACAACAAGGCCTCGGAAGAGCCATGTGGACAAAGAGGGTCTACCCAGGGTAGGGGAGGACTGAAAGGGCTATGAAAACACAGTGACAGGGGGGTAGTTCTACCCTATAGAGTTTAAATGTTTGCAAAGTAATTTATTTGCAGGTATTATTCGAACCCTTATGAAAACACATCTAGAAGGGACATTTAGCATGTAATCCCTTTGGCACACTGCTTGTGAAGAAACATAGATATTCAAAGTGTAGACATACAGCTTTTTATTGTTTAGCTGCTATGCTAAATGTTTGATTTTATGTAGGAATAATCAAAACAGTACAAAGTTGTGCAATGTATGATCCAACAATCTGTACATTTCAGGGCATAATAAATGCACTATTACAACATACGAAGAAGACCAGGTAGTCAGGTGATTAGGGCATTGTGAGGACAGATTAAATGAACACACATGCAAAAAAAAATAACTCATAAGGTAATCAGAGTATTGTGAGAACAAATTAAATGGACACAGAGTAGTCACTGATTTAGTGGAATGGAGACTTAAATCAAGGGTCTCCTAAACCCGGCTAGAATCTGACCTCATGTTTGGTCTACGTCAAAGTGAGATTTTAGAAATATCAGTGCAGGCATAGTTGTGAGCCCATGGTGTAGTGGGCAGAGATGCTGCAGACGTTTTGGCTAGGGAGATGAAAGCCTTCTTCTAGGGCAGTGAGAGTCAGGTCACTATGTGTGTAGGAAAAGGAAAAAAGGGAGGAATAACTAAGATGTTTAAAACAAGCAACGGGTTGCTAGCAAGGGTAAAACATAAGTATAGATACTTGAAGACAAATCCTAATCAGTCCCAGAGACTATAACCTACTCACCTAGAGCCTGAAGCACCGTGATGTGCTTGCAGGCGAGGAGTTGCAGGGTGGTGAGAGGTAAAAGTGAGGTCCAGGGTCGGACTACAGGTGGATAGGTGGATGGAGCCTGGTTGTGGAAGAGTGGCCCTGATGGGGGTGCAGGCCCTCCGGGTTTTCTCTCAAATTTTAGAACAGAGGCAGGATGCCAGAGCCCGAGACAGATGTAAAGTAAGGTTAAGCGGATACATTGTGCCCATAGGGCTAAATGTGCAGTGATCTGGATGTGATGGTATAAACATGAGGCATTACCTGCAAGTCAAACTGTAGTGGGCTAAGAGCTGAGATAAAGCCCGATGTACGGCAGTCCAAGGGGGGACCTTCTGGCTGAGCAAAGGCAAGTTGTGGAGCGTGTGCACCCTGTAATGAGGCGGAAGGGGACACTCGATCAGCATACAAATTGGAAATGTACAGGCACAATGTGTGTGTGTATCTACCAGGATGCCTTGCCCCAAGTAAAGGCAGCCTTGAGAGTGGGATCGCGATTACCTGAAGCCTGGAAGTGCTGCGGGTGGAGGCGAACGTCCTCTGGCAGAGCTTGTGCTGGCTCTGTCAAGGAGCTGTGACTCAGCTCACTAAGGCCGTAGGGCAGTGCGCATGCGCATGCGTTAAGGAATAGTGTCACTGGGAGACACGCATGCGTGCGGGTGCAGAAGCGCAAGGACTCTGTGCGCATGTGCCCGGAGACAGAGTCCTGGCCCTGAGCGCATGCGCACACAGTTAGATCTGTGTGGCCCCCCGGGGGAGGTCCAGAGATTAGTAGCCAGCGCGAGTGTTGACTGCTCGAGAGTGAAGTAATAATCATGGACGTAAATTGGTTAGAGGTGCGTGGAAAGACACATAACCTTGTGGGGCACCAAAATTGGGAGAGAAGGAAGTAGGTCCTGTAGATCGAACATATCAGTTGGTACATCCTGTTGTGTAGATAAGAAATTGAACTCTAGAGCACAATTTATGAACATGGAAGTCAAAGGCAACGAATAGCAGCAGGAGTGTTTAAGAACATGTCATGATTGAATATGTATAAGGAACACAGTTATTTTCCATGAGCAAAATTGGTGAACATGATGGTCAACAGCATCAGGTAACAACAGGTGTGTACAGGATCAAAGCCAGACATGAATATGTGCGAGGCACATTGGTGAACATGTTGGTCAAAAGCAACAAATAACAACAAATGTGTACAGGGTCAGAACATAAATGAATATGTACGAGGCAAGCATTTAGTTTGCATGGGGGACATAGGTCCAGTTTAAGAAGGCAACATGGCATGACCATACAAGCCAGCATTGAAGGCAAAGGAAAATACAAATTGCAACGCAGCTTGATGCATATAGGTTGATAATGGGCATCCGACGTAGTTCTGCGAATCGTGTAACACGAGGTATAGAGGAAGGTGAAATAAGTGTTAGCTGGTAGACCCCAAAGAGGAAGTAAAGAATCCATGCAAAGAGGGCCTGTGGGTGTGATGGAACTTAGCTAACTAATATTAGGTCCGTGTATCCTGGTGGCGAAAGGGAAGAACAGGCAGGGCTGGACCAGGGAGAGAGATTCAACCAGTGGAGGCTGTCTAAATGCTAAATTGTCCCAGTTGGGCCCCATTGATGCCTTTTGTGGTGGATTTGAGTTTAAACATCCACCATGCCTCCTTGAAGTTTAGTGAATTTGAGGTACTGCCCTTGTCTTGAACTTTGTCGACAACCCACCAGGAGAAAGAGTCAGGGCCATGTTGGAATTCATTGAAATGGTTGACCAGATGAGCCGTGGTGTTTTTGCATCGTATCCTAGATCTGTGCTCGCTGATACGTTTGTGTATGGGTCTAGAGGTTTATCCCACGTTTCGTAATCCACATGGGCATTGAATCACATAGATGACATTTGCTGATTTCCAATTAGAGAAGTGCTGTAGTTGCCACTCTTTGCCATCAATTGGGAAGGAGTTGATTTTGCGTGTTTGCCTCCACGCTGTGCATTGTCCACAGGGGTGATGGCCACAGATCTCCCTCATGTTCCATAAAGTAGACCGAGCAGTGTTTTTGCTAGTTCTGGTGTTTGTTAAAAGATCTTTGAGGTTTTTGTGGCTCTTAAGTGCCATCATGGGTCTCGGTTTGGAGGGCAAACTTAGTAGGACTAGAGGCCAAAACTTCCTAATGGATGACTTGAGTTTAGTTGGACCAAAAGTCGAGACACAGGCCATGATGTTATCGGCTGTGATGTTCTGTTGTTTGGGTACCAAGAGAGTTTCTCTAGGTGTGAAGCTGGCTCCTCTTTGAGTATTTTTTATGCGTTTTTTGGGATAACCCCTGGATGCCAGTTTGAGCTGTAGAATGTTGGAATGTTTCTTAAATTCATCAAGCTGGGTGCAGTTGCGATGTATCCTGAGGAACTGACTGTAGGGGAGGTTGTCCCGTAGAGTTTTGGGATGGTGACTACTATAGTGAAGCACTGTATTCCTGTCTGTGGCTTTTTTGAAAATGGTGCATTCCAGTTTATTGTGCATGTGGGCAATGGTGAGGTCCAAGAAGTTGATCTTTGAATTACTTTTGCTGATGGTGAATTGGATTTCCTGGGTGCGTGTGTTGAGCCAAGCAAAGAACTGGTCCAGGGTCAAGCTGTCTCCTTTCCAGAGGAAGATGACATCATCGATGTACCTGAACCATAAGGTGACTGAATCAAGGAACAAATTGGAAGTGTTCAGTACATGTGCCAGTTCGTATTCGGCTATGAATATAATGGCCATGCTGGGGGCGAAGACAGCTCCCATTGCTGTCCCGCATGTGTGCAGGTAAAGTATGTCGTTGAACACAAAGGAGTTGTTAGTCAGTGCTATTTCAAGCAATTCGACTATGAAGTTGATGGGAACCCTTCTGTGTGTCATATGCTGGGTGAGGTGACTTCTTATACATTCCACTGCCTGGTGTTGTGGGATGCTGGTGTATAAGCTATTGATGTTGAGTGTGACAAGGAGATCTTCCAATGGGTTGAATGGCTGATTGTCAAATTTAGAAATAGTGTCCATTGTGTCTCTGAGGTAGGTGGGCGTGCATTGACTCGGAAGAGCCATGGGCAAGGCCTAGAGACATTCTTATTGCCCTAACTTCATATGGAATGAAAGAGAATATTCTGCGTGCAGCAAGGACAGAGGGGAATATTACAGTGAGTGGGGTACAAGTTCAGCTGTATCAGGATTTGGCTCTGGCAACCCTTCAGAAGCGAAGAGGAATTGGTCAGCTTACACACGCATTGATCTCAAGACAGATCTCATATAAATGGACGTTTCACTTTGGATGGAGTACAGCATCGGATAACATCATGTGCTGAAGGGTTGACCCTATAGAAGGAAGAATAGGGCCATGGAGAAAGAAGATCAGAGCTTTCCGCTCAGCGGGGAATGAGACAATGGGACTGGTGTATGGTGCAGGGGAAAGCAAAGTTGAAAGTTCCGGCAGAGAGAGGGCAAAGGTGTGGTCTGAAAGGAGGAGGTGAAGGGGTATCATGGGTGTAACTGGAAATGTTTGCATAAAAAGGGAACTGCTGAGTCAGAAGGGGGAGGGATATCTGGACAGTCAGGAGGGGTCATTGGCAGACAATGGGCCTCATTACAAGTGTGCAGTTCTGGAAACAATAGTGCCGGTAGTTCTGTACCGGCACCTTTTTCCAGACTGGCACAGTATGAGTCAGGATGCCGGTATCACCTGCACCATAAGTGACCCGCCGCATCCGCCAACACCGTTGCCGGTATCTGCAGAGTGCTGCTGCAGCCGTGCCTGTTATGCCGGCATGGCGTAATGAAGTGTACATTACGAGCAGCACGGTCATGCAATTACCTGCATGTATATGCCGATATGAACGTGAAATTGATGCCGGAAACAGCGGCATTGCGGACAAGGCGTTAAGTAGACTTGTGTGTAGAAACATACCATAGGTGCAAAAAATCAGCACAGGTGGTACAAATGAGCAGTGTTACAGCTGAAAAGGACCACTGCCACACCCCACACCCCTTACAACACCACAATGCTAGTAGTAGCAGTAACAGTACCGGAGCTGGAGGCCATGCCTGCAGGACTATTACTTGAAGAGGCAGGCAGAGGATGCAGCAGAGGTGTATGAGGAGAAGGAGGGCCATCATGGTCCAGCAAAACCCCATTGCCCAGCCTATTGTATCACACTGACATCCACCAATCCCTCGTTTAAGGGTCACTCGATTAAACGTGAGTGAAATGTAGAGCCACGCCCTGTACCGGCTCGACAGGGACACCATCATCAATATAGTGGACCTGATCCATGATGACCTGGTCAGCCTCATAAATATACACACAGCCATGCCCCCCTTGCTCAAGATAGTGTCTGTGCTACACTTCCTTGCCACAGGCACATACCAGCACAAAGTCAGAGAGCTGCATGGGATATCGCAACCATGTTTTTCATGTGTCCTGTTCCAGGTCATTGATGCACTCCTGCGGCATGTACGAGACCACATCAGTCTACCAAGAACAGCAGATCAGGTAAACCTCATGAAAATAGCCTTCCATGCCCTTGCAGACATGCCAAATGTCATTGATGCCTTGGACTGCACACATGTGGAGCTGGTGGCCAGGCATGCTGTGGAGGCGGTGTACTGCAACAGAAAATGATATCATTCACTGAACGTGCAGATGGTGTCTGATGTCCGCCTCATCATCACCCATTGCTGAGGCAAATTTCCCGGTTCCACCCATGACTCCATGGTGCTGCGCAACTCCACGCTACATCGGTACATGGCACACCGAGGTGGACAGCGTACCTGGCTGCTGGGTGAGTCCAACTACTAGGCCATGAGCACTTTTAAATTGGTGGGGGAGCATGAAACAGCATAGTGTACCTGGCTTCTGGGTGAGTACAACTATTAGGCCATTAGCACTTTTGAATTGGGGGGTGGTGCATGAAACAGCATAGTATACCTGGCTGCTCAGTGAGTCCAACTACTAGGCCATTAGCAATTTTGAATTGGGGGCCATGTCTAACACACATTACCCATGGCTGTGCACATAGAATACTTATTCCAGCTCACATACCACTTACCTGTGTTCCTTAAATGAGAAAAACACCATGAAATGGAACATGTGCAGGATATAGAGTGGAAAGGGGAATGGTTGCCATGATTGAGAATCTCAGTAATCAAGTCCATATTAATACACGTAAATTCACTGACTAAAAGGGGACAAGTATGTAGTTTGTGTTGTTAGTGCATAAAACATGAAAGTGTACATGTGTGACTGAAGCTGTTACACAGTCATAGCATGCCTGAGTGCAAGCCCTTGACAGACATGCCTGCAACTTAGATATCTATCCAGTGCTTGTATGACAGCAGCCAATCAGAACAAACATGACTAAGAATACTACATGTACCACGATGCACCACAACAGATTCTAAACTTGTAGCAGTAACACATTTTAGCAGACACACACCACCTGATGGACAACCAGAGAACAACACAGCACCCAACCACATTGCAGTGTCACCCAACACACCAGATGTCCATGTCCTCTGCCTCATCGAACCACACAATCACACATGCTGCTAATGTGAAATGCAAAAGTGCACTCACACATGGACATTGCGTTCAATTTTTCTTCTTAACACAAGACGTATAGAGGCATCTTTTCATATTCTGACTTCGGTATAACAAAGGTCGCAGGTCATGGTGAATGTGAATGGCATATCAGGTACCTGAAACAGGACATATGTTAGCTTAAATGAATACTGCATGTGTGTCCACTGAAATCATTAGAATACAGTCTGTGCCAACATGCAATGGACAGAGGATTGACAATGTACACTTTTTGTTGGCCCCCTGCAGGTGATGCTGGTTGCCCCTGTCGCCATGGTTGATGACACCCGTGAGGCGACCACACAACATCCACGAGCAGGCATACAATCGTGCCCATGTACGTACTCTGGGCACAGTTGAACAGACATTTGGCCTGTTGAAGGCAAGGTTCCGCTGCCTGAGCAGATCGGGGGGAGCACTGATGTACAGTCCAGAAAAGGTGGGTAAGATAGTGCTTGCCTGTGCCATGTTGCACAACATGTGCATCAGACGCAACGTCCCCTGGCCCCCTCGACATAGACATGCACCCACCTGAGGTCAGAGGATGACAGTGATGATGATCTGGAAATTGGCCAGCGCCATGGCAGAATGGATGGACGTGTTGCACGGGATGAACTTATACAGCACTACTTCTAATCACCTGTCTGACATGTGGCACAGGCCACCTTGCACACTGGACACTGGGCACTGCACGTAAATACATTCTATCACACAGAATGATTGTCCAGTCATGAATTCAGTTTGCCACACCAACTATATTTTGTGATTACAAACTATGTACAAATGTGAATTTGGTAGACTGGTGATACTGTGCCCCCCAACTATCCCCACACTCCCAGCACCTCCCCAAATACCCCTCCCCACACCCACTCCCCAACTACCCCACACCCCCACCTCATCCCCAACTGTCCCTCCCCACACCCACTCCCAAACTATCCCCACACCCCCACACCCTCCTCAACTTTGCCTCCCCACAGCCCCTCACCAAACTGTCTATGTGCATATCATGTCCTGTATAACTATGTACATTAGCAGAGTACTCAGACAGGGCACCCATGTATCCATGCCATATTTCCGACCCCTTTTATGTTCCGGTTTGCGGCTGTTAGGCAGAATCCTATGCAGTGCCCTTAGGGACCACTGCACAGAGTTAAGACTACAAGTGGTAATACAAGTTCACCTTTGGTACAAGCCTGTACTACACAGAGAGAGTGATAGCAGTGACTGAGCAGCCAGACTTATCTCAAGAGCAAATGAGCAGCAGTAGAGCTTATACAAAGGACTACAATTACTGTGATTCAAGGAAACACATACTCAAGGTTTCTGGTTAAAAAATATAAGTAAATTTATTTTTAAACCATCTGTTCACAAAACACTTCACTTCTAGAAAAATAAAACCACACTTCAAATACACTACACACAACCAATTCCCCTTGTGCGGAACAATTCAAGGTAAGTACCTTAGGATTTGACAGACCAGTGTTATGAAACAAAAGACGTTACCAGGAATACATATGCGATCACTTTTTGACAGTAATGACAGTTCGGTTTTACTAAAGATACACGTACCCTCAGTAAGAAATGTAACTGTAGTCAAACACACTTAGCACATGAATTAACACAAGAGAGTTGGGGATAAAAATCATAAGCAATACTTTTGTCAAGGCAAAGAGAATCAGAGGGCACCTTCTAACACGAAGATAAAAGTCAATAGGCCTGCGCCAGTATCAAGTGGAACAGGGTCCCTGTTGCCGAGGATCACACAGTTAGAATAGTTCAAGATTCAAGGTTGCTAGGAGTACTAAGATATTGTCAGAAGAAGCTAAAGTTATAAAAGGGAAGGAAGAAAAGGACAAGCCTTTGGTGAGGAAGAAGGGTTCACCCCAATTCCTCGAAGTTGGACACAGTACCTTATTCGTTAAAGAACGCTGGTGCCATGGCAGTTGTTCCTGGTAGTTTCCTGCAGACTCACAGTTCCTGGTGCTTCAGTCGTGGGGACAAGAAGGAGGACGTCTTGAGGGATCTGGACTACCCAGGAATGAGGCAAGCAGCAGCGATGGTGAATAAAAGGTGCGCTCCTTTAAAACAGGAGAGGCTCTTCAGATGGCTATCCGGAGCACTTTGACCAAAAAGAGGATCCTCTGGCTGTGGAAGATGAGCTGGTTGACCCCACCAGGCTCAAGGGAAGAAGACTCCGGACTGGATCTTCTCTGGTCGTTGAAGGGTAGATAGCTCAGGACTGCAGCCGGGCTTCACCGGGACTCGGGGTTGCAGCAGCCATCTTCTTCTCCGCTTCTCTTCGGTTCCTTGCAGTTCCAGTGGCGACTCTGACTTCCAGCCCAAGAGTCCTGCCTTTTATGCGGAAATCCCCCATTAACACAGCCTGGCTGTCAATCACTCAGCAGGGGGGTTGTCCGGCCCGGACAACCACCTCAGCCAATCATCACAAAGTGCGACTTGGGTCTCCAAGGAGACCCTGTGCAGGGGGTGACTACACCCCTCCCTCACATTCAGCCCACCTAGACACCCAGGCGCCAAAAGACGGTGAACGAAGAAGGCAAACCTGGTTTGCCACGCAAAGCAAGACACAAGAAGGACTTTAACAAAAAGAAATGGCGACTAAACCTGACCGGAGCCAAAATAAAAAGTATTTGGGAAAGTGGGTTTAAGTTCAAGGCTACCACAATAGCTGGGAACAGTACCACGTTTATATAGTATAATCGCTGTAGAAAGGTTACGGTAGATACCACTGCCACCAGCCAAGTCTAAATGTTAAAAGAGCAAAACAAAGCTCAGAGAGGCACAGACAAAAAGGGGTACGAATTAACCCTTTCCAATACTCCATGTAAGATGGGGTGTACTGGGTCTGTAGTTTTAAAGTGACTATATAAAGTCAATGGCAACTTTACATATTTCTGGGGGACAGTAGTCAGCCCCAGAAAAATGGAGTCAGTGGGAAGTCTAAAAGACAACCCCTGTGTCACTGCACTGAAGGTGCTGTGTAACACACGCAAAAAGTGGGGCTCATGGAGTGGTGTGCTCCAGAGCCCAAGATCACACAAACAGTAGAAATACACATGGCAAAACACATGTAAGAGTGGGAAAAAGGCTCACACTCTTACCAGGTGGAAGAAATAATCCCCAGAAATCCAGCAAAGCTGCTGAGGGGCTCACTAGGTGAGGGAAATTAGCCATAAATGAGAATTCTCCCTAACAACGGCTTTGCGCAGGCTGAGACAGCCGCACTGAGCGGTCCTTTGGCTACTCTGTAAATAACTCCCTGGTGTGGTACTAGTGGAGAGCTGGTGGACTATACCACTGGCTCCCTCCACTAGTACCAGGTGCCTTTGGTCCATGAAGGCCTGGAGAAACATGGACATTGTTTCAGCTATCGCGGACATCACACTGTTGCCCTCCCTAACTCGGCGCACTAGGGCACGTGTGCATCTGCCCTGTGCCCGTGCATTCCTCCTCGAACTGGCCTGAACACTCTCCCACATGAGTTGTGCCTCATGAAGCTGCTGTTGAACAAGTGATGTCAGGGAATCCTGCCGTTGCTCCATATGTGACAGGTGCCCCTCAATGTCCCTGACACTGCCTAAGGGTGGGGTTTGGGGGCTCAATGGGACACAGGGCTGAAGGACATGGCCTCCTCGTAGCTCTGGTCCATGTCTACACTTTCAGCTCCAGGCTCCTTACAAGTGTTTTCATCAGGAGCCCCTTATGGACATCCTTGCGGCTGGGGTGCAGGTGCCACTGGAATGGTGGCCGGCAGGGTTGCAGGTGCCACTGGGATGGCGGGCGACAGGGGTCAGGTGCCACCAGGATGGTGGACGGCAGAGGTGCAGGTGCCAGGGGGATGGCAGGTGGCATGGGTGCAGGTGCCACCGGGATGGTGGACGTTAGGGGTGCAGGTGCCAGTGGGATGGTGGGCGGCACGGGTGCAGGTGCCTCTGGGATGGTGTGCGGCTGGTGGGATGCAGATGTGGATGCCCTCTCCAGTCTGCCTGAGGATGCTGTGGAGTCCTGTGTGGACGTGGTGGTGGTCCGTCAGCGGCAAGGCTGGTGGCCCTGGATGTACTTGGCTGGCCAGCCTCATTGCCAGATGATGTGCCTGAGGGAGTCAGAAAGATAGGGTATCAGTGATGGGTGTGAAATATTGAGACAGACATGAATGCTAGTACTTTTTGATGACAATGCAGCGTCAGGGACATGGTGGTGGCCATGGCATGGTGCACAAATGCTTGTGTCAGGGATACTGTGTGGGTGCATGTGTGGTGTGCCGACATGGTGTGTGCAGTGGCACTTCCGTGGTGTACTGGTGTTTCCTGTAGGATGTTATGTTGTGGCTGGTTGTACAATGGATGTGTTCCACATGTGACTGCTGCCTATGGCACCTACTAAATCGGTGATGATTTTGTAACATAGGTCATGGTGGAAGGGATGAGGGGGCCACATGTTTCATTGCTGTGTGCGGCAGGTCATTTGCTGGTGGTGTAGGTGCTTGGCACTGATGTGACTTTGGGCCTGTGCTAGCACAGCGGTGTCAACACAAGTTAGGCTGTGTCAGGAGGATGTATGTCTAAGTGCCAGCAGGAGCATCTTGTGAGGGCGATAGAGGGGGCCTGTGTTATGTTCACTGTGTGAGTGGTGTATGAATGAGGTTTGGGTGCAAGGTGAATGTGGATGTGTGCAACCAGGTTGCGGGGGGCGGGGGCGGTGGCCAGCAGTGTTGTACTGGCATTGGGCACAACATACTTGACATGTTTGCCTACTCTCTTATACAGTGTGGACAAGGTGAATGGTGTGACACTGGGCTTACGGATACTCACCAGATTCCTTGGATGTCACGACTCCGGCCTCCGCTGCACCAACCCCCTCAATCGACTCTAGGTACAGCACGCTACTGCAGGTCTCCTTCTATGTCTGCAGGTGGATGAGGGATGCAGTGCCGCCTCCTGTGGCCATGTCCTGGGTGCGCTGGGCCAACAGGAGGTTTTGCACCCTCAGATGGAGGTCGTCCCACCTTTTATGGCAGTCCCGGACAGTTTGTGGTGTTGTCCTGACTGCTGTGACCTTCTGGGCCACCTCCTCCCAGATTGCCTTCTTGCATAACTGGGCCTGCCTTCTGGGGTCGTTGCTGAATATTTGGTCTGCATGCTCGACTATAGTGTCTGCAAGCATGTTCAATTCAGTCTTGCTGAAGCACGGCTTGTGGCTCTGGGTTACAGGTACCCTTGCAGACATGTCTCCTGATCTGATTCTGTGCTCGGGATGTGGGTGTCACTCCTCTGCTCAGAGGATTGCAGCGGATTGTGTTTTGTTAATGGCCGCCGGTCCACTTCCTTTTCCGGCGAAGGCTGCCGTTGCAACCGTTGTTTCCGGCAGCATTGCTTCACAAATGTTTACCGCCGGACTTGTAATGAGGCCCCATGTCTTGGAATCTGAGGGAAGCGTTAGGATAGCTTCCCAATGAGAGGGACCTCGGGTAATGTACTAGACTGTAGCCATGTGGATTGCCCCGGGGGTATTAAAGGATCTTTGGTCTGGTCCCGAGAGGATAGTTTTGGGGGTTATGGTGTGGGAAGTTGGGGGGTGGGTTTTGGATGTAAGGGGGGCAGAGAATGTGAGGAGATTGCTACTACTACGAGGGCCAAGGCACAAAACTGGCAGGATAATGAAAGCCTTCTTAATGTTTTGCCTTCAAAGTATTATCTTATAATGTTAGGGGGTTAAATTCCCCCGTTAAGCGGCAAAAAGTGGGAGCAATGCTGAAAAAAGAAAAGGTGGATGTTATTATGTTGGAAGAGACACGGAAGGTTGGGAAAATTGGGTTCAAGATACAGTAATTCTCGAGAATCCATCAAGCTAATGCTATGGGAAAGACTCTGGGGGTTATGATAGGGTTGAAAGACACTCTAAGAGTTACGGTGGAGGGGTCCTTAGTGGATAAAGAGGGGAGATATCTTTTTTTACTCATACAGTTGGAACATAAGTGATTCACCCTTGTCACGGTATATGCACCCAATACAGGACAGGTGGGGTTCTTGAGTGAGGTGGAAGTTAAATTGGAAGATTTTGCAAATGGGTGAGATAATACTGGCGGAGGATTTTTATTTAGCGTGGGACCCAGTGGTAGATAGAAGTGGTGGCGCGGGGAAAGGGACGGTACTCCCTTCACGGGTGTTAAAGGGTAATATTGGCAGATTGGCGTAACAAGATGCATTAAGAAAGGAGATGAAAGAGGATATATGTGCTTTTCGCACATATACCAACCTCTGTCCAGAATCGACTATGTCTAAGTTACACCTATGTTAATGGGGGAGGTTAGGGAGGTGGACATAGGCTCTATATCACTGTTGGATTAGTAGGGGCTTTTAGGGCTGTGGGGCTGCGAACAGGGCTATGGTGGTGGACATTCCCTCAGGAATGAATGAATGATGTAGTCATGGCCGACAAGGTAAGGGATAAAATAGAAGAATATTTCTCTGAAAATACTGATCAAACGGTTACTTATGAAGCAACATGGGATGCCTTTAAGGCTGTAATGCAGGGCAAACTTATAGCTTTACGAGCCCACCGGGATAAACAGAGGGTGAAGTTGGAAGGGGACCTTGAAGAACAATTGCGAGAGACTCAACAAGCTATAGTGCAGCATAGGAGGAGGGATCAGGGTAAAAGACTGAAGGAATTACACAGTCAGCTAGAGCTATTACAGACTTGAAGTGCTGAGAGAGCTTTACTGATGACTAGACAGGGGTATTATTTATGAGCCAATAAGGCAAATAAATGACTAGCTTGACAGCTGAGGGTATCGGAGGCAGCCAAGATGGTTCAGAGGTTACAACAGCCTGACTGGGCGTTGACAACTGAATCTGTGGATATTGTAGAAGCTTTTGCCGAATATTATGAGACACTGCACACATTGAGTCACCAAGACCTGCGAGAAATACAACGCTATCGTTTGGATATGTCTTTGCCTATGATAACCCCAAGGGAGCGGGAGGCTTTAGAGAGGGACATTATTGAGGAGGAAGTAGAGACTGCAATAAGAGCACTGCCACCGAATAAAGCGCCGGGGCCCAACGGGTTCACATTATTTTTGTATAAGAAATGTGCAAAACAACTATGCCCCAGAATGATGCAATTGTTCAATACGATGGTGGCAAATGGAAGGGTCACGCTGACTATGGCAGAAGCGAAAGTTGTAGTATTCGGGAAGCCAGGCAAGGATATGACAAAATGTGGGTCATGTAGACCCATTGCGTTAATGCATATTGATGCAAAACTATATACAGGTGTCCTTGCGGCAAGATTGGCACCGCTCCTTCCGGGCTTAATCAATTCCGATCAGTCTGGATTTATTGTAGGTCGCCAGACCTCAGATAATATCAGGGGGGTGATTAATTTGATAGAAAAAGGTTATATTAAACAGATTCCCTCCGTGTTGATAGCATTGGATGCCGAGAAGACATTTAATTGTGTTGAGTGGCCTTTTCTGTTTAATGCTATGGAAAAGATGGGAATGGGGACCAAATGTATAAAGATGGTACAAGCATATTATCAGACTCCTACGATATGTTTGGCAATTAATAAACATGTTCCTGAATTATACGAATAGGTAGAGGTACTCGACAGGGATACCCGTTGTCGCTGCTCCTTTATGCAATATATCTGGAGCCGTTTCTGCATAAAATTAGAAAGAGGACGACGATAGGAGACATTCCTCTTGGGGGCGAGGATCACAAAGTTGTAGCATTTGTGGATGACATGTTGCTCACACTGTAATCCTGAACAGTCAATAATGACACTACTGGAGGAATTAAAGGATATAGGGGGTCATTACGACCCTGGCGGTAGCGGGTTAACAGGCCGGTAGAGCTGCCGGCCCCGTTAACCCCCTACCGCCTCATTACGAGGTCTCCTCGCGGGACCCGCTAAGGACGCCTGGTTTTCCTTGGCGTCCTTAGCGGGTCCCGCGAGCAGACCAGCATGCTAACAACAGGCCTGTCATTAACAGGCCCGTTGTTAGCATGCTCCCCATTCCCATTCAAGAGCCTTACAGGGGCTCGAATGGGGATGGGTTCCTGGAATGGGGAAAAACTGGGCCCTCCAAGGTTGGAATGGCCCGGTATTTCCCCATTCCAGGAACCCGGACCCGAAACCCATAATGGGGGTAGCCATGCCGCAAATAGCGGCATGGCTACCTCCAGGGTCGTAATGACTCCCATAGAGAGGGTTGCAGGCCTAAAGATCAACATGGGGGAAATCTGAGATTTTAGAATTGGGTCTCACTAGTGTACAGAAGAAGGCTTTGCCCTCCCATTCTCTGTTCGCAGAGGCGGGTGCTCGCATTAAATATCTGGGGGCTAATATCACCAAGGAGATCACACAGCTATATGACAATAATTACCTGCATCTATTACAGAAAATAAAAGAGGATTTGGGAAAATGGTCCCCACTTCGTATTTCATGGTTAGGAAGAGTCACCTCCATCAAGGTGGTGATACTTCCGAGATTGCTATACAAATTTCAGGCTCTTCCAATAATGGTCCCTCACTCCTTTTTTAAAGCTCTGAACAGAGTGGTCTCTAAAAGTTCTTGTGGTGCAATAAAACCCCTAGAATTGCATTACGTACCCTAATGGCACCTAGAGAAGAGGGCTAGTGGTTTTACCAAATTTCGTGAAATATTTTGTAGCTGCACAACTATGGGTAGTAAGGGAATAGTTTACGGGAAATACTACTAAATCCTAGGCAATGATGGATAGGACAGTGGCGGGATGTTCGCTGGAAGGTGTTCTCTGGCTATACAGATGAGATGGGCTCCCAAACACGCAGGCGAGCCAGGTATTAGCTGTGGTATGTGATATTTGGGACCGATTGTTAGAAAAGGGGCGATTGTCCACGCTCCCATCCCCATTTACTCCCTTATTTGGGAACACGCAATTAGGTCCAGGGATGGTGCAAGGAGCGTTTAAGCAATGGTGGACACTGGTATTTGTGAAATTGTGATACATGATGATGCAGGGAGAAGATATTTGTTCATTTGAAGATTGAAAACAGTTGATAGGCTTCATGGAAAAGGATAGGCTAGAATACTGTCAGCTAACACATTGGGTAGGGAGGCCAGGAGGAAAAATAGCAGCAGGGAGAGAACTCACAGGGTTTGAAAAATGTAGAACCACACATACGCGAGACAAGCGAATGGTGTCTAAATTATATGGGATTCTGATGGAAGGAGAAAGGGAACAGATCTGCGGATAAATGCAAAAATGGAAAAAGACTTGGAAGTGGAACTGCCCAGAGATCATTGGATACACTTGTGAACAAACATTCCCAAATTGACGAAGTTGATTCAGATTAGAGAAATGTGGTACAAGATTATGGTTAAAAGGCATTATATCCCAGAAAAGTAACATACAATGTTACCAACAGTAACGGAACAGTGTTGGCGAGGTTGTGGTAAGAAAGGGGACTGGAGACATATATGGTGGGACTGTCAAAATTTGAGGACATTCTGGGAAGATGCTACAAAGTACATAAAGACTGTAATTCCCCCAAAATGTGATCCTGACGCCCAGGGAATGGATGTGTGGGCTGTTTGACCCGGAGATACATTTGTTTACTAAGATGCATAGCAAAGCCTTTACGTTAATGTTGATAGCGGCATGGCTGGCTATAGCAAGAGAGTGGAAATAGAAGAAACCACCAACGGTCAGAGAATGGTTGTTTAAATGATGGGGGTTTGTGGCAATGGAATGGATGACGTATAACGTGCAAAGACAATATGAAAGATTTCAACAGGAATGGGCATTGCTTTTGGACTTTTTAAAAGGAGTTTTGTTCAGCAATGGTCTACACAGAGCCTGAGAATTTGGAATATTATGTAAATTGAATGAAAACCTTTAAATGTAGTAGGAGATGGTTATATTGCAACTGTGCCGGGGGGAGTGGGTGGGGGTAAGCATGGGTCTAGGGGACGGGGGGAATTGTTGTTATAATTGAAAATGTTAACAAAAATAATAAAAAAAATTTAAAAAGAATATCGCCCTCCCTCCATGCACAGGGTCGCAATGCCATCACAGGTTTTCTCATGTCCTCAACGACTGCATCGCTGAAAAACTGTTCAGACAACAACCCTGCTTGAACAAATACAAGGGCCAATAATGCATCTGTGGAGTCTTTGCCAGTAACTGGCGCAGTCTTTTTAAAAACCTTCAAGTCATGCAGATCCCTGCCCCACTCCGTTTAATGAAACGGTCACCAGGTGTCCTTTGCTGTGTTTTTAATTTGCACAGCCTGACTGCTAAACTATAACCCTGATAATGCATTGGGAATGAAGAATTTCAAGACCTATTTACCTCCCCTGTACCTTCAGTGATTAAAAGAAGTGGTGTAAAACTTAGATAGATCTGGAGATTCCTTGTTGCAAACATCTATCTGTTTTTTAAGCTCTGTTACCGATAACATTTGCGTCATAACATGAACGCAACTGTCTTTTTGCGGCATGTCAGACTGACAAAACATCCTGCTGTCCAACACATCTATACAGGGAGATTTGAAATGCTACCTTTTTAAAAATACAGAACCCCTGTGGTAACACTAACAATGGCACTATCACAGAGTAATAACCATTTTAATGACTTTCAACAATTCACTTTCAGTTCTACCAGCCAGGGTTGAGGTCCTTAAACAGATGAGTAAACAAAGGGCTGGCTTCCAATCAGCACCCTGCAGGGGATTGCAGTCCTCTGCCCTGGCCTGCCAACAGCTCCACAGGTATCCACCTAACTCAAGACAGCCCAACATCCTCACAGGTCCTCCCCGGCAGTTACACTCAATTAGTCTAGTCACCCAGCATGAGCCTCCATTCAGGGTATTTTCCAATGATGACCAAAGCTGTCAGAAATGTCAACTCCAATTAGAAATCCACACAATTCAAATATCCCAAAATGTCCCCTGAGGTGGCCCTACACCAGTCAGAAGAGTCCTTTTTAAGGGTTAAACACACGCAGTCCACACCCCTCCCCTTACTGTTTCCTGATCACAGAGGCATGATGCATCTACACTTGCCCCTAATCCCCTGCTTACATTTCAGGAAAATGCCCTCTGGCTTCCTGTGTTACACAACAGGGTGTTCCCAGCAGGAATTATTTTGATTTGTGTAAGGAAGGCAGGGCATAAATACTAAGACAGACACAAGTGACAACAGTTCAAGGGTGTTTATTGAATTTCAAAAAGGGTATGATAAACCCCTATCTAATCCTAAATCTACAGATGGGAGCAAGCTATGACCATCAAACAATAATAACGCAGTCCTTGTGGTGTCTTGTCAAAATAAAAGGGTCTATACTAAAAAACCTATTGCCAATCCTTAACTCTGAATACAAATAGTGTGGGAAATAATGTTAGCAAAAAGGGGAGTGCGCGTGCGCGAGCAGCGGATGCGGACAGAATAGAGGACAGCTCCCGGCGGCTGCCAAAAATATCCTGACCCCTCACCCCCGTGAGCACATTCCAGCTGATACTACTGCCAGCGCTACAGGACACCCAGGCACCAGCCCCCGCAACCCTAACCAAAATTGGAGGCGGGGAACGGGTGTACGGAGCACTGGCCCCACGGCCCACTGTGGAGGAGGAGGCTGCCATCCAGGACACGAGACCTGCTCCGTGTGAAGTCCCGCTACTCACCCACTGCCACTACCGATTCCCCAGGCGGCCCTGAAAGGACTGCTGTAGCGACAGTTAGGTACAGTTGGGGGAAAGATTCGGTACCTCCGTGGCCACCAACACATAGGCCCTGCCCCCTCCCCCCTGCCTGCATGGGAGGCGGGTACAAGTAAGGTCATATTGAAAAAACAGTGCCACAACGCTAGCAACACCCCCGGGGCAACGGCCCTCGAGCCTCCAGAACCCCGTGACCGCCCGGTCGCCACACGGCCCTCTGGCAAAAACACCTGCGCCTCATGGCAGTGGAGTGACCCCACACAGGGGACTGGAGAACTGTGCGCCATATCCGGGTGTCCACAAACCTACAGGCAAGGGCCCTAGGACCACATTCACGCCTGGACTGCTGCAAACGGAGGCCCCCCACCGTGAGGTATGGTGCCTCGCTGACTGCATACCCCATTCAGAGCCTTGCCAGAACAGCCTGCACCATAATACGGAACGAGACTGTCAAACAACACCGGGCCACACTGAAGGCAATACTGGGCTATATCTTTCTCGAGCCTGATGCTTGGGCCCACAGCCTCCCGACCCCTCCCAACCCCCCCCCCTGCTTCCACGAGGTGAGTGGGTGAGAGGAACCGTATGGGAGCGGAGGACATAACAGCATCCTGTGCAGATATATAGTCTTGCTGCCGGGACCCCCCGGGACTGAAGCAACAACAGCCGTAATACCCGAGAGACCATGCCGTGGAAACAACGGTGAGTGGAACCCCCCCATCATCCAAGCTAACAGACTGAGAGTCACTCGCCTGAGTAACACAACTTGGCTCCCCTGCACTGCAACAAGGCACAGTGCATGAGAACAAGGGATGCTGCCCTGCATGAGGAAGACCGGCCACGCATGCCCAAGACTCCTGCAACCTAGACCCAACACTGCGACACCGCAGGGAGTCCGATACGCAATGGGATTCACCAAGGAGTGAGAGGCCTGTGCACCACCTGCAAACAGTGTTAAAAACACTCTGTAACACTACCTGCACAACCAGGGGCGCCAGCTCACAGACACATAGGCTCCCACTGTGAACAACATACCCCCGTAAGCACCCCGGAACCTCCCAAACCGCACCAAACCAGACAGGGAACAACGCTGACTCAACAAGGTGTGAACTAACTCTGTGTGTGCGACCCGTCCTTGGTGCTAACCGGAGGACAACTTATGAAGACCCGGGGACCACACATCCAGCTCGTTGCCATCGCCCCATCGGCACCCGTAAGACTCTGAAATCTGCTTTGCTCTCGAAGCTCCAGACTCACTAGGGGATTGAAGCAGGTAACCTGCAACTACCATCCCTTTCAGACCACCCACGAAGCACAATGGGCAAGGAGAAGGCCAAATGACAGGTCTTACAAAGCAAAATGGACCTCTTCATGGTCAGGGCCCCCCCTAGACACACAACGCAAGCCCCTGGCAGCGAAGATCCCGGGGACCAAGCCCAAGACCCTCTTATTTCACTCACTGACATCATGAGGGCAATTGGCGACTCGAGATCATCTCTAGAACTGAAAATAGGTGGTCTGTCCACGGAAGTGTCCTTCCTCCGCCAGGACCTACACAACCTGCCGACTAGAGTAGGAGAGTCGGAACAAAGAAAATCGGACACGGAAGACACGGTCCGTCAGATGGAAAAGCAGCTAGGATCAATCACAAAAAAGGTTGACCAACTTGAATATCGTGTGGAAGACAGCGAGGGGAGGGCGCGGTGCAACAACCTGAGGATCCTCTGGATACCAGAGAAAGAAGAGGGCCCTAGTGCTGAACTCTTCCTCGAAGACTGGCTTGCCCACATTTTTTCTCCCAAAAAACTCTCTATGTTTTTTTCTATCGAACGGGTGCACAGAGTCCCCACTTGACGCCCTACCCCCGGAACCCCACAAAGGACAATCATTGCACACCTTTTAAACTTCCGGGACGCTATCCTCCAGATGGCCCGCGCAGAGGGTCTGGTCACCTACAATGGTCATCACATTGGGCTTTACCCAGATTACACCAAGGAGGTCCAGAAAGCTCTACAGTCCTTCGACTCTGTTAAGAAGAAGCTACAATCACTGTCGATCAAGTATGTGCTCTTCTTCCCGGCACTACTGAAAGTGCACCACGAGGACACCACACATCTGTTCTACACACCCAAACAGGCATAGGACTGGCTGGAAACTCAAGTTCTTAACGGGTTCAGACCTTGCCGATCGGCATCAGGACCACCTGGATGTAAACCTAGGATGGAGCTCACACCAACCCGCTCAACCTCCCGGGCTCAGACCCTACGACAGCATCACACCCTGGAGAGACTACTACAGAAATTGGGTGAACGAAGCCACACTCTGACATGTGGGTTCCCACGAAATCAACCGGGGGCTTGACACTGGGGGCCGCTGCCTTCATGAGGTGAACTACACCACTTCAGTCCGGGCTACTGCCCTATAATGGTTTATGTTAATGTTATGCGCCCAGTTGGCGTTTGGTTCGGGTTACAGGTGCTTCGGGTTGGGGGGAAGTACAGGGCGGGGGGTTGGGGGTTCGATTGGGTAGGGTGACAGGTGCCCACATTCGGTGCAAATTGTGTGGGAATTTTGCTCCCAACGGTTCATACACTTACACTGCACCAGTCTTCGTTTTACAGTTAAGGGTTAAAAGGTTAGAAACTGAAATACACAAATGCGAAGCAGCAGCCTGGGTACAGGTGACGGACACCAGGACCAAGGGTTCCCCAAGGCGCCTAACAGGGTCAAGATTCTAATGACACACCATATCCTTCTGAATAACCCCATGATGGGAGACACGAAGAGGTGACACAGATGGAGCAGATCTCCCTGCTGACCTGGAATGTAAATGGCTTGGGGTCGGGAATAAAACGAAACCTGGTACTCCAATATCTTAATCGATACTCCCCAGATATCGCCTTCATTACAGAAACCCACTTAGTAGACATCAAATACGAAGAAGTCCAACTACCCACATACATATCTAGCAGGATACTCTAGAGACTCCAGGGGTGTCATTATCCGTCTGCATAAATGGGTCCCATTCAAAGCCAGAAAAGTGAGAGCTGACCCTAGGGGCAGGTTTGTGATGGTACTCGGAGATATGTGGGGAGAGATCTGGGGCTTCATAGCAGTGTATGCACCTCCCATGCTGACGGCAGAACTCCTCAGTGAGCTGCAAACCATAATGACAGAGGAACGAGTGGACTCGTGGATAATAGGTGGGGACTTCAATGAGGTCATGGAGACCGCTTATGATAGATCATACAGGGGCAACAGGGCTGTAGACATCCCAACCAAACTGTGCACCTTTGTTTAAGCGATGGGGCTATCAGACACGTGGAGGGCAATACATGCATCAGACACAGGCTACTCATTCTACTCCGACGCACATAGGTCTTTATCTAGACCGGACTATGTCTTCACCCCCCAGAATATGGCTCATCGGTTACTGTCTAGAGAATTCCTGGCAAGGGGGATATCAGACCACTCTCCCCTACTGATTAAACTAAAGGGTGCACAACACAAGCGAGAACCCACCTGGCGCTTGAACACCTATTATCTGGGGGTACCAGAGATAATGGAAGGACTCTCCAATAAGACGTTGGAATACTTTGACCTAAATGAAGAGTCAGTAGATTGTCCGATTGTAAGATGGGAAGCAAATAAAACAGTCTTAAGAGGGGAAGCAATATCCTTGGTGGCTGCCCATCGTAAGCAGCTGTAATGCTCACCTGGTTCCCACGGGGGCGCTGGTCTAGTCTGGATTGCTGTGGCCTCTTCTAGCGTGATGCGCAGGACCCGGAACACCGATTGGACAGGACCTCCAAATCGTGCTTGCCTGGCCCGTAGGAATATCCTTCTGCAGATGAGAAAGGGGATTAACAGTCTGCAGAATAGTGTGCTAGCTCCCCCCTTCCCCCTTTGTTCCTCTCTAACTTCCTCCAAACCCCGGTTTAAGCTCACCTTATGGTTTGGAAGGATGAACTCTCCATCCTGCTTCTGGTGCAGGGGCGCGTGTTCGTCCAGTTACTTCACTGGTTTTCAGAATGGCGCTGGGAAAATCCACTTGACTTTCCTGAGCGATGCGCCGTAAGTATGAAAGTTCAAAGTTCAAGTGAGGCCCCCTTTATGTTGTCTTTCTAACCTGTGATCTGTCCTTTATTTCAGGTGCAGAATGAAGGCGATGCGTCGAGGGGTTAAACTGCCGAGGTGAGTAGTGATGAGGGCGATCCCTCTAAATGTCCTTATCATTCCCCAGAAATGTCTCTTGTCCTTTCCCCATAGGGGCCGGGGTACGGTACCTGCCAACGGGGCGGCGCCGACCCGAAATGTGGAAGAAAAGCTGGTAAGTATTATGGCTGTTAATCAGGCTTTCCTTCTGTGTTCCTTCTGCTCACCTTTTGTTTCTTCCTCTCTCCCCTAGGTGCAGAGATGTGGCGTCCGATGCTGACAGCTGCGATGGAGCCGGGAGATCTTCAGGGATGCTGGCAAGAAGATTCCGGATGCAGGTAAGAAGTTTGAAATAGTCCTTGGTTTTCACCTTTCTCTTCTCTTCCTTCCCTATGAAAAAATAGTCCCTTTCAGGTCTCAGGGAGGCCTGAAGCGTGCAGCATGGTCTGCATCAGGTAAGTGCACAAAACACCTCCCTTTATGAGCCTGGCGCCTATGGCACCAGGACTGATGTCCAACATGAGCCTGGCGCCAAAGGCGCCAGGACTGAGTCCAAAGAGCCCCTATAAGGGGCCGCTGGGCTTTTACCCGAGGGCATGATGCCTGCTTCCGGGGGTGCTGGGCCTGGCCTGGTGCTCCAGGGGTAGGCATCATGACAGCACTCCCCCCCAAGGCCCCTCCCAAGGTCGTTCCTTCTGGAGGTTTCGGTTTGTTTGGGAATTTCCGATGGAACCTCTTTACCAGCCGAGGTGCATGTACGTGATCACTGGGTCCCCAAGACCTTTCCTGAGGCCCGTACCCTTTCCAATCAATTAGATATAAAAGTTTTGATTTTGAGATCTTAGAATCCAAAATGTTCTTCACCTCGAATTCAGGCTCCCCATCTATCTGAATCGGTTCTGGTGGCTTTGTTAATCTGGTTCCTGGGTGCACTGGTTTCAAAAGTGACACGTGAAAAATGGAGTGAATCTGCATGTTAGCTGGTAGATCGAGCTTGACTGCCACTGGGTTGATTATAGCTTTGATCGAGTAAGGGCCTAAATACCTTGGATTAAAAGTTCGAGGCCCCTTGAGTGATAGGTGTTTGGTAGCCAACCATACTTGATCCCCTATTTGGTATGGAGGCGCCTCTCTTCGATGCAGATCCGCATTCTTTTTGTATTTCCCTTTCGCATGTTGCAAATGTGCAGTTGCATCCTTGAAGGCTTGAGTAATCGTAGAATGCAAATGGTCCACTGCGGGCATTTCAAGGCTCAGAGGTGAGTCCAAGTCTGAAGTACGAGGGTGATGTCCATATAGGGTATAAAAGGGGCTCTGACCAGTTCCAGAGTGTATCGAGTTATTGTATGCATATTCTGCCACCCATAAAATGTCCTTCCAATTACCCTCCGATTGGTGCAACATACATCGTAGATATTGTTCAAGGGTCTGGTTCGTTCTCTCCGTCTGACCATCGGTCTGTGGGTGGTGGCTGGTCGAGAGTCTTACGTCGATTTGTGCCAGTTGACAACACTTTTTCCAAAAATGAGAAATAAACTGGCTTCCCCGATCGGAGACTAGTATGGACGGGAATCCATGCAAACGGATGATATTTTCGAGGAATTCTTTGGCAAGAACAAAGGCTGAAGGTAATCCTTTCAACGGAATAAAGTGGGCCATTTTGGAAAATAAATCCACCACGACCAGAATAGTATTGTAACCATTACAAGAGGGCAGGTCCGTGATAAAATCTAGTGACAGAGTGTGCCAAGGTGCTGGTGGAATGTCTAAGGGCTGAAGAAGACCGGCGGTTCTTGTCTTTTGACCTTTGTTTTGGGCACAAACTCCACAGGACATCACGAAAGATTTAATATCCTTTCGCCAGGAAGGCCCAGAATTGTCGTTTAACCTTTTCCTCTGTTTTGGCAATGCCAGGATGTCCTTCCATCAGGGTATCATGATGACGGGAAATAACCAGTTCTTGCAATTCCTTTTCTGGCAAAAATAAGCGTCCTTGGAAGTAAGGTAAGCCATCCTTGACTGAAAAGTTAGACCCCCTTTTGATCCAATCCTGCAAGGCTGAAGAGTCCAGGAATTGTTTCACTCGTGCTTGAATGTCTTCAAGGGTTTGTAAAGTGGTTATCCCCAAAATTCTTTGTTCGGGAATTATCGGCACAGGTTCTGAGTTTGTGTCTATTTCTTCCATTCCAATTCGGGATAGAGCGTCTGCCTTACCATTCTTATAGCCGGGGCGGTAGGTGATTACAAAATCGAACTCAGCAAAGAACAAAGCCCATCGGAGCTGTCGAGACGATTGAGCCTTGGCAGTTTTTAAATATTGTAAATTTCGGTGATCAGTGATCACGGTGATGGTATGCCGGGCGCCGAGGAGATAATGCCGCCAAGCCTTGAAGGCGGACTTAATGGCTAATAGTTCCTTATCAGTGATCGCATAATTTATCTCCGGCGGCGAGAACTTTCTGGACCAAAATGCTACGGGGTGCAGTTGGTTGGTTTCAGGGTCTCTCTGAGACAGGACAGCTCCTATGGCTAAGCTGGACGCGTCGGCTTCGACTATATATGGGAGATCAGGATGCGGGTGCTTCAAAATAGGTGCGGACGTGAACTTAGCTTTCAACTCCTGAAAGGCCTGTTCGGCTTCCTCGGTCCATTCAAAACGTTTATTTTTTCGCAAGAGTGCAGTGATGGGTTGCACCACACGTGAAAACTCCGGGATAAACCTGCGATAAAAGTTGGCAAAACCAAGCATGCTTTGGACACCTTTCACCGAACTAGGTGATGGCCATTTGAGGATGGCATCCACTTTCCGTGAATCCATTCGGACCCCTTTAGGTGTCAGGATGAATCCGAGAAACTCAACCTCGGTGGTATGGAAAACACATTTTTCCAGCTTGGCAAACAGTTTGTGCTGGCGCAGTTTCTCTAGAACGGCCCCGACATGCTTTCTGTGATCAGATTCCGAAGAGGAGTACACAAGAATGTCATCGATATACACGACAACACAGACATCGATGAGTTCCCGAAGGACATCGTTCATGAAGAATTGGAAGGCTGCAGGCGCATTGCACAACCCGAAAGGCATCACCTGGTATTCGAATAGTCCATATTTTGTACGGAAGGCCGTTTTCCATTCGTCGCCTTCTTTTACTCGTACCAGATGATAAGTCCCCCGGAGATTTAACTTGGTGTATACGCAAGCGTCCTTCACCTGGTCAAGGAGTTCAGGGATCAGAGGCAGAGGGTAACGATTTTTAACAGTTATCTGGTTCAATGCGCGGTAATCGATACAAGTTCTAAGGTCGCCTTCTTTTTTAGGCACGAAGAACAAAGCTGAGGATGCCGGGGACTATGACGGGCGAATGAAACCATTGGCGAGGTATTGATCTAAATATTGTCTCAAATGCAGATTCTCTGGTTCAGTAAGGGCGTAAATCCTGCTACAAGGGGGTTGTGCACCGGGCACCAGATCGATTTGGCAATCGTACGGTCTGTGGGGAGGTAACGTGTTGGCCTGTTCCTTTTGTAAGACGTCCTGAAAGTCTTGGTACTCTGGAGGTAGTTGCACGGGGACAGAGGTTACTGATGCTAGATTAATCTTTGGATTTTCTGGGTAGCAGGTTTGTGCACAATCCGGGAAGGTTATTCTCTTCGCTCGCCAATCAATTCGAGGATTATGTGTCTCTAACCAAGGGATTCCGAGAATAAGCGGAAACTGTGGAGCCTTGATTACATCAAACACAACTGCCTCCCGATGGCCATCCGGACCTACAAGTGTCACCTCAGCTGTGGAATGTGTTACCGGTCCAGAGGCAATTTCGGTTCCATCTACTGTGGTGATGACATCTTTGTTGGTTTTAGGACGCAGAGGGAGGTTTATCCTAGAGACCAATTCTCGATCCACATAGTTTCCTATAGCCCCGCTATCGATGTATGCCTTTATACCATGCAACCGTTTAGGCTGTTCCGGATCTACGAGGACCATTGGCACAATGAAATGCGAGGTCTGAGAGTTAGTTTTCAAGCTCGGCAAGCGGACCCCTACGCTTGCCGGGCGTGGTCGTTTCCCGATACAGAGTTTCCATGGATTTTATCAGCGGCTCCTACCACCTTCTTGGGCGGCTTAACCGGGCAATCTCGTAGAAAGTGTCCAGAGGACCCACAATAAAGGCATAATTGCATCTGTCGTCTTCTTTCGCGTTCTTTTTGAGTTAGGGGTCCTTTAACACCTCCGATTTGCATAGGCTCCGAGGCATCAGCCCCCTTGGGGTTAGCGTGGGTCTTGGCCAACACCCGGGTTTCAAACTTGGACCGATCTGCTTTTCTGTTTTGCAGCCTGTGATCCAATTGGACCACTAAGTCTATATATTCAGTGCATACTTGGGGCGGATTTACAACTTGTGCCAGGACATCTTTAAGTTCTCCGCGTAGACCTCGATAGAATAACGTGATTCTTTTATCCTCTGGCCAACCAGTTTCCACAATTAGTCTATTGAAGCTTGCAATATAGGATAGAAGGTCTTGATTGCCCTGTCGCAGAGATAGAAGTTCGTCATCCAGAGCCTGTCCCTGGGAGTGTTGAGCAAATAACCTTTCCATGCTTGTCTGAAATCCTTGAAAATCACGAAGAATCGGGTCATCTTGAGTTACCAGTGGGACTGACCAATCGGCAGCACAGCCGCTGAGATATGAGAACACAAAGGCTACCTTGGTCTGATCATTATGGAAGGCCCCAGGTCTGCATAGGAAGTGCAAACGACACTGATTCATGAATACGGCGAATCGTTTGGGGTCCCCAGCAAAGCGTTCAGGTGGGGCCAGCGGCATGTTTCCAGGTAGATTAATCTGCACCGGGTTACTGGAAACCACAGGAGCGGGGTTCCCCCCGGAACCGGGTAAAGGAGTTTGTCCAGCTTGACCTTGCAAAAGCTGTCTAGCCAGGTCATCAGCTCTATCCTTTATTACAATCACTTCCCTCCTGAGGGCACTAGTCTCTTGATGAGCGGCGTGTACTTCGGCCCGTAATTCCCCCAGTAATTGGGCCAACTGGTCAGTTTCTGAAGTTTCCATAGCGCCTGGGTGGGAATTTGTAGGAAGGCTTCGCGTTCTGTAACGCTCACCTGGTTCCCACGGGGGCGCTGGTCTAGTCTGGATTGCTGTGGCCTCTTCTAGCGTGATGCGCAGGACCCGGAACACCGATTGGACAGGACCCCCAAATCGTGCTTGCCTGGCCCATAGGAATATCCTTCTGCAGATGAGAAAGGGGATTAACAGTCTGCAGAATAGTGGCTAGCTCCCCCCTTCCCCCTTTGTTCCTCTCTAACTTCCTCCAAACCACGGTTTAAGCTCACCTTATGGTTTGGAAGGATGAACTCTCCATCCTTCTTCTGGTGCAGGGGCGCGTGTTCGTCCAGTTACTTCACTGGTTTTCAGAATGGCGCTGGCAAAATCAACTTGACTTTCCTGAGCGATGCGCCGTAAGTATGAAAGTTCAAAGTTCAAGTGAGGCCCCCTTTATGTTGTCTTTCTAACCTGTGATCTGTCCTTTATTTCAGGTTCAGAATGAAGGCGATGCGTCGAGGGGTTAAACTGCAGAGGTGAGTAGTGATGAGGGCGATCCCTCTAAATGTCCTTATCATTCCCCAGAAATGTCTCTTGTCCTTTCCCCATAGGGGCCGGGGTACGGTACCTGCCAACGGGGCGGCGCCGACCCGAAATGTGGAAGAAAAGCCGGTAAGTATTATGGCTGTTAATCAGGCTTTCCTTCTGTGTTCCTTCTGCTCACCTTTTGTTTCTTCCTCTCTCCCCTAGGTGCAGAGATGTGGCGTCCGATGCTGACAGCTGCGATGGAGCCGGGAGATCTTCAGGGATGCTGGCGAGAAGATTCCGGATGCAGGTAAGAAGTTTGAAATAGTCCTTGGTTTTCACCTTTCTCTTCTCTTCCTTCCTTGCAGGTCTTCCAGGTTCGAGGCGGGCGTGGCTGGAGTCCAGGAGCAGGAGCAGACACAGTAAGCATTAAGCTGCAGGAAGCAGACCAACGCGAAGCATGAGCTGCTGTCTGGGCGTGGCTTAAATAGCCTCCAAAGAAGTCCCAGGTATGTATCCTTCCCCAACTAGGTATGTATCCTTCCCTGGCCACGCCCGAGTGAAAAAATAGTCCCTATGAAAAAATAGTCCCTTTTAGGTCTCAGGGAGGCCTGAAGCGTGCAGCATGGTCTGCATCAGGTAAGTGCACAACACACCTCCCTTTATGAGCCTGGCGCCTATGGCACCAGGACTGATGTCCAACATGAGCCTGGCGCCAAAGGCGCCAGGACTGAGTCCAAAGAGCCCCTATAAGGGGCCGCTGGGCTTTTACCCGAGGGCATGATGCCTGCTTCCGGGGGTGCTGGGCCTGGCCTGGTGCTCCGGGGGTAGGCATCATGACAGCAGCACATAGAAAGAATCACTGAAGCGGAGGCCCAGGTGGTCAGGCGGGAGGAACAACTGCTAGAGGAAGGGACTCAGGCGGGGCATGAGGCACTAGTAATGGCCCAAAAGATCTTGAAGGACACTGCCCTAGATAATGCCCGGACGGCCCACTGGTTGGTCCGGAGCCAGATATATGAATGAGGGGACAAAGAAAGCAAAACCCTTGCCTGGTTAGAACAGCGGGAACAGAGCAAGGGGCAAGTAAGGGCCATTCAAGTCGGGGATGGGGAAATGTTAACAGAGGACTCGGAGATTGCGGAGACCTTTGCTAACTACTACAAGCAATTATACTCCCCTCCAGCAAGGGAACACTAATCAAATGCCCCGAACCTCCTAGACTCGATCACGATCCCTCAGCTCGCTAGGCCACAGACAGAACGGCTGGACACTGACATTACAGAAGAGGAAGTGGGGGAAGCCTTGTCACAGCTACAGACGGGGAAGACTCCTGGCCCTAATGATTTTCCGGTAGAGATATGGAAAAGGCTGGGCGAGACAACAACGAGACACATGCACCACATGTTCCTCCGCTGCTGTCACGCTCACCTGGTATATATGGGGACGCCACTCAGCCCTGGTTGGATGATATGCGTATCAAACCCTTTCCCTGATCCGTGGGTAGTGCCTCCGATGGATGTTGAGCCTGAAATACTGGAGAGCTTAATTCCTTAGAAGGCGTGCTCTCCGTCCTGCTCTTCGTGGCAGGGGTGCGTAGTATCGTGTGGGCATGAGCGACCAAGTTACTTTACTGGTGTGAGCCCTTTTGAGTGTCTTTAAGGTAGGTCTTTCTGCTTTGCAGTCTTTGTATTCTATTCTGTTCTTTCCTTCCTTCCTCTTATTGTTATTAATGTCTTATTTCCTCTCTTTAGGTGTGCAAAGAGATTTTGGCATTTTCGTGCGGGTTGGAGCTGAGCATGAGCCTGAGCCAGTAAATGAAGGTGCAGTGCAGTGTACGTGATGCTATCCGGTAAGTAATGTGCGATGCGCGGTGCACGGTGCTGTTTTGCCTTGCATATGCTAACCTATGTCTTTCCCCTTCCTTCGTAGGCCACGGTGCTCTTCGCCGGTTGCAGTGATGTTCCAGAATGATGCTGAACAAAAGTCGACTAATCCATTAAGAATCTTGTGATTTTCGTTGTTCGTGTGGAACCATGAGTATGCGCTCACTAATGCTGTTCTTCTCTCACCCCTTTTCAGGTTGCTGCGTTCAGGCAAGCATGCGGTGCCCAGATTTTGGAGTTTGCTGGATCGAATGTCTCCAGGTAAGCAGAATCAGGAGCTGGCGATGGGTTGAAGACAGGATGCTACTCGGAGGTAGGATTCCAATAACAATGTTCTTTTTCTCTCTGCAGCCACGCGGTTCCAAGAATAGCTGGCATCAAAGAATACTGGAGATCCAACTGGACACGGTGAGGGTTACGCTGCAAACAGCAGAATAACGCAAAGCGTTATCTGCTGTTTGGGTGTGGCTTAAATAGTCTTCAGGTAAAGCAGTCCAAGTAAAGTAGTCCCAGGCCAGCCACACCCTAAACACTATACCACATAGCTCAGTTCTTGGGAACTGAGCTATGTGAGTGCCTCCATGTTGACTGAAACCCCCAAGAAAGTAGTTCCAAGTATAATAGTCCCAACCTAAAGGTGTTCTCCATAGTGATTATGAGCCTGGTGCCAAAGGCACCAGCACTGACTCCAAGAGAGTCTCGGGTGAGATTCTAAGGCTTTTAAGGCCATAATGGAACCCCAAAACCTGGCCCTACCTGGCAGGCTGACTTGCCAGTGGGGGTCAGGAGTAGGGATCACGACAGCTGCAGGGAACTGGCCAGCCTTCCCCTAGACCTCCGGAAAACATGTATTGTGGTAATTCCCAAAGCGGGAAACACCCAGAACGCTGTGCCTCGTATAGGCCTATATCATTAATAAATGGGGAAGCCAAAATATTAGCCAGAGTCTTAACCAATAGAATGCTCGGAGTAATCGAATTTCTAATCCACCCAGAACAGTGCAGATTTATGCCGGGTAAATCTACACGAATGAATCTCTGCAGGGTCCAGATTGCCCTAGATCATGCAGCTGAAAGCCCGGACCCACTAGCCCTCCTTTCGGTCGCCTTTGAGAAGGCCTTCGACTTGGTGGGTTGCGACGCCCTATGGGAAATAATGAGACGTATGGGATTTGGACAGAACTTTATGTCATGGGTTAAACTCCTGTACGTCCTCCCTGAAGCATCTGTGCGTGTTAAAGGGAAATCATCTAAGATGTTCCTGTTGGGCAGGGGGACCAGACAGGGCTGCCCTTTCTCACCTCTGTTATTCCTGCTTGCGATCGAACCCCTTGCGATTAGGATCAGAACTGATACGCAATGGACTGGGTTTGTCTGGCCAAAGGGAGGTGAAGAACACGTCTCATTGTTTGCTGACAATCTCCTTATATACCTTAGTAAACCAGTGATCTCCTGCCCGATTGTGACCAGAACCCTTGAGGAAGACCAACTCTTTGGGGGACTCCACGTAAACATGCAAAAAAAATCTACTTCCCTGTTCAAGGGGGTGGGGGGTGAAGCAATTCCAGAACCCTGTCCATACCCCGTTTCGGTACGGGGCTTCACCTACCTGGGTATACGGGTCAGTTGGACGCTAGACGAATTCCTCAAGCTAAACCTGCAACCGGTAGTGCAAATGTTCGGGAACAATGCTTCACACTGGCAATCTCTCCCACTATCACTACTCGGGAGAGTGGCTCTGCTCAAGATGTTGACGCTACCAAGACACCTTTATGTCCTCCAAAATGCCCCACCTCCTATCCCCGCTGAAACATTCACAGACATTGATAAGACTCTACGCACATTACTCTGGGGAGGGAAGCAACCTCGCATCTCGCTTAAAAAGCTCCAACGTTCGGAGTGGGAGGGCGGTATAGGACTGCCGAACATCTACATGTACTATTTGGTTGCACAGGTAGGAGTAGTAAACAAGTGGCTACAATGGGACCCAAGGCTCCCACATACCCGGGTTGAAACAAGGGGTACCGGCTCTCCTTCCCCCCTCCGTATACTATACGATGATAACAAGGGCCTAAAAGGGGTACCAAAAGGGTCACTCCATACCCGCCACGTTTGGAAGGAGATACATAGACACTTAGGTTGGGATGGCAAATCAACTTTGATCCAACCCCTATAGCATAACACACACCTCCCCGAAATTCAGAAGATGGGACACTTTGGAACCTGGGAGAGGAAAGGGATATCCACACTGGCAGATATCATACATGAGGGGTGAATGATAGATTTTGAAACCCTGGCAACAAAACACGGATTGCTACCCATGGACTGATTTAGACATACACAGCTTATACACGCTATCAACGCACAATTCCCGTGCCTTACTGCCATACCAGCCTGCTGCTCCGTCGAGACAAATGTCCTCCCGCACCGCATTCCCTCTAAAGTTACCTCCACCCTCTGCCAAGTAATCAACTCCTTTGGCACTAAGGAACTCACTGGCCTCAGAGGGAAATGGGAACAAGACCTGGGTGCATTGGAAGCTGAAGAATGGGTGGAGGCACTGATGTCTCCCGAGAAATAGGCATCGATGCCAAGCTTAGACTGATACAGCTGCGAATACTGCACAGGTCATACTGCTCCAGAACAATGATGGCTAGATGGGGGGGACTGCGGATAGTGAATGTCTCCGATGTAGAAGAGTGGAGGGCACCTTCTTCCACATGATCTGGGAATGTGGGGTGCTGCAGGAATTTTGGACAACTTGTCTCACTCGTCTCTCCAGATTAATGGGTTCCCCGATACCAAGTGACCCCAAATAGATTTTATTGGGGGTGTGGGGAGAAAATGATTTCCCCAAACACAAAAAAGCATTCCTGGGAGTGGCACTAGGGGCAGGAAAGAGGCTAATGGCTGCCACCTGGGGCTCTGCAAACAAGATAAGCATAGACTGATGGTTCAACGAAATGACCAGGTGTGCCTCCCTGGAGCCACGTATCTACTCTGCAAGGGGGTGTCCCCATAGGTTTCAGAAAATATGGGGGAAATGGGTAGAATGAATATTGAACCCAGAATACCGTGAATGCCCTGACACAACCGGACTATCGCCCGATGTGTCTGAGAATTTCAGTGCTCCAATCCTGATATTCATTATCAAATGTTTTTTTCTGTTTTCAGCGACCCCGCTGATTGTGCTCCTAATGCTAATGTGTACTCATATTGTCTTCATGTTTGATAAAACCTAATAAAAAGAGTTTTTAAAAAAAATGTTAGCAAAAAGAAAGACGTGTTCACAAAATGATAAGTCAGGATGTTCAGATTGTTGGCCTCCTTTCCCCCCGTTTTCAGCACGGGACAAGGCGGTACACTCGAGCGTAGCACAGTCTCTGGCTTCCATAGCACAAGGTCACAGTTCAGTCATCAGCATCATGGCCTTCAGAGCGTAGGTCTCCTTGCTTCTCAAAGTCTCTTCACTCAAAGGGCCTGATGCAACCAAATAAACAACAAGTTATTTTCCTCTTTAGATTTTCATACACAGGTATTCACATCGGGTGATTCATGGTTCACCCGGATCCCCCTGAGCCGGGCTTAGATCCTTTTTAGACAATTAGTCTCCCTCAGCCGGGCTCGGACCAATGTCAATTCACAATGTTCGTAGGTTATTCTTTTTTGGGTGACTCTACTGTTTACCCCAGATCCCCCTTAGCCGGTATCAGATCCATTCAACACAATTAGTCTCCCTCAGCTGGGCTCAGACCAATGTCTATTTTACATCAAGTATCAAAGACTTTTGAATGTGAAATGGGTTTGGCTTGACCCATTGCAGGACCACTTCCCTTTCACAATTCTCTTTCTTTTAATGTTTGCACCCTTTCAGTTGGATACGTACCAGAGACTTTCGAATGAGCACCCACGTGATGCCGGACCACTGAATACGGCATTGTATCATAGTTTCAAAGTTAATTCACTCATCTGCTGTTTTAATAATCTTCACACAATGTTGCTGCTTGAAACCTTGGTTTCCACACAGCCCGGTCTGGTATCAGTCTCCCCAACTCACCAGCTGTGCTGACGTCACTGGTGCTGCTTTGTTGTATGATCCAAGGACAGTACCACAGCGGCAAACGCTTCTCCCTGTCTTGACAATCGACGCAGGAGAGCCCCGGGTACCTCCGACACACAATGCAGGAGTCTTCAGATTTAATACCAGGTCTTACGTTTCCTCTTCTCGAAGGCTCATGAAAGATGCAATTTTTCGGTAAAAAGGTCAAGGGCACTTCCCTTTCCTGGCAATCCTCTCCAGTCTTACCATCTTCCACCTTGTATTAAACTGCAATCTTGGAACTGCTGCTTCCTCATGTGCTTTCCCCGCTCATAGTGTGCTTTCGTGCCCCGCCTTTTATCTGTGTGCATAAGGGTGATGGAAGTCAGGTGTGTAATGATCAATAATTGCCTGACTCTGCCTGACCATTGTATTGGTACATGTCAGGTATACGGCTTGGGTGTTGTCTGTTTTTGCTCAAAGTGAGATGTCTGTGGGAAAGTGTTTTTGTTGAAAAAGGGGTCGAAGGGGTTCAATCCCTAAGTATCCTACCTGGTAGGATGGGGTCAAAGTGTTACAGAGAAGGGAATACTGCATCTCGCCATCCGGTGTCCCACTTCCACTCCCGAAAACCCCTCATTCAGGTGATCCTCCCACACTGGTCCACCCCCAGGAACTGGATCCAAAAGCGATGGCCGTGTCCTGGCCACCTAGATGACAGATCCCCAGGGACTAGCGAGTGAGACACCTTCAGGTTTCTCACATTAGTTAGTCAAATTAATTAGCATACTAAAATACATGGTGGATACAAATCCCACTTTTTAAATCCTAAAACACTTAATATGGTACAGAGAATGCTACCATTATCAAACACTAAATTATTGCGCAATAAGTAAACACGACAAAAGAATATGGAAACAGATATATATGTAATTTATTCCATAAAGTCAGTAATGGGACAATAGAAACCAAAACCCAGAGTAGTCCCTTTACCAAATTAGTACTGTTAAATGCCAATTCAATCTGGCGGTACACATCCAAGGTGTATACAAAAAATCCACCATCAGATTGTGACATGCAAAAACATACAAATCACTACTAAACAAAGTCCAACTAAAAGCTTTAAAAAAAAAGTACATATAAATGTGTTCTATATGAGTTGTTTAACACACAAGTACAAATAAATACACTGAAAGGAATATACATATGGTTATGTTCAACATAATACATGAAGATACATTCATTATGTTCATGGATATCCAGGGTCAACGCAGGGGGACGTCATTTCACCAAAATGCCAGGGGTAGCAGAAGTGACATCACATGCCCCTACCCGAGTGACATCAAAGGAAGTGAAATCATTTGACCCGCCCGAGTGACATCACAGGAAGTGATGTCATTTGAACCCTGCATCCCCCCCACCCACGTGACATCACCGGAAGTAGAAAAATATGGTTACAATATCAATGTTACAGGACACACATGTAATACAAGTATGGATCATCATATCTAGCAGTTTGTCAAGGCCCATATTATCATGGAAGTGTATGAACCCAAATGATAAATCCCCTATTTATGTGGATCCGCCCTGTTATTTCAACATGACTACAGGGCGAAATCACATTCTGGGTGGAAAAGGGCGGATAGGCAGGTGTAGGGATAAGAGAAAGCTGAGATAGAAGGGGAGAGAAGGATAATATTTCACCAGAGAACATGTGTTCGTATACAGTTGCTATTCCTTCACTGTTCTGATCATAAAACTTAAAATGTAGTTTCTTACCGGATTGACCCCATTTTCTTCTGATTCAAAAAGTTACCCTCAGGATTACCTCTCAGTAAGACGTGTTGCAGTTGTTTCATGGACTCATTATTCCTGCACAAAACAGCCAGACATCTCCGATATTCATCTCCTTCAGAACCTACAGCTAAGTTTTAAATAGTTTCATTAGTGCATTGGCAAATACTGCTACCAGCTACTTGATCATCCTCCTGTATCTATTCAAAGTGCTTAGGAACAAAACATTTCAAGTTCTTATACATTACTAGTATCACATTCTCACACTTTCAAACAAGTATAATTTGTTTGTTTCATTACACGTCCAACCGTACAAGGTCTGTTACAAGACCAGTGGCTCTCTGTGCAACCAACCTACTCGCACAATTTGTCTTTCTTTCACCAGTAAATCAGGGCTCTGGACATGAACTGCTCAGCGGTGGCCCTCTTGACTGCAGCTAAATAAATTCTGCTACAAGACCAGGGGCTCTGTGTGCAACCAGCCTACTCGCACAATACTTTTTCTTTCTTTCACCAATAAATCAGGGCTGTGGACCTGAGCTGCTCAGCACTGGTTCTCTTGACTGCAGAAAAAGAAATTCTGCTACAAGACCAGGGGATAAACCTGGGTTTGTAAAATGTAATTATTTGTACAGTGTGTGCCATTTTACAAATAAAATGGACACACACATACAGATACATACCCAAGTAGCATGCCCCCAATTGTCCCGATACTCACCCGCATGCTGTATGTAGCCTGCCGCACGGCCGCAGACATCATTCCGCCCTTTGTTCGGAGCCAGCACCTGCCCTCTGAACTGGTGGAACGGGCGAGCGGGCGACAGTCTCATCATCTGATGGTGCCCAGCCTTTGCGCAGAGATACACTGAGTCCAGGCGAGCCGGAATTGGATGGTGAGGGCACCCTGGGCATCAAATTAAGATGAATTCCCCACCAGAGGTGTGCCGCGCTCAGTAATTATTTTTCTTACTCTCAGCGCCAGGCCCTGGACTCTGATAAAAAGGCGCAATCGCTCTCGGTTAAGCTAATGGTTGCTAAGCAACCCTTGCAAGGCTTGCAAAACTGAAGCCAATCGAGGAGACACATTGGCGCCTGTGCTCGCCCGCCGCCCAAACAGCAAACTGGTGATCAGCCACGAGCTTGAGAACGTGCAGTGCAGACAGAGTCTGTAGACACAGTGGCACCCACCGCCCGGGCCAGCTTGCGCGTAGTGCTTTTTTTAACTAGTAGTTTGCTGTTTTTAACAGGGGTAATATCCATTTAGTCTAACATTTATATACATTTTATATAAAAATTATATAAGAAATGTTGGGGGTGGATTACATTTTTGGGGGGTTATTAAATCGATAACAATGATATTGAATTTTATATACACATTTATATTCATTTGTATCAAAATTTAGATTGCATTTTCTATTGAAATGTTAAATAAAAAATATTTTGAAATGTTATATTAAATTGTATATACATTTTCAATAAAAATGTGTATTACATTTTAGATAAACATTGTATGTTAAAATGTCTAGATAATACTCTACAGGGGTAGCCCCACGCTCAGGTGATATTCCCTCCTACTCAGTGAGGATATATAGTATATACTTAATCAAAAGGAAGGAACACAAACAACTATCTATGTAAAACAGTCGATGTACCCTCAGATAACAATTCCTCAACACAGCCACTTAGCAAATATGGGCTGCATTCTGTGTTCTATGTACTCAATAACAGGCAGTGTTATCAAAAAATATCATTTTAATATATTATTCTTGTATAAAGCACAAGTAATACAAACATTAAAAAACATATACACATCACATAGTAATATACATGTTAAAATCATTCCACCTCACAACATCAAAAGTCACCAAATACTTGATCACAAGAAACAAAAATGGCAACTTAATTATCCTTATTCCCCATTTTGTTAAACAAGCCCAACTTATATAAGTTTCTGTCCTATGTGTTACAGGTAACTGGACATTCTTCAGGGGCAGAAGTAGTCCTGTGCTTCAGGTAGATTTCTCTAATTCACACACCAAATTTGTATATCTAAGGGTACAAAACAAGAACAAATTACTACACGGGCATTATGGGTCCAAGAAATGGGTCGAGACGCCCACCTTTTTTAGGCAGAGGGAACAGTCGGCAGTAATGGCCAACAGATCGCATGCAGACACGCAGCTACCGGGGCTGGTAGTCAATTTGTCCAGTGAGACCCTAACCAAGGATGAAGAACGTTGTTTGAACAAAGGCCTCAATTTTGTGGTATCCAAATATCATGATCCCTTTGAATTTAGACTAGAGTTTAGTGCCTTTATGCGTAAGGTACACCTGAGAGAATCTTTTGAAGATCAATCAGCAGTATACAAACCAACTTTAGTGGTCTAAGAAACCCTTCTACTTGGTGCCCCCCACACCACACGCATTCTCCTGAATCTGTGGTTTTTGAAAAAAAGGTTCTACAGGAATTGAAAAAACTCGAGACCAAAGGTATCCCTAAGAACTCCAACTTGAGTCAGCAAGAAATTGCCATGTTGCGAGGTCTGGGCAAAAATGACAAAATTGTCATCTGCCAGGCAGATAAAGGCGGGGCTATCCTGATTTTGAACAAGAATGATTATATTGAAGAATGTCACAGACTTTTGGCAGATAATATCAGCTATCAAAAAATCGATCAAGATCCTAATCCTGCACTCATGAAAATGATAAAGGAGAAAGTTGACAAAGCAGTTGATTTAGAATTAATCAGCAAACAAGAAGGAGATTACTTAGCTAGAGAGACAGCGAGAACCCCTATCTTTTACATTTTGTCTAAGATCCATAAAAAGATGGAGAGACCCCCGGGTAGACCCATTGTGTCTGGTGTAAATTTTATTTTGGAACCTTTATCCAAATTTGTGGACTTCTATTTACGTCCATTTGTAATGAAGATGAGAAGCTACGTACAAGATACCAGAGATGCCATTGGGAAAATTGAAGGTGTGACTTTTGACCACACCAAAGACATACTTATTTGCCTGGATATACAATCTCTTTACACCAATATTCCACAACGAGCTACACTTGAAGTTGTGGAGGAGACATTAATACAACGTGAAGATAATCATCCAGTGAGCCACGCCTTTATTTTGTGGTGTGCTGAAACAGCTTTGGTGAATAATTTTTTTCCATTTTTGGGGCAATTCTACCTACAGGTAGAGGGCACGGCCATGGGTGCAGCCATGGCTCCAAATTTGGCAAATTTGTATGTCGATATGGTGGAACAAACTGTGATTTATTCAGAAGTCAATCCTTTCAAACATCAAATAACACAATGGTTGAGATACATCGACGATGTGTTTATGGTATGGCATGGGTCGATCGATGAGGCAAATAACTTTCTGGTATGGTTGAATAATCAGAATAGATATCTGAAATATACAGCTTCCATGTGCTCCATTGAGGTTAACTATTTGGACTTGACGATTTACCATCAGAACAACCAACTATGGGTGAAACCGTATGTGAAAAAAACAGACAAAAATGCCCTTCTTCATTATAAAAGCCATCATGCTAAGCATGTCCGTGACAACTTGCCCTTTGGGCAATTTTTACGACTTAAACGTAATAGCAGTACCAGACATGATTATGAGGAAGGCGCGAATGTATTAATGGACAAATTGATCGACAGAGGCTACCCTGCTAAAATTGTCAGACAATCTGCCAAACGAGCTTTCAGTAATAATCGAGAAGCACTCTTGGAAAAGAAAAAGAAAAATAATGATAATCATGATACCCCGTTGGTGTTCGTGAATACTTTCAGTAACATGTCCTACAAAGTTAAGAACATTATTTGTAGGAACTGGAAAAAGACCATGAACAGTCCACTGCCTTTGATAGCCTTTAAAAAAAGCACTAATATCCGCAATCTTGTCATGAAGAATTTCTGAGGCCGCCCAAAGTACCTTGTGGGGTATGCCCCGAGTTGTGGGACATTATCCTTGTGGAGAATGTGTTATGTGTCCCCTTACATGGAAAATGACTTCTGTTAACCTTGGCCTGACTTCAGAATGGACATTAAAAGAGCATAAAAATTGCAAAACTGAAAATGTAATCTATATGATTAAATGTCCTTGTGATTTGTTGTATATAGGCCAGACCAACAGAAAGTGCAAGACTAGGATGATCGAGCACAAGAGCTGTTTAAAAAACCATATTGAGAAGGCACCCCTAGTTAAACATTTTGAAGAAAAGGGTCATACTTTTAGGGATTTTGAATGGTGCATTCTAAAAAAGGTTAAAGGGAGATCCCAAGATGAAATTAACAGGAAATTGCTCAATCTGGAACAGAAACTTATCTTCCTTACCAATAGTCATGTGACAGGACTTAATGAGAACATTGATTGGCATAATATTAGATAAGTGGGCCACTGACTGGGTCTCTGTGCATTTTGGTCAGATGAGTTTTGCACTTTCTATCACCATCAACCAATGTCCACATCAATGTGTATTTGTTGATATAAAGAACTATGGGACAAGGTTTAAGACACTATTTGGGCTTGAAATTGACTTAATATAGGACTTACAAATGTGTGGCTAGGCCATTGATCATCATCTCTGGAGCTCGAAAGAGATATAGCCTAGTTGTGAGTTCGGGGTACTGATGTTTTACAGCTTTCTGGCATTTTCAGGGGCAGGGAGCCCTGCTGTGTGTCACGGCCGTAGGTCTCGTGCTTACTTTTAGCACTGTTTAGTCACTTAGTGATGTGATTGAGTGGTGCAGTTTGTGGTATTCTGTTCCTAATGCAGACCGCTGTGTTTTCATCTTTACAATTCATGTTGTGCGTTTGTTTCTTCCCAATCTAGGTGAGTTGCTCAGCAACAGCATAGTTATTATGCTGTTGCTGTTGGAAACTCATTGGTCATCTCTTCTCGGGCCGTTTTTCTGACGTGTGACGTCATCACGTTACGTGTGGCGTGATGACGTCATTGCGTGGCGTACTGACGCGACGCTGTGGTCTCATTGTAGTATTTACTAGCCGCGGCGAATGTGTATTCCGCCAGCGTGACGGTGGACCCTTTCTCCTTCCCTTAGAGAGAATTAGCGCTACACTGGGTGAGTAACTGAGTGTGTGGGCTTTGGGATTTTGGGTCCCAAGATGTTGATAGTGGGACTTAGATTAATCATGCTCCGGTGGCTTTTTGCAGAACGAGAGGCGTGACACCTTCGCCTTGGATCACCCCTGGGGATGAGGAGGTTTCTCTCCCTGACGGTGCGGGTCATTTTTGCATAGAACGTGGCCGTTTTCTGAAATTTCTTGGCAACAACAGAATGAGAAAGGTAAGGGACCCTCATAGAGGTTTCTTTGTGGGAAGACCCATGGTGTTTCAGAGGGTTGTAATTTACTGAGACCTTTTTTGCAGGGAATAGATGGCTAATTTGAAGGTTGAGTGGCACGAATGTGGAAAACTTTACATTTAATGATACACGTCAAGGAGAAGAATTTAACTTACATCGTAGGGTGAGCTGGTTTTTTCTATAGAGGGCATGTATCCTTGTGGGTATGCGTAACCCTTTTTAGAGTAAATGTCTGGGCTACAGCTTTTGCAGCGACTAAAGGTTAGTCTTTTTAATCATTGGTTCTAGGTACTTTGAGTGATCCATCCTATGGGCTAGACAAGTGAAGAGCAACAATTGGTTGTGCTATTAAGTTTGAAGACACTTATTTCTTCGGACTCCTGGTTCAGGTATATTATTATTTTTTGTATACCGTCCAACCTATTGGTGATTAGGGATTGGCTAGGTCGAGTAATTGGACCCATAATGCCCTTGTAATGATTTGTTCTTGTTTTGTACCCTTAGATATACGAATTTGGTGTGTGAATTAGAGAACTCTACCTGAAGCACAGAACTACTTCTGCCCCTGAAGAATGTCCAGTTACTTGTAACACATAGGACAGAAACTTATATAAGTTGGGCTTGTTTAACAAAATGGGGAATAAGGATAATTAAGTTGCCATTTTTGTTTCTTGTGATCAAGTATTTGGTGACTTTTGATGTTGTGAGGTGGAATGATTTTAACATGTATATTACTATGTGATGTGTATATGTTTTTTAATGTTTGTATTACTTGTGCTTTATACAAGAATAATATATTAAAATGATATTTTTTGATAACACTGCCTGTTATTGAGTACATAGAACACAGAATGCAGCCCATATTTGCTAAGTGGCTGTGTTGAGGAATTCTTATCTGAGGGTACATCGACTGTTTTTACATAGATAGGTATTTGTGTTCCTTCTTTTTGATTAAGTATATATTAAAATGTCTATACATTTTATATCAAGATATAAAAAATGGGGGGCAATCAAACATTTTGGGGTTATCAATTTGATATAAAATGTGTACCACTTTATATCAACTTGATATCAAAGGGGCGGCATGTGGGAAAATGTCCAGACCTAAGACCGGAAATGAGGGGGGGGGGGCCACCGGTCAACATTTAACATTGAAAGGAAGTGTACACCCTTGTACTACTCCCCTATGTCTGCAGCCTTCTGGGTTTCCCCTGAAGCTCCCTGGAGCCGTGGTACTCACCGGAGCTGAAGCTGAGGTCCTCGCTGTCTGCATGGAAGTCGAATCATGTTGCTGCTGGACAAACCCACCGCTCCTCGTGTGGCTGTACTTTATCTGGCCCTGAATGAAGCACTTTGTCTTCACCAGATCATCTTGTGACCTTTTGTGCCCCTATTGTGCATCCTCACTGCCGCTTCTTTAGTCATGTCCAGCTATTAATACTTGAGAACGTGTTTTATAATGAATGTTATGGTTCTTTTTGCATTAATGTCATGCAAAGTTTTATATGGAGAATACATGTATTTTGAGCTTTTATTGAATGTTTCCAATACAGTTTATTTTGGGTGTAACTGGGCAGGTCAAGGAGCCACTGTTAGATTGCCCCACGCACTTGCACCAAATGTTCAGTTGTGTTTCCTCCCTTTTCTCTGCACGTATGTTTTCTCCTAAAAACGTAATTGCTATATTAAATAGAGCGATATCATTGTTTCCTGTATGTTTTACAGCACATGTGTTTTTTCATATCAAGTTTGCACTTTGCCTCCTGGTTTGGGGCCACTGGACCGTGGTTTGGGGATGCTGAGTCATGGGCCACTAAGTTGTACTTTCCCCCAGGTCAAAGGTTTACAGTCCCCTGAGTTCTGAAACGTTTCTCCAGGCTTTTGATATTAATTCAATATATAATTTGTATGAGAGATATGGACATAGCCTTTGTGAAACTCAGATTCGACATAGAGCCTGGACTGCTCCATACTAAACATGGACGGCTCCACTGGTTCTGACGTGAGCAGAAGAAATGCACCAATCCCCAGAAGCCCTAAGCATCTAGTTAACAACATTGTGGTCCACACTGAGCAAGGGTTGAGGGGCGAAGTGAAAAAGGTTGGCGCTCACACGAAAGAAACCCTCCGCCTTAATAAAGTCTCCCCCAGGAGTCTTTGTTCGGGAAACAGAAAATCCAGTCAGCCGCATTGTTTTCTTTAAAAAAAAAAACATTAAAAAAAGTAAAGCTATCGCGCAAAAGATGGGTCGACTTTATTTCTAATTGAGACGAGAGATAGAGTATTCGTCCTCCTGGCGATTTCATTTCAGAATAAAGTCTCTGGTGCAAAATTCGTTCTGAAATGAAATCTCCGGGGGGGAGAGTGTATACAGGGGCAAGAATACTTCTCTATGCGCAGGTAGAACCAAGAGAAATATCGCTCCCAAAAGGCCAGAAACGAGGCATGGAAACAATGCATGGAATGCAGGCACGTCTGCCTGAAGATTCACCACTATAGGCAAAGGGGCAACTAATCAGATTGTCTACACCCTCCAGTCATATGTGGCAGCCATTATGGCTCCATGAAGCTGCATGACCACATCCGGTATGGGTCCTGAAGAGGGTGCTTTGAGCCTGGGGCCACCTGCCAACTGCTTCTGCTGATGCCCTAGAGTGTTACCAAGGTGCATCCTTGCCAATTCCTGGGGTAGTACACAGACCGAGACATGCCTTGAAGTGTGATATCTGTAATGTGCTTGTGCACGGTGACATTCATGTTTATTTTCGCCACTGTTGCCCATGCAGAAGGGAGGTGTGCAATTAACACTGTGGAGTACATGGTTTCAATGTACAATGCTTAATGGGTGTTCTTTTACTCATCTACAGATCCATGGAATATGGATGGCTGTGCTGCTGTCATATGCAGCTAATGTATACATGACGATTTAGGTAAAAATCCTTACAACCAGGGGATCTCTGATTATTACGTAAATCCCTCAGTCCATCAACTCCAGCATGCCGGATTCGTGCCAGTGGTGCAGATGACAACCGGTTCTGTTTCCTGGCCACGCCTGTGTGCAATGTTATGCAACACCTTACATCGAACAATGATCGCACACACTGTCACATGGCCTTACATGTGGACTCCCCCAGAATTGGCATGGCATCTGAATCAGCATTTGAGGATCCCAAACATACACTTGGTGGGATTCGAGGTGTTTGCGTGTGCTGTGTTGTAATGCTTCTGCCATTTGCCCTCTGGGATCCGGAAAGGGTGTGTGCAGATGCCTCCTTTGGGGAACCCCAAATATGCCCTTTTTGGACTGATGCTTTGGGTCCACTGGGTCTAGTCTTTACAGAGGAAATATCTGTAGCATTATGCATGCTTCACTTATCACTTAGCCATGTTTCACTGTATGGCCTCGCTTAAATGTCAGTGGCATTTCACTTTCAGGATGATGTTGCTGACACAACACAACATCTAACTCTTCACTGAATGCTACAGTTCTACGTGATCACATACATTTATTTTTGAAGGTGTACATTTTGGTTGACTCAATTTAGTTGACCTATTTTTTAAATGCTTTTTTTCGTTATGTGTGGGTCCCATCCGTTCTCCATGGCCCCATTTACATGCCAGATTACATCCCATGCCCCTTTACTCCCCTACCCCATACAGAGTGTGTGTGTGTGTGTGCGCGCACGCGCGTTTGTGTGTGATTGGTCCCCTCAGAATGAGTTGGCAACAATGTTGACTTTTAAAAACGAGTGTGTGAAAGAAACCATGGCTTACCAATGCTAAACCCTTCTATCCAAGTTCAGGTGTTTGTGGCTAGGAGTGGGCCGAGTGGCAGTTCAGTCAATAGTTTATTGAATTCGGATGTCTCCATTAACAACAAAAAACATTAATTTAGCATAAAATAAACACAAAATCAATTCGCAGTACGACCAAACACATAATTTAGAAAACATTACATACAATCCGTATAAAACTGGGCATCTAATAGCTTTTTAGACTCCTGCATAAAATCAGTGCAACGCCTAACATTTAATATACCGTACGCGGCATACTAAGGCATCCCTTACATATTCATACAAGTTAGTTCAAAATGAAATCGACATTATTACAGTCCATAATATGCCACATGGCCTCCCAATGCCGCCTGGTGCTCTTCTGAATAAAATGGGGTTTCAGCAAATTCTTGCGTAAATCCGCAATTGGATGTGCTCTATTCCCACTCACACCCTCTCTTGTAGAAGCAGGCCTGATTAGGCTGCGAAGATGGCAGAAGTCACACTACACAAGACCCAATCAGAGTACATGTCATATCAAGTATGTTACAGTGAACTCTTGGATTGCCTCCAAACAGAAAACACACCTTAAAACAAGTAAGTTAAAAAAACAAAAATTGTACAGATGTGCGTGGGTCACAGGCAGCGGTCAGGAATTCCCAGATAAAGCATTTGGATATCACCACTGACTTAGTCAACAGTCATATCATATCCCATGGCCCATGGGTGCTATCCCAGGCCAAACTGTAATCCTCTTTCTTTCAAACTGAGTCCAATAATCGATCACATGTATTTGTATCCTTTAAAGAAAGAGTTGCTCACAAAGGAAATACTGCATACGATTATGGTTGAAATTGCTCTACAGAAGTCTTGAAAAAGAAAACAGTTGTGTTTGTAAAGGAATTTTAGAGCTGTAGGTAACACAATGTTTGTCTATATTTCTAACTGTAGTTGGAACAGATCCTCACTTGTCAACCCGGATCCAAATTACAGTGTAAATAAAATCAATCCTTCAATATGATTGGCCAGCTTGTCTGCATGTGCTCCATTAGATTGCACATCCTCACACACAAGCCTACTCTGCCACTCAAAGAAATTAAGGCTGGCAGAGATGAGGCTGTTTTTCTAACACTGCTGTCAGCAGCATTGTCACCAGATGGGTCACAATGGGTTAGATCTGTTATTATATTGCATTATGTCTCCTGGCGTAATGGGATGTGACAGAGTAATCATTATGCAATGCATTACCCGCGAAACAAGAAAAACACGGATGTCGCGTTGCTGTACATTCATACATCTATTATAACCTCTAGAAAGGCTCATGGCGCAGATTAGAAAAAGTCACTGCACACCCACCTTCAAATTAACTCGCACGTTGCGCTGCAGGGAAGCGTAAATTCTGGATCAAAAAGTTAGTGCGTTGCTGATTATTTCTTCACATAAATAATCTTTATGTCAAATGTTACTTTCAGGTCTCTTCCTCGTGCTTATTATACATAATAAAATGATTGCTTGTATAACACTTTTCAGGGCACCTGTATTTCTGCCATTCAGCATCTCGGGTAATTACCGCAGGATCAAAGGACTACCATAGAAATGATAAAATGGCAGCTCTGTTCAGCTAGGGTTATTTGTATGTGCATTTTTCATTGATTCCTTCGGGGGATCCAGCCTAAGCTCAGGTGTTATAGCTTTGTCTGAATTCCCGTTTGCGTAATGACACAGTGGCAGGTTCTAGTTCTGATAATGTCATAGTAATCTTTCAAATGACCCAGGGAGGTTAAATGAGTGCTCTACCTGCTGATACTATGTGACTTCATCAAACGTCATCTTGGGAATTAAGTGATGAAAAATGTCTGCATGACTTCAGGGTATAAGAATTGGGCTTCTACTGATGTAGGCAGTGGATCCCCATTCAGTAAGTGCTCGGATTAGCATGTATTTATTTATTTGCACCATCAGGTCCCGGGGCATCAGGGCGCAAGAACTTAAAGTTAATTACATACATGGTTACATACAAGCACGCATCATTTTGAAAATTATTTACAAGTATATTTATATACAAGTTACATACAAGTAATTACAGCAGTAGTTGACGTGATAAACGGCTATATCATAGAATTGCCATTCGGAGGGCCGAGCAGGCGACTGCGAACTGTGGTGCGAACTGTGGTGCATGGGGCCATAGTGGAGTGTCTCAGTTCTGAGCAAGGAGCCAAGATTTGGTTTTCAACTTGAAGGTGTTGAATGAGTCCTCGGATCTGATAGTAGCAGGGAGTGTGTTCCAAAGCTTTGATGCTAGGACCGGGAAGCTCTCTCTCTCCCCCAGCTTTTTGAAGTTTGAACCTTGGAATCGATAGGCAGTGGGACTGGGCGGATCTTTGAGGTCGGGTGGAGGTGTGGAGGGAGAGTCGGTTGCAGAGGTAGGGGGGGCCTTGTTTGCCTGGCATTTGTGAGTGAGGGCCAGTGTTTTCAGTGAGATTCTCTGCCTGACAGGTAACCAATGTAGATTAGTTCTGGCTTTGGAAATGTGGTGATTTCTAGGAATGTTTAACGCTGCCCTGATGGCGTTGTTCTGGGTGATTTGTAGTTTATTCAAGCTCCCTTGACTAGTTCCCAGGTAAAGGGCACTACAATAGTCCATTTTTGACATGATGAGCGTCCTGGCTAGGGTGATGCTGTTGGGGTTGGTCAGAAAAGGTCTACAGGCTGCAATAAGTTTACAGGTGTAAGCAGAGGCTGATCTAACTGCATTTGTTTGTTGTGACAGAGACAGAGTGGCATCGAGATAGAAACCTAATGTTTTTGTGTCTTTAGAGACCTTAATGATATTTCCATATATGGTGAATGACTGGTAGGATGGATTAAGTTTGTTGAGGCGTTGCGAGGAGCCCAAGATGAGAAACTCCGTCGTCGTTAAGACATAATTCGGGTTGGGCCATCTAGGCCTGAATGACCAGATAGACTTCGCTCAAGGCCTTGGTGTCAGCCATATAGTCACCAGTGATGGGAATGAGTATCTGGGTGTTGTCAGCATAGTTAGTGTAGGAAACACCCAGATAGTCAAGTACATCAAAGAGAGGTTTTGTGAAAACGTTATAGAGCGTGGGTGACACGCAGGATCCTTGTGGGATGCCGCAGTGAATCGGAGAAGGGTCAGAGGCTGCATAGGGTGAAAAGACCCTCATGGATCTGTTGCTTAGAAAGGATTTGATCCAAGCCATGGCTGAGTCAGAGAAGTGGGCAGCAGAATGAAGATGTCGACATAGGATTTGGTGATTGACCAGATCAAAGGCCGCAGAAAGGTCTAGGAGTAATAGCATGGCTAGTTTACCATTGTCTTTCAAGACCTCTATTTGAGTTTTCAAGTCAATCAAGGCAGTTTCGGTCCCATGTCTAGGACAGAAACCTGATTGCCGTAGACCCAGTAGGTTATTGAGTTCCAGGTAGTCTTGGATCTGCAAGTATACTGCACGGTCTAAGATCTTAAGCAGGAACGGGACAGTGGTTATGGGTCTGAAGTTAGTGGGTATGCTTGGGTCTAAGGTTGGTTTTTTAAGCAGTGGGTTCACCCATGCGTCCTTGAGGTTATCAGGGACAGTACCTGTCTCAAAAGATAAGTTAATGAAAGCCGTGATGAATGGGGCCAGGTCATGGGCAGAATCCTTAATAATAGGAGCAGGGCAGGGATCTCCTTGACAGTTAGATGGTTTGATTCTCTTAATAATGTCTTCCACCTCAACAATAGTAAGTGGAGAGAAGGCAAAAGGTTTGATATTGGGAGAAGCTAGAGGAGTGAACCTAAACAAGGTTGGTGGGCAAAAGTCCTGATTCAGACTGTCTTGTTTGTCTTTGATTTTAGATTGTAAGGTGGAGATTTTATTCAGTAGAGCGGACTGGATGTTGGCACACCATTTGCTGTCTTTGGTGCAAGTGTCAGGGGGGGTGGCTGGAGATTCAAGTTCTTTTAAGATCTTGAAAAGTTCTTTCGTGTTTAGTCTGCTTGCATGATACTGTTATTGAGAGACTGTTATTGAGAGACTTCTTTTTTGCAGTGATAATAGCATCTTTGTAAGTGAGTGAGGACAGGATAAAGCTGTCCTTATGCTTATCAGAAGGCTGACTTTTCCAGCGATTTTCAGCGCAGCGTTTAGCTTTGCGGAGCACTCTTAACTGAGGTGTAAACCAAGAGTTGAGATGTGCACGTGGTTTGGACTTCCTAAGTTTGATAGGGGCGATTAAGTTTATGGCTGAGAGCATGGTGCGATATTAGATGTATGTTAATGTTGTACGGTCAGTGCAGGAGTGGGTGACTGTATTAAGAGAAGGGAGTAGCAGTGGGAGAAGCTTCTCTTTGGTTATGTCCCTTTTCTTTCTAGTGGGGAGGGCTGGAGCTATCAAAGACGGAGAGCGCGGTGCTGCTGCAATGTTAAAGGTAATGATGTGATGGTCGGACCATAAGCAAGGGGTATTGGAGAGAGCATTAATATTGCAGTTGGAGCTGGCTAACCAGTCGAGGGTCCTCCCTTTGGTATGGGTGGGCTCTTGAATGTGCATGCTGAAGCCGAAGTCAGTTAGTACATTCTCCAAATCAGATGCAGTGGAGTCTTTAGGGTCACCAAGTCCCAGATTGAGGTCACCTAGGATGAAAATTTGAGAGTTAGTTTTGGTTTTGTCGAGAAGTAAAGGGGACATTTCACCAACAAAGGAAGGTGCGGGACCAGGAGGTCTGTAGATGAGGTGGAGAGTGGCAGTTTGGTTAGGCGTTAGTGGTAATTTGACTGAGAGTAGTTCAGCCGATTCAAATTTGGAGTTGGTAGCCACTCTTAGACCAAGAGAATTTTTATGAATGAAGGCTACTCCGCCCCCTCTAGTTTGGGCAGTATTGCGATCGCATCGAGTGATGCCGTAGTCTGGCAGTAAGGCCAGGGACAGTGCCGGACCAGATGCAGCATGTAGCCATATTTCGGAAATTGCAATAAAGTCAAGTTCATGGGACGTGATAAGGTCTGCAATGTCTAGAGCGTGGGCTGGAAGAGATCTGGCGTTAATCATGGCGCCCTTTATCTGTTGAGATTTTGCTGCTAGTGTAGTGGTTTTAGGATTAATACTAGGAGAGAGTGGGCAAGGTGGTTTGGGTACAGTGTGTTTAGCATTGTTACTATGTGTGTGTAATAGACGGAATCTTGAGCATAATCTCTTGTTTCTAAGCGAGAGAGAGCAAGGTTGATTCGGAGTAGGTTTTCTTGTAAACTGTTCCAGCCCTAGAGCAGGGTCATTAAGGTACTGGGTGGTATAGTTGTTGCTATAGTAGTGTTCAGTGGGGGTGGTCCCAGGGTAACCCATTGTAAGGTCGAATCTGGACAGTAGCTGGTGGTGAAGGCTGAGTGCGGTAACGCTTTCAGGAAGCTGCAGGAGCGGTAGGGGGTGTGGGGAGAAGAAGTTAAGAAGCAGCGCTTGCTGGAGATGTATAGGTGTTGCCACAGAGGATGGCTGGGCGATGGAGGCTAAAGATAAGGCCATATAATAATAAATGGCGTGGAAGGTCCTAAGGAGCATGATGGTGGTGTTAAAGCAGCTGGAAATACAAATGTAAGGCGCGCTGGAACACCCGAACTATGCATCAATTCAGGATAGGTGGGAGTCTACAGACACACTGGCGCTGCAAGCTAATTGTAGTAATAAGGTAGTAATAAAAAAGCAATAGGCTAGAGATGTTGTGAGCAGCAGGTAAGTACAATAGTAACAATAAGGGTTCGCCTAAATTCAAGATTCACATAGGGCTAAAAATGCAGTTTGTAAGTAGGTAGGCACAATTGTAAGAGTGAGGGTTCACCTAGATGCAATATTCATAATAGAGCTAAAAGCAGTTAGCAGGCAGGTAGGTACAATTGTGACAGTAGGGGTTCTCTTAGATTCAAGTTCTCCTGGATTCAAGATTCATTCAAAAATGCAGTTAGCAGGCAGGTAGGTAGGTACAATTATAACAGTAGGGGTTGTCCTAGATTCAAAATTCCTAGTATGGCTAAGAATGCATTTGCAGGCAGGTAGGTACAATTGTGGCAGTAAGGGTCAACTAGGATGCATGATGTGCAGTGAAGGCTAGGATGCAGTGTGCCACCAGGTAGGCACAGCTAAAAATGCAGTGTGCAAGCCAGTGGTTGCGGTTGTAGCAATAAGTGTCCACCTAGGTTCAACATTCGTAGAGATGACTATAGACTGCAGTGTGCAAATTAATTTGCGTAAGTAAAGCACCATTTATATTCATGCGGTAAGTATAAGACAGATATGGGGCACTTTATACATAAGCCCAGGTTCGGTAACCTTAGTATATTGAAATATAGTAGTTGGCACAGTGCAGCAGGCAGTTAGCAGGTGCAAGCAACAATAGGCATTCTAGACAAGCTAACTGTAGGCATTGATATACAGTTGGGTCGGCATGCAACGAGATTCTAGCAGTGTCTCCAAGTGGCGTGAGTTTGAGTACACCAGGCCAAAGCAGGTAGGTACTAGCATAGGATCGACTCTGATGTAAAGCAAGGGTACCACAAAGCAGAGTGCGGTGCAGGAAGACAGTCTGTGTCAATTCGTGTTCGAGAGCGTAGCCCTAGTGGAATACAGCATGTGCAATACACGGTGCGGATGCCAGACTCGATGCGATTGTGAGTAACAGTACAATGCTAATTGGCACAGGGTCAAGGGCTGGCTTACAAGTTAGAAGTAGAACTAGGTGCGTAGGTGGGGACACAAGTTCGGTGTGCAGCAGATCTGGATACCGTGAGATGTAAGATGACTCTCTCACCTCGGATGTGGCAATCTTTTGTCTATTGGGTGAGTCTGATGCAAAAAGGTCTAGGGTGACAGGCTCTGGACAGGCTCGAGGACAGGCGCCTTAGTTCGGGGCCGGCGCTCGTGGATTGGTTAAGAAGATTCATGGCAACCAATCCGAGTGCGGGCTGCAAGGACTGCACAACAGCCACGGCAGGCTGCTGCTCAAAGTAACGCGGTCGCCATCTTGGAAGTAGTGCTCCGTGAAGGGGTCAGATAAAGATCACCTGGTGTGCAGTGCACCGATCCTGACGGATATTATCAAATCAACAATAATGGGTGCTAATCACAAGAGAGCAGCTGGTAAAATGCGGTGCATCAGGGGTCGTGCGCACTTTAGAGGATAAGTCAGCAAACATGATGATAATTCAAGGAGCCCTCGGGCTTACCTTCGAGGCAGATTGGGGTCTGCATACAGTGCCGGCACTGCTGAAGGAGCTCCTTCTCCAGGTGGAGAATGCTTTCAAAAGCACAGAGAAAGGCGACACAACATTGGCTAATTCCTACCAAGGAGTAATAAAAGACAAAAAACGTTGCTTCCTTTCTCATATCAGAAGGTGTCAAGGGAGGGGATCACGGATACAGACTCAGGGACTCAACCTAGCAGTTAGGAAGGTCGAGTAGAGTAAAACACAGCAAAAGAACTTCCACAAATGAATCTAGACTGAGACCACCTTTGCCGCCCTTACTTGTATCCTCTGCTTGTATGCTTGTAGCTATCTGTACCCCCGGACCCCGTTTATACATCCTTGCAAGTGTTTGCTTAATATTCTAGCAAGAATATGCATGTACATTTTAGAATTTAAACAAAATATTATAATGAGCAAATTAACATGCCCAGAAAGAGTACGACTTCTTTACAAGCTCCTCTATGGACCAGATACATGCTACCATGGCGTCTGTACAAACTTCGACGGACTCCGGGTCAGCTGACACGTCTTGTACGTGGAAGACGTACGGCAAGACACGCCCCTCTTATGACTATAAAACCACCGTCTTCCAAGGGGCTCGTTGCTGTTAATTAGCGTTACTAGCTACACACGGTTTTGTCTGTTTCCTCTTCGTGTCTTCCTACACGATTCCTCATCTGAACTCCTAGTTTTGACCTTTGCCTGACTACTGGATGGCCTCGTCTCCTCCTTTATTCCTGTCGTGCTCGTCTGGTTGTTTGACTCAGAATGTTACTGGATCCGCCTCCTTTCTGCCTCTTGCGGTACTTCATTCCTGGTTGCCGCTTCTGCACTCGGAACTAAATTGCTGTCTACTATCTGGATCTTTTCTACAGCTACTCTGGATACATGTGTGCTCAGGTACATACTTAATTGGCTATTCCCATCTCTGCTACTGTTTATCTCCACGACTTGTTTGGATATTTGTCTTCTGTTGGATTCTGGGACATTGAGTGACCTTCCTGTGAGATTGTCCTTAAGTGCATATAAACGCTTTCCTGAAACTGCACCAACCCGGCACTAGTGCGACCCTCGTGCCGTCCGGGGCTACTTCCCTATACTAACATCCCTGTTTGTTATTTTCTCCTGTCGTTGTCTTCTGTTTCCTGGATTCCTTTCCTCAATATAGCCTTATTCAGGTTAGTTGTTATCAGTTCTATATATAGTTGGGACCGATATTGAATTAGACCGTTTCCACTCCTTTTGTGTTATTCCTTGTAGATCCACCCCGGGGAAGCTCCACTCCAATATCTATCTAGGTAGTTGCCCATTTAATTCAACTGTTCTAATCACTTGCATTAACCTCAACACTGTCTAATATCTTTGTATTCCTTTGCAGCATTGGTATTGGCGGTGTGTGTTCTCCCCGCTCTTTTATTCAATTGACACCTCTGTCTGTCCCAACTGAAACAGCAGAGAGGTACATTGTGGAAAAGAGCCCCTCTTTGAGGAAGCCTGAGTCTTGTACTCAGGGGAGCTGGGATGGAAGGCTGAATATCGATTCTTGTACCACCATCATCTCCAAGGTCACTTCTCTGCATCTTCGACCTATTTCGGAGTGGTGAGTAACAAGGATATTTTAAGGGACATGCTTCCGCCCAGTTGTCCGGGTGATTTATTACCATCTAAGGTTATTCTTGAACATCATGGCATTTTTGCCCCATTCCTACAGAGGTTTATTAATGCCTCCTTTACCCACTGTCATGTACCTGTAATCATTAAAGATGTTGTGGTTACTCCCCTTTTAAAGCAGCAGGGCTTGATCCCAAGGACGCCTCTAATTTGAGTTTGAGAAAACCAGATTTCAGAGGAAGTGGAAGCATGTACCTTGCTTGACCACAGTCCCTCCAACCAAGATACCTGAGACCCAACCTGCTCTTTAGAGCGAGGTGGTGAGGAACCATGGAGGCCCCTCTACATCTAAGGGATTCCTTTCTAGGGATCCCTGGAAAAAGCCTATTGTAGGTTCAGAGGTTGTCATAACTTCTGATGGAATGTTAGATCAGATCCCCTATACCTTAATAAAGAGAGATGTTTTTTTAATTTTTTTATTTAAAGTATTTAGCGTAAAAAAATACAAAGTTTTGCTTATATACAAATTTTTCCCTCATCCACATACACAAGCCAAACCCATTGTTTTCCTTCTTTCTTAGTTCTGCATCAGAGTGGATCCAGGTTTGGCTATGTGTTAAGAAACAAAGTTTGTCCATTGTGTTTTTAGACCATTTCAATACTCTTTAACATCGATTCAAGGAAGATTCCTAAAGCTTTGGTAATTTTCCTATTTGGATTGTCATATAAGGCTGACCACCATAAGTCGGAATCTAGATCACATGCTGGAGACAATATTGGTTGTAATATGCATCCCCTTTCAGTTCTAAGTTCAGGGCAAAACATGATTAGGTGTCGAGTCGATTCATCTTCTTGTTTGCATAGTCTACAAAGTTTTTCTTTTGCCAGGCCATATCTGACCAAATATGTCCTTGTTCTTAGAATGTTCAGACGGAATCGCAATATTAGATCTCTATGATTCTGATTGGCGCTTTTTTCTAGATATCCTGCAATATCTGTGGGCATCTAGTTATCTTTTCAGACAAGGTATGATGACTCGAAATCGCTCTCGCACGTTCTGTTTCTGCCCAATCAATAGATAGCAGAAGTAATTTTACCCTCTTTGGATGTTGACACAGGGTTCTCATTGATACGTTCATATTTTGTAGTAATTCCTTGCATTTCAGTTTCCATTCGTCCATTGGCCAAAAGGAAATTCTTCCTCCTTCCTTCTTTAGTATTTGATATTGTTTTGGACAATCTTCCAGCAAGATTTTTCTATAGGTGGTCAGTGTTTTCCAGACTATTCGAGCTTGCATAGAGTATAATCCCAGCTCATGCCTTATAATATTTATTGGGACACATATAGGAATTCTCAGCAATTTACGCCAGAATCTGGCTTCAAGTTTGTCCCACGTTTCCCATGGGATCCTCAGGGCCGTTTCTCCTGCATATGTTAAGGTAGGTATTACTTTAGCATTGTAAAATTCTACAAACGGGCGAATGGAGAATTTGCAGAACTTTCTTTTCAATATTAATGCCTGTGATGTTAATTGATCCATTTTTCGCTGTAGATGATCGATCCAAGGTTGCTCACTCCAATTCGCGCTCACGATTGCTCCCAAGTATTTTGTATCTTTCACTATTTTTATTGCTTCCTTCTCTATGTGCCATTTGAAAGCTTTCTTGGTATTGGGACCTGGTTTTGCGATTATCATTATGACTGATTTTTCTGGATTAATTTTTTGATTGATTTCTTTCAAATGAGTGTTTAATGCTTCCAGTTTCCTTTGTAGCCCGATTTGGGTTTTGTCCATCACTATAAGGTCATCTGCATATAGTAGGTGACCTATTTTTGTTTCTCCTATTTTAGGAGAGCAAGCTCTTAATGGTTCCAAACAATCTTTTACATCCAAGATATAGAAGTTGTAGAGTATGGAAGCTAGTGGGCTAGTGGGCATCCTTGTTTTAGCCCACACTTTGTCACAATTGCCTTTGTTAGATTTCCCTTTCAATCCAATCTCACACGCATGGATGTAATTGTGTGGAGAGTTTTAACAGCTTCTATCAGATCTATCGGACAGCCTTTTTCTGTGTTTTTAGCCCAGAGAATTTGTCGATCCACTCTATCGAATGCTGCCGCCATGTCTATTGAGGCGATAAAGAGTTTTTGATTTTCTTGGATGGTCTTTGCTTTTAATAGATTTAGAATCAGGAGGTTCAGACTACAGTCTACTTTTTCTACGAAACCTGCTTGTCTATGATCGAAATTACCATAGATTTGAATCCATTCCTTTAATCTTTTTAGAAGTATACCAGCAAAGAGTTTACCTATGATGTCCAAAAGTGATATTGGACGATAATTCTCTGGACATGCTCTGTCTCCTTTTTTATGTATCAGAATAGTAATAGATGTCGTCCAAGATTCTGGAATCTGCCTTATTTTTACTATTCGTGTAAAGAGTACAAAGCACATGTTTGCCCATACCTCTGGGGCTTGCTTTAATATTTCATTTGTCAGGCCATCCAGCCCTGGGGCTCTGGATCTACCCGCTTTCGTGATCAATGCTAGAATTTCACTTTTCGTAAATTTGATGTCCCAGCCATTTTCCTTTTCGGTTACTCGAGGGAATAACTCATTTGCAAGCTCACAGTTGTATTTTGCTTCAAAGTATTGTTCCCATTTGCTTTCATGTATAGGATTAAGTTGTTCTTCACCTTGTTGATTTCCTTTTTGATTTAGCAAAGACCATAAATATTTTGAGTTTTTATTTCATGTTGCCATAAGCATCTGTTCAGAGTCTTTTTGAAATAGTATCGCCCTGTGGGATTTGATCCAATTTCGATGCCCTTTTTTGAGTGCCTTACTAAGTATTGCCATTTCATCACAGGCAATATTCTGTTTTTTCAGGGCTCTTAAGTCTTGTGCTAACTGTCGTTTTTTTCCCGCTATTTCAGCGTTAGAATGGTGCACACTGTTTTTTGTGTTCCTTCTTTTAGTTTCAGTGGCCACTCTGAAAATTGTCAGACACGTTTCATACTCAACATCTTTTCCTGTTGTAGATTCCCATTTATTTATTGATTTAGTTAACAGAGGAATCACTTTGGTTGTTATTCTCAGTCTGTTTCGAACCTCATTTGTGTCAACTTCAGTTGGCCAAATTTTCCTTTGTTCCTTGTCATTTTTATTAGCGATGTCTGTCTCTAAGCAAGTGAGTATTAGAATTTTATGATCACTACTTTTTGTTGGTAGAATGTTTAGAGACATTATTGTGCCAAAATGTTCTCGATCTACAAAGAAATAGTCCAGAGTTGCAATTGAATTGTACGATGCCCATGTAGGGTTTCCTTCTAAATCTCCTTCTACATTACCATTCACTTGTAAAAGGTCACGGTTCTCCATTTCCATTTGCCATTTTCTCGCTCTCGATTGTTTTTGTTGATTGTGATTCGTCATCTTTACCTGGTTATTCTTATTTTTATCACAGGAGATATTAAGATCACCACACAAAATTAATGCCGGATTATCGTATTCTGATCTCAATTGATCCAGATAGTTGGTAAGTGTTTCTAGTAAGGTTTGTCCATTTTTGGCCTTAACATTCCAATACAGGTTAAAGATGATTAGTGTATTTTTCTTCCCTCTTTCATTTGGATTGCCATTTCCTTCTACTTCTTCTTGCAGAATTATTATTTGTATCTGAGAGGATGGTTGAAACGTACGCATTACATTTCCACCATACGTATTGTTTATGATGGTTAGGAGGCCTGCAGAAGGTCTACCTTTTTTTCCTTTGAGAGCTTTGTTTAGGTAAAAGGTTGCACCATGTAAATATGGTTTTTCTTGCAGCCAACACTCTTGAATGCAAATAATGTCTGCGGTCATAATTTTGTTATTTATTTTTTCAACCAAATGATGAAAACCTCTTGTATTCCAGGAGGCAAATTTTGTTATTCTTCGGAGATCCTGGCCATCGATCTAGTTTTCTGTTTCTTTTGATTTTGTATCCAGTGTCTCTGCTAACCATCCCCAAGAGCTTTCTGTATCAATTTTTGTTTTAATAGCATGCTCAGTATTCGATTCGGAAGCTAGATTCAATTTGTCATTTCCTTTGATTTTCAACCGAAGAGCATTTGGGCCCCGTAGTATTGTCGGAGAGAACCGTATAGGTCTATAGTCCACTTCATCTTCACTTTGATCCCCACAGGCATGTTTAGGCTCTTTAGAGCTTTTTTTCTTTGGTATATTCTTTTTTGGGTCTTTTTCACTCTGTTGTTGATTTTCTATTTTGACATCAAAACCCAGTACTGGGAGGTCATCTGCTGCTAGCCATATTGAGTTCATGACCGCCTTTGATTTTAAGTGTATGCATATTCTGTCCGTATGTTCTTCATTCAGGAATTCTACCATTTTTATGTCTTTCGGTTCATTAACTCTCAATTGAGGGACATTATACAAGAGTTTCATTAAATTTGATCTATTTAAGATCAGACCGTCCTTTGATCTTAAAACTCTCTCCGTGTAACGCTCACCTGATTCTCGCAGAGGCGCCGGTCTTGACTGGGCGACTACCGTATCTTCAAAGGTGATGTGTAGCACCCGGTTGGCTCTTTGGGCTGGACCTCTGTGCACTGTATGCCTGACTTCAAGAGTAAGATGTCTACAGATAGAAAATATGGGATTAATGAACTGGGGTTATTGGGGTGTCCCTATCTCTTTCCTTTTTTGCTCTCCTGTAGACCCCCAAAGGTTAACGCTCTCACCTTAGGTAAGTGAATGCCGAGCTCTCCATCTGCCTCGGGGCAGGGTGCTGTAACCAGTTTCTTCACTGGATCGGTAGCGCAGGCCTCTTGACTTCAGAGGACTGCTGTCCGTCGTTTACTGCACGAACGGTAAGTTTCGAGTAATTCTATTGTCTTTAAAGTCTTTAGTAATGATGTCTCTTGTTTTGCAGGTTCCGGCGATGGCGGATGACGGGCTGAAGTGAGTTGAAGATGGAGTCCGTGTGATGAATAGAAGCGCCTGGAAGCACGTAAGTAAGCGCTTGTTGCCTGCTTCACGATGCGCTCTAACTGTCTTTTATTTTGCAGGTACGAGTAATGGCACGTGAGTATTAAAGTTCCCCAATGTCTTTAAACGCACCTTGTTTTGTCTTTCAGATGCAGGATGCAGCGCCGAAGGCCTCCGGAGCGTGCGAAGAGTTGGTAAGCTTTTGTCTTTCAGATGCCGGAATGCAGTGTGAAGACCTCCGGAGCGCACGAAGCGTAGGTAAGCCTTTGTCTTTCAGATGCCGGAAAGCTAACCTGTTCTTTCTTGTCTTTATAGGTGTTGCTGAAGACTGGATTCAGGATGGTAAGCCTTTTTCCTTAGGCCCAGGATCCGATGCAGAAGACACGATGAGCGTTCTGCTGCAGAGGATGCAGAATAACGCAAAGCAAGATTCATCCACCGGGTGTGGTTTAAATAGCCTCCTGTAGTGCTTAGGTGTCTCCTTCCACAGCCACGCCTTGGTAAGAAAAGAGTTCCTGCTTTCCAGAAGAGTTCCAGTGTTCTGAATCTAGGGAGTGGCTCCTGCCCCACCCAACAGGAAAAGTAGTTCCAAACAGAAGAGGATCAGAGGCTCAGCTGGCAGGCAAGTAAGCAGCATGGTCTGCTGCAGGTAAGTCCACCCAAGCATTATGAGCCCGGCGCTTCCAGCGCTGGGACTGGGCATATTTTTGAGCCTGGTGCCACTGGCGCCAGGACTGGGTCCAAAAGGTCCCAATTGGGACTGGTTGGCCCTCGGAACCTGGGTTATGGATCTGCTTCCCAGGGAGTTGGGAAAACCCTGACCTTTTGGAAGCAGAGATCATGACAGTACCCCCCCTCAAGGCCCCTCCCAAACCGGGCTTCTCCGGGGGTTTTGGCTTGTCAGGAAATGTTCGGTGAAATCTTTTGATTAGGCGAGGAGAGTGGACATATTCAGCAGGTTCCCAGGATCTCTCTTGGGGGCCGTAGCCTTTCCAGTCAATTAGGTAAAATAGTTTAGATTTGGAGATCTTGGAGTCCAGAATGCTTTTGACTTCAAACTCGAGTTCTCCGTCAACTAGGATGGGGTTTGGAGATTTAGTTAGTCGGGTTTGAGGTTGCACGGGTTTTAATAGAGAGACGTGGAAGACCGGATGTATCTTCATGTGCGGGGCCAAGTCCAACTTGACCGCTACTGGGTTTACTATGGTAGTGATGGAATAGGGACCAAGGTATCTTGGGTTGAATGTGCGTGGCCCTTTTAGAGGTAGATATTTGGTGGATAACCAGACTTGGTCCCCCACTTGATATTGAGGGGCTTCCTTCCGATGTTGATCTGCTCCTTTCTTGTATTGTTCTTTAGCCCTTTGAAGGTGAGAAACAGCTTCCTTAAAGGCTTGGGTGATTGTAGAATGCAGGTAGTCTACTGCTGGTGTTTCAAGATCTTGGAGGGGATCCAACTCCGAGGTTCGAGGGTGACTGCCGTACAAAAGAAAAAACGGTGTTTTCCCAGTTCCCGAATGGACAGAATTTTTGTAGGCATATTCGGCTATCCAAAGGATGTCTTTCCAAGTTTTTTCAGTTTGTTGCAGCATGCAGCGTAAATACTGTTCCAGAGTTTGATTGGTCCTCTCGGTTTGTCCGTCGGTCTGAGGGTGGTGACTGGTCGATAGTCTCACATCAATTTGAGCCGACCGACAGCAACTTCGCCAAAAATGAGAAATAAATTGACTACCTCGATCCGAAATTAGAACCGAAGGAAAACCGTGTAGTCGGACGATGTTTTCGAGAAATTCTCGGGCCAGAGTTGCTGCTGTTGGCAAGCCTTTGAGCGGAATGAAATGCGCCATCTTGGAGAATAAGTCCACGATTACTAGAATCGTATTGTATCCGGAGCATGGAGGTAGATCGGTGATGAAGTCCATAGAAAGCGTATGCCAAGGGCGAGGTGGGATGTCAATAGGGCGTAAGAGGCCTGCTGGTCTTTCCTTTTGACTCTTGTTTTGGGCGCATACTCCACAGGACATTATAAAGTCTCTGATATCTTTTTTCCAAGACGGCCACCAGAAGTAGCGCTTGATCTTTTCTGCGGTCTTGGCCATACCGGGATGACCTTCCATTAAAGAATCGTGATAACAGGAGATTACTTTTTTCTGTAAATCTGTGCTGGGTAGGTATAATCGTTCTTGGAAATACAATAAGTTGTCCTTTACTGCAAAGTCCTTTCCCTGCAGATGCCAATTCTGTATGTCTGCTGGAGTTACAAGTTGCCTGGCTTTATCCTTAACTTCCTCTATGGATTCTGTGGCGATTACACCCAGAATTCTTTGTTCGGGAATGATTGGTACAGGTTTAGGGTTGATCAAGTGTTCTTCCACTCCCATCCGAGAAAGGGCATCAGCTTTACCGTTCTTTGTACCAGGTCGATAGGTAATTATGAAGTCAAACTCGGCAAAGAATAATGCCCAACGGAGTTGTCTAGAGGATTGGGCTTTTGCGGTTTTCAAATATTGCAGGTTTCGGTGATCCGTAATCACAGTAACGGTGTGTCGGGCCCCCAGCAGATAATGCCGCCAAGCCTTAAAGGCAGACTTGATAGCCAGAAGTTCCTTGTCAGTAATCGTGTAATTGATTTCAGGAGGCGAGAATTTGCGGGACCAAAATGCCACGGGATGCAACTGATTGGTTACCGGGTCCTTTTGTGATAGAACTGCCCCCATGGCAAGGCTTGAAGCATTAGTTTCCACGATGTAGGGGAGTTCGGGGCGAGGGTGTTTTAAGATTGGTGCAGAGATAAATTTAGTCTTCAAATCCTGGAAAGCTTGTTCCGCCTCGGTAGACCATTCAAAACGTTTGTTTTTCTTTAACAAGGCAGTGATGGGCTGGACTATTCGAGAGAATTCGGGGATAAACCTGCTGTAAAAGTTAGCGAAGCCTAACATGCTTTGCACACCTTTTACGGAGGATGGTGATGGCCATTTGAGAACTGCATCGACCTTCTTTGAATCCATACGTACTGCGCCAGGTGATAATATGAATCCCAAGAATTCAACTTCAGTCACGTTGAAAACACATTTTTCCAACTTAGCGAAAAGTTTGTGTTGACGCAATCTTTCGAGGACCATTTTCACGTGTTTTCGATGTTCAGATTCCGATGAAGAATAAACGAGGATGTCGTCAATGTAAACAACAACACACACATCTATGAGCTCTCTGAGGACATCGTTCATAAAATATTGAAAGGCGGCCGGGGCATTGCAAAGTCCGAAGGGCATGACCTGATATTCAAATAGCCCATACTTGGTGCGGAAGGCAGTCTTCCATTCATCGCCCTCTTTTACTTGTACCAAGTGGTAAGCTCCTCTAAGATCCAGCTTTGTATATATGCATGCTTTTCTGACTTGGTCCAGGAGTTCAGGGATCAAAGGTAACGGATATCTATTCTTAACGGTGATCTGGTTCAGGGAGCGATAATCGATACAAGTTCTAAGGTCTCCTTCCTTTTTTGGAACGAAGAACAAAGCTGAAGAAGCAGGGGACTTGGAAGGACGAATAAACCCATTCGCCAGGTATTGATCCAGGTATTGTCGAAGGTGAAGGTTCTCAGGCTCGGTGAGGGCATAAATTCTACTACAAGGAGGAGTAGATCCAGGTATCAGGTCTATCTGGCAGTCATAAGACCTATGAGGAGGTAGAGTGTTAGCCTGATCCTTCCGGAAAACATCTTGGTATTCAAGGTATTCGGGAGGTAACTGGGGAGTCTCTGAAGAAATTGCTGCCAGTGCAACACCAGGTGGAGGGTGACAAGTAGAGACACATTCTGGAAACTGGACCGTTCTTGCTCGCCAATCGATCAGAGGATTGTGTTTCTCTAACCAAGGTATTCCTAGAATAATCTGAAACTGAGGGGCCTTGATCACATCGAACACGATCTTCTCATGGTGTCCATCTTGACTTACTAGCGTCACCTCTTGAGTGGTATGCGTTACAGGCCCGGAGGCTATCTCCGTACCATCCACTGTAGTAATGACGTCCTTTACAGCCTTGGGACAAACAGTTAGATTCATCCTCAAAACCAATTCATGATCCACATAATTGCCGATGGCACCGCTGTCGACGTAAGCTTCAATTGCATGTAATCGATCCGGATTATCAGGGCTAATGAGGACCATAGGTATCACGAAATGCGAGGTCACGGAACTGGTTTTCACGCTCGGCAAGAGGACCTCTATTCTTGTCGGGCGAGGTCGTTTCCCTGCTCAGAGTTTGTAACTTTGGTAACTGCAGCTCCTACTGCCTTCTTGGCAGGTTTCACCGGACAGTCTCGAAGAAAGTGCCCTGAGTTTCCGCAATATAGGCATAATTGCAACTGTTTTCTCCTTTCCCGCTCCTTTTGTGTTAGAGGACCTTTCAGACCCCCTATTTGCATGGGTTCCCCAGAGTCTACTCCTTTGGAAGGAGTTGGCGGTTTGGAAAATACTCGAGCATCAAACTTGGAACGGTTGGCCTTCCTGTTCTGCAGTCTATGATCTATTTGAACGACCAAGTCTATATAATCCGAACAGTCTTGTGGGGGATTCACTACTTGGGCTAAAACGTCTTTGAGCTCTCCAGGTAGACCTCTATAAAACAGCGTAATCCTTTTGTCCTCAGGCCATTGAGTTTCCACTATTAGTCTATTGAAAGATGCAATATAAGCCAAAAGGTCTTGATTACCCTGTCGCAACGAAAGAAGCTCATTGTCCAAGCCCTGCCCCTGTGAATGTCTTGCGAACAGTTTTTCCATACTAAGCTGAAAGGCTTGAAAATCATGGAGAACCGGATCATCTTGATTAACTAGAGGGATCGACCAGTCTGCCGCATTGCCACTAAGGTACGAAAGTACAAAAGCTACTTTAGCTTGATCAGTTGGAAAGGCTGCTGGCCGGCATAAGAAGTGCAACCGGCACTGATTGATAAATACTGCAAACCTCTTTGGGTCACCAGAAAATCGTTCGGGCGGAGCCAGAGGTACATTCCCAGGTAGGTTGATCTGCACTGGATTCATAGAGGGTGTTGAAGGAAGATTTGCCCCTGATGCGGGTAACGGGGTTTGTCCGGCTTGTGACTGTAGCAATTGTCTAGCAAGACCGTCTGTTCTCTACTTGGAAATAATTAGTTCCCTTCTTAGAGCATTCGTTTCCTGACGAGCTGCATGCACTTCCGCCCTTAGTTCCCCAAGTAACCGGGCTAGGTGGTCAGTATCCGAGGTTTCCATAGCGCCTGGGCGAGAGTTTTGCGGTAGGCTTTGCGTTCTGTAACGCTCACCTGATTCTCGCAGAGGCGCCGGTCTTGACTGGGCGACTACCGTATCTTCAAAGGTGATGTGTAGCACCCGGTTGGCTCTTTGGGCTGGACCTCTGTGCACTGTATGCCTGACTTCAAGAGTAAGATGTCTACAGATAGAAAATATGGGATTAATGAACTGGGGTTATTGGGGTGTCCCTATCTCTTTCCTTTTTTGCTCTCCTGTAGACCCCCAAAGGTTAACGCTCTCACCTTAGGTAAGTGAATGCCGAGCTCTCCATCTGCCTCGGGGCAGGGTGCTGTAACCAGTTTCTTCACTGGATCGGTAGCGCAGGCCTCTTGACTTCAGAGGACTGCTGTCCGTCGTTAACTGCACGAACGGTAAGTTTCGAGTAATTCTATTGTCTTTAAAGTCTTTAGTAATGATGTCTCTTGTTTTGCAGGTTCCGGCGATGGCGGATGACGGGCTGAAGTGAGTTGAAGATGGAGTCCGTGTGATGAATAGAAGCGCCTGGAAGCACGTAAGTAAGCGCTTGTTGCCTGCTTCACGATGCGCTCTAACTGTCTTTTATTTTGCAGGTACGAGTAATGGCACGTGAGTATTAAAGTTCCCCAATGTCTTTAAACGCACCTTGTTTTGTCTTTCAGATGCAGGATGCAGCGCCGAAGGCCTCCGGAGCGTGCGAAGAGTTGGTAAGCTTTTGTCTTTCAGATGCCGGAATGCAGTGTGAAGACCTCCGGAGCGCACGAAGCGTAGGTAAGCCTTTGTCTTTCAGATGCCGGAATGCTAACCTGTTCTTTCTTGTCTTTATAGGTGTTGCTGAAGACTGGATTCAGGATGGTAAGCCTTTTTCCTTAGGCCCAGGATCCGATGCAGAAGACACGATGAGCGTTCTGCTGCAGAGGATGCAGAATAACGCAAAGCAAGATTCATCCACCGGGTGTGGTTTAAATAGCCTCCTGTAGTGCTTAGGTGTCTCCTTCCACAGCCACGCCTTGGTAAGAAAAGAGTTCCTGCTTTCCAGAAGAGTTCCAGTGTTCTGAATCTAGGGAGTGGCTCCTGCCCCACCCAACAGGAAAAGTAGTTCCAAACAGAAGAGGATCAGAGGCTCAGCTGGCAGGCAAGTAAGCAGCATGGTCTGCTGCAGGTAAGTCCACCCAAGCATTATGAGCCCGGCGCTTCCAGCGCTGGGACTGGGCATATTTATGAGCCTGGTGCCACTGGCACCAGGACTGGGTCCAAAAGGTCCCAATTGGGACTGGTTGGCCCTCGGAACCTGAGTTATGGATCTGCTTCCAAGGGAGTTGGGAAAACCCTGACCTTTTGGAAGCAGAGATCATGACACTCCGGTCTTAGTTTGTATAAGTGGTTTTGGTTATTAGAGGGCTCTAATTTGTTCTTATCGCTCCTTCTACCCTTGGTGTCATCGCATTCATAGGAGCTTTTCAATCCTGTGCTCTTATTTACGTTTGTGCTCTTTCTTACCCAATCTTTGCTAGATTGTTCAATCATAGCATTAAGCAGATGTTGTTGCTTTTTTTCCAAATCATTTTTCTTCTCAATTTGCATTCTTTTTTCATGCAGAGTTTGATAGGTCAGAGCCAAAGCTTCTAGACTTTCCGGTGATTTGTTTTCCTTGTTTCCAGGATCTTCACAGTACTCCATTGACTCTTGTGAGCTTTCATTCTCATATACTGATAAGAGTAGTAGGGATTCTTGGCCATTTGACTCATTTAAGGAGTTTTCTAAGGTACTCTCTAGTTCCACATCTTTGATATGTTCTCGATCCTGTTTTTTTGTTTGTAGTGGCTCATCCTTTTTTTTCGTTATCTGCACTTGTTGAATAGGATTCGTTGTCTCTTGTCCTATAGGCCTTAGATTTCTGATAAACTGCAGTGTTCCTTCAAATGTCGATCGTTTTTGGTTTGGCAAGTTTTTAGGCTTTTTGTCTAATTTTTCCACGACTTCTTTCTGTCTTTTTTGTAGTTTTTCTGAGTCGTCCTTTGATTTGTTAACCTTGTCTGGTCGTTTTGATTCTTTTGTATTTTCAATGGAGAATAAAGGATAAATACCATTATGCTGATTTTGGCCGTCATTATGTTGTGTAGCCGGTACCATTGACCCGTTGTTCAAGGCCTCTTCCAAGTTTCTTTCATTTCTTCGATTGCCTATTGGCAGATTTCGACTGTCTATTTGATCTATCACACAAGTGCTTGCTTTTTCAGTTTTTCTACTCCGAAAGTCTGTCACAATTACCCTTCTTTGTTCCTCGCATGGCCTTGGGTTTGTGTCTAGTGTTTCTGTTAGAGTGCTTTTGTTCTCCGATTGGACGTAGTCTTTTTGGCTCTCTGATTTAAGTAGCTTGATGGTGTCACTGTTACAGTGCAAGAAAGCTCTCTTATCTTGCTGAGCCTCTTCAATTAGGTCACTTAGAGTGTTGATTATGCCATTTTCTGACTCTTTTTCTCGTGTCTTTCTTTCTTTTTCGACCTCTAACTGTTTTTCCACCTTAGTTAATTTGGTTTGGATTTGTGCCAATATATGGGCTTGATCCTTACAGTTTTCGTGTAGTGCCTCATAAAGCTTTAAATATGGAGCAAGAGCTATCGTCATCATTGACCCTACAGCAGCTTGCATGTTTGCACAAATATCTATTAATGGCCATGCATTTTGTGATGGAGCTTGTTCTCTTCCAAAATCGTTTTTTTAAAATTCCACACTGTTTGGGCTTGGCACGATGTGTTCTTCGTCATCCGGCTGTGTGGCCGAAGTCATGCTGCTACTTATTTCTTGAGGTACATCTTCATTAGATATTCGTGTGGGTGGTAGAAAGACATCGTCTTGCAGTTCTGACGTGATTTTTTTGTTCACTTCCTCTTCTACAATCATAGCACTTTTGTTTTCATTTTTATTCCTTTTTTCCAGGACCATAAAAGCAGTAGATTTATTTACTTCCGCCTCCCCATATTGCCTTTTTGTTCGAATGGTCTGTGGAGTTGAGGTGCTTATTGGTTCATTTATGGATATTTTTTGGGCTTCATCCAATTTTTCAGATTGTTTCTGTTGGTCAGAAGCTGCATTTTTTGCGGGAACTTTTTTAATTCCTTCGGTCTCTGTAATCATTTCGCCAGTAAGTATTTTGCTGGAGCCGCTTTTGTCTAATTCTGGCTGTTCGCCCTGAGACATTGTTTGCTCACATCGGCCAGACGCTAGAAGAAGGTCATGGTCTGATATTTCCATTTCAATTTGCTGCTGTTTGGAGTCCATATTCCTAGATACCATGGTATGATCTTTCTGAGAGGAGAGTAAGTCTTTCTTTTTGAAGTGCCATCTTATGGTTTTTATTCCTGAGAGGGACGAGGCGCGCGGTTTAAGTTTCCGAATGGGAACTTATTTCAGAGGTCGACCTGCCCCATTGATTAGGTTTGTTTTTGCATTTGTTTTTTCTTGTGTCACGAGATTAGGTGATTTTTGTGTGTTACATTGTGCGAGACTCTTTTCCAGCACACACATTGTTTCTTTGTTGTGGGAGGACAATAGGTTTGATTTGTCCTTCTCACACAATTTCCGTGCATTTTGTTTTACTGCTGTACTTTATATTTTTGTAGCTTGGGGGCTTTCCATGCCGTCCAAACATACTGCTGCTTCAATACTCTCATATAGAATACTTGGTATAAATGTTTTGGTACTTTGACTTTTTTGTTGATTTTATTGTTAATTTTGTGCTTTATTGCAAAGAGGCTTCTTCCTGTGGAAGACAGAAGCCTTCGTTCCTTGCTAGCTCCCTCGCAGACACCACCCCTCTCTCGGGCAGCGAGTCTCCAGTTTGCGCTCGCTCCCCTTTACTTCGCTCGGCTCCGCGTACTTTGTCTGACTCTGCTGTCATGACTTCATCACCATGCGCATGCGCATCTCCACTGGCCCCGTCGCATACCACAAACTGCGACCCAACCTGACTGATAGAGGAGCTGCGCAACGGTGAGAAGTGAAATTTATCCAGGCCGGGTGAGGAGTTTACCAGGGGGTTGAAAAGGGAGGGGTGGGTTAGAGGGGGATCGGGGAGGCAGCGGTTTTGTTTGTGTGGAACATACCGTCAGTGGGGGGTACGGGTGCAGCAAGAAGCAGAGAGCATGGCTTACCTAGATCTTGCGCGCCACTCATTACTTCACTTTCGTCCCCCATTGTACCCCCGGCACCGGGCAATTTCGAGCGACTACGGATATTAGGTACCTGAGTGCTTACTGCGTCGCCGAAGTTCACGGTCGATGTAGAGTCCATGTTGAGCCTCTAGCTCCACACTGCGCCAAACAGCCGCACAACAGCCTGTGGGCTTGTCTCCAACGGGCTTAACGCTGCAAGGGAGGTAGCCCCTGTCCTTTCAAGGAGCCCGGAATCAAGTGATGAGATCACGTGCAGCTGTTGCCACGCCTCCTCCAGGAAGCGCGTTAGTACGGCGGTGCCAGCAAGAGCCTGGATCAGCTCGCAATGCCGGATCAATAGGTAGGTAGAAGCAGCTTCTGCTCAGACGAAGAATACTTTTTGCAATGAGTAGCACAGACTGGGCGGGCGGCAGCCTCTGTCCTTTCAAGGAGCCCGGAATCACGTGATGAGATCACGTGCAGCTGTTGCCACGCCTCCTCCAGGAAGCGCGTTAGTACGGCAGTGCCGGCAAGAGCCTGGATCAGTTCGCAATGCCGGATCAATAGGTAGGTAGAAGCAGCTTCTGCTCAGACGAAGAATACTTTTTGCAATGAGTAGCATACACTGGGCGGGCGGCAGCCTCTGCCCTTTCAAGGAGCCCGGAATCACGTGATGAGATCACGTGCAGCTGTTGCCACGCCTCCTCCAGGAAGCACGTTAGTACGGCGGTGCCAGCAAGAGCCTGGATCAGCTCGCAATGCCGGATCAATAGGTAGGTAGAAGCAGCTTCTGCTCAGACGAAGAATACTTTTTGCAATGAGTAGCATACACTGGGCGGGCGGCAGCCTCTGTCCTTTCAAGGAGCCTGGAATCACGTGATGAGATCACGTGCAGCTGTTGCCACGCCTCCTCCAGGGAGCGCGTTAGTACGGCGGTGCCGGCAAGAGCCTGGATCAGCTCGCAATGCCGGATCAATAGGTAGGTAGAAGCAGCTTCTGCTCAGACGAAGAATACTTTTTGCAATGAGTGGCACTCAAAGAGAGATGTACCACAACAGGTTTGTAGGTCATATAGCTTACAAATGAAAACCACTGATAAAGGTTTCATAGCAAGGGTTACAAAAGGTTGCTGGTGTACTCAGCAGGCCACTTAACCGACTTGCAACAGGAGATCCATCCTGGTGGGGATTAGATCCTCCTGTCCCTTACTCTGGGCGGACGAGTGTTAGGGAGACTTCTCACACAAGTGCTTTATTCCCTCTACCTTAGAGTCCTCCAGCTCTTTTGCTATATTTTGGGGCTTTGAACTTTTCATTTTCAATGTGTTTTACTTTTGTGTTCTTTGGTTATGGAGTTTTAAAATAACTCCAGTGGCATCATCTTTTTCTGTGTGTCACACAGCACCTTCAGTGCAGTGGCACAGGGATGTCTTTGAGACTTCCCAAGGTTTAAATACAGGGACGCCATGTAGGGGTTGGCAGAGGTCGCAGCTGCGACCTCTGAGGTCTCCCTTGCGACCTCTATGGTCACCCTTGCGACCTCTGGAAAAAAAAACGTGTTTTTGTTTTTTTTTGTAATGCAAGCTCATGGGCTGTGGCCAGCACCATGTGGCTCTTTAGTTCTGGAGTGGCTGGCTTTCTTGTTAAAGCCCCTTACAAAAAGAAGAAAAAGAAGAAAAGTAGTGACACAAGTCTAACACTTTCAGCACTGACCCTAAATAAGAAAGATTAGGAATATCAAATAATGTGTCTTTCTGGAATTCTATACAATAATTGCTAGACTCTTTAAAGGTTTATTTCAGGCACACTTCAGGGGGTGAGTCACTGATTTAGTCTGTTCTTAAATGCCTCAACTCAGCCTTTCATCCTTCTGAGGTCGATAAAAGAGTACCAACACCGGTTGGGTGATATTGGGTGTATATTTTTTCTATATAAAGCGCTTAAGCGTAAGTGCTATATAATAACACATCATTATCATTTGGTCATGGACATCTGCTTGCATTCACAGTAATTTGGTAATATGGGCCTATACACACTGATCTTAACAATACATATGGCAATCTATTCTTGTATGAAATGTACATCACATTATAGTGATATCGTAACCATATTTTTTGTAGTGTACAATGCTATGTGTTTTGTCAACGGGTGAAAGGTCGCATTCCATCGCATCCCGTGATATCACATCGGGGTGGGGTCAAAGGACACCACTTCCTGTGATGTCACCAGGGGTCAAGGGTCGTGTGATGTCACTTCCACTACCCCTGGCATTTTGGTGAAATGACGTCCCTGTTTAAATACCTTCTCTGGGACTGACTACTGTCTCCCAGAGCATGTTAAGTTAAATTGGCTTTACTAGTCTTTTTAAATAATGTACTGACCCAGCACACACTATCTTCCTATAGAGGATGGAGGGGTTGCCTAGCTTCCCCTGAGTCAAAACACTCATGTAACAGTCAAATGTTACCTTTTCCTACTTTAAATGGCTGGTGGCAGTGGTTTAGATCAACTAAGATGATTTTTTCCGACCGCTAAAAACGGTAGCTAAAAATCGGGTCAGCCATGTTTTTCAATATGACGGCCAAGACCTATCTGTAAAAACAGACTACGGTCATCTTCTTTCGCCATTTCTTTTAGGAAAAGTCCTTCTTGTGTTTGTCTCTACGCGCCAAACCAGGTTTGGTCCCTTTGTTGGCCTTTGGTGGGCTTCAGTGCTGAAGCCCTCCTCTGGCACCTGAGTGTCTGGGGTGGACAGGATGTGAGAGAGGTGCCCGAGACTCCCTGTGCTAGGAGACTGAATGCACTCTGGCGTGATTGGCAGGCTGACTGTCCAGCAAGGACAGCCACCCTGCTGTGTGAGTGACAGCCAGGCTGGAATGAATGGGGGAAAACTGTTTAAAAGCAATTTGAATTGCTGGTTGTAGTTAACTGAAACCCTTTGCCCTGCCTATGAATGTATTTGGGCTGTCTATTCTTATAACCTTGTCTTTCTACCCCTTTATTAAGTATCTGAAGTGCAATTTTGCTCCCACTTCAGGGGAGCTAAACTTGTTCATTTACTTACAGGTTGTATTTTTGTGGTTTATTAGTGTGTGATATTGAGCTGCTTGTGCTAGTGTAATGTTTCAAACTGACTCAGTAAATACATGTATATTCTTTTACCAAGAAACCTTGAGTAAGTGTGTGTTTGAATGACTGTATTAGTTGGTCCTTTGTGTAACTTGTTCTACTGCTCATTTAAACTCTTGAGGTAAGTCTGACTGCTCAGCCATCACTACCACTTTACTTTGTAGTACAGGCTTGTACCAAAGGTGAAATTGTGCTTACACTTGTAGTCTTAATTGCATGTAGTGTTCCCAAAGGGTACTGCAGGTGATTCTGCCTAACAGGTGCGAAACATGTGGAATGGTAAACAACAAGCGAAAATATGGGCTTTACTAGGGATGTACCAAAGTAAAATCCTCGCAATGCCCATACGCGTGCTAAACACACGTTTTCATGGAATTGAACAGGGCTTGCCGGCGCGCGGTAAAATACATGCAAATCCTGAAACACGTACACCACGCGATAGCTGGCAGATATGTCAACGCGCACAAAAACTAATGCATAAAAAGCCTGTGCGATCAACAAACATGCGTATACAGCTACGATGAATGTACCATTTGTCGCAGCAGTGATATTGGGACACCGCAGGAGGAGGAGGATGGCCAGGGACCGGATTTTTAAACCTAGGACCAGCCTTTTTGGGATGCCTGATGACCAGGTCTATGGCAGGTATAGTTTTCCACCTCATATCATATTAGACCTGGTCACGGAGTGGGAGAATGACCTTAAATCACCGACCCTGTGCTTCCAAGCACTGAGCCCCTACACCAGGTGTTGGCAATAATGACTACACAACCCTCAGTCTGCTGGCACATCTGCATGCCCTGAACACCTGCAGAAAGGTAAGCCGTGGTCCAGAATTTTTATGGGTGGCGCACTTCCCTAGAGTGCTTCGTGCCATTTATTGCACCCACATATGTCCACCTAGGGCGACAGAGCACATGTATCGCAATTGCAAACACTGGCATTTGGGAGGATAGCTCAGTGGCAACATGCTCGCCTTGGAAGCAAGACAACATGCAGCAACACAGGTTTGATCCCTGGGTCCGCGCTTAGAAACCTCTGGGTATTAAGCGCGTTATAAATAACCCATCATATCATATCAACGTGCAGGTTGTATGTGATGCCAAGGGTACCATTACATCTGTATATGGAAATTATCCAGGGTCCCCCCATGATAGTTTCATATTCAGAATGTCACCCCTACACCGGGCCCTGGAAGCTGGGAGGCATGGCAGCACATGGCTCATTGGTGAGTATACATGCCTGTGCACATGCATGCATGTCACACACACACACACAAATACACACCAATGACAAACTTCTCGCCCATACAGAGGACAGTGCCTACCCTCTGTGCACCTACATGATGACCCAAATACGGAACCCTGCCACACCACCCGAGGGAAGATACAACACAGCCCATATTGCAACTCAGTGTAACGCTCACCTGGTTCCCACGGGGGCGCTGGTCTAGTCTGGATTGCTGTGGCCTCTTCTAGCGTGATGCGCAGGACCCGGAACACCGATTGGACAGGACCTCCAAATCGTGCTTGCCTGGCCCGTAGGAATATCCTTCTGCAGATGAGAAAGGGGATTAACAGTCTGCAGAATAGTGTGCGTGCTCCCCCCTTTCCCCCTTCGTTCCTCTCTAACTTCCTCCAAACCCCGGTTTAAGCTCACCTTATGGTTTGGAAGGATGAACTCTCCATCCTGCTTCTGGTGCAGGGACGCGCGTTCGTCCAGTTACTTCACTGGTTTTCAGAATGGCGCTGGCAAAATCCACTTGACTTTCCTGAGCGATGCGCCGCAAGTATGAAAGTTCAAAGTTCAAGTGAGGCCCCCTTTATGTTGTCTTTCTAACCTGTGATCTGTCCTTTATTTCAGGTGCAGAATGAAGGCGATGTGTCGAGGGGTTAAACTGCCGAGGTGAGTAGTGATGAGGGCGATCCCTCTAAATGTCCTTATCATTCCCCAGAAATGTCTCTTGTCCTTTCCCCATAGGGGCCGGGGTACGGTACCTGCCAACGGGGCGGCGCCGACCCGAAATGTGGAAGAAAGGCCGGTAAGTATTATGGCTGTTAATCAGGCTTTCCTTCTGTGTTCCTTCTGCTCACCTTTTGTTTCTTCCTCTCTCCCCTAGGTGCAGAGATGTGGCATCCGATGCTGACAGCCGCGATGGAGCCGGGAGATGTCTCGAGGACAGGTGAGTGAAGCGTGGCGCTGCAGCGAGCAACGGGATGCTTTTAAATGGAAGTCTTTCTTCAGGGATGCTGGCGAGAAGATTCCGGATGCAGGTAAGAAGTTTGAAATAGTCCTTGGTTTTCACCTTTCTCTTCTCTTCCTTCCTTGCAGATCTTCCAGGTTCGAGGCGGGCGTGGCTGGAGTCCAGGAGCAGGAGCAGACACGGTGAGCGTTAAGCTGCAGGAAGCAGAACAACGCGAAGCATGAGCTGCTGTCTGGGAGTGGCTTAAATAGCCCCCAGAGAAGTCCCAGGTATGTATCCTTCCCCAACTAGGTATGTATCCTTCCCTGGCCACGCCCGAGTGAAAAAATAGTCCCTATGAAAAAATAGTCCCTTTCAGGTCTCAGGGAGGCCTGAAGCGTGCAGCATGGTCTGCATCAGGTAAGTGCACAAAACACCTCCCTTTATGAGCATGGCGCCAAAGGCGCCAGGACTGAGTCCAAAGAGCCCCTATAAGGGGCCGCTGGGCTTTTACCCGAGGGCATGATGCCTGCTTCCGGGGGTGCTGGGCCTGGCCTGGTGCTCCGGGGGTAGGCATCATGACAGCACTCCCCCCCAAGGCCCCTCCCAAGGTCGTTCCTTCTGGAGGTTTCGGTTTGTTTGGGAAATTCCGATGGAAACTTTTTACCAGCCGAGGTGCATGTACGTGATCACTGGGTTCCCAAGACCTTTCCTGAGGCCCGTACCCTTTCCAATCAATTAGATAGAAAAGTTTTGATTTTGAGATCTTAGAATCCAAAATGTTCTTCACCTCGAATTCAGGCTCCCCATCTATCTGAATCGGTTCTGGTGGCTTTGTTAATCTGGTTCCTGGGTGCACTGGTTTTAAAAGTGACACATGAAAAACGGGGTGAATCCACATGTTAGCTGGTAGATCGAGCTTGACTGCCACTGGGTTGATTATAGCTTTGATCGAGTAAGGGCCTAAATACCTTGGATTAAAAGTTTGAGGCCCCTTGAGTGATAGGTGTTTGGTAGCCAACCATACTTGATCCCCTATTTGGTATGGAGGCGCCTCTCTTCGATGCAGATCCGCATTCTTTTTGTATTTCCCTTTCGCATGTTGCAAATGTGCAGTTGCATCCTTGAAGGCTTGAGTAATCGTAGAATGCAAATGGTCCACTGCGGGCATTTCAAGGCTCAGAGGTGAGTCCAAGTCTGAAGTACGAGGGTGACGTCCATATAGGGTATAAAAGGGGCTCTGACCAGTTCCAGAGTGTATCGAGTTATTGTATGCATATTCAGCCACCCATAAAATGTCCTTCCAATTACCCTCCGATTGGTGCAACATACATCGTAGATATTGTTCAAGGGTCTGGTTCGTTCTCTCCATCTGACCATCGGTCTGTGGGTGGTGGCTGGACGAGAGTCTTACGTCGATTTGTGCCAGTTGACAACACTTTTTCCAAAAATGAGAAATAAACTGGCTTCCCCGATCGGAGACTAGTATGGACGGGAATCCATGCAAACGGATGATATTTTCGAGGAATTCCTTGGCAAGAACAAAGGCTGAAGGTAATCCTTTCAACGGAATAAAGTGGGCCATTTTGGAAAATAAATCCACCACGACCAGAATAGTATTGTAACCATTACAAGAGGGCAGGTCCGTGATAAAATTTAGTGACAGGGTGTGCCAAGGTGCTGGTGGAATGTCTAAGGGCTGAAGTAGACCGGCGAGTCTTGTCTTTTGACCTTTGTTTTGGGCACAAACTCCACAGGACATCACGAAAGATTTAATATCCTTTCGCCAGGAAGGCCACCAGAATTGTCGTTTAACCTTTTCCTCTGTTTTGGCAATGCCAGGATGTCCTTCCATCAGGGTATCATGATGACGGGAAATAACCAGTTCTTGCAATTCCTTTTCTGGCAAAAATAAGCGTCCTTGAAAGTAAGGTAAGCCATCCTTGACTGAAAAGTTAGACCCCCTTTTGATCCAATCCTGCAAGGCTGAAGAGTCCAGGAATTGTTTCACTTGTGCTTGAATGTCTTCAAGGGTTTGTAAAGTGGTTATCCCCAAAATTCTTTGTTCGGGAATTATCGGCACAGGTTCTGAGTTTGTGTCTATTTCTTCCATTCCAATTCGGGATAGAGCGTCCGCCTTACCATTCTTATAGCCGGGGCGGTAGGTGATTACAAAATCGAACTCAGCAAAGAACAAAGGCCATCGGAGCTGTCGAGACGATTGAGCCTTGGCAGTTTTTAAATATTGTAAATTTCGGTGATCAGTGATCACGGCGATGGTATGCCGGGCGCCGAGGAGATAATGCCGCCAAGCCTTAAAGGCGGACTTAATGGCTAATAGTTCCTTATCGGTGATCGCATAATTTATCTCCGGCGGCGAGAACTTTCTGGACCAAAATGCTCCGGGTGCAGTTGGTTGGTTTCAGGGTCTCTCTGAGACAGGACAGCTCCCATGGCTAAGCTGGACGCGTCGGTTTCGACTATATATGGGAGAGCTAGCACACTATTCTGCAGACTGTTAATCCCCTTTCTCATCTGCAGAAGGATATTCCTACGGGCCAGGCAAGCACGATTTGGAGGTCCTGTCCAATCGGTGTTCCGGGTCCTGCGCATCACGCTAGAAGAAGCCACAGCAATCCAGACTAGACCAGCGCCCCCGTGGGAACCAGGTGAGCGTTACAGAACGCGAAGCCTTCCTACAAATTCCCACCCAGGCGCTATGGAAACTTCCGAAACTGACCAGTTGGACCAATTACTGGGGGAATTACGGGCCGAAGTACACGTCGCTCGTCAAGAGACTAGTGCCCTCAGGAGGGAAGTGATTGTAATAAAGGATAGAGCTGATGACCTGGCTAGACAGCTTTTGCAAGGTCAAGCTGGACAAACTCCTTTACCCGGTTCCGGGGGGAACCCCGCTCCTGTGGTAGCCAGTAACCCGGTGCAGATTAATCTACCTGGAAACATGCCGCTGGCCCCACCTGAACGCTTTGCTGGGGACCCCAAACGATTCGCCGTATTCATGAATCAGTGTCGTTTGCACTTCCTATGCATACCTGGGGCCTTCCCTAATGATCAGACCAAGGTAGCCTTTGTGTTGTCATATCTCAGCGGCTATGCTGCCGATTGGTCAGTCCCACTGGTAACTCAAGATGACCCGATTCTTCGTGATTTTCAAGGATTTCAAACAAGCATGGAAAGGTTATTTGCTCGACACTCCCAGGGACAGGCTCTGGATGACGAACTTCTATCTCTGCGACAGGGCAATCAAGACCTTCTATCCTACATTGCAACCTTCAATAGACTAATTGTGGAAACTGGTTGGCCAGAGGATAAAAGAATCACGTTATTCTATCGAGGTCTACGCGGAGAACTTAAAGATGTCCTGGCACAAGTGGTAAATCCGCCCCAAGAATGCACTGAATATATAGACTTAGTGGTCCAATTGGATCACAGGCTGCAAAACAGAAAAGCAGATCAGTCCAAGTTTGAAACCCGGGTGTTGGCCAAGACCCACGCTAACCCCAAGGGGGCTGATGGCTCGGAGCCTATGCAAATCGGAGGGGTTAAAGGACCCCTAACTCAAAAAGAACAGGAAAGAAGACGACAGATGCAATTATGCCTTTATTGTGGGTCCTCTGGACACTTTCTACGAGATTGCCCGGTTAAGCCGCCCAAGAAGGTGGTAGGAGCCGCTGATAAAATCCATGGAAACTCTGTATCGGGAAACGACCACGCCCGGCAAGCGTAGGGGTCCGCTTGCCGAGCTTGAAAACTTACTCTCAGACCTCACATTTCATTGTGCCAATGGTCCTCGTAGATCCGGAACAGCCTAAAGGGTTGGATGCTATAAAGGCATACATCGATAGCGGGGCTATAGGAAACTATGTGGATCGAGAATTGGTCTCTAGGATAAACCTCCCTCTGCATCCTAAAACCAACAAAGATGTCATCACCACAGTAGATGGAACCGAAATTGCCTCTGGACCGGTAACACATTCCACAGCTGTGGTGACACTTGTAGGTCCGGATGGCCATCGGGAGGCAGTTGTGTTTGATGTAATCAAGGCTCCACAGTTTCAGCTTATTCTCGGAATCCCTTGGTTAGAGACACATAATCCTCAAATTGATTGGCGAGCGAAGAGAATAACCTTCCCGGATTGTGCACAAACCTGCTACCCAGAAAATCCAAAGATTAATCTAGCATCAGTAACCTCTGTCCCCGTGCAACTACCTCCAGAGTACCAAGACTTTCAGGATGTCTTCCAAAAGGAACAGGCCAACACGTTACCTCCCCACAGATCGTACGATTGCCAAATCGATCTGGTGCCCGGTGCACAACCCCCTTGTAGCAGGATTTACGCCCTTACTGAACCAGAGAATCTGCATTTGAGACAATATTTAGATCAATACCTCGCCAATGGTTTCATTCGCCCGTCAAAGTCCCCGGCATCCTCAGCTTTGTTCTTCGTGCCTAAAAAAGAAGGCAACCTTAGAACTTGTATCGATTACCGCGCATTGAACCAGATAACTGTTAAAAATCGTTACCCTCTGCCTCTGATCCCTGAACTCCTTGACCAGGTGAAGGATGCTTGCGTATACACCAAGTTAGATCTCCGGGGGGCTTATCATCTGGTACGAGTAAAAGAAGGCGACGAATGGAAAACGGCCTTCCGTACAAAATATGGACTATTCGAATACCAGGTGATGTCTTTCGGGTTGTGCAACGCGCCTGCAGCCTTCCAATTCTTCATGAACGATGTCTTTCGGGAACTCATCGATGTCTGTGTTGTCGTGTATATCGATGACATTCTTGTGTACTCCTCTTCGGAATCTGATCACAGAAAGCATGTCAGGGCCGTCCTAGAGAAACTGTGCCAGCACAAACTGTTTGCCAAGCTGGAAAAATGTGTTTTCCATACCACCGAGGTTGAGTTTCTCGGATTCATCCTGACACCTAAAGGGGTCCAAATGGATTCACGGAAAGTGGATGCCATCCTCAAATGGCCATCACCTAGTTCGGTGAAAGGTGTCCAAAGCATGCTTGGTTTTGCCAACTTTTATCGCAGGTTTATCCCAGAGTTTTCACGTGTGGTGCAACCCATCACTGCACTCTTGCGAAAAAATAAACGTTTTGAATGGACCGAGGAAGCCGAACAGGCCTTTCAGGAGTTGAAAGCTAAGGTCACTTCGTTCCTCTCTAACTTCCTCCAAACCCCGGTTTAAGCTCACCTTATGGTTTGGAAGGATGAACTCTCCATCCTGCTTCTGGTGCAGGGGCGTGCGTTCGTCCAGTTACTTCACTGGTTTTCAGAATGGCGCTGGCAAAATCCACTTGACTTTCCTGAGCGATGCGCCGTAAGTATGAAAGTTCAAAGTTCAAGTGAGGCCCCCTTTATGTTGTCTTTCTAACCTGTGATCTGTCCTTTATTTCAGGTGCAGAATGAAGGCGATGCGTCGAGGGGTTAAACTGCCAAGGTCAGTAGTGATGAGGGCGATCCCTCTAAATGTCCTTATCATTCCCCAGAAATGTCTCTTGTCCTTTCCCCATAGGGGCCGGGGTACGGTACCTGCCAACGGGGCGGCGCCGACCCGAAATGTGGAAGAAAGGCCGGTAAGTATTATGCTGTTAATCAGGCTTTCCTTCTGTGTTCCTTCTGCTCACCTTTTGTTTCTTCCTCTCTCCCCTAGGTGCAGAGATGTGGCGTCCGATGCTGACAGCCGCAATGGAGCCGGGAGATGTCTCGAGGACAGGTGAGTGAAGTGTGGCGCTGCAGCGAGCAACGGGATGCTTTTAAATGGAAGTCTTTCTTCAGGGATGCTGGCGAGAAGATTCCGGATGCAGGTAAGAAGTTTGAAATAGTCCTTGGTTTTCACCTTTCTCTTCTCTTCCTTCCTTGCAGGTCTTCCAGGTTCGAGGCGGGCGTGGCTGGAGTCCAGGAGCAGGAGCAGACACGGTGAGCGTTAAGCTGCAGGAAGCAGAACAACGCGAAGCATGAGCTGCTGTCTGGGCGTGGCTTAAATAGCCTCCAAAGAAGTCCCAGGTATGTATCCTTCCCCAACTAGGTATGTATCCTTCCCTGGCCACGCCCGAGTGAAAAAATAGTCCCTATGAAAAAATAGTCCCTTTCAGGTCTCAGGGAGGCCTGTAGCGTGCAGCATGGTCTGCATCAGGTAAGTGCACAAAACACCTCCCTTTATGAGCCTGGCGCCAAAGGCGCCAGGACTGAGTCCAAAGAGCCCCTATAAGGGGCCGCTGGGCTTTTACCCGAGGGCATGATGCCTGCTTCCGGGGGTGCTGGGCCTGGCCTGGTGCTCCGGGGGTAGGCATCATGACACTCAGGGAACAGTGGAGCATACATTTGGACTGCTAAAAGTCATATTTCCGCTCCCTTGACCACTGTGGTGGTGAGTTGCTATATGCACCACCATTCATTAGTGTGCAGGATCATTGTGGCAGCATGTGTCCTGCACAATGTTGCAATACGGCGTGGCGTACCGGTGAACATGGTGGTGCCCCCACATCCACAACCACATGCACGCCGCTTGCGCATGGTAGGTAAAAGGGCATGTGGCGAGGCTGCCCATACCCAGCTTATGGCTACAATTTTCACTTATAATCCAACCCCTGTGGAGTGCACACAGCCCTGGCACATTCCAGGTGCCTTTCAATGATTACAAAGGGCCAATCATGTGGGCCCACCAAACCACCCTGAGAATGTGTCCTTGGAAGTCCAACATTGTGTGCATCCCTTAGAACTAAAACTAATTTCATTTTGTATTTCCATAAGAAACACATAGAAGAGGGACTATGCCACCATGCCAAACTAGACATCCAATCGCCAGTGTGTCACATAAACCGTCATATATGTCATGTTAAATAATCACCAAACTGTGCTATGGGATATAATGTAAAAGGAGACTGATAAATGGCCAGTACATAATACAGGTGTCTCAATGCGCTCAACGATGCATGGAACAAGTACAAAAATAACACCCGCTCATAGAGATCCATAATATTCTGTACAGGAACAGTAATTTCACACTAAACTATACCACACTATCAACAGTGCATGTAACAGTGAATCTGTCGGACAGGGATTCATCATATTTTCACAAGTGCATCAATATGCCATCATGCAGGGGCTGAGGACAGGGTGGAACAGACAGACACCGTACCTGCATGGTGCAATCAGAGGATCAAGTGCGCAGATGTTCAGAGGGATGTGGTATTCGGAGGGTGGTAACAAGTTCAGGGGTGGTTCAAGTGCAACCAGTCAGTGGATGCTTGGCTAAGTGCAGAGAGATGCAACTTGTTTCCCCAAGTGCAGTGATGATGACACTAGTCCACATCACGGAGGCAAAGGAGAAAAGGGGGGTAACAACACACCATCAAGGGAGACCACCTTCCATGCCACACAGGAAGCTGCTAAATGACTCTACATGTAATACAATTACCATTAACTCTTTTGCAGGGGACAGTGCCTACTCAATGTCATTATTCCGGTTGACACTGACCAGGAATCGGGGCACCCCAGGTGAGGCATGTTATAACGCAGCACACAAAGCCACTAGGGGCACAGTGGAGCACACATTCGGAGTGCTTAAGTCACGCTTCCGCTCCCTTGAACACTCAGATGGCGTATTGTTATATGCACCACCTGTAGTATGGAAAATCATTGTGGCATGTTGTGTCCTTCCTAATATTGCCACACGTCGTGGCATAGCAGTACAGGTGCAGGACTGGTTGCGCCCTCGTTCACAGGTGTCACACATTCCCTTAGCAGGCGAAAGGCTGCTGGGACTGAAAACATGTAGCCAAGTTACATAACTACTTCACATAAATTACATCCTGTGTGGAACACTACACTAAAGCCAAATCCGTGATAGCCTTAAATGATGAAATCCGGCAACCCCAGCTTGCCCATAACAACACCCTGAGTATGTGTGTCTTGGATTGGCAAACAGTGGATTCCCCATAACATTAAAAGTGCATTGCTACCTCGTCAAGCTCCTTGCCATGAAGTGCACAAACCACAGCCACAAAGTTTCCATGTCACAGGCCCAAGTATACAAACATTGCTAATTTAGCCCCTAGCACTATGTCTCCATTCCTTATGTTCCCTCAGTCGTATGCATCAAGTGCAACCACAAAAGTTCACTGAGGACCATGCAGTTCAACTACTTACACTGAACAAGTTCTAGTCACTGTTTGCACACTGAGCCTTTTCCCCTTCCCTCCTTTTCATCCTTGATGCACCACCTTTGCCTTGTCCCCCCATGTGCTCGGCTATCCTTCACCGATCCCCCTCCTATCACAGTCTTCCCTGCAACATCCGCCTCCTTGCTCTGATCCCCCACCAGTACTTCCACATCCACCTCATGACCAGAGGGCCCTGCTGACGCCCCGCTCTCCCTCAGCCTTTCAGCCTGTTGGTGGGCCCTAATTGCACTCAAACATCATTGATGCACCTGACTACACCCCATCTGCCATGCCATTGACCACTCAGTTTCAAGTTCACTTGAGTGCCACCTTGATGCCGGGTCCCTGTGCATCATTGCTGCTGGTGCTGCTCAACTCAACTTGTCTCTGCCATGTGTGTGCTGATTGCAAAGGGAAAATAACAAAATCTGTCCATCCACTATACCTGTTTTCCTTTCTTCCCCTCTCCCCTCTTCCCCATCTCAGCCCTATCCCTACCACTTACACCTACTTACCTCATCTCCACTATGTATCCCTTTTCAATGCTCTATTCCTCACCCCAGGCAGCATCATTCCCTTCCTCCAAATCCATCAATGGCCCTCATACCTACAACCCTTTTCCATGGCCCTCATAAACACCACCTCTGTAGTTTCTCTACCTACCTCAACCCCTACCACTCCCTGTGTGTCCTCCGGCCCCCATGCTCCATCATCACAGGACCCATTGCCTGCATCTCAGCCCCCCCCCCCTCAAGGCCATCACCAGCATCAATCTCCATGTTTTATTTCCCCTAGTCAACCCGCACCCCTCTCCCTCCATGTGTCTAGATCTTCCAGCTCTGGGATGGCTTTCTACCACTTTAATACTATTTCAGTGCACTTAGTCTTTAGGCATCTCCCTCCACCTCACCTGTCATGGCTGCCACCAACTCAGCCAGCTGCCCCATAATTATTTTTTAAATAGGGATTTTGGGTGTTCATATCCAACTTTACACATAATAAACGAGAATACCAATCAAGATAAAATGACACTGTCACACTTTTCATAATACCTACCAAAGCAACTTCAATCTAAACCGAAAAACAGATAAGAGTAAAAACATATCAAAAGACCATCAGTAGTTCAACAAATATTCAATAAGCACTGTTATTCCCTATCAGTGTCTACAATTCACCATCTGATTTGGACCAAACCTGCATAATGCAGAACCTTGACGCCCAAGATGGTCACTGTGGTTTCCTCCCCACTAGACATTATGTTGAAGAGGTCCCCCATAACTAAGTAGTCAGTTTTGTGAACGAATTGGCCTAGCCACAGCATTCTCTGAATCTGCAGTGAGGAGCAAGCCACCAGAATGTGCTCTCTTGTCTGGACCACCTCTTTATTGTTACATAAGCAACACCCTTCAACATCCTTCAGTTCCCCCGTCGACCGACGACCTGATGGCACATATTTCTTCTGTGAGGAGTACATTTAATCTATACCTCAGAAACTTGTGTCGCCAATAACCATTAGGCAACATTTTTAGATATTTTGGAATTGCCCCCAAGGGTTTATCATGGAGGGAAAGGCTATTATAACGCTTTGAGAATCTCATATTAGATATGGTACACATCCAATCATAGTCAAGCAGTCTTTTTCTTGACTGACATAAGGTTGCAAACTAGATCGCCTGTTGTTTCTTCACAACTACACAAAAGCTGGTCAGCTCTTTTTTTAAAGTTTAGCAATGGGCCAAAAGATGGAATCTTCATAATCTCAGCGAGATCAGAGTGTAGAGTCCCTTATGGTGGAACCAACAATTTCCTATATAGCATTAGGATTCTCCACTCCATTTGAGAGCCCAACCATGTTAAACCCAACTTGAACCATAACGTGTCAATCGAAACGCAGTTGGGAAGGTTCAAAGCCCTTTTCCACACTCTAGACTCTACTTGTCAAAATTCTAAGACCTAGTTTTCATGCCAATCTCCATGCCATATTGCAATTTTGGAATTACTTTCATCTTATAACATTTTAGTAGAGGGCATATCAAAAAACAAGAGTCTAGAACTGATTTTCCACATTTTAGCAGAGAGTTGCGTTGCCTTGGACATTATACATGATGTTACAATGCCCACGTTATCGACTGTTTCTAGTCCAATTCCAAGGTAGACAAAACCTCAAGACGGATTTACCCTTGAATTGCCAATGGACCAACTATTGCTTATTCGTTTGTTAACATTATAGTGAAACCTAATGATGCTTGTTTTGTTATCGTTGATTCTGAATTAATTCCTACTTGAATACTCCCAGAACAACTCAAGCTGCCCCTGCAAGCCCACTGGGGTTCAATCAAGAAGGAAGACCTCATTGGCCTACTTGAGGTAGGGAACTGTCAGAGTTGATATCCTAGGAGGAGCAAAGCAAGATTTAGCCAAATATTCTTCCAGGTATGCCAGATAAAGGTTGAACAGGCAGGAAGCCAATACGTATCCCTGGAGGAAACCTCTTTTTGATTCAAGTGCTCTGTCAGGTCTGCCTGCCAGTTCAAATGAACTTGAAGAAAGGTGGAATCATACAAGTGAGCTAAAATTGCAAGGAGAGCAGGTAGAATCAGTCAATCCCTCAGCTTTTGCCACAGTAAATTGCGGTTTATGCAGTCACATGCCTGAGAGTAATCAATGGCTGTGATGTAAACTGGAAGGCTGCCAAACCTCATTCATTCCTCCTTCATGCATTTGACTACAAAACCATTCAGGTCAGTCCCTATTCCTCTCCGGATCCCTGTTTGGAACTTTTGCAAGCGACCAGTCGAGGACACTCATCTGCCCAGCCACTGTACCTGTTTACCTCCCATCCCCTCTCCCCTTTCCCCTCTTCCTCGTCCCATCCCTACCCCTGCCGCTTACACCTACTTACCTCATCTCCACTATGTATCCCTCTTCAATGTTCTGTTCCTCTCCGCAGTCACCATCATGCCCTTCCTCCAAATCCATCAACCCCCTCATGACTTCTGAAGCAACTTGTACCACTTAAAATCCCCCAGCCTCCTTCACATCATAGCAGTGGGGGGACATCCCCCAAGCATCTCTTATCCTATCTGGGTGTGGTCTGGCCTATCTACTATCCTGCTGCTCAAGGCGGTTGTGACCATACCGCCTGATGCCACCACCACTGTCTCCACTATGGTGAATGAAGCCTCACTCCTCCTCTGCAGCTCTGCCACCACCTCTGTCAGGGTTGGACCGGTTCGACTGTCATCTGTGCCCACATCAGTTGATGAAACCATGCCCATTTTGAGAAACCTGAGGGTATCCTCACTCCTACTCCCCCTGGCTCCTCTGCTCAGGTGGCCCAAGAAAGGCCTTTGCTCTTCGATCTCGACCCTGGGGTGGTAGAAGCGAAGGAGGATCACATGGGGGAGGGTCCTTGGGGATTGGGAGTGTGTCACCCACAGAAGAGACATGGTGTCTCCTTTTAAATATTAAAGGCCAGCCTAACCCTCCCCCAGCGTTAGTAGGCTATTGTAAGTCAGCTCCCCTCATTTTCCCATCTTTCATCTATGACAGTACTTGGACGAGGAAGAGGTGACTAAGAGTAGTGAACACCAAATCCCAATTTCACTGCTCTGGTACTGGGATGAGGAAGATGCCTGTAGAGTGCTATGAGAGCCAGGCATGTTGCTCTAATTATGGTCGGACAAGCCCAATTAAGACTGCACACCTGATACCTGTTAAGTGGTCTGCGTCCGCCCAGAGGCAGTGGAGTTGGTGGTGTGTGACTGACAGGGCGCGGCAGGCAGGCTAGTATCGCAGAGGCTGGCCTGCTGTCTGGGTAGCGAAGAAGAAGCAGCTGTAGCCGCAGAGGAGGAAGCCGGGACAGGTCAGTGACGGGGAGAGGCACTCCGAAGCCGGGGCGCTCCTAGCGGCTGCACACGTACATATTGAATACCCAACTATGAGAAACTTTGAAAGCTACTTAAATCATCTATATTGAATACTGAGCTATAAGAAACTTTGAAAACTACTTTAATCATGCGTATTGTTTACTGCACTATAAAGAAACTTGAAATCAAGCTGCACGTATACAAATTGAATACCGAACTGTGAGAAACTAGAAAAACGACTTAAATCATGCATATTGAATACCGAACTATAAGACATTTTGAAAGCAACTTATATCCTGCATATTGTATACTGAAATATAAGAAAACTTAAAAGCAAGCCAAACTATGCAGAGTGAAATATCAAACTGAGTAAAAAACTCAAAATTAAGTGCCTTGCATCCAGAATTGGATAAAATTGTATGGGCCAAGCGAATAGTGATTTACAGGAATAGTGCCCATTTGAAAGCAACCTGAGGAAGGAGTGCAAGTGTGAAAGAGTTCCACAGGAAAGAGCGGTCACGAAGTAAGACCACATTAAGTGAATGGTATGAACAAATGCAATGCGGCTACACCTAACGCCAAAAGGCCAGTAAAAACAGACCAAGTGAAGCTGACTATGTACACAGGGGCCAGGTTGAGCAACCTGTGATGGGTGGGCCATGTGGTCTGACAACTGCGCCTAGACCAGTGAGTCCTAAACTGTGAAAAACAAAACATTGTCAAATAAGCCAAGGAATAAGTGGCTGAGTTATCTTCTTGGGGAAGGGACCTGAGACTTGAGGCATTACTAATATTAACTTGAGGATGAAGCCTCAAGACCTGTTTCTTTTGAACTGTGTTGCTTGAAGAAGCTCAAAACTTTATGTTGAACACTATTTCTTTGATTATTGACATCCATACACTCCATTGAATATGTTGTCTGTGTCTTACTTCATGATGCCTTCACAACTGGTGTCAGATGGGGGATGCAGCTCAAACGATACATGTTAGGTGGACCCTAAAATTTGAAAGGCTAAATGCCAGAGCCTCAAATCCTTCAATATCTACTAAAGGCTCTATTAGGTTTGTCATCTGTATTAGTAGGCATGAAACAATTCCTCCAGGTGTCATGAAACCACGCTACCGCCCCCTCTGGACATCCTGGTCTATACGGTAAAGTACCAGAATGGCTCCGCACCTCTAAGAAACGCGGGCAGCTTGAGTCAACAAAGAAGAAGCACTCCAAACCTCAACAGGTGAGCCCACAAACATGCTGTGGTAGTTGTGACAGTTTGACACGCCCACTTCCTAACGAAGCATCAGAGATGGATCCTACTGTTCAGGATCTTTTACGAGGAATGCAGGAACTCTCTACAGAGATACAAAATCTTAAGGCAGAAAATGCAGCTTTGAAACAACTCGTATTGTCCCGGGCCTCTGCCTATCAGGACAGTGCTTCAAAGGGTGGAGTAGTGGATAAATATGATGGTTCCCACAAGATGCTTTGCTCTTTCCTGGATTCATGTCTGGTACACTTCACCTTTAAGCCATATTACTTTTCCACTCCCAGAGCTAAGGTGGGATTTGTCATAGCCCACCTCACCGGCAATGCTCTGGCCTGGGCTACACCATTGGTCTCTGCAGGGGATGCCTTGTTGGACAATTATGATGGGTTCATTAAAGCTTTTAAGGAGATGTTTGACTGCCCAGACCAGGTATATACTGCACAAGAAAGGTTACTGGAATTCCGATAAGGTTCCCAGGATATGTTGTCCTATGTTACCTGATTTAAACAGCTTGCTAAAGAAGCTGACTGGTCTACGGAGGCATGTGTTACTTTGTTCCGTCGTGGCCTGAATGAAGAAGTAAAAGACAAGCTGGCCAGAATAGCTCGTCTGGGTTCAGTCCAGGCCCTTATGGATTTATCCCTGCAAATTGATTTCAGAATACAAGAAAGAAAGGCGGAAAAGAAAAAACAAGGAAGTTCTCCTCCCAAGATATCTCCATTCGCTCCCATTACCATGGAAAACCCTCCTGCTGAGCTGGAACCTATGCAACTGGGGGCTAGGAGAGGCCCTATTTCAGCCCAGGAGAGAAACCGCAGATTTGACAGTGGGTTATGCATGCATTGTGCTTCAGACAAACACTTAGTCAGGAACTGCCCTATAGCACCACCAAGGTGTTCGGGAAACGCCAGCTCCCGATCCTGAATGGAGCCCAGCTTCGGAAGACCAAAGGCCGCTCCACCCTTCCGATCCAGGATCCTTCGTCGAGATGAAACCTGGTGATCCTCGGGGTTACCCTAACCCCTTCCATCAGAGCAACACAGACAGTTCTAGCTTTGGTAGATTGTGGCACTATGGGTATATTTATGGATGACGAGTGGGCATTAAAGCACAAATTTCCAAGAGAACCCAAGGATATCATACAGACAGTCGAAGGAATCAATGGCTCTCCCCTGTCTTCTGGACCAATCACCCAACAAACCAGGAAAATCATACTCTCGATTAACAACCATCAAGAAACCATACAGTTCGGCATCATAAGAGCCGCTCACTATCCAGTGGTCCTGGGCATGCCATGGTTAAAAAAACATAATCCATACATTAATTGGACTGCAGGTTCTCTGTTTTTAGGCTCTGAGTTTTGTTTATCGCACTGCCTTGCACCAGACACCAGACCAGTCATATCCAAGGAAGACATAAAAGCTAGCCATTCTCTTACCGTTTCCAATGTCAATCAGGTACCAGACATCTACCAGCAGTTCTCTGACGTCCTCTCCTCAGCATTGTGCAAACCCTGCCTCCACATAGACCAGAAGACTGTGTCATCGATACCGAGGAGAATGCGATAATTCCCTTCGGCAGAATGTTTATTCTTTCGGAACCCGAAAAGAAGGCCCTACGGGAATACTTGGATACCAACCTTGCTAATGGCACCATACGTCCTTCCAAGTCCCCCGCAGTGGCATCCTTATTTTTTGTACCAAAGAAAGACACCAAGGAGCTACGGACTTGTCTGGACTATAGGGGTCTGAATCCATGTACCCGGAAAGACAGATATCCCTTACCACTAATATCAGACATTCTGGAAGCACTTGGAGGCGCCGTAATATTTACCAAGTTAGACTTAAGAGGAAACTACCATTTGGTCTGAATAAAAGAGGGCGACGAATGGAAGACTGCCTTTTGAACGCCCTTTGGCCACTTCGAGTACCTGGTCATGCCATTTGGTCTTGCCAATGCCCCAGCTGTCTTCCAACATTTTATGGATCGGGTTTTTTCGGACATGCTGTTCCTCTTTGTTATCATATATCTGGATGACATTCTGGTGTATTCCAGTGACCCGACACAGCATCAAGAACACGTCACTGCCGTACTACAGCGACTAAGGGAACATCACTTGTTAGCCAAACCCGAAAAGTGCATATTCCATGTTTCAAGGGTATGTTACCTGGGATTTGTCTTGAACCCCCAAGGGGTGGCTATGGACCCAACTAAGATTGAAGCTATCACTTCCTGGCCAGTTCCCTGGTCTGTTAAACAAATCCAATGCTTCCTGGGGCTTGCACATTTCTACAGGAAATTCATTCCCTCTTTTTCAGCCATCGTTCAACCAATTGTATCCTTACTCAAAAAGAACGCCCCCTTCCTATGGACCTCTTCTCAAGAATCTGCCTTTCAGAAGCTAAAGAAGATGTTCACTCAAGGACCCATTCTGATACAACCTGACATTTTAAGACCCTTTCTGGTGGAAACAGACGCCTCAGAATATGCTATAGGTGCGGTTTTGAAACAACAAGCCAAAGATGGTCTAGAACATCCTGTGGCTTACCTATCCCAGACCATACCTCCATGTGAGACACACTATTCAGTCCTGGAAAAGGAATTGCTTGCCATTCGTCAAGCCTTTAAAAACTGGCGTCATCTCCTCCGGGGTGCCTCTCATCCTGTGCAGGTGCGGACGGATCACAGAAATCTACAAGTCCTCCAATCCATGGAGTGCAGAAACAGTCAGCAAGCACGGTGGGCTTTCTTCTTTGCTCAATATCAATTCCAAATATCTGTCATGTCTCGCTGGCACCGCGGCTCCCTTTGGCGGCGCTGGAGAGTGCGGACTATGTCTTTGTTTCCCTCTCCCAGCATGGCTCCTGTTACTATGGGTAGCGGTGCAGTGTTTCCGTCTTCAGTCAGACGTCCCCTGGCGTCACCACGCTGTTCCAGGGATCCCGGATATGGTGCAGCAGAACCACAGCTCAGCGCGTCGCTTCTCTCCCCAGACGCTCCGTAAGTTTGCAGCTAGGGTGCATGTTACCTACATCCTCGCCTTTAAACTTACCTTCTCTCTCTACCTACCTACAGACTTGTGTCCTTATCCAGCCTCCAACACCCGACATCCGAGACTCCTCAAGACTCTTCGTTAGTCACTCCCTTCCAACACGCTGGGTCCTGTTCTTTTCTCACTCCTGTCTGATTTTTCTATGACTATACTTCAGCTCATACTGTTTGTTTAATTAGAGTACAGAAGCAGTCAGAGTCCCGCGAATAGAATCCTTCCTGCGTTAAAGAGCGGCATACCTAGGACGATTGGATCCATCCTGCTACATCTTCGATCCAGCAGGGTTTTCTCCCCCAGGAGGGTTTCCCTGGCATCCCTCACACAACCCCTTTTTTCCTTTCTAGGAGAGGGGAGGTGTCAGGGTCCCTAGGGGGCTCCCCAAGTGCCTCGTTGATTGCTGCACCATCAGGTAAGTGATTGAAATTCTTACAATATCACACATACCAGGGACCTCGAAAGTCATAGCAGACGCCTTTTTCAGACGTCCTGACTATCCTTCACACTATATGCTCGACCTACCCAAGATGTTTCCCAACACTGTGTTCATTGCCCAGGCTTGTGATATCCTGGAGTCTATTAAGAGTGAAACCACAACCTCAGGTCTTTGGAAGATTTCCAAGGACGCAACTCGTGGGCCCTTAAGTGTAAAGATGGATTCCTTTTCCGAGGATCCCAACTAGTGATTCCAAACCAGGCCTTGCAGGAACGGATAATACATCTATGCCATGATACCTTCCACTCAGGACACCATGGAGTCAAATGTACCCTTCTCTCCATTCAAACAAACTTCTGGTGGCCCAAGATGTTGAAAGATGTTCAGGCACATATCCAGGCATGTGCTGTCTGCAACCAGAACAAGACAGATAGTAGAAAACCAGCAGGATTGCTTCTCCAACCAAATCCACCTTCCCGGCCCAGGGAAGCCATAGCAACGGATTTCATAGTTGATCTACCTCCCTCCAGGGGACATACAGTCATAATGGTAACCATTGATCTTTTTTCTCACATGGCCCATTTGACACCATTATCGAAACTACCTTCTGCACCTGAGATGGCTGACATTTTTGTAAAACACATTTTTCGTCTACATGGGCTTCCTTCTAAGATTATCTCTTATCGTGGACCTCAGTACATCTTAAGGTTTTGGAAACACCTCTGCAAGGTGTTAGGTTAGGAATCCAACGAGCCCTGTCATCTAGATACTATCCCCAGACCATGGCATTACAGAAAGGGTGAATCAGACCCTTGAACAATATCTGCGATGTTTTGCCACCAAGGTTCAGGATGACTGGTCTGTTTTGATGCCGGTTGCATAATTCGCCTACAACAATTCTGAACATTCCGTGATAAAAACCAGCCCCTTCTTTTGTAACCAAGGCTTTCATCCCTCAGTACTTCCTTCAGTATTACCCTCTCCAATTCCTGTTCCTTCTGTTGATTCCTGGATGGCTCAGTTGGTATTAATCCACCAGCAGGCTAAGAACCATTTGTCCAAGGCTAGGGAAGACGCAAAGAAATTTGCAGATGCCAAGAGACGTTCTGTTCCATCATATAACGTTGAGGACAAGGTCTGGTTATCCTCTCGATATTTACCTAGACATTTAAGACCAAACAAGCTGGCACCCCGATATTACGTGTCCCTTCGTTGTATCCAAGACCATCAACCTGGTGGCCTACCAATTACGTCTGCCTACAACTTGGAACAGAATTCAACCTATCTTCTACACCTCCTTGTTAAAACCCTATCACTAGTCCACCAAAGACACTCCTTGCCCTGCTCCTCTGCTTGTGCAGGGTCAAATCGAATATGAAGTCTCCCGGATTTGCGATTCCATATACAGAAGAGGACGTTTACAATACTTGGTGGAATGGAAAGGATATCCGCCTAGTGACCGTACCTGGGAACCAGTCTCCAATCTCAATGCCCCTAGACTGGTACAACAATTCCATCGGTTACATCCTGGCAAAGCAAGGGGTACGAGGCTTCCGAGGGGGTATACTGTCATGAAACCACGCTACCGCCCCCTCTGGACATCCTGGTCTATACGGCAACGTACCAGAATGGCTCCACCCCCCCAACATGACAGACACCGCTCTCAGATCTGTGGTCTAGCTTCTAGCTCGGCTAGATAAGCGCCCCGCCACTGCGGATCGGCGCATGTCAATTCGCTCACAGTTCCAAGTTCCGGATGCTGTTCCTAGTGTTTGCTACTTGGAATCTTTCAGTGATCCCTTCCTATGCCTTCCTGGACTGCTCCACCGTGGCCGATGCTTTGCAGCATTCTGCGGTTCTCCCTCCCAGGACTACTCTCTGCGAGGTTGAATTCGGACCACTCTAACTCTTATCTCCGGACTTCCTGTGCCTTCCTGGACTGCTCCACCGCGGTCGCGGCTTGCCGCCTTCCGCGGTTCTTCCTTACAGGACTGCTCACCTCGCAGTTTCCTTCGGACCGCTGTACCTCCCTCCCCTCCCAGGTTTCCTGTGGAGCAGTGACTCCTTTCCGCTGCTAATCCTTCCTGGGGCCCCTTCATCCACAAACTTATACAAAGCATTCTCACCGCTTCCTCGCCTCCCTGGGCACCTGTCTACATCTTGGACATTGATCTCCTACGACCAACTGCTACCAACAGAGTGGCGTCGGGTGAAGCCCGTCCTTACCTCCACGAGACCCGCACCTCTAAGAAACACGAGCAGCTTGAGTCAACAAAGAAGAAGCACTCCAAACCTCAACAGCTGAGCCCACAAACAAGCCGTGGTAGTTGTGACACCAGGTGAAAGAAGACTAAAACCTACTGATTTGATATTGATTCCACCCCCTGATACATATATTAGACTGCCACCTAAATCTCGGCTGGCATGGATATTTGGAATTGATGTATAAGCGGGAGTAATAGAGCCAGGCTTTAGGGGTGATGTTAAGCTATTGCTACAAAATCATGGAAAAGACTCATTCCAAATACATCAAGGGGATACAATTGTTCAAGGGGTGCTTGAGAAAGCAGTAGTTTTTAGGCTTAAGGAAGAGACCAGTAACGAAAATATAGAGACAGGAACTCAGGGCTTTGGGGAGGCCGATGAGACCTCTGATGGCTCTTTCGATCCTGAACCCAGAAAAGCCAAAGAGAAAGAGCCTGAGACTTTTCCCGACATAGCCTTTGCCAGAGAAACGACCCCTTGTTAACTGAGGCAGAGGGTTGGGGAAAAGGTGGACCTTTTTCTTTCTGAAACATGGGCCTCTGTAACGCTCACCTGGTATCCACGGTGACGTCACTCAGCCTGTTCTGACCTCTTACAACCTCGAACCCTTCCCTGGAGTCTACTCGACTGGAGACTGGGCCTGAAACACAGGATTGGTAGAGTTTAACTCCCTATTGTCTCTGTGTGCTTGAACCCATTCTTCCGGGGTGTCCAACCCTTCCCTTTGATCCACAGCTCACCTTGTTTTCTTGGAAAGTGTGCTCTCCATCCTGCTTTCAGCACAGGGGCGCGTTGATTGATGCGGGCTCGTTGCTGCCTAGTTACTTCACTGGCAAGAGACCGACAGGTAAGTATAATGAGTCTTTTGAACAGTTCTCTAACTTCATTCCTTTCCTTCCTTAGATGATGGCCAGCGTCCGGGGATGCCGACGTGCTGCTGAGATGAGTAGCGCTGAAGGTGAGTGAGAGCGCGATGCGCAATGCGACCCTTTCGTATTTGCAGTGAACTGAGTTCTTTTTCTGTGTATTTTAGGTGCTGCAACGTTTTCAGCGTGGATGCCGGTTATGAAGAAGAAATGCGGTGAGTAAGCGTGGTATGCGGCGCCTCTAGATGTTTCCACGCTAATCTGGAGTGTCTTTTCCCTCTTGCAGATGGATAAGAAGTTCCGGAGTCACAGTTCTCCCAGAGCGGCTGGGATTCAGGTAAGCGTTTGAAGCTCGTACAGTCTTTAAAAAATAAGCGAAGATTTGCTGAATGCTTACTAATGCCTTTTTCCGTTCTTTTCCCTTTTCCTTAGGAAGCGGCGTGCCGGGATGGGAATGATACCACCGAAGATGCCCGCAGAACAGAAGGAGCGATGAATGATGGGCAGAAGCGCCGCAAGGTAAGGCTGTTCCTAACAGTGTTCTTGTTCTTGCAGGAGCTAAGCGCAGAAGAAAGATGCAGGCCTACTCTAGACCGATCTGAACACGGTGAATGTCACGCTGCAGGTGCAGAAAACACAAAGCATGTTTCTCAGCCTGGGCGTGGCTTAAATAGTCTCTGGGTATCCAGGTGTCTCTGGGCTGAACCACACCCAAAAGACTAGACTGCACATGCAGTTCTGGGAACCACAATATGTGGGGGCATCCATCTTGTCCCCATCAATGCACTACAAGTCCAATCCCCAATGTTATCCTATGAGAGTGAGTGAGTATGATGCCACAAGCGCCATGTCTGACTCCAAGTGGGTCTTTGGAGGGATGGAGAGGCCCTTGAGGGCCCTGTAGGTGATCGTGGTCTGGCTCCAGCCTGACATCTTGGAGGGCTGGGGACATGAGGGGCAGGAATCATGACAGCACTCCCCCCTCCAGGCCCCTCTCAAGGTGGCTCTTCTGTCTGGTCCTGGTTTGTTTGGATGGTTTTGATGAAATCGTCTAAGCAAGCGAGATGCATGGATGTACTCACAAGGCTTCCATGTCCTGTCTTGTGGACCATACAACTTCCAGTCTACTAAGTAGTATAATTTGGATCTGCCGTACTTTGAATCCAGGATGTCCTTGACTTCAAATTCTGTCTCCCCGGCGACTACTACTGGCTGCGGTGGCGTTGCTACCCGGGTCCCAGGTTGAACAGGTTTAAGGAGAGACACGTGGAACACAGGATGAATCTGCATAGAGCTAGTCTGACTGCCACAGGATTTATCACGGAGGTGACGGTGAAAGGACCCAGGTATCTTGGACGGAAAGTTTGGGTTCCTTTAATGGACACATGTTTAGACGCCAGCCAGACTTTGTCTCCCACTTGGTAGTTGGGGGCCTTTGCTCGGTGTTGATCAGCAAACTTCTTTTTGGCGATTCTTAGCTTGAAGTAGGTGTTCAGCTGATCTTTTAAAGGTTAGAGAAATGGTTGTGTGCAAGGTTTTGACTGCTGGCATTTTCAGGGTTGTAGGAACGTCCAACTCAGAAGTACGTGGGTGCCTGCCATACATGGTATAAAAGGGTGTCTGCCCAGTGCTGGTGTGTAGGGAATTATTATAAGCATATTCAGCTATCCATAATAGGTCGAACAAGCTTCCTTCAGCTTGGTGTAACATGCAACGCAGATACTGCTCGAGCGTCTGATTTGTCCTCTCAGTTTGACCATCCATTTGGGGATGGTGACTGGTGGATAGCCGGATGTCGATCTGGGCACAGAGCAGCATTTTCTCCAGCAGTTAGATACGAATTGAGTACCTCGGTCTGAGACCAAAACTGAAGGAAACCCATGGAGCCGTACGATGCCTTCAAGAAATACCTTTGCCAGAGTGGAAGCATTTGGGAGCCCCTTAAGAGGAATGAAATGTGCCATTTTTGAAAATAGGTCCACGACCACAAGAATAGTGTTAAACCCTTGACTGGGTGGTAAGGCAGTAATAAAATCGAGTGACAATGTGTGCCAGGGTGCTGGTGGGATTTCCAATGGTTGTAATAGCCCAGCCGGTTTCTGCTTGGATGACTTGTTTTGAGCACACACTCCACAAGATAGGATGAATTGGATAATGTCTTTACGCCACGTGGGCCACCAATAACTTCGTTTTACCCTGGCTAGGGTTTTAGCGATTCCGGGGTGTCCCTCGATCAAGGAATCATGATAACCGGACATGACTTGTTCTCGTAGTTCTTGGTTTGGTAAGAATAAACAATTCCTGAAGTAGGGCAACTGATCTTTTATCATGTAATGTTCTCCTTGTGCACTCCACGCTTGTAATTGCTCCGGACTCATCAGGTTTTGGATTTCTTCATGTAATTCTTTCTGAGTTATAGCTGCTGTGATTCCTAGGAGCTTGTCACTCGGGATGATTGCTATTGGGTCAGGGGTCTGATACCCTTGCTCTTCCACTCCCATACGGGAAAGGGCATCGGCCTTCCCATTTTTCACCCCTGGTCGAAATGTAATCACATAGTCATATTCAGCAAAAAAAAGAGCCCAACGTAGTTGTCGTGAGGATTGGGCCTTTGCCGTTTTTAGGTACTGGAGGTTCCGATGGTCAGTTATTACGGTGATTGTGTGTCTGGCGCCCAAGAGGTAGTGCCGCCATGCCTTAAATGCTGACTTAATGGCCAGGAGTTCTTTGTCTGTGATAGCGTAATTGAGTTCAGGGGGTGTGAATTTACGCGACCAGAAGGCACCAGGGTGTAACTGGCCAATTTCAGGGTCCTTTTGTGAGAGGACGGCTCCCATAGCCATGCTTGAGGTGTCCGTTTCCACCAGGTATGGGAGATCAGGGCGAGGGTGGCGTAAGATTGGGGCAGATGTGAATCTTGCTTTGAGTTCCTGGAAAGCTTCCTCGGCTTCTGTTGTCCACTGGAACTTTTTGTTGCTTTTCCTTAGCAATGACGTGATGGGATGCACGATTTGCGAAAATCCTGGGATGAACCGGCGGTAGAAGTTTGCAAAACCCAGCATACTTTGAACCCCCTTTAATGAATTTGGGGATGGCCAGTTCAGGATAGCATATACCTTGTGTACATCCATTCGGATTCCATTCGGGCTGAGAATAAAGCCCGGGAATTCCACCTCGGAGACGTGGAATGAGCACTTTTTTCGAGCTTGGCATAGAGCTGGCGTTGACAGAGTTTCTCCAATACGGATCGGACGTGTTTAACGTGGTCCTGCTTTGATGCGGAATATACTAGAATATTGTTGATGTACACTAGACCACAGACATCAATCAATTCCCGTAGGACATCGTTCATGAAGTATTGAAATGCTGCAGGCGCGTTGCAAAGGCCAAAGGGCATTACTTGATATTCGTACAAGCCGTATTTGGTGCGAAAAGCAGTTTTCCATTCGTCCCCCTGTTTTACGCGAACAAGGGATATGCCCCCCTCAGGTCTAGTTTTGTGTAGATTTGGGCATCTTTGACTTGATCAAGCAATTCAGGGATCAGTGGCAGGGGGTAGCGGTTATTTACGGTAATCTGGTTCAGTGCGCGATAGTCGATGCACGTTCTCAAGTCCCCCTCCTTTTTCGGTACGAAGAATAGAGGACTGGCTGCTGGAGACTTCGAGGGACGGATGAACCCGTTGGCCAGGTATTGGTCAAGATATACCTTCAGGTGCTGGTTTTCTGGTTCCGTGAGTGCGTAAATTCGCCCAAAAGGGATTTGTGCGCCAGGTATCAGGTCAAGATCGTATGGTCTATGCGGTGGCAGGGTATTAGCCTGTTCTTTCTGAAAGACATCTTGAAAGTCCTGGTATTCACTTGGCAGGGTGCCGATTGTCACAGTCGCAAGCGTGGAGGTTCTGGTGTCTTGGCGATAACATGTGTGGGCGAAAGTCTCGGGAAAGGCCAATTCTTTTGCTTGCCAATCGATTCGAGGATTGTGAGCTACCAACCATGGCATTCCCAAAATCAACTGGAACTGTGGTGCTTTAATGAGGTCGAAAACGATAGATTCTTGGTGTGCATCCTGGCACAGAAGGGTTAAAGCTGCAGTGCATTGGGATACTGGACCAGAAGCTATTTCCCTGCCGTCGACAGTGGTAACAGTGTCGGTGGTTGATTTAGGGTGTAAAGGAAGCCCCATCTTTGCCGCATGATCCTGGTCGATGTAATTCCCAACAGCTCCACTGTCAATGTAGGCTCTTACTGGGTGCATCCGAGATGGTTGTTGGTGATTGATCAAGACCACAGATAGTGCAAAATGGGAGGTATGTAGTTCACTTTCTTCGCTCGATAAGTGGACCTACACTTGCTGGGCTGGGGAGTTTTCCGATTCCTTGATGGTATCTTCCTTGTCCATGACCCCTACCGTCCTCCTCAGTGGCTTCACAGGGCACTCTTTAAGGAAATTACCTTACCTTCCACAGTACAGACATAACTGCTGCTGTCTCCTTTTATCCCTTTCCGCTTTAGTCAAGGGGGATCTGACCCCCCTGATTTGCATTGGTTCTCCTGAACCTTCCGTTGTGCGGGCAATATTGTCCTTTGAACGCACATACATAGGGCGAAGGTCCGGTCTGGTTCGATCTGCTCTTCGGTCCTGTAACCTATGATCCAGTTGAACAACAAGGCCAATGAATTCTGAGCAGTCTTTCGGGGGGTTCACTACTTGTGCGAGAACATACTTGAGCTCCCTCCGCAGCCCCTGATGAAATAACGTGGTTCTCTTCTCCACCAGCCACTCTGCTTCAACTACGAGTCTATTGAACGTGGCTATTTATGTTAATAGGTCTTGATTCCCTTGGCGTAGGGACAGAAGTTTGTTGTCTAATGCCTGCCCATGAGTACAACGGGCGAACAGCTTTTCCATCTCCTGCTGAAAGCCCCTGAAGTCATGCAGCAAAGGATTGTCTTGTGCCACAAAGGGTACAGACCAGTCCGCGGCGCTACCACTCAGGTAGGATAGCACAGAAGCGACCCGTGATTGGTCATTAGGAAAGGCCCCTGGTCTATAAAGGAAGTGCAGGCGGCACTGGTTCATGAACGTTGCAAACCTCTTGGGATCCCCTGTAAATCGTTCGGGCGGGGCCAAGGGAAATGCCCCAGGAAGGGTTATCTGAACGGGATTGGCTGATGGTGCTGGCATCGAGGGCATGCTTCCCGGCAATGGTGCATGCCCTGCTTGTGACTGGAGAAGTTGCCGTCTTAAATCATCAGTGCGTTCTTTGGCTACTATCAGCTCTCTCCTCAGGGTGTTGGTCTCCTGCCTGGCTGCATGTACTTCGGAACGTAGCTGCCCCAACATGTGGGCTAACTGATCGGTTTCTGACGTTTTCATGACGCCCAGGTGGATTTTGATGTGAGGCTTTGTGTTCTGTAACGCTCACCTGGTATCCACGGGGAGGTCACTCAGCCTGTTCTGACCTCTTACGACCTCAAACCCTTCGCTGGAGTCTACTCGACTGGAGACTGGGCCTGAAACACAGGATTGGTAGAGTTTAACTCCCTATTGTCTCTGTGTGCTTATTTGTTTTGTTTTCAATCATCCTCTGCTCTCTAAGAAGAACACCTGGGGGAATATACGGGCTATAAGTGGAATAGGCAGGAGATAATAGTGAATGCCTTTTCACTTGCATTTCCAGGAGAATTAAGGAAGGGTTCCTCCAATGGTACAGTGTATGTTCGGCTCTTCGTATCTCCAGGTTAGTCTAGAAGCCTTTTTCATTAGTATAGCTACATCTCTGAAGGCTGTGTAATGAATACCGTTCTATTATTTCAGCCTGGTGTTTTTCTCTGCTTTGTGGATTTTCTCGCCCTTTCAAGTGATTGATTTATCTAGCCTGCAATTGCAATGGCTAGTGAGGTACATCACTGGGAAGGTCTCTTGGTTGACTAGTAAAGGTTGGGTGTCAGAGGCAGCTACTGACATATATCAATCCTACTGTACCTCTGCCATAGTGTGGATCCATTCCGTGTCTCTGGTGAGTCCCTCCTTGTTTTGTGTATTTGCTATTCTGCAAGGAATGTGGTTGAACTGTAACAGAATCAGAAGCCGAGAAAATGGAAGTCATGGAAACCTTGGCCCAGTTAATGCATTTGGTTACCGATTTAAGGAATGGCATGACATCTCCACACGACTTGATGTGCCATCGCATAGACGTGTTGCAGGACGCTGTCCGAACATCCACCCAGGGAGATGTCTTATCTGGGGCTGCATCTTCAAGTTCCAGCTTCCCGGAACCTAGACTGGATCCCGTACCGGTACTAATGTTGACCCAGTTCCCTTTGGCTCCGCCTGAAAGATTCAACGGAGACCCCACGGCATAGTGGACATTTGTGAACCAGTGTAGGCTTCATTTCCTCTGTCGGCCCTCATCCTTTCCTCACTCAACTACCAAAGCTGCATTTGTGCTATCCTATCTCGGGGGAACGGCAGCTGCTTGGGCCAATCCGTTACTGGAGACAAATAGCTACCTCCTTTATGACTGTGACGCTCTTCTTACAGCCATGAGTAAAGTCTTTGATATGGAATACTTGTCATAGCCAAGGCAATACCGGAGTCGGTCAATGCAGAGCGTGCATTCACTCCCCTGAATTCTCCAGAGCAAAGAATATTTCCAAGGACAAGTTCAAAGCCTTAATTGACAGCAGACCACTGAGGTGATGATAGATGATGTGCTAATTGGTGGGAAGCTATGGTTATGACCAGCTCACTAGCACCTGGAAGTCCAGCCTGGGTGCTGCTAACATAGGTGAAAAAGTACTGAAAAATGTAAGAGTGCCAACCAATTGTAGGGGGCCACGTCATTAAGGGCCCTATAGTTTGTGTAGCCAACGGGACGTTGTGTATTTAGTGACGTTCATAGTGACCTATTTGAGGGGAGGGCTTAGTTGCCCCACCTGATGTTAAGGATCCTATAATTTTCTCGGACTAGTATGAAACATATACTTGGATGTTCCCTTAGAACCAATCAATTTCTTCACTAGGTTTTTGTAGTTGGCATATAGTATGATGCTAGTGAATACATACGTTGAACGTCATCAATGATAAGTTTTTACTATAAGTATGTTTTTTATTAAAATCATTGAGACCATGCTGTGAGATGTCCGTAGATGTCCGTTGTACTCCCTGTTTTAGATAATTGATATTAAAACAGTAACAGGGTAATTCATAGAATTTTGCACATAAGTGGCGCACGCGGCTGGCGGACAGTGTCCCCGTGCGATACACTGCGCCAGCCGCGTGCGATAAAATCCATTTCATCGCACAGCGTATTCATGGATTCCAGCCTCCAAAACCAGACGTGGCGCAGAGTGGCGCAGCGACCCTGCAGCAGCGCCAGTTATGCCCCCAAGAACGCCCTCGCGCAGGGAAAACCCTTCAAAATTCCCAATTCATCGCAAAGGGCTGCGCTAACCCTGGACCAGTTCACAGGGCTCCCAAACAGCAAACGCCAAGCGGGGAACGTGTATTTCAGTGGTTTGCGGGAAGTATCACACGCGATTGTCCTGGGTATGTGTACATCAGGGGTGCGCGTGAAGTAACACACGCGATTCCATCAGGGCACGTGTATTCCAGGGGTGCGCGGGAAGTATCACACGCAAAATCAGCAGGGTACGTGTATTTCAGGGGTACGCGGGAAGTATCACACGCGATTCCATCAGGGTACGTGTATTCCAGGGGTGCGCGGGAAGTATCACACGCGATTCCATCAGGGCACGTGTATTTCAGGGGTGCGCGGGGAGCACTACACGTAAATTGGCCGTGTGGGTCCTCCCAGGTGTTCCCTCTACACCCTCCATGGCCCCTGCAGCCAGCCCACACCACAGGGGACCACCCTGCACCCCTGCCCATGTCCCGCAGGCAGCCCATCCACCATGGATATGCCCCCCAGCCAAGCCACATGCACTACTGATCAACAATGCATGTCTCCCAGCACCCTCACCCCCCAGCAATGTGGGGCACCTGCCAGCAGGCCCCCACAGATGTCCAACTCATGTCCCCCTGCACCTCCACCACCCAGCACTGTGGGGCACCCTCCACCAGGCCCACACTCATGTCCAACTCATGTCTCCCTGCACCCCCACCCCCCAGCATCCAGGGGCGCCTTCCACCAGGCCCCCACTCATGTCTCCCAGCACCCCCACCCCCTGCATCCAGGGGCACCCTCCACCAGGCCCCCGCTCATGTCTCCCTGCACCCCCACCCCCAGCATCCAGGGGCACCCTCCACTAGGCCCCCACTCATGTCTCCCAGCACCCCCACCCCCCTGCATCCAGGGGCACCCTCCACCAGGCCCCCACTCATGTCTCCCTGCACCCCCACCCCGCAGCACTGTGGGGCACCCTCCACCAGGTCCCCACTCATGTCCCCCTGCACCCCCACCCCCCTACATCCAGGGGCATCCTCCACCAGGCCCCCACTCATGTCTCCCAGCACCCCCAACCCCCTGCATCCAGGGGCACCCTCCACCATGCCCCCACTCATGTCTCCCAGCACCCCCACCCCCCAGCATCCAGGGGCACCCTCCACCAGGCCCCCACTCATGCCTCCCTGCACCCCCACCCCCACCCCCACCAGTCAGGGGCACCCTCCACCAGGCCCTCACTCATGTCCAACTCATGTCTCCCAGCACCCCCACCCCCCTGCAGCCAGGGGCACACTCCACCAGGCCCCCACTCATGTCTCCCAGCACCCCCACCCCCTGCATCCAGTGGCACCCTCCACCAGGCCCCCACTCATGTCTCCCTGCACCCCCACCCCCCACCAGTCAGGGGTACCCTCCACCAGGCCCCCACTCATGTCCCCCTGCACTCCCACCCCCCTGCATCCAGGGGCACCCTCCACCAGGCCCCCACTCATGTCTCCCAGCACCCCCAACCCCCTGCATCCAGGGGCACCCTCCACCAGGCCCCCACTCATGTCTCCCAGCACCCCCACCCCCCTGCATCCAGGGGCACCCTCCACCAGGCCCCCACTCATGTCTCCCTGCAACCCCATCCCCACCAGTCAGGGGCACGCTTCACCAGGCCCCCACTCATGTCCAACTCATGTCTCCCAGCACCCCCACCCCCCTGCAGCCAGGGGCACACTCCACCAGGCCCCCACTCATGTCTCCCAGCACCCCCACCCCCTGCATCCAGGGGCACCCTCCACCAGGCCCCCACTCATGTCTCCCTGCACCCCCACCCCCCACCAGTCAGGGGTACCCTCCACCAGGCCCCCACTCATGTCCCCCTGCACTCCCACCCCCCTGCATCCAGGGGCACCCTCCACCAGGCCCCCACTCATGTCTCCTTGCACCCCCACCCCCCAACATCCAGGGGCACCCTCCACCAGGCCCCCACTCATGTCTCCCAGCACCCCCACCCCCTTGCATCCAGGGGCACCCTCCACCAGGCCCCAACTCATGTCTCCCAGCACCCGCACCCCCCAGCATCCAGGGGCACCCTCCACCAGGCCCCCACTCATGCCTCCCTGCACCCCCACCCCCCACCAGTCAGGGGCACCCTCCACCAGGCACCCACTCATGTCCAACTCATGTCTCCCAGCACCCCCACCCCCCTGCATCCAGGGGCACCCTCCACCAGGCCCCCACTCATGTCTCCCTGCACCCCCACCCCCCACCACTCAGGGGCACCCTCCACCAGGCCCCCACTCATGTCCAACTCATGTCTCCTTGCACCCCCACCCCCCAGCATCCAGGGGCACCCTCCACCAGGCCCCCACTCATGTCTCCCTGCACCCCACCCCCCACCAGTCAGGGGCATCCTCCACCGGGCCCCCACTCATGTCCAACTCATGTCTCCCTGCACCCCTACCCCCCAGCATCCAGGGGCACCCTCCACCAGGCCCCCACTCATGTTGCCCAGCACCCCCACCCCCCTGCATCCAGGGGCATCCTCCACCAGGCCCCCACTCATGTCTCCCTGCACCCCACCCCCCACCAGTTAGGGGCACCCTCCACCAGGCCCCCACTCATGTCCAACTCATGTCTCCCAGCACCCCCGTGCATCCAGGAGCACCCTCCACCAGGCCCCCACTCATGTCTCCCTGCACCCCCACCCCCCACCAGTCAGGGGCACCTTCCACCAGGCCCCCACTCATGTCCAGCTCATGCCTCCTTGCACCCCCAGCATCCAGGGGCACCCTCCACCAGGCCCCCACTCATGTCTCCCAGGACCCCCACCCCCCTGCATCCAGGGGCACCCTCCACCAGGCCCCCACTCATGTCTCCCTGCACCCCCACGCCCCAGCACTGTGGGGCACCCTCCACCAGGCCCCCACTCATGTCTCCCTGCAACCCCAGCCCCCAGCACTGTGGGGCACCCTCCACCAGGGCCCCACTCATGTCCCCCTGCACCCCCACCCCCTGCATCCAGGGGCACCCTCCACCAGGCCCCCGCTCATGTCTCCCTGCACCCCCACCCCCAGCATCCAGGGGCACCCTCCACTAGGCCCCCACTCATGTCTCCCAGCACCCCCACCCCCCTGCATCCAGGGGCACCCTCCACCAGGCCCCCACTCATGTCTCCCTGCACCCCCACCCCGCAGCACTGTGGGGCACCCTCCACCAGGTCCCCACTCATGTCCCCCTGCACCCCCACCCCCCTACATCCAGGGGCATCCTCCACCAGGCCCCCACTCATGTCTCCCAGCACCCCCAACCCCCTGCATCCAGGGGCACCCTCCACCATGCCCCCACTCATGTCTCCCAGCACCCCCACACCCCAGCATCCAGGGGCACCCTCCACCAGGCCCCCACTCATGCCTCCCTGCACCCCCACCCCCACCCCCACCAGTCAGGGGCACCCTCCACCAGGCCCTCACTCATGTCCAACTCATGTCTCCCAGCACCCCCACCCCCCTGCAGCCAGGGGCACACTCCACCAGGCCCCCACTCATGTCTCCCAGCACCCCCACCCCCTGCATCCAGGGGCACCCTCCACCAGGCCCCCACTCATGTCTCCCTGCACCCCCACCCCCCACCAGTCAGGGGTACCCTCCACCAGGCCCCCACTCATGTCCCCCTGCACTCCCACCCCCCTGCATCCAGGGGCACCCTCCACCAGGCCCCCACTCATGTCTCCCAGCACCCCCAACCCCCTGCATCCAGGGGCACCCTCCACCAGGCCCCCACTCATGTCTCCCAGCACCCCCACCCCCCTGCATCCAGGGGCACCCTCCACCAGGCCCCCACTCATGTCTCCCTGCAACCCCATCCCCACCAGTCAGGGGCACGCTTCACCAGGCCCCCACTCATGTCCAACTCATGTCTCCTTGCACCCCCACCCCCCAACATCCAGGGGCACCCTCCACCAGGCCCCCACTCATGTCTCCCAGCACCCCCACCCCCTTGCATCCAGGGGCACCCTCCACCAGGCCCCCACTCATGTCTCCCAGCACCCCCACCCCCCAGCATCCAGGGGCACCCTCCACCAGGCCCCCACTCCTGCCTCCCTGCAACCCCACCCCCCACCAGTCAGGGGCACCCTCCACCAGGCACCCACTCATGTCCAACTCATGTCTCCCAGCACCCCCACCCCCCTGCATCCAGGGGCACCCTCCGCCAGGCCCCCACTCATGTCTCCCTGCACCCCCACCCCCCACCACTCAGGGGCACCCTCCACCAGGCCCCCACTCATGTCCAACTCATGTCTCCTTGCACCCCCACCCCCCAGCATCCAGGGGCACCCTCCACCAGGCCCCCAACCATGTCTCCCTGCACCCCCTCCCCCCACCAGTCAGGGGCATCCTCCACCAGGCCCCCACTCATGTCCAACTCATGTCTCCCTGCACCCCTACCACCCAGCATCCAGGGGCACCCTCCACCAGGCCCCCACTCATGTTTCCCAGCACCCCCACCCCCCTGCATCCAGGGGCATCCTCCACCAGGCCCCCACTCATGTCTCCCTGCACCCCCACCCCCCACCAGTCAGGGGCACCCTCCACCAGGCCCCCACTCATGTCCAACTCATGTCTCCCAGCACCCCCGTGCATCCAGGAGCACCCTCCACCAGGCCCCCACTCATGTCTCCCTGCACCCCCACCCCCCACCAGTCAGGGGCACCTTCCACCAGGCCCCCACTCATGTCCAGCTCATGCCTCCTTGCACCCCCAGCATCCAGGGGCACCCTCCACCAGGCCCACACTCATGTCCAACTCATGTCTCCCTGCACCCCCACCCCCCAGCATCCAGGGGCGCCTTCCACCAGGCCCCCACTCATGTCTCCCAGCACCCCCACCCCCTGCATCCAGGGGCACCCTCCACCAGGCCCCCGCTCATGTCTCCCTGCACCCCCACCCCCAGCATCCAGGGGCACCCTCCACTAGGCCCCCACTCATGTCTCCCAGCACCCCCACCCCCCTGCATCCAGGGGCACCCTCCACCAGGCCCCCACTCATGTCTCCCTGCACCCCCACCCCGCAGCACTGTGGGGCACCCTCCACCAGGTCCCCACTCATGTCCCCCTGCACCCCCACCCCCCTACATCCAGGGGCATCCTCCACCAGGCCCCCACTCATGTCTCCCAGCACCCCCAACCCCCTGCATCCAGGGGCACCCTCCACCATGCCCCCACTCATGTCTCCCAGCACCCCCACCCCCCAGCATCCAGGGGCACCCTCCACCAGGCCCCCACTCATGCCTCCCTGCACCCCCACCCCCACCCCCACCAGTCAGGGGCACTCTCCACCAGGCCCTCACTCATGTCCAACTCATGTCTCCCAGCACCCCCACCCCCCTGCAGCCAGGGGCACACTCCACCAGGCCCCCACTCATGTCTCCCAGCACCCCCACCCCCTGCATCCAGGGGCACCCTCCACCAGGCCCCCACTCATGTCTCCCTGCACCCCCACCCCCCACCAGTCAGGGGTACCCTCCACCAGGCCCCCACTCATGTCCCCCTGCACTCCCACCCCCCTGCATCCAGGGGCACCCTCCACCAGGCCCCCACTCATGTCTCCCAGCACCCCCAACCCCCTGCATCCAGGGGCACCCTCCACCAGGCCCCCACTCATGTCTCCCAGCACCCCCACCCCCCTGCATCCAGGGGCACCCTCCACCAGGCCCCCACTCATGTCTCCCTGCAACCCCATCCCCACCAGTCAGGGGCACGCTTCACCAGGCCCCCACTCATGTCCAACTCATGTCTCCCAGCACCCCCACCCCCCTGCAGCCAGGGGCACACTCCACCAGGCCCCCACTCATGTCTCCCAGCACCCCCACCCCCTGCATCCAGGGGCACCCTCCACCAGGCCCCCACTCATGTCTCCCTGCACCCCCACCCCCCACCAGTCAGGGGTACCCTCCACCAGGCCCCCACTCATGTCCCCCTGCACTCCCACCCCCCTGCATCCAGGGGCACCCTCCACCAGGCCCCCACTCATGTCTCCTTGCACCCCCACCCCCCAACATCCAGGGGCACCCTCCACCAGGCCCCCACTCATGTCTCCCAGCACCCCCACCCCCTTGCATCCAGGGGCACCCTCCACCAGGCCCCCACTCATGTCTCCCAGCACCCGCACCCCCCAGCATCCAGGGGCACCCTCCACCAGGCCCCCACTCATGCCTCCCTGCACCCCCACCCCCCACCAGTCAGGGGCACCCTCCACCAGGCACCCACTCATGTCCAACTCATGTCTCCCAGCACCCCCACCCCCCTGCATCCAGGGGCACCCTCCACCAGGCCCCCACTCATGTCTCCCTGCACCCCCACCCCCCACCACTCAGGGGCACCCTCCACCAGGCCCCCACTCATGTCCAACTCATGTCTCCTTGCACCCCCACCCCCCAGCATCCAGGGGCACCCTCCACCAGGCCCCCACTCATGTCTCCCTGCACCCCCACCCCCCACCAGTCAGGGGCATCCTCCACCAGGCCCCCATTCATGTCCAACTCATGTCTCCCTGCACCCCTACCCCCCAGCATCCAGGGGCACCCTCCACCAGGCCCCCACTCATGTTGCCCAGCACCCCCACCCCCCTGCATCCAGGGGCATCCTCCACCAGGCCCCCACTCATGTCTCCCTGCACCCCACCCCCCACCAGTCAGGGGCACCCTCCACCAGGCCCCCACTCATGTCCAACTCATGTCTCCCAGCACCCCCGTGCATCCAGGAGCACCCTCCACCAGGCCCCCACTCATGTCTCCCTGCACCCCCACCCCCCACCAGTCAGGGGCACCTTCCACCAGGCCCCCACTCATGTCCAGCTCATGCCTCCTTGCACCCCCAGCATCCAGGGGCACCCTCCACCAGGCCCCCACTCATGTCTCCCTGCACCCCCACCCCCCAGCATCCAGGGGCACCCTCCACCAGTCCCCCACTCATGTCTCCCAGGACCCCCACCCCCCTGCATCCAGGGGCACCCTCCACCAGGCCCCCACTCATGTCTCCCTGCACCCCCACGCCCCAGCACTGTGGGGCACCCTCCACCAGGCCCCCACTCATGTCTCCCTGCAACCCCAGCCCCCAGCACTGTGGGGCACCCTCCACCAGGGCCCCACTCATGTCCCCCTGCACCCCCACCCCCTGCATCCAGGGGCACCCTCCACCAGGCCCCCGCTCATGTCTCCCTGCACCCCCACCCCCAGCATCCAGGGGCACCCTCCACTAGGCCCCCACTCATGTCTCCCAGCACCCCCACCCCCCTGCATCCAGGGGCACCCTCCACCAGGCCCCCACTCATGTCTCCCTGCACCCCCACCCCGCAGCACTGTGGGGCACCCTCCACCAGGTCCCCACTCATGTCCCCCTGCACCCCCACCCCCCTACATCCAGGGGCATCCTCCACCAGGCCCCCACTCATGTCTCCCAGCACCCCCAACCCCCTGCATCCAGGGGCACCCTCCACCATGCCCCCACTCATGTCTCCCAGCACCCCCACACCCCAGCATCCAGGGGCACCCTCCACCAGGCCCCCACTCATGCCTCCCTGCACCCCCGCCCCCACCAGTCAGGGGCACCCTCCACCAGGCCCTCACTCATGTCCAACTCATGTCTCCCAGCACCCCCACCCCCCTGCAGCCAGGGGCACACTCCACCAGGCCCCCACTCATGTCTCCCAGCACCCCCACCCCCTGCATCCAGGGGCACCCTCCACCAGGCCCCCACTCATGTCTCCCTGCACCCCCACCCCCCACCAGTCAGGGGTACCCTCCACCAGGCCCCCACTCATGTCCCCCTGCACTCCCACCCCCCTGCATCCAGGGGCACCCTCCACCAGGCCCCCACTCATGTCTCCCAGCACCCCCAACCCCCTGCATCCAGGGGCACCCTCCACCAGGCCCCCACTCATGTCTCCCAGCACCCCCACCCCCTGCATCCAGGGGCACCCTCCACCAGGCCCCCACTCATGTCTCCCTGCAACCCCATCCCCACCAGTCAGGGGCACGCTTCACCAGGCCCCCACTCATGTCCAACTCATGTCTCCTTGCACCCCCACCCCCCAACATCCAGGGGCACCCTCCACCAGGCCCCCACTCATGTCTCCCAGCACCCCCACCCCCTTGCATCCAGGGGCACCCTCCACCAGGCCCCCACTCATGTCTCCCAGCACCCCCACCCCCCAGCATCCAGGGGCACCCTCCACCAGGCCCCCACTCGTGCCTCCCTGCACCCCCACCCCCCACCAGTCAGGGGCACCCTCCACCAGGCACCCACTCATGTCCAACTCATGTCTCCCAGCACCCCCACCCCCCTGCATCCAGGGGCACCCTCCGCCAGGCCCCCACTCATGTCTCCCTGCACCCCCACCCCCCACCACTCAGGGGCACCCTCCACCAGGCCCCCACTCATGTCCAACTCATGTCTCCTTGCACCCCCACCCCCCAGCATCCAGGGGCACCCTCCACCAGGCCCCCACTCATGTCTCCCTGCACCCCCTCCCCCCACCAGTCAGGGGCATCCTCCACCAGGCCCCCACTCATGTCCAACTCATGTCTCCCTGCACCCCTACCACCCAGCATCCAGGGGCACCCTCCACCAGGCCCCCACTCATGTTTCCCAGCACCCCCACCCCCCTGCATCCAGGGGCATCCTCCACCAGGCCCCCACTCATGTCTCCCTGCACCCCCACCCCCCACCAGTCAGGGGCACCCTCCACCAGGCCCCCACTCATGTCCAACTCATGTCTCCCAGCACCCCCGTGCATCCAGGAGCACCCTCCACCAGGCCCCCACTCATGTTTCCCTGCACCCCCACCCCCCACCAGTCAGGGGCACCTTCCACCAGGCCCCCACTCATGTCCAGCTCATGCCTCCTTGCACCCCCAGCATCCAGGGGCACCCTCCACCAGGCCCCCACTCATGTCTCCCTGCACCCCCACCCCCCACCAGTCAGGGGCACCCTCCACCAGGCCCCCACTCATGTCCAACTCATGTCATCCTGCACCCCCACCCCCAGCATCCAGGGGCACCCTCCACCAGGCCCCCACTCATGTCTCCCAGGACCCCCACCCCCCTGCATCCAGGGGCACCCTCCACCAGGCCCCCACTCATGTCTCCCTGCACCCCCACGCCCCAGCACTGTGGGGCACCCTCCACCAGGCCCCCACTCATGTCCCCCTGCACCCCCACCCCCCTGCATCCAGGGGCACCCTCCACCAGGCCCCCACTCATGTCTCCCAGCACCCCCACCCCCCAGCATCCAGGGGCACCCTCCACCAGGCCCCCACTCCTTCCTACCACCCCCCCAACCCCCAGCAGTGCGATTCACCTGTGTACGTGTATATCAGGGTTGCGCGTGTAGTCTGACACGCGATATCAGCAGGGTACCTGTATTACGGGGTTTGCGGGAAGTTCCACACGAGATTGCCCTGTGTACGTGTATTTCGGGGTGCGCAGGAAGTTCCACATGCAATTTCAGCAGGGTACGTGTATTCCAAGGTGCGCGGGAAGTTCCACACTCGATTTCAGCAGGGTACGTGTATTCCAAGGTGCGCGGGAAGTTCCACACGTGATTTCAGCAGGGTACGTGTATTCCAAGGTGCAAGTGAAATTCCACACGCGAATCCAGCAGCCTACGTGGATTCCGGGGGTGCCGGGCAGTCCTACACGTGAATCCGCCGTGTGGGTCCTCCCAGCTGTTCAACCGACACCCTCCACGGCCCCTGCAGGCGGCCCACACCACAGGGGACTACCCTGCACATGTCCCGCAGGCAGCCCATCGGCCATGCCCATGCCCCCCAGCCAGCCCACATGTCACCTTGCACTACTGCCCACCAACACATGTCTCCCAGCACCCCCACCCCCCAGCACTGTGGGGCACCTGCCAGCAGGCCCCCACACATGTCCAACTCATGTCCCCCTGCACCCCCACCACCCAGCACTGTGGGGCACCCTCCACCAGGCCCCCACTCATGTCCCCCTGCACCCCCACCCCCCTGCATCCAGGGGCACCCTCCACCAGGCCCCCACACATGTCTCCCAGCCCCCCAGCCCCCTGCATCCAGGGGCACCCTCCACCAGGCCCCCACTCATGTCTCCCTGCACCCCCACCCCCCAGCATCCAGGGGCACCCTCCACTAGGCCCCCACTCATGTCTCCCAGCACCCCCACCCCCCTGCATCCAGGGGCACCCCACTCATGTCTCCCTGTACCCCCACCCCCCACCAGTCAGGGGCATCCTCCACCAGGCCCCCACTCATGTCTCCCAGCACCCCTATCCCCTGCATCCAGGGGCACCCTCCACCAGGCCCCTTCTCATGTCTCCCTGCACCCCCACCCCCCACCAGTCAGGGGCACCCTCCACCAGGCCCCCACTCATGTCCAACACATGTCTCCCTGCACCCCCACCCCCCAGCATCCAGGGGCACCCTCCACCAGGCCCCCACTCATGTCTCCCAGTACCCCCACCCCCCTGCATCCAGGGGCACCCTCCACCAGGCCCCCACACATGTCCCCCAGCCAACATGTCATCACAATCTAGATCCCTGGCCCTTATGGTCAGCCTCCAAATGCGAAACACCCACCCGAGTATTGCATCCACCCACTTAGAAATGGCAATAACATGATAGAACCCCAATTGCAAGTTTGGAAATGAACACATGTCCCTCACATACACACAATGGGTGTCAGTGAATGTCAAAACCCATATCATGATATGCATGAAACCAATGAGATGATACTACACATTGAAGTTTGAAGAAAAAATATGTATTAAAAGCAACATAAATTGAATCAAAAATAAACAAAAAAAAATGGGAATTAAAAAAAAAAAAGCAGCATGTCCGTGAAATAATGCAAAACCACAAATCATAATCCAAAGGAAAGGTGTCCAAAGTCACAGTCCACAAAAGTAAATCCAATGGAAAATTAAAATTGAAAACCATTGCTCCATGGGTAAATCATAAAAAAAAATGAAAATCCAACAGTCAACTATATACAGATAAACAATCCAGTGTCCATGATCCCAACAGAAGAAATGAAACCTATCTAATAACACTACCTAATAAAAAAAACTATATACAAAAATGTGGCCCATTGTCCAAAAGGTCCAAAAAAATGCAAAACCAAAGGAAACCTAACACCAACTACAGAACTATTTACAAGGGCAGCGGGCTAGTCCGACGGCTCACTTCGGGATGTTCCGGGCCAGGGCATCATCGAACTCCTGCTCAATGTGCCGGAGGCGGTCCTCCTCCATGGCCCCGATGGTCCGCAGGGCCGTCGACATGTTCACCTCCAACTCCCTGCGGATTGCCTCGAGGCACTCGGCCCGCCTCAGGGCCCTCCGCATGGAGTTCTCCGCCCTGACCATCGTGAGCCGTGCCTCTTCCGCCCGCTGCCGCTCCGCATCTATGGCGTGGCCCAACCGCTTCCACACGGAAGACACTTCCCGTCCTGGGTCCTCCTGCCCTCCGGCCGATGCCTGCCCCTCCGATGTCGAAGGCCCCGAGCCATCATGGCTCCCACCTCGTTGCTGCTGCTGCTGTGCCTCTGCCCGTGCCCTGCCTCCTGATGCCTGCACATCCTCCACTGGCTGGGGTGCAGTCGTTGATGTGGCCACCCCTGCTGGACGTCCGACTCCCGACTGTGGCAGGGATGCCTCCTCCACCAGCCAGGCCGCACCATCAGAGGCAGCTCCACAGGGCACCCAGGTGACTAATGGGTGGGAAGATGTCACGGAGGACGACTGGCGCATAAGGGGTTCAGTTGAGGAGGGGGTCTGAGCAAGCCCCATCAAACGGAGGAATCCGGCCTGGGTGACCTGTCCCAGTAGGCCGACGCGGTCAATGATCCATTCGAGATGACGTGCAGTCTCCTCATGAAAAGACTGCAGGTCACCTTGCATGGCCCGTTGACGCAACGCCACACCAGTCAGGACAGGCTCAACCCAGACCCGGATAGCCACGTCTGCAGGCAGAGGAAGGCCAGTTGTTGTGTGCTCATTCCCTGCCTGAAAACGGGTCTGGACGTAGGCATCCCTGCTGGTGCAAGATGATGCAGTGACAGGATCAGGGACAGGATTGCACACAGGCACCTCAGCGGCGGCCTGTGCTGCCTCCTGTCCCTGGTCCTGCACTGCACCACTAGCACCAGTGGAATCCCCACCTCCAGACCCCGTCTCTGTTGCTTGCACGGCCTCCTCCTCCACCAAACCCCCCACCAACCCGGATGACTCCGTGCCATCTTCCCCCGTTGGGCCCTGTGGGGTCCCAGCTGCCCCTTCTGCTGCCGAGGAGTCCAACTCCGACCTCTGCCTCTTGGACCTCCCCCCCGGCAGCTGCGGCCTGGGACGCGGCACCGGACTCCTCACTCCCCGACGAGATCACAACCTGGGAGGGGAGCCGGGCCTTGCGTCTCCGGCTGGCGGTGCGATCCCCGCCTCTGTGCTCCACAGCACCTTCTCCGCCCTCTTCATCAGTTGACGCTGCAGACAGGGAGAAATAAAACACAGGCATCAGGGCACTGTACAATGGACACATACACACATGACAGTTGTACATGAGTGGCATTGGCAAACCTCAGACATGGCATCGCAATCGCCAACACACATGTCATTTCAACTTGCACACATGAGCCATACCACAGCCATATCGCAACTGCCAGCACCATCCATACACATACAACAGCATGAGCAGGCAAAGGTGAGCCAGACATCACATGCAACACAGGGAGTGCACTACACATGCACACACACCACCACACTTGCATGCATGTGTTCACCTCTGCCAACTGTCGCAGTGTTCAGATGGGCATCCATGTCACATCTGCCAATCAGGCTTTCACATCCCGCTGTCACATGCATCCATGTTGCATCACTGTTGCACCCTTGTCAAATACACGCACATGTACACAGTGCTGATACATGCAACTGAAAACAACATCCATGTGTGACATCACGAACATGCCTACTTACATACACATTCATCCAAACATGTGTGCCCACACAACTGCATTTGGCATGCAAGCCTACACACACAAGCACCATCCATGTCTCACACATGACAGCCCTGGCATGTGTTAGCCTCACGGCCCTGTACACCCCCACCCATACTCGGCCCCATACAAACAGATGTGCAACCTGCACACTACTGGCACATCACCACACGCACAGCTTACAATCATGATGCATGTACACTTACTGCTCGACTCCAGATGGGTCTGCCTCTCAAGGACCTGGACGTGGAGCGCTGGGGATATGCGTTCCAGGACCCTCATCTGATCGTCCGACAAGTGGCCCCGGCGCCCCTTAGCATCCGCTGCCTTCAAGAGGCGCCGGGCCTTGTAGAGGGTCCTGGACCTGAAGTCCTCCCAGCGTTTCTTGACATGTTGGAAGTCGCGGACTGCCACCCCCTCCGCGTTGATGGCAGTCACGATGTCCGTCCAGATCCGAGTCCGTCCTTCCTTGTCGGCGCGCAAACTTCCGAAGCGGGCATCATACTGCCCCAGGACTTGCTCCACCAGGACACCAACTTCGGCGGCAGTGAAGCTGGTGCCCCTCTGCCTCTCTGACCGGGGGTTGTCAGTGGTGCCAGATGTTGCAGTGCCCGACATGACAACCCCAGAGGCAGGAGTGGGTGGGCAACTGGGACCTGTGGCTGGGCTGTGGAGCGATGGAATCCCAGTCGGGAGTCTTCGCTTCCAGCAGGGGTGGTCCCAGCAACAGCACCCCTGGCTGATGTGCAGGCAGCAAATGGCAGGGCACTTGGGCAGCAGGCAATCAGGCAGCAGCAGATGGCAGGTGGGAGCGTGCTCGGGGGTCTGGGGGGCAGTAATTCGGCCTTCTGGGCAGGAGCGTGGTCTTCCGTGTGCTTACGCGTGGCCAGCTTAATACGGAGTGATTTGGCACGTGAAAATCTAGCACGTCTGCGTGTAACTCGAGGAAAGGGCCTTAGCACGTAAGCGTGTCAGCACACGTACGCGAATTCATTGGCCCAAAGGCCAACAGCGTGTATGCGCATCTGTGACATGCGTGCGCGGGCTTTTCCCTGTACACGGGTGCATATTACACGTCCAATGACTGCACGTCAGAGTGTCAGCGCGTGTAATTGGAGGATGGGGCCTTAGCGCGTACACGCGGAAGTGACGCTGGACTTGTGGGCATGTTTAAAAGGTACGTGTAGAACGCCATTTCCTTGTACGTGCTTTTCGTGGAGAGCGAGTGGGTGAAATCTGTACTTCTTGTCGGTTCACACGCGATTTACTTCACGGCGTTCCAAGTTCGTACTACCTGTTACCTCTGACAGCTTTTTCTCTTCTTGTCTTTTTCCTGGGCCTGTTTCCTCAAAGAGAGTTCACTTCTCCTGTTGTCCTGTCTCCTCAGAGAGCGTACAATTCTTCTTTTGGCGGGGGTGTTGCCAACGCGCACACGCGCGTATTTTACATGCGATTTTTCCTGGCAGACGGTGAGTGTTAGGGAGAATTCTCTGTTTAGGCTGAATTTCCTAACCTAGTGAGTCCCTCAGCAGCCTTGCTGGATTTCGGGAGTTTGTTTTTTCCATCCTGCCAAGAGTGAGACTCTTTTTCTCCCACTCTTGGACATGTATGTGTGTAATTCCGTTGAATGTCAATGTGTTCTATGGGCTATGGGGTCTTTTACTCCATAGGGTCTCATATGTTTTTCTATGTGTGTTACACCGCACCCTACGTGCCGTAACACTGGGGCGTCCTAGCGGACCTCCACCATAGACTCTATACCCGGGGACTGACTACTGTCTCCCCGGGCATGTAAAGTCACATTGGCTTTACTAGACTTAAATTTACTAACAGAACTAGTACAAACCATCTTATTGTGGACGTACTAGTAGGGGTAATTCGACTACTCCTGGATCTGTTACTCGAGGGGGCACTGTCCCGTCCCCCCTCGTCGAGTTTTGGCTGGTGGCAGTGGAAACTACTTGGTATGTTCGACCCCGAACATAACCCTATGGGATTCGTCCCATTGTTGGAGATTGATACTTTTTCTCGTTAATCTCTAACGTACCATCGATCTACTTATCTTAAATAAGTTTATCGGATGGTATTTTCTGCCAGAACTCGGTTTTTAAAATGGCGTCTGTGTTCGTCTCTGTGACTCCTAAACCAAAGGTTGAGCCCTTTGTTCCACTTTTGGCGGGCTCTGTACAGAGACCCTCCAAAGTGGTGCCATTCTGTCTGGGTTACCACAGGGGTGTGGGAGGGGGTTTAGGCACCCTGGACCGAGTTGCCTTGCCAACTCAGGTCGCACTCTGGAGTGATTGGCCCAAGTGGTGAGCGTTCCCGCTCACCACTTAGCATGTGTTGATTGACAGCTAGGCTGAATGAATGGGGGTTTTCTGCATAAAAGCAGGGCTTTTGGGACTGGATCTTCAGAAGTCGCCACAGGATCTAAGAATCCGACGAGGGTAACGCTGAGCCGACCTGCACGACGACACCTCCGGTGGAGCCCTGCGGAACCGACTCACCACTTCCCGACGACAGAGGAGATCTCCCTGCCAGAGAGTCTCTTCCCCTGGCTGGTGGGAACAACCAGTCCCCTTTGCTTTTTATTCGCCTCAGGACGCAGTGGTCGAATTGCCCCTGCAGAGCACCCCTGCAACCGGATAGCCACTACTCCTGTACCGCGACCAAAAGGTGGTGCCTTGTGACGGAGCACTCCGCGGCTGGTCTCTTCCCTGGTGGTGCACCGGACTTCACTTTTCTTCGACGACGAGAACATCTCTACTCTTGGCAAAGACCCGATGTGCATCCACCACCAGGAACAACTGCCCCCGCCGGAGCTGCCCTCGACAACAAGGTACCGTGTCCGCCTGGCTTCCCTTTCGATCGGTTCGAGTGAGGTGTCTTAATCCTCTCCGTTCCGTTGGGTCGCCTCCAAGCTTTTCTCATTTGTTGTTCTGAACTAGATCAATCTGCCGATAACAATTTGCTACAAAGACTTGAATGCATCTCCGCTAGAGACTTTTGGGACATCGCGCCTTGCCTCTCTCCGAGTGGGCCTGGCCTCTGAACTTTATGATCTATGGTGATTCTTGCCTTCCTGCCTTGCATTTTATCCGCGAAGGATTGAACTGTGTTGATTTCATAACCTGCCTATCCTTTTCTCTCCCGTCCTAACTAATGTTCGAGTGTCATCTAGATTGAGGTATACACCTCTGTCTGAAAATAAGTGGTACCAGTAGAACCTAGAGTTGTCGAAGTATTGCTAGGGGGATTGATCGGTTTCTGCTTCGTAGAGTAATTGTGTTTGATTTGTTTGCAGTGAATTTGCTATAGTGTTTTTCCTAGATGTTCTGTTATAAATAAATATCTTAATATATTTACACTAAGCCTTGTTGCGTGTTTGCTTGTCTTGCTGTGAAGAATTGCCCTATTTTGTATACTCCACATACTGCTCAACTTTTCTTGAGAGAAGTCTGACTGCTCAGCCACAGCTACCACGTGAATCTGTGTGGTGCAGACTGCTACCAAGTGGGTTCACCGCCAACGCCTGTAGTCCTAAATCTTTTGCAGTGGTCCCAGAGGGAACTGCACAGGTTTCCGCCTAACACTGGTGTACAGCGGTGGGATTTGTATCGAGTATACAGTTTAGAGTGCTTTTCGACACTGTAGGATAACTAACCACAAAACTTTGCACAAAAAGCAACTTTCAAAAAACATGTCTACGATGGAAACTTACAGTCAAGAGTCCTTGTCAGGTGAAAATACTGAGAGTCTGCGAGCTCTCTGTAGGCAAGAGAATCTTCCTGTAAGAGGCAAGAAGTTAGAACTGATAGAGAGATTGCTGGCGAACCAAAGTCTGGGTACTGGTTCAGAGGAACCAATCTCCCCAGCGACTGTAGATAACAGTGATGGTGTTGATTTGAATCGTAATTCTGATGATAGCGATGAAGAGGCTGACGAGGACGGCAAGGCTAACGAAACTGTCTCCCCTGCTCCTCTACCTGCCTTACCAGCTGTGCCTACGGGGCCCATACCAGGTCCCACCAGTAACCCTGCTTATTTTGAACTTGAAAAAATGAAGCTCGAATTAGAATATAAACGGTTCTTGGCTCAATCTGAACGAAACCAAGAGCTCGAGTTCAGACGGATGAATGCCCAGGCTGAGCAGAAGCAAGCTGAGCTAAGACTCAGAGAAATAGAACTTAATAACGAGTTAGAGATGAAAAAGTTGTCTATGGAAAATGCTTCTCTCTCCTCTGGTTCCTCTAGGAGCTCCAGTCCCAAAAGACCCCGGATGCCGAAGGAATTAGTGGGTAAGTATGAACCGAGATTGGATGTGTTGGATTGGTTGAAACTGTTTGAATACAATCATGGGCTCCAGGACATCACCGGGAATGCTTTGCTTCCCTGGTTGTTCTCTAGGCTCCCTCCTGTTGCGACTGATGTGGTAATGGAGTTGGGGGAGGCGGATAAGACGGATTATGAAAGTGTGAAACTAGCTTTAATAGCTAGATTCGGGAAGACCCCTTCCCAGTATCTTAAGAGGTTTAGAACCCTCAAAAAGCATGATGGTACCCCTTGGGCTACCTGGGTAAGTGAAGGGTTGAAAAACGTAGAGGGATGGATTAAGGGTTACAAAGTGAACACTTATGAGGGTATGAGGAATCTTTTTATGTTGGAGTCTATTTATGATGCCTGTTCTCCTGAGCTCAGACAGCACTTGGCTGATTCGAAGGAATTGGATTCCAGGGAGCTAGCTAAGGCTGCTGATTTATGGGTTGCCAACAGGGCTACTCATAAGGATTCTGGGGCAACTCAGAAAAAGGATGAGGGAAAACAGCCTAAAAAAGACTCAAAAGAGAATTCGAATAACTCACATTCCAAAGAGGGCCCCAAACAAAACCAGAAGGGTAAGCCACCGGGAAAACCACAGCAGAATAGTGGGCCTTCTGGTGCCAAACCGGAAGGAGGTCAGAACAAGCCACCATTCCAGAAAGCATTTGGTAAATGCTTTATTTGTGGCTCGAATGACCACGTGAAAGGAGATCCCAGATGTAAGGGTAAACCTTCAGGGGTCCAGCTTGTCTCCTTAGCCTTCGCTCCAGAGGAGGAAGTCCAAATGGCAAGGGGACACTTTCTACTGCTAGCTGACGAACCCATTGGAGTCTCAGCCAGCGTTTCTTTAGTATCTCTGGGGTTGTGGGAACAACAGAATTTAGATGTCTATAATTCTATCCCCGATAATATTAAAGAGTATAATAAGGACAGTGTCCAGGTGAATGGTCAGGAGACTCCTGCCATTAGGGACACTGGGGCCAGCATACCTGTGGTAGATAAATCGTTTTTTCAGGCTGAGGATGTTGCTAAGGCACCCAAACGCCTCACCAAGTTAGCTGGAGGGCCTGTGCAGATGCTTCCCCAATTACCAGTTCTCATCCAGTGTAACGACATGACTGTGAAGATACCTGTCAGCATACAGAGTGAGGTACCAGGACGCGTACTGTTGGGTAACGATTTGAAAACTCTCGGAGTTGTATCGCATACTCCCAGACCTCCTAGTAAACGGTTACAGGAGCTACCCAGACCCGCAAGAGAGAGGACCCTGCGCGGTACTCTCAAGGAGATGATGAAGAAAGAAATCACTCCTGCTCCACTGGAATTGTCGGCCGCTGTCTCCAAGAAATCAGAAGCGAAAGGGAAACCTAAGACTTCTATCCAGCAGCCAGCATTACAGTGCAGCCCACACGGACTTCCCCGCGGTTGTCCAAAGTTACACCCGTAACTCCACCTCCAGCCGAAGGCTGAGAGGGAGGTACAACCCTGTGTGGTAGAATTAGACTCTGAGGAAGAGCTAATGGAAGGCCAGGAACTCATTGGAGATCTGGATCCTGTTGACCATCCTGAGCTGCAGTCTTTACTGGCAGAAGGTGGACCCAGCAGGACAGACTTCAGTAAGGGACAGAGAGAATGTCCAACTCTGGAAGGTCTTCGCCACCAGGCAGAAGCTCAGGCTGAAGGGCAAGAGCCTGGGAAATACAGGTTGCACTGGGAAGATGGCCTCTTCTACAGTGAACCGACCGAGTCTGCACCTGGAGACTACAAACGACTTGTAGTACCCCAAGAGAACAGACCACAGTTCTTGCAGTTAGCCCACGAGATTCCTTTGGCTGGTCACTTGAGTTTCAAGAAGACTAAGGAAAGGCTCTCTCTCTACTTCTATTGGCCGAAGATGGGGGCCGAAGTAGAAAAACACTGCAGGAGCTGCCACACCTGCCAGATCTCTGGTAAGGTTGGCTCCAAGAATGTGGCACCGTTAGTGCCTCTCCCAGTTGTGGGAGTCCCATTTGAGAGAGTAGGGATTGACATCGTTGGTCCCCTTGATCCTCCAACCTCCTCAGGCAACAGGTTTATACTTGTTGTAGTAGACCATGCTACTAGGTATCCTGAGGCAATTCCTATGAGGACTGTTACAGCTCCGGCTGTGGCTAAGGCCCTCCTTGGTATTTTTACTAGGGTCGGGTTTCCTAAGGAAGTAATCTCTGACAGGGGGTCAAACTTTATGTCCCACTACATGAAAGCCATGTGGAAAACCTGTGGAGTTACTTACAAGTTCTCAACAGGGCAGGGTGCTGTAACCAGTTTCTTCACTGGATAAGGGGAGCAGGCCTCTTGACTTCAGAGGACTGCTGTCCGTCGTTTACTGCACGAACTGTAAGTTTCGAGTAATTCTAATGTCTTTAAAGTCTTTAGTAATGATGTTTCTTGTTTTGCAGGGTTCCGGTGATGGCGGATGACGGGCTGAAGTGAGTTGAAGATGGAGCCCGTGTGATGAATAGAGGCGCCTGGAAGCACGTAAGTAAGCGCGTGTTGCCTGCTTCACGATGCGCTCTAACTGTCTTTTTATTTTGCAGGTACAAATTCGGAGCGGCTGCAGGGTGCCGGAATGCCCACTGGGTTAGATGTGGAAAGGAGTAATGGCACGTGAGTATTAAAGTTCCCCAATGTCTTTAAACGCACCTTGTTTTGTCTTTCAGATGCGGGATGCAGCGCCGAAGGCCTCCGGAGCGTGCGAAGAGTTGGTAAGCTTTTGTCTTTCAGATGCCGGAATGCAGTGTGAAGACCTCCGGAGCGCACGAAGAGTAGGTAAGCCTTTGTCTTTCAGATGCCGGAATGCAGCGCGAGGCGTTGGTGACAGCCGATGGACCAGGTAAGTGAAGAGCTGTCACTAAAGACCGTAATGCTAACCTGTTCTTTCTTGTCTTTATAGATGTTGCTGAAGACTGGATTCAGGATGGTAAGCCTTTTTCCTTAGGCCCAGGATCAGATGCAGAAGACACGATGAGCGTTCTGCTGCAGAGGATGCAGAATAACGCAAAGCAAGATTCATCCATCGGTGTGGTTTAAATAGCCTCCTGTAGTGCTTAGGGGTCTCCTTCCACAGCCACGCCTAGGTAAGAAAAGAGTTCCTGCTTTCCAGAAGAGTTCCAGTGTTCTGAATCTAGGGAGTGGCTCCTGCCCCACCCAACAGGAAAAGTAGTTCCAAACAGAAGAGGATCAGAGGCTCAACTGGCAGGCAAGTAAGCAGCATGGTCTGCTGCAGGTAAGTCCACCCAAGCATTATGAGCCCGGCGCTTCCAGCGCTGGGACTGGGCATATTTATGAGCCTGGTGCCACTGGCGCCAGGACTGGGTCCAAAAGGTCCCAATTGGGACTGGTTGGCACTCGGAACCTGGGTTATGGATCTGCTTCCAAGGGAGTTGGGAAAACCCTGACCTTTTGGAAGCAGAGATCATGACACCTTTTGGCTTATATTGCGTCTTTCAACAGACTGTTAGTGGAAACTCAATGGCCTGAGGACAAAAGGATTACGCTGTTTTATAGAGGTCTACGTGGAGAGCTCAAAGATGTGTTAGCCCAAGTAGTGAATCCCCCACAAGATTGTTCGGACTATATAGACTTAGTCGTTCAAATAGATCACAGACTGCAGAACCGGAAGGCCGATCGTTCCAAGTTTGATGCTCGAGTATTTTCCAAACCGCCAACTCCTTCCAAAGGAGTAGACTCCGGGGAACCCATGCAAATAGGGGGTCTGAAAGGTCCTCTAACACAAAAGGAGCGGGAAAGGAGAAAACAGTTGCAATTATGCCTCTATTGCGGAAACTCAGGGCACTTTCTTCGAGACTGTACGGTGAAACCTGCCAAGAAGGCAGTAGGAGCTGCAGTTACCAAAGTTACAAACTCTGAGCAGGGAAACGACCTCGCCCGACAAGAATAGAGGTCCTCTTGCCGAGCGTGAAAACCAGTTCCGTGACCTCGCATTTCGTGATACCTATGGTCCTCATTAGCCCTGATAATCCGGATCGATTACATGCAATTGAAGCTTACGTCGACAGCGGTGCCATCGGCAATTATGTGGATCATGAAATGGTTTTGAGGATGAATCTAACTCTTTGTCCCAAGGCTGTAAAGGACGTCATTACTACGGTGGATGGTACGGAGATAGCCTCCGGGCCAGTAACGCATACCACTCAAGAGGTGACGCTAGTAAGTCAAGATGGACACCATGAGAAGATCGTGTTCGATGTGATCAAGGCCCCTCAGTTTCAGATTATTCTAGGAATACCTTGGTTAGAGAAACACAATCCTCTGATCGATTGGCGAGCAAGAACGGTCCAGTTTCCAGAATGTGTCTCTACTTGTCACCCTCCACCTGGTGTTGCACTGGCAGCAATTTCTTCAGAGACTCCCCAGTTACCTCCCGAATACCTAGAATACCAAGATGTTTTCCGGAAGGATCAGGCTAACTCTCTACCTCCTCATAGGTCTTATGACTGCCAGATAGACCTGATACCTGGATCTACTCCTCCTTGTAGTAGAATTTATGCCCTCACCGAGCCTGAGAACCTTCACCTTCGACAATACCTGGATCAATACCTGGCAAATGGGTTTATTCGTCCTTCCAAGTCCCCTGCTTCTTCAGCTTTGTTCTTCGTTCCAAAAAAGGAAGGAGACCTTAGAACTTGTATAGATTATCGCTCCCTGAACCAGATCACCGTTAAGAATAGATATCCGTTACCTTTGATCCCTGAACTCCTGGACCAAGTCAGAAAAGCATGCATATATACAAAGCTGGATCTTAGAGGAGCTTACCACTTGGTACGGGTAAAAGAGGGCGATGAATGGAAGACGGCCTTCCGCACCAAGTATGGACTATTTGAATATCAGGTCATGCCCTTCGGACTTTGCAATGCCCCGGCCGCCTTTCAATATTTTATGAACGATGTCCTCAGAGAGCTCATAGATGTGTGTTGTTGTTGTTTACATTGACGACATCCTCGTTTATTCTTCATCGGAATCTGAACATCGGAAACACGTGAAAATGGTCCTCGAAAGATTGCGTCAACACAAACTTTTCGCTAAGTTGGAAAAATGTGTTTTCAACGTGACTGAAGTTGAATTCTTGGGATTCATATTATCACCTGGCGGAGTGCGTATGGATTCAAAGAAGGTCGATGCAGTTCTCAAATGGCCATCACCATCCTCCGTAAAAGGTGTGCAAAGCATGTTAGGCTTCGCTAACTTTTACCGCAGGTTTATCCCCGAATTCTCTCGAATAGTCCAGCCCATCACTGCCTTGTTAAAGAAAAACAAACGTTTTGAATGGTCTACCGAGGCGGAACAAGCTTTCCAGAATTTGAAGACTAAATTTATCTCTGCACCAATCTTAAAACACCCTCGCCCCGAACTCCCCTACATCGTGGAAACTGATGCTTCAAGCCTTGCCATGGGGGCAGTTCTATCACAAAAGGACCCGGTAACCAATCAGTTGCATCCCGTGGCATTTTGGTCCCGCAAATTCTCGCCTCCTGAAATCAATTACACGATTACTGACAAGGAACTTCTGGCTATCAAGTCTGCCTTTAAGGCTTGGCGGCATTATCTGCTGGGGGCCCGACACACCGTTACTGTGATTACGGATCACCGAAACCTGCAATATTTGAAAACCGCAAAAGCCCAATCCTCTAGACAACTCCGTTGGGCATTATTCTTTGCCGAGTTTGACTTCATAATTACCTATCGACCTGGTACAAAGAACGGTAAAGCTGATGCCCTTTCTCGGATGGGAGTGGAAGAACACTTGATCAACCCTAAACCTGTACCAATCATTCCCGAACAAAGAATTCTGGGTGTAATCGCCACAGAATCCATAGAGGAAGTTAATGATAAGGCCAGGCAACTTGTAACTCCAGCAGACATACAGAATTGGCATCTGCAGGGAAAGGACTTTGCAGTAAAGGACAACTTATTGTATTTCCAAGAACGATTATACCTACCCAGCACAGATTTACAGACAAAAGTAATCTCTTGTTATCACGATTCTTTAATGGAAGTGTCAGGATTAGTCAGGCAAGTACAAAGGCAGCGAATATGGCAAGGGAAATGTGCACACAGGAACAACGACTCATGTATGCTAGAACCCAGGAGTGCAAATAGAGTGTGACATCAAAACCAATATATGAAAAGGGATGTGGGGTAAGCACCTGTCTTGATATTGGGCAAAATCTTCCTCGGGGCCAGCCCTTTGAGAGCAAAAATACCCAATTCAGCCCAAAATACAGGTTCTATTGTGCTGAGCAGTGATCTCATGCTAGTGACAAATGACACCCTCAAAGTTTTAGCATATTTATTCTAAGCAGTGAATTTCATATACATTTGGGATTCAAGTTAGAGAATATTACAAAGCATAAAACAAAGAGCAATGCAAAATATAGTGAAACATGGAACTTAGATAAACAGAGAGAAACATAGAGAAATATAGAGAAACATAGAGAAACACAGTCTTACGTCCCTTAATCAGCCCTGGGAGACCTGGGTTTTTCATAAGCTAGCTGTAAAACAAGCCCCGCTCATAGAAAAACAAGGCTGGAGGACACCGTGAGAGCCAATGCCGGGCACCTGACTGTACACGAATCAAGTCCACAGGACGATCTCCCCCTGATCCATGTGTGCATGGATATTTTATAATCTCTTGCTGTCAGTCACCATGACGCACAGTTCCAGAACTTTCCCTGTGCAACTGGCTCATGGAAAAAACCCAGCTCTCTCTGAGATGCTCCCTGCTCGCTCCTACCCCCTCCCTTGTTCCCATCTGCGCTGGCTGAGGAATGTCTTATCAGTACCTTCCCAGAGAAAAGGAAGATTAGCTTGGAGCCAGGGCTACCGTTAGTGAGGCTGAATATTCTAAGGGAAGCAGGGATGTATTAACCCCATCTGCAAGCTCTAAAAGGCATGCACTCATAGCTTAGTGTTTATAGCGCTTAAGACTGGCTATCTAAGCGCTATATAGGTGCCATGATGTTCCAAACACTCCAAAAACCTATTAGCTACATAGCTAGGGGCCCTCCCTGCCTGTCTATCAACAATGCTTAATTTGACCTATTTCATACTAGGCCTGCATATTCCTTGTAGCTCACTACTGCATAATGGAAGTGCTACAACAGACTACTGTCAGCATTTTTAGCACATACTTTGAATACACTATTGGCTTTCAGCGGCTAATGCTGTCATCTAAAGCCCTGATTGGCAAGGTTGCAATTTCGTGTATCACTACATTCCACCCCTATTCAACGTGTGTGCGACAAAATGCTGACTAATACCTATCAATATAGTATTTAGTGCAGTGATAAAGACCTTGGGGCTTTGCAAGAGGTTTAAGCAAACTATCTTCTAGCGGTTAGTTAGCGTGGCATGCAAGGTAAAACACTACCTAAACAAAAATGTACACAAAGTGAACAGTGACATATACCCTTGCCAAAACCTGGCCTACACAAAAAATACCTACACCAAGTGAACATGGACATTTACTCTAGCCAAAACATGGCCTACACAAAAATACCTAAATCAATTTTGTATAACTGATTGTCAGTTAAAAAGCAGCATGCAGTTAAAATGTCAAGGCAATCCAGTGTAGTCTAATCTACAATGCACTATTGCATTTATGTATGGTTACCAATTCTAAAACCTGGCAGCCTTTCACCCTAAGGGCCTACCCTCCCCCTGATCCCAGGGCATTCAAGCGTGACTATGGGCTGTGTGACTAGACACTTCCCCCAGGTAGGTGGAACCCAACCAGAAACCATCTAATTTCGTGAACAAGGTGAACCCATGGGCACCAGGTTGTCTAAATAAAAACAATTCTACTAATTTACATCAAAGCATGGCATGTGTTATTCATGCAATCAAAAAGCAAGCAATTCAATCCATATGTATGCTGGTAACTGTAGCTCTGCGTGCCAGTGTGTGGAGGATGGTTGCCCCCACCCAGTAAAAAGCCAACACCTGCTGATTTAACAATGTTTGCCATACAATGCATCGTGTGTATATAGCAGTCTTGGTGACCTGCCCTATGGCAGACAAAAATGTCTTCATGTCTAAAATTCTGTCATCTTCAATTGGCTGTCAATACTTGTAGCAGTGCTGGGCATATCAATGGGCCCCACTAGGCCAGAAGTTCTATAGCAGAGCTGGCATCAGAACCCATAGTGGCTAGCTTATTGTGCACAGTTTCTATGTCACAAGCATATAAAGCTCCTGCAATTAATGAATCTAGCTCCCTAGCTACGCGCACTCTAGTGATGGGCCATAGAAATGGACTCCATTTGTAGCAGCTTGGTAGTACTAAGGAAACATTGCCTCATGATAAATCTATGTCTAAGTGTAGCACTGTAATAATGAAGGTGTGCATTTCCAGTCTACAATTTACATGTTGTCTTACTACTGGAAAATCTAACAGGTTCACAGTGTCTACCTTCTGTGACTTGGAGAATACCCTTCTTCAAGTGGGATATCTACCATATACAATATTAACTTTAGCCACAAACACCATACTACTATCCGGCAGTGGCTGTTTCGTCACACCATGGAAAAAATTCATTTAGTCAAGTTATAGTTCATAAAATCTTGGCGAGAACACTCGCTGCAGTTCTTGGTCAGAAAAACATCACATTAGACAAATTAAACAAATGTTATCCATTCAGTGACAAAAGATGCCTGACAATGTGCCAGGCCAGTACACTAGCAATTCCATGTGGATACTCATTTGTAGCGCTTTTCCAAAGAATTATTCCAAATGTTTACAATCAAAAGGTGACTCTTTGCATTAGTGTGCTGGAGACAGCTGTCCCCACAAAAACATGAAACTGGTTGGTTTAACAAAAAACCGTGTCACACTCTGTGTCATAAAATCAAACATCAAGTCAGTCATGGTTTCTTTTACCTGCCTTAAGCTGGCTGTAAAAGTATCCAGTGTTTCAAAGATTACCATTTCAAATTATAGCTCATACACTTGGCAGCATTACTTCAATTAAGAATCTTAACCTACGCACAGGTGACTTTGATGTGCGCACTCATCTTATCTCAAAATTAATTACACTCCTGCTTGCATAATTCTGCTGCCCCAACAGTTCATAAATCATTCTCCTGCCTAGGTGCAATGTAGAATATTTTTTTTTTCTTCAAAAAACAAAACATCTCTGGTTAAAGCCATTCAGTTGGAAGAGTAAAACCATTTGGTTTTTTCAGATTCATCTCAACAGTGCATTTATAAACCATTTTTCAATGTGTTAGCATTCAATTGCTGTGTCACACAGCTGTATGTGGTGCCTGATGTTACAGTCCACAATTCATTGTCCATAGTCCTTTAAACAAGAAAGGGCAAAACATGTCATTTAAATGTGTAGCATCAAATACTTGATAATTAGCCAAGTCTGCATCGTGCCAGTTCAGCAAAAGTTATTACTCTGTTGGACACTATTCGCAGGTTACAGCATTGAGTGCGGTGCAGGGCACGTTAAAGTTGAAATAGCATGTCGCAGTGGCTCGCTTTCTCTGAGAATGCGTCTGACCCTTCTTTGATCAGTGTCACCCACAAACTGCATATTCATTTTCTGATATTGTAAAATGTCTTGTTGTGCTTTGTCTAGGCAAAATACAAACAGAAATGTTAGGATGTCATCAAAACTTCAATATCAGCGTTATCCACCCCTTCCCATAATACCACCCCCATCTTCAAAAAGTCTCATCAGGTAACTACACACTTTGTCATTGCTACTGCAATTATTTATCACCTTTCTGCATGTTTCTGGGGGCTTATTTACACTCAACCATACGGGGTGTAACTGCCTAATCACAAACTCATTTGTGCAATGCAATCATAGCTGGTCAATGGTACCTCAGACTGATCTGTGCTTTTACAAAGCCATATAGTAAGTACCCAGGTCGCACAATGCTTTTCTTTTTCACCAAAGCGATCACCAATGCCAGGCGCCAACTTGCTTCCAGTGTCTCATGATCTTGATTCAGTTTGCCCTGCTGGCATCACTCCATTTTTCAAAGGTAAAGTCTTTCAGTCCAATACCGCTTACAGTTGTACAAGCAGCTTTGTTTATTTATCTTTCTTTTCTTAGCAGTGTCTTTTCAAGCCTCTGTTTTTTTCACTTGTCATTTTTTCAAAGGGCGTTTGCTGTTTTTTGAACCACTCCTTTGAGTGCGATAGTCTGAGTCAGTTTCTTTTGTTGCTTCAACAAATCATTCATTCTTGCACTAAGCCGTGTGGCTTCTGGATCATGGCTAATGTGCAGTGTTCATGTTGTACTTCAAAGCCCCGCTCTGCATGTTGTCTCTTGCAAAACGGCTAAGCACTTTTTGTCAGTTTTGCTTCCATCTGGAATGCCATAATGTCTTTGTCAGTTACTCCATCCCCTGGCAATGTAGCTTGCAGTTTGCCAGATGTGTATTTTCTCTTCTCAAAGCGCCTAGAGGTTTCTTCTCCAGTGCACAGCGCTTTACTTCAGTTCACATCACATGGAGCATTGGAATGCAGCTTGCACAGCAATAGCGCTTTACTTCACTTCACATCACATCACATGGGAATGCGGTTTGCACAGTAATGTCTGTTGGAATGGGCAGCTGTCTTTTCTTGGCCCATTCACAGATGCATAGGTAAATGTTCAGATGTGATGTGCCCGTCTGCCATCCTGCCTGAAGCCTTTGCTCCGTACCACAGTTTACTGGGCAAATTCTTTACTTTTTGAACAGCTCTCTGTTTTTTGCTCCCCCTTCCTCAGGAATGCAGGCATGTTTATCTTTCGTGTGCACCTGGCAGCGCCATGAGCACGCAGCTTATCTCTTTTTGCTCATAACTCTTAAACTGTGGCGGCTTCACTCGTTTCAGACAGTTCATCCAGATTAACTCTTTCTTGTACTGTTTCTGCTTTTGTTTGCCTTCACGCACCTCGCCCAAGACAGCTTCAAGGCACAAGCTCTGCACACACAGCAAGACTCTTGTTTTCAAAAGCGGCACTTTTCTTGTAATGTGCGATCTTTCAAGAGAACTCGCAACCCATTAAATCTTTGTGCTATCTTATCACACACAGATGTTTCATTCTATTGTACCATTGCCAAACTATAACCACTCAGTTCAGTGCATTTAAAAAATAAAAATGCCAATGTTTAGTGCAGCTCCCTGCACGTTTTTTTTTCTGCAAGAACAACCCACACTCTATTGCTTGTGGGCTGTTTAATGTGTCAACAACATTTTTCCCCATGTATCACAGTCAACAGGACACTATTTCCAAATCATACATCACTTATAAGGCAACAGCACAAATCCATGGCATAGCATGGGATCAAAAATACTCCAGGGGCAATTTAGAAAAATATAAATTGTTTTTTTCCCCCAACCATTGCAAACTGATTCTGCAATTTCAAATCAGTACACAAAAATCGAAAATCCAAATAACATTCATTCACTTTCCTTTTAAGTGAGTCTCTCACCCAATATAAGCATGGCACAGCCTAAAATGCAATATAACCATTTTAGTGTGTTTCCTTTAAACAGAATTTGCCACCATTAGCACATGGAATTTTACAGTTGCCAAAAGAAAGAAAAAACTCTTTAGGCTCTCAGCACAGATGTTACTCATTCTCCTAAGCATGGCTCATTCCCCTTCCTCATTATTCAGGAATGCCAACCCTTCAAAAGCATATATCAAAAAAGACGAACCTTCGCCTCCGAACATTACAGCCCCCACTCGCTAGCACACTGGGGCTGAGTCAATGGTTAAATCACTATTCACAATTTGCATATCAAATCCCTGCAATTATTTTTTTTTTTCCTGCCCTCATGACAGAATAGAGATGAGAACTCCGTCTCACTATGCATTCCAAATTACAACTTTAAACTTGGGAAACCACATGATAAAATTCTTTTTCTAATTGAGCATACATCTTTCTTAACCATTCATCGGAGTGCTTTAAACAAAGCCATTTCCCGCTCGTTTATTGCCTTGTACTCCCTGGCACCAATCCCATGCAATAAGTCAGTCACGACTGATTTACTGAAGGGAGTCTTAACCACACAAGCTATCGGCCACGGCAAGCCGACACAACATTGCTGCCTTTTGAAGTCTCAGAGCTGCAGTGAGACCATCAAGGAAATGCGACAGCCTGCTCCCCACTCTACACTGTGTTCTCTCACACCATTTGTCATGTCAGCATGGCACTGCTCTTCACAAATCCCACCGCTGCCACCAAATGTCTTGATATTGGGCAAAATCTTCCTCGGGGCCAGCCCTTTGAGAGCAAAAATACCAAATTCAGCCCAAAATACAGGTTCTATTGTGCTGAGCAGTGATCTCATGCTAGTGACAAATGACACCCTCAAAGTTTTAGCATATTTATTCTAAGCAGTGAATTTCATATACATTTGGGATTCAAGTTAGAGAATATTACAAAGCATAAAACAAAGAGCAATGCAAAATATAGTGAAACATGGAACTTAGATAAACATAGAGAAACATAGAGAAATATAGAGAAACATAGAGAAACACAGTCTTACGTCCCTTAATCAGCCCTGGGAGACCTGGGTTTTTCATAAGCTAGCTGTAAAACAAGCCCCGCTCATAGAAAAACAAGGCTGGAGGACACCGTGAGAGCCAATGCCGGGCACCTGACTGTACACGAATCAAGTCCACAGGACGATCTCCCCCTGATCCATGTGTGCATGGATATTTTATAATCTCTTGCTGTCAGTCACCATGACGCACAGTTCCAGAACTTTCCCTGTGCAACTGGCTCATGGAAAAAACCCAGCTCTCTCTGAGATGCTCCCTGCTCGCTCCTACCCCCTCCCTTGTTCCCATCTGCGCTGGCTGAGGAATGTCTTATCAGTACCTTCCCAGAGAAAAGGAAGATTAGCTTGGAGCCAGGGCTACCGTTAGTGAGGCTGAATATTCTAAGGGAAGCAGGGATGTATTAACCCCATCTGCAAGCTCTAAAAGGCATGCACTCATAGCTTAGTGTTTATAGCGCTTAAGACTGGCTATCTAAGCGCTATATAGGTGCCATGATGTTCCAAACACTCCAAAAACCTATTAGCTACATAGCTAGGGGCCCTCCCTGCCTGTCTATCAACAATGCTTAATTTGACCTATTTCATACTAGGCCTGCATATTCCTTGTAGCTCACTACTGCATAATGGAAGTGCTACAACAGACTACTGTCAGCATTTTTAGCACATACTTTGAATACACTATTGGCTTTCAGCGGCTAATGCTGTCATCTAAAGCCCTGATTGGCAAGGTTGCAATTTCGTGTATCACTACAGCACCTGACCGCGAGGAAAGTCGGCAAGCGCCTTACCCCCAATTGCTGTTACAGGTACTGACAGCGCTAAACCCACGTGGAGGGCAAGCAATGAAAGGATCTGTGAACTAACACTCTTGATGGTATTAAATAAGGGAACTAAAGAACTGTACTCACGAGGACGAGAAAAACCTCTTGAATGTCAGCTAGCCCACGAATCCTGTTGATGAAACTGGGACCCCGAAAGGCTTGAACAGCAATGGGAGGAAAACTAAATACCTAAGTTGGAATAGTGATTACAAATTAGTGAGGAAAACATAAGCATTCACACAGGAGCTAGCTACAACCGCACACCACACCTAATAATCAAATGGGAAATAAATGCAGAAGTGCAATGGAAAACATGGAATGGATCCCAATAGAAAGTAAGGATCAGGAGCAGGGAAAAACGAAATAACCAATGCAAACTTCTCCCTACCCTTCCAAGGAAAAGACAGGAAGCTAATCTAAGAGGAAGGCTAAGGCATACGGGTTTACAGCAGCAAAGGACAGAGTCAAAGAAATATAGAACACAGACAAACTGGGCTGCATCTAAAAGGGGAAAGCACTGAGAAATGCTGCCTGCAAACAGAGGAAGACAAAAAGGGAATCAAGGGAGCAGAAATCAATTAGCGCATGAATCCGAGATTCAGGGCGGAGGAACAAGAAAACAGGAACTAGGTACAAAGGCAAGGAACAAGGGACTAGTCACAACAGGAACACTGCAAACGATGACCAGCGCTGGACTGAAGTAAGACTGAGGCTTTTAAAGCTGCTTAACGAGCACACGCCTCAGGTGTGCTGACTGCTGCACCTGCAGCCACAGGTGTTGCCTATCCTCCACCCAACCTTGTCCTGCAAGGGTGGAGGTGAAGCAGTGGGCCAGGCATTCTGGGAAGCATAGTCATTTGGTTAAAGAAGCATGCTGGCTGCCAAAAACCTGGAATGGATCCGGAAGGGAAGTAGCCTGGAAAATAGGGATTTAGCGCTCCCAATTCATCACAGCACTGTAGCATAAGGTTCGGAGGAAAAGTCCAGTAGGGAATAAACCCCAAATCATGCCCCCAAGTGGTGGGAACGGGAGCGAAGGGAGCGAGTCGTGACAGTATACCCCCTCCTACGGCCGTCTTCGGGTGCCCGCCACCCGCACGAGACATCTTCTTTCCATGATGGGAGTGTTTTTTCTTTGGAGGTGGCACTGATGGAAATGGTGGCCTGTGGGCAAAGGCAGATGGACTTCCATGATAGGAGTGCTTTGTCTTTGGAGGTGGTACTGATGGAAACGGTGGCTTCTGGTGAGGAAGAGACTCATGGTTCGAAGAAAGGCATGAAGGACTTGCAGGACCTGAAGCAGAGTTGGAAGGTCCAGGAAGCTCAGTCACTGGGAGTGGACCCTTATAAGTCTTTGAGGAGGGAGGCAGGCTGGTGCAACTTGCCTTAGACAATGGTAGAAGCCCTGTTAGCCTTTCTGCCGAGAATGGACATGCGGGAGGTGAGGAAATTGCTGGCTTCAGGAAAGGTTTATGTTCAGCCATTAGAGAAGGTGGCGGCTGAGGTAGAGGTTCAGATTTTCTTCTGTCATCCATCTGGGAAAAGGCTTGTGGTTGAAAGTGACTAAGGTTTGACTGCACATGTTCTACGCCTTGGAGACCTGAAAGTCCAATGGGTTGTACAAGGCTGGTACTCCTGGTGACAGTCGTGTAACCACCTTGTTGCACGTGGGATACAACAGCAGGGACGTTTGGCATACTGATAGGAGTGATAGACGCAGTACTTGGTATTTCAGGCACACTCGCAGAAGGAGCAATAACAGACACATTTTGAACTGCAGCAGTCATTCCCTTCCTTTGGCTACTAGCACCCAGCTGGTGCTTCTTGGCGGAATTCTGTTGCACAAGTCCTGTAGGTAATACGCCGGTCTGCACCACCCCCTGTGCACACCCAGGTGAGTGGTTCTGACTCACCACTTGGTCCAGCTTGATGACTCTGAAGCGGGAGCTGGCAAAAGTCTCAAACTCTGATGCTGCATTTTTAGGAGGCTCTGATGCTAAAGTGAAGCAGTTGGGAGAATCGTCTTGTGGAAAAGGCAGGCATTCTGGTGCTCCTCCTGAAGCAAAAGAAAGGCAAGCTAAACGTTCATCGACAGTAAATGGTTGGGATTCAGGAGGAATCGCTGGAGCAGAAGAAAATACAGCAGGATCTGATGGTGTAGACAGGTATACCTCTGATATTGGCAGCGAGTCTAAGCAGGATACAGGCGTCTCATGAACTGAAGGCAAATACTCAGTATACTCCGGGACTGAAGACATGCACTTTTGATGGACTACCGGAGGCTCTAAAGCTGAAGGATGATCTGCCGGATGAGTCACTGTAGCTGAAGACAGGCAGGCCAGGGGAAACCTTGAGACTAAAGGCATGCAAGCTGAAGCAATCTCGGTTGCTGGATACAAACATGTCCAGGTCTTTGGGACTGGCTCTTGAGTAAATGGCAGACATGGCAGCGGTTCATTGGTTGAAGACACGTGTGCCAAAGATGACTGCAGGGCTGTGGATTGGATCATAGAAGAGTCAATGGTTGTAGGAGGACAGACAGAAGTCTCAGAAGTTGACAGACACATTGGTGGCTCAGGAATGGAGGGTACCTTTAGGGCAGTAGACTCCTTGGCACCAGTAACCAAAGACTGAGATGTACCCTTGCAGTCCCTTTCTTTAGTGGGTGATACAGAGTCTCTTTCTTTGTAGAAGTCAAAATCAACCAGTGGAATCACCATAGTAAAGTCTCTGTTAATCAGGATTTCGTCAATTGTCCATTCCTCTGTTTTAGTTTCTGAAAGAGGCAGATTAACAATCAACAGTTCAGGAATCGCCTGCCGGTTTTTTGGTTCTGTATACTGTGGAATGAGTCCATCAGAACATGAAATCTGTACTGTCTCTGACTGTTCGTATTGATCAGAATTGGCAGAAGGAAGAGTGAACCCAGAGGTAACATCGTTTTCCACATCAGCTTTAACATCTACTTCAGTCTCAGCAGCTGTATCAAGAGCAGGGCCTAAGCCTACTGTAGTGACTGAATCTGTGTATGCCACCATTGTGGATTGTGTTTGGAAATCAGAAGCTTGTATGTGTGCTAGCTCAGAATTATGACAAACTGCTACACAGGAAATTTTAGGTAAAGGAGTGGTTTGTAAATCTTCAGCTAACTGCAATCCCTGATAAACAGCAGAACAATTGTTAGAAACTGTGCCCAGATTAAGCGCTGTGCTAGACGAAAGACCTTCACTCCCAATAGATCTAACATATTGACAAATATCATGGTTTACCAAAGTCTCTGCACTCAGGGGCTGAACAGTGTTCACTTCCTCAACATCAACAGATAAAGTCTGAGGTGTATTCAGTAAAGAGTGCAAGGTTTTATTCTCCTCTTGTAAAGAAATGAATTCTTGTCTTAACTCCTCAAGCTTAGCTCTTAGCATGCCCTGCATTAACTGTACATCACTATCAGTAGGCACAGGGGAAGGCATAGTGGCATCAGGGCTGGATCCTGCACTAGCAATATGGATGTGCAGCGATTGTACATTGTCCTCTACTGCTTGCAGGTTCTGTGATTTATAGTTTCTCTTACCAACTTGGTCTGTGTTTCCCTTAAGCAAACTATTGCCATTAGACCTCTTGGCATTAGGGACTACAGTATGTACCTGTGCAAAGGAGTATGCTTTAGACTGAGGGTAGAAAACAGAAGTTATGCAAGGAACCCCTCCATTCTTTATGTTTGTACCATGAAACTGTTCTATCTGAGGTGAAGCACAACTGGAATCATGGGGTTCAACAACAGAGGTACTCTTGTATAATAAGTCTAACAGTGTGTTGTTTTCTGCGGCTAAGGCTTGCGCTGACATAGAATCGGGATCAAAACAAAAGATAGAACTAGGATCAGGCAATGTAGGATGTGCCATCCTATGGGAAAAATACTTTGCACGTAAATGCCCATTCGTGACAAGGAGTTCATTTAAGTCAGGACTAGTGATTTGATTGTCACAGGTAAATGTAGGGGAAGCTTTCTGTACAAACTTGTTAGAGGCCTTGCTGCCTTTCTTTCTTAAACTTGCCATATTCAATGGGAATCTTGGGCTGGTCATTCTGTCAGGATTAGTCAGGCAAGTACAAAGGCAGCGAATATGGCAAGGGAAATGTGCACACAGGAACAACGACTCATGTATGCTAGAACCCAGGAGTGCAAATAGAGTGTGACATCAAAACCAATATATGAAAAGGGATGTGGGGTAAGCACCTGACCGCGAGGAAAGTCGGCAAGCGCCTTACCCCCAATTGCTGTTACAGGTACTGACAGCGCTAAACCCACGTGGAGGGCAAGCAATGACAGGATCTGTGAACTAACACTCTTGATGGTATTAAATAAGGGAACTAAAGAACTGTACTCACGAGGACGAGAAAAACCTCTTGAATGTCAGCTAGCCCACGAATCCTGTTGATGAAACTGGGACCCCGAAAGGCTTGAACAGCAATGGGAGGAAAACTAAATACCTAAGTTGGAATAGTGATTACAAATTAGTGAGGAAAACATAAGCATTCACACAGGAGCTAGCTACAACCGCACACCACACCTAATAATCAAATGGGAAATAAATGCAGAAGTGCAATGGAAAACATGGAATGGATCCCAATAGAAAGTAAGGATCAGGAGCAGGGAAAAACGAAATAACCAATGCAAACTTCTCCCTACCCTTCCAAGGAAAAGACAGGAAGCTAATCTAAGAGGAAGGCTAAGGCATACGGGTTTACAGCAGCAAAGGACAGAGTCAAAGAAATATAGAACACAGACAAACTGGGCTGCATCTAAAAGGGGAAAGCACTGAGAAATGCTGCCTGCAAACAGAGGAAGACAAAAAGGGAATCAAGGGAGCAGAAATCAATTAGCGCATGAATCCGAGATTCAGGGCGGAGGAACAAGAAAACAGGAACTAGGAACTAGGTACAAAGGCAAGGAACAAGGGACTAGTCACAACAGGAACACTGCAAACGATGACCAGCGCTGGACTGAAGTAAGACTGAGGCTTTTAAAGCTGCTTAACGAGCACGCCTCAGGTGTGCTGACTGCTGCACCTGCAGCCACAGGTGTTGCCTATCCTCCACCCAACCTTGTCCTGCAAGGGTGGAGGTGAAGCAGTGGGCCAGGCATTCTGGGAAGCATAGTCATTTGGTTAAAGAAGCATGCTGGCTGCCAAAAACCTGGAATGGATCCGGAAGGGAAGTAGCCTGGAAAATAGGGATTTAGCGCTCCCAATTCATCACAGCACTGTAGCATAAGGTTCGGAGGAAAGGTCCAGTAGGGAATAAACCCCAAATCATGCCCCCAAGTGGTGGGAACGGGAGCGAAGGGAGCGAGTCGTGACAGGAAGGACATCCCGGTATGGCCAAGACCTCAGAAAAGATCAAGCGCTACTTCTGGTGGCCGTCTTGGAAAAAATATATCAGAGACTTTATAATGTCCTGTGGAGTATGCGCCCAAAAGAAGAGTCAAAAGGAAAGACCAGCAGGCCTCTTACGCCCTATTGACATCCCACCTCGCCCTTGGCATACGCTTTCTATGGACTTCATCACCGATCTACCTCCATGCTCTGGATACAATACGATTCTAGTAATCGTGGACTTATTCTCCAAGATGGCGCATTTCATTCCGCTCAAAGGCTTGCCAACAGCAGCAACTCTGGCCCGAGAATTTCTCGAAAACATCGGCCGACTGCACGGTTTTCCTTCGGTTCTAATTTCGGATCGAGGTAGTCAATTTAGTTCTCATTTTTGGCGAAGTTGCTGTCGGTCGGCTCAAATTGATGTGAGACTATCGACCAGTCACCACCCTCAGACCGACGGACAAACCGAGAGGACCAATCCAACTCTGGAACAGTATTTACGCTGCATGCTGCAACAAACTGAAAAAACTTGGAAAGACATCCTTTGGATAGGCGAATATGCCTACAATAACTCTGTCCATTCGGGAACTGGGAAAACCCCGTTTTTTCTTTTGTACGGCAGTCACCCTCGAACCTCGGAGTTGAATCCCCTCCAAGATCTTGAAACACCAGCAGTAGACTACCTGCATTCTACAATCACCCAAGCCTTTAAGGAAGCTGTTTCTCACCTTCAAAGGGCTAAAGAACAATACAAGAAAGGAGCAGATCAACATCGGAAGGAAGCCCCTCAATATCAAGTAGGGGATCAAGTCTGGTTATCCACCAAATATCTACCTCTAAAAGGGCCACGCACATTCAACCCAAGATACCTTGGTCCCTATTCCATCACTACCATAGTAAACCCAGTAGCGGTCAAGTTGGACTTGCCCCCGCACATGAAGATACATCCGGTCTTCCACGTCTCTCTATTAAAACCCGTGCAACCTCAAACCCGACTAACTAAATCTCCAAAACCTATCCTAGTTGATGGAGAACTCGAGTTTGAAGTCAAAAGCATTCTGGACTCCAAGATCTCCAAATCTAAACTATTTTACCTAATTGACTGGAAAGGCTACGGCCCCCAAGAGAGATCCTGGGAACCTGCTGAATATGTCCACGCTCCTCGCCTAATCAAAAGATTTCACCGAACATTTCCTGACAAGCCAAAACCCCTGGAGAAGCCCGGTTTGGGAGGGGCCTTGAGGGGGGGTACTGTCATGATCTCTGCTTCCAAAAGGTCAGGGTTTTCCCAACTCCCTTGGAAGCAGATCCATAACCCAGGTTCCGAGTGCCAACCAGTCCCAATTGGGACCTTTTGGACCCAGTCCTGGCGCCAGTGGCACCAGGCTCATAAATATGCCCAGTCCCAGCGCTGGAAGCGCCGGGCTCATAATGCTTGGGTGGACTTACCTGCAGCAGACCATGCTGCTTACTTGCCTGCCAGTTGAGCCTCTGATCCTCTTCTGTTTGGAACTACTTTTCCTGTTGGGTGGGGCAGGAGCCACTCCCTAGATTCAGAACACTGGAACTCTTCTGGAAAGCAGGAACTCTTTTCTTACCTAGGCGTGGCTGTGGAAGGAGACACCTAAGCACTACAGGAGGCTATTTAAACCACACCCGATGGATGAATCTTGCTTTGCGTTATTCTGCATCCTCTGCAGCAGAACGCTCATCGTGTCTTCTGCATCTGATCCTGGGCCTAAGGAAAAAGGCTTACCATCCTGAATCCAGTCTTCAGCAACATCTATAAAGACAAGAAAGAACAGGTTAGCATTACGGTCTTTAGTGACAGCTCTTCACTTACCTGGTCCATCGGCTGTCACCAACGCCTCGCGCTGCATTCCGGCATCTGAAAGACAAAGGCTTACCTACTCTTCGTGCGCTCCGGAGGTCTTCACACTGCATTCCGGCATCTGAAAGACAAAAGCTTACCAACTCTTTGCACGCTCCGGAGGCCTTCGGCGCTGCATCCCGCATCTGAAAGACAAAACAAGGTGCGTTTAAAGACATTGGGGAACTTTAATACTCACGTGCCATTACTCCTTTCCACATCTAACCCAGTGGGTATTCCGGCACCCTGCAGCCGCTCCGAGCTTGTACCTGCAAAATAAAAAGACAGTTAGAGTGCATCGTGAAGCAGGCAACAAGCGCTTACTTACGTGCTTCCAGGCGCCTCTATTCATCACACGGGCTCCATCTTCAACTCACTTCAGCCCGTCATCCGCCATCGCCGGAACCCTGCAAAACAAGAAACATCATTACTAAAGACTTTAAAGACATTAGAATTACTCGAAACTTACAGTTCGTGCAGTAAACGACGGACAGCAGTCCTCTGAAGTCAAGAGGCCTGCTCCCCTTATCCAGTGAAGAAACTGGTTACAGCACCCTGCCCCGAGGCAGATGGAGAGCACGGCGTTCACTTACCTAAGGTGAGAGCGTTAACCTTTGGGGTTCTACAGGAGAAGAGAAAGGGAAGAAGAGAGAGACATTCAATAACCCAGTTCCTTAATCCCATATTTTCTATCTGCAGACATCTTACCCTTCAAGTCAGACATACAGTGCACAGAGGTCCAGCCCAAAGAGCCAGCCGTGTGTTACACATCACCTTTGCAGATACGGTATACGCCCAGTCAAGACCGGCGCCTCTACGGGAATCAGGTGAGCGTTACAGGAACGAGGAGTGCAATCAGGCTTTTGAAAACCTGAAAAAGGCTCTTTGCCAAGCCCCAGTACTCAGAGCTCCTGATTACCGCCAGCACTTCATTGTGCAGACAGATGCTTCAAATGTAGGAATAGGTGCCGTACTCAGTCAACTGGATGGGAAAGGTAGGGAGCACCCCGTTTGCTTCATCAGCCGCAAGCTGAAGGATCCTGAAACAAGGTGGGCAACAATCGAAAGAGAATGCCTTGCTATCGTGTGGGCTCTGAAGAAGTTTAGGCCGTACTTGTATGGTTCTACTTTTGCCATTCAGACTGACCACCAACCCTTGAGATGGTTAATGCAAATGAAAGGGGAAAACCCAAAACTATTGAGATGGTCGATCTGCCTGCAAGGGTTTGATTTCACCATTGAGCACAGGTCAGGATGTCACCACCAAAATGCTGATGGTCTCTCTAGGATGTATGTCATTGACTAGAGGTATGAGATTCATCCAGGTGTGGATTAAATCCTCCTGTCCCTTAGTCTGGGGGGGCGAGTGTTAGGGAGAATTCTCTGTTTAGGCTGAATTTCCTAACCTAGTGAGTCCCCCAGCAGCTTTGCTGGATTTCGGGAGTTTGTTTTTTCCATCCTGCCAAGAGTGAGAGTCTTTTTCTCCCACTCTTGGACATGTATGTGTGTAATTCCGTTGAATGTCAATGTGTTCTATGGGCTATGGGGTCTTTTACTCCATAGGGTCTCATATGTTTTTCTGTGTGTGTTACACTGCACCCTACGTGCCGTAACACTGGGGCGTCCTAGCGGACCTCCACCATAGACTCCATACCCGGGGACTGACTACTGTCTCCCCGGGCATGTAAAGTCACCATTGGCTTTACTAGACCTAAATTTACTAACAGAACTAGTACAAACCATCTTATTGTCGACGTACTAGTAGGGGTAATTCGACTATTCCTGGATCTGTTACTCGAGGGGGCACTGTCCCGTCCCCCCTCGTCGAGTTTTGGCTGGTGGCAGTGGAAACTACTTGTTATGTTCGACCCCGAACATAACCCTATGGGATTCGTCCCATTGTTGGAGATTGATACTTTTTCTCGTTAATCTCTAACGTACCATCGATCTACTTATCTTAAATAAGTTTATCGGATGGTATTTTCTGCCAGAACTCGGTTTTTAAAATGGCGTCTGTGTTCGTCTCTGTGACTCCTAAACCAAAGGTTGAGCCCTTTGTTCCACTTTTGGCGGGCTCTGTACAGAGACCCTCCAAAGTGGTGCCATTCTGTCTGGGTTACCACAGGGGTGTGGGAGGGGGTTTAGGCACCCTGGACCGAGTTGCCTTGCCAACTCAGGTCGCACTCTGGAGTGATTGGCCCAAGTGGTGAGCGTTCCCGCTCACCACTTAGCATGTGTTGATTGACAGCTAAGCTGAATGAATGGGAGTTTTCTGCATAAAAGCAGGGCTTTTGGGACTGGATCTTCAGAAGTCACCACAGGACCTAAGAATCCGACGAGGGTAACGCTGAGACGACCTGCACGACGACACCTCCGGTGGAGCCCTGCGGAACCGACTCACCACTTCCCGACGACAGAGGAGATCTCCCTTCCGGAGAGTCTCTTCCCCTGGCTGGTGGGAACAACCAGTCCCCTTTGCTTTTTATTCGCCTCAGGACGCAGTGGTTGAATTGCCTGTGCAGAGCACCCCGGCAACCGGATAGCCACTACTCCTGTACCGTGACCAAAAGGTGGTGCCTTGTGACGGAGCACTCCGCGGCTGGTCTCTTCCCTGGTGGTGCACCAGACTTCACTTTTCTTCGTCGACGAGAACATCTCTACTTTTGGCAAAGACCCGACGTGCATCCACCACCAGGAACAACTGCCCCCGCCAGAGCTGCCCTCCACAACAAGGTACCGTGTCCGCCTGGCTTCCCTTTCGATCGATTCGAGTGAGGTGTCTTAATACTCTCCGTTCCGTTGGGTCGCCTCCAAGCTTTTCTCATTTGTTGTTCTGAACTAGATCAATCTGCCGATAACAATTTGCTACAAAGACTTGAATGCATCTCCGCTAGAGACTTTTGGGACATCGCGCCTTGCCTCTCTCCGAGTGGGCCTGGCCTCTGAACTTTATGATCTATGGTGATTCTTGCCTTCCTGCCTTGCATTTTATCCGCGAAGGATTGAACTGTGTTGATTTCATAACCTGCCTATCCTTTTCTCTCCCGTCCTAACTAATGTTCGAGTGTCATCTAGGTTGAGGTATACACCTCTGTCTGAAAATAAGTGGTACCAGTAGAACCTAGAGTTGTCGAAGTATTGCTAGGGGGATTGATCGGTTTCTGCTTCGTAGAGTAATTGTGTTTGATTTGTTTGCCGTGAATTTGCTATAGTGTTTTTCATAGATGTTCTGTTATAAATAAATATCTTAATATCTTTACACTAAGCCTCGTTGCAGGTTTGCTTGTCTTGCTGTGAAGAATTGCCCTATTTTGTATACTCCACATACTGCTCAACTTTTCTTGAGAGAAGTCTGACTGCTCAGCCACAGCTACCACGTGAATCTGTGTGGTGCAGACTGCTACCAAGTGGGTTCACCGCCAACGCCTGTAGTCCTAAATCTTTTGCAGTGGTCCCAGAGGGAACTGCACAGGTTTCCCCCTAACAGTGAGTTGCGCACATATTTGACATCTGTGCTTGCCCCGTGTGTTGCCTACCCCTTCAGAGGTCAGTCTAGGCTGCGTGTGACACGCATACGTTCATTTTTGTGTTTCTGGGTGCCACAGCGTAGTGCAGGGTTTTTTTCCACGCGGTCTAGTAGGGGTTGCGTGCCCATTATCTCCCTTTTTCGGGGTGCCTGTGCGTTTTGTGACTGTCATCTTCCCCCAGGGGTCACATACAGCCTTGCTAGAGCACTAGGGTACGAATTCCATCGTGTACCCTACCCCTTTGACCCCCAATTGCCCAGGACAATAGTTTACTGCAACTCCCATACGCACAACAACATCAGTGCCATGCTTGGGCGGCGAGCACACAGTAAGGGTGGCAAAGGTGGGCGAGCCACAAGAGGTGGCCGTGGTGGATACGGTAGGGGACGTGGCCAGGACTTGCAGGGTGCCCCTAGCCCCCCATGTGTGGGTGACCAGTCAGGGACACCCATGCCCCCCCCCGGTTGAGGGTAATGTGGCTGACATCATCCCTGCTCAGCCCTTGTTGGACCAGCCCATTGTGGCACCAGACCTGGCACTGGGTGACTCCATGGCTGACTTCCAGGTCAGCAGGTCTAGGCCACGTGTGGCGGTGCGCGTTGGTGTCACCAGCCCACGTGGATCAGGGGCAGCTATGTCATCTGCTGCCCCGAGTAGGCAGGGTGGGGAGGCCGCAGGGGCAGCTGCGGCTCCATCCACCCCAGCTCTGAGTGTCCCAGCCAGGACAGTGTCGGTCCTAGTCCATCCTGCTGACGTTCCCCCTGACTACATCACACTTCAGCTAATGCCTGCACCAACTCCCATGGTGAGTGTTCATTCCCATACTCCTAGTCCACAGTCCACCGGGGCTCCTGCCCCTAGTGTCCAGAGCGGCGTCGGACACTCAATATCACCACCACCTTCCAAGCGGAAGAGGAAGAGTGCTCGTCCATTACAGGCTGATGCCCCAGACACGGCTACACAGTCCGGCCCACCAAGGAAGCCCTGCTTCAATCGGGTCGAACTTGATGCACTTGTGGAGTATGTGTCCGCACATGACAGCGAAATGGTGATTACTGCAGGATGCAAGACCAAACCTGCACAACGTCAGGCACACTGGCAGACCATTGCGGAACTCATAAGTGCCCTTGGATTCGTGAGGCGCACAGCTAATGATTGCTACAAGCGCTGGAATTACCTTAAGCGCAGGGCAAAGAAAAAGCTGGCCTCAAGTCATGACGCAACTCTAGTGACTGGAGGTGGGTCTCCGGCAGAGGACATAGAACTCACTCCACATGAGTATGTTGCTGGGACCTACGTCACGGAGGAACAGATCCAAGGCGTGGGAGACCTGCCAGATTACAAGGCATTGCTCGGTGAGTGCACCTGCATGTGTGTGTCATCCATGTGCATGGCGTGTGTGTGAGTGCTTCTGATTGAGTGCCAAGTGAGGCGGTGTGTGCCTGAGTGGTTTGGGTCACCATGTGCTTCATCCAATACATTCTGCGCACCAGGATTTGGGTCTTGCAGTATCCCTTCTGGCAACAGTAGACATTCAGCCCAACCTCACGGCAGTTGCCCTTGAATTGTCATCTTGCCACAACATAGTTGCATGTTATTCTGTGTTCATTCACTGCATTCCACCACTTTCACTAGGCATTTCTCAGTCCTATTGTCACATATGTGACATGGCTAGGGTACATGCCATCTGTGTGATGGCATGTGTCATGTATGTGTATTGGACATGCCAATCACAGGCCAATGGGTGATGGCACTGCTAGGCAGCATGCAGCAAATGTGTTGGTCTTCCATCTTGGTGTCATCAATGTGTGCCATTTGCCTCCCCTTCATACACAGTGACAGTGCATGCATGGGAGGGTTATAGTCATTTGGTACATTTGTCAATTAAGTACTGTTTCTGTTGCTTCTCAGCCCTAATTGTGTTCCATGTTGCTAATGCCTGTTCCCATTTCTTTTCTTTCATGTCTTTGCAGGGGATGACGCACTTGATACTGCTGGGGTTGTGGAGATGGTGCAGACCCAGGAGGGGTCTCAGACCCGACCGGGCACCAGTGAGGGACGTGGTGTGGTGGTGGGTGAGAACCCACACTTGCTGCAGGCCGTCATCTCAAGGGGTATCTCTGGGTGCACCTCCTCCGAGCTCTATTCAGGTGTCGATTCGGATGATGAGACCTATGTTGCGTTGCAGGTAAGTGTCTCTGGGAGGGATTCTGTACTGTCCAACCCACCTGCTCCAGGGGTAGAACCCTCAATGGGGATGTCAGTGTTGGTAGGTCAGCCTTTGGTGGTTACGGATGTAGGGTCACACTCCGCTACATCTTATCCTGTTCCTGGGCCAGCAGATCAGAGGGGGAATGCAGTCCTGCAGTTCGCCTTGCCCCAGACAGGTGTGGTGCCCGCCGACGTGGTGGCTGTACGCCACCTGGCAATACCGCATGGGAGCAATCCATATACGGTATGGCAAACCAACAGGCAGCATCAACTGAGATGATGGCTCAGGCCATGGATAGGGTGGCCACTTCCATTGTGCCCCAAGAAAGGCTAATTGAACAACTACAGCAGGCAACAGACTCCATTAGCCAGTCACACAGGGAGGACATGTTGGCGTCCAACAGGGACATGCGGGCGGCACTGGAGACTCTGCGGGAAGCCATTTGCATTGAGTCCCAGGGCCACAGGGAAGCCCTGAGGGTGGAACTCCGTCAGCTCAGGGCAACTCTGGTTGAACTTGAGGCTTCAGCTAACACGAGGACAGAACAGCAGCTGGAGCGGCTCACACGTACGCTCTCAGCTGAGATGCAGGCAACTAGGGCGGAGGTCCGGGCATCCCGTGAGTTGTTGCATGGGGACCTCCGCACAATTATCCTCCAGAACCAGACCTTCCACACCCGCATGCTTGCTGCCATGGAGGACCAGACTAGGGCTTTGCGTGGGCTGCCTCCCATAGTGCACCACCTCCTGATGCAGCTGCAGAGGGTGAGGAGAGCGACAGCAGCGATTCTCCCACAATAGGGTAGCAGTGCAGGCCATGAGCCCATGGAGGTGTTTCTTTTTCGCAAGATCCACACAGGTGAGTTTTGGTGTGCACCCTGTCCTCGGACCTCCTGGGTGGCCTCCCCTACCCCCCCCCGGGCCCATTAATGGCCATTTTTGATATTTGTTTTTTTTTTTTGATTTTTGATTTTTTGGACAGTGTGTTGCCTTGTGTGGCTCCCGTGGGCATACGCTGTATTGTGGCTGGGCACATGCAGGCTTGTCCTGAAAATGGGTCAGATGCTTGGGTTTGTGTGACACACACCCCTCCTGTTTCCCGTTTCCATGGGCTTGCAAAGGGTGTGCCCAAGTGACATTGACTTACACGGTGACGTTGGACTCCCATTTGATGTGTGGGCAGTCTGTAGTCAATACTGTGTATACATTCCTAGTGCATATTGTTGTTGTATTGTACACTGCATGGTGTATTGATATGTGCCTCTGCATCCATCTCATCCTCCTAATTTGCAGGTCCATTTCTCATGTCTTCACAAGGCGGTCTACTTTGGGACTGGAGTCCATGTTGTAAGCAGTGCACCTACACTCTTGCGTGGCGCTAACACTGTATACTTGGAAGTGTTCGAAGTGCTGGCATTATCAGGTAGTGAGGCTACCAATTTTTTAAGTCTGTACTGTCATGTTTATGGTAGGTTGGAGGTTGTGTTGGTGATTGGTATTATTGGTAAGTATTTGGTAATGTGTGTTGTTGGTCCTGCATTACTGTGAGCATTTCATGTGTGGCCAGTTTCCATTAGGGACACTGTAGTTGGTGACACTTGGGACATGTTGTGGGGATTAATTTGTTTGCTCTCACATTGCATGACAACCCATGGTGTGTTGTGTGGCCGTGCCGGGGAGGGGTTGGGTGACATTGCACTGTTCTCAGGTTGTATTTTGCAAGTGGGTATTCATTTTTGCTGCATGGAAGTGTGTCTTTTGATGACACTGCATTGGTGGTGTTTGTGTAGGTAGGGATGCACACATTGTGACACTTCCAGATGAACAATCTCAGGCTGCTATGGTTCTGACAGTTGACTGTCCCTTTGTTCATCATAATTGTCAGATTGAGTCATCATTGATTGTCAGATGGTATGTGCCAGGGCTGTGTGCACTCCACAGGGGTGTGCTTTCTATGTGAAGTAATTAGCCACCAGCTGTGTACGGGCTGCCTCACTCCGTGCCCTTTCCCCTCCCATGCACAGCGGGCGTGCATGTGGTTGGGGATGTGGGGGCACCACCATGTCCACAGCCAGGCCCCGGCGTGTTGCAACATTGTGCAAGACACATGCTGCCACTATGATCCTGCACACTACTGGGGGAGCGTATAACAGCTGCCCGCCAGAACGGTCAAGGGAGCGAAAGCGTGACTTGAGCACTCCGAATGTGTGCTCCACTATGCCCCGGGTTGCAATATGGGCTGTGTTGTATTTTACCTCGGGAGGCGTGATGGGGTTCCGAATTGGCGTCATCATGTGTGTGCTCAGAGGGTAGGCACTGTCCCCTGGGGAGGTGGTGATGGGGATCATTAGTGGGGTATTGGCATTACTCTGTATCTGTCATGCATGCGTGTGCTGTGGCATTTCTACTCACCAAGCAGCCATGCATCGCCATGCCGCCCAGCTTCCATGTCCCGGTTTAGGGTTGACATCCTGTAAATGAAGCTGTCGTGGGTGGACCCTGCATAGTTGGTATATACTGAGGTGATGTTTCCCTTGGCATCACATACTACCTGGACTTTGATGGAATGCCAGTGCTTGCGGTTTCTATAGATGTGCTCAGATGCCCTGGGGGGACGTAGAGCCACATGGGTGCAATCAATGGCACCTAGCACTTTGGGGAATTGTGCCACCCTGTAGAAATACTGGCTGACAGCCTGCCTTTCTGCAGGTGTTCTGGGCAGGTATATGTGCCTGCGGACTGATGGGCGTGCAGTGATGATGGCCAACACCTGGTGTAGGCACCGTGACTGCGTGGCCTGTGACACCCCCCACACTATGGCACTTGTCCGCTGAAATGATCCGGTAGCCAAGAAGTGCAGTACATCGAGGACCTTCTCCAGGGGGCTGAGTGCTTGGGAGCACAGGGTGGGTGATGTGAGGTCATCCTCCCACTCACTGACCAGGTTGAGTATTATGTGTGGTGGAAACCTGTACCTCCCATACACCTAGTCATCTGGCATACCAAATAGGCTGGTTCTGGGTGTGAAGATTCTGGCCCTGACTATCCTTCTCCTCCTCCTGTGGTATCACACGGCCACTGCTGCTAGGAACGGTATATTCATCCTGGCGTCGGAGCTTGTTTGTTGTTTGCGCACTCTTTTATGCTGCGCGGGACGTGCGCCTGCTTCATGCTGGCGTACGTGTTTCAGGATTGGTCCTGTTATTTTTTGGGGCGTTGTAGGCGAGCGTGTAAATCTTCCCGCCCACCCCAGGAATACATGTAACACGCTCTCCCAGGCCCAGTCGCGAGTAAATAATCCCGCCCACCCCTGCAATACACGTACCCCACTCTCACAGGCACAGTCACGTGTGTAACTTCACGCGCACACACCGAAATGCACGTACCCTGCAAATTCGCGTGTGGAACTTCCCGCGAACCCCGTAATACACGTACCCTGCTGATATCGCATGTCAGACTACACGCGCAACCCTGATATACACGTACACAGGCGAATCGCACTGCTGGGGGGTGGGGGGGTGTTAGGAAGGAGTGGGGGCCTGGTGGAGGGTGCCCCTGGATGCAGGGGGGTGGGGGTGCTGGGAGACATGAGTGGGGGCCTGGTGGAGGGTGCCCCTGACTGGTGGGGGGTGGGGGTGCAGGGAGACATGAGTGGGGGCCTGGTGGAGGGTGCCCCTGACTGGTGGGGGGTGGGGGTGCAGGGAGACATGAGTGGGGGCCTGGTGGAGGGTGCTCCACAGTGCTGGGGGGTGGGGGTGCAGGGGGACATGAGTGGGGGCCTGGTGGAGGGTGCCCCTGGATGCTGGGGGGTGGGGGTGCAGGGAGACATGAGTGGGGGCCTGGTGGAGGGTGCCCCTGGATGCAGGGGGGTGGGGGTGCTGGGAGACATGAGTGGGGGCCTGGTGGAGGGTGCCCCTGACTGGTGGAGGGTGGGGGTGCAGGGAGACATGAGTGGGGGCCTGGTGGAGGGTGCCCCTGACTGGTGGGGGGTGGGGGTGCTGGGAGACATGAGTGGGGGCCTGGTGGAGGGTGCCCCACAGTGCTGGGGGGTGGGGGTGCAGGGGGACATGAGTGGGGGCCTGGTGGAGGGTGCCCCTGGATGCAGGGGGGTGGGGGTGCTGGGAGACATGAGTGGGGGCCTGGTGGAGGGTGCCCCAGAGTGCTGGGGGGTGGGGGTGCAGGGAGACATGAGTGGGGGCCTGGTGGAGGGTGCCCCTGACTGGTGGGGGGTGGGGGTGCAGGGAGGCTTGAGTGGAGGCCTGGTGGAGGGTGCCCCTGGATGCTGGGGGGTGGGGGTGCTGGGAGACATGAGTGGGGGCCTGGCGGAGGGTGCCCCTGGATGCAGGGGGGTGGGGGTGCTGGGAGGCATGATTGGGGGCCTGGTGGAGGGTGCCCCTGGATGCTGGGGGGTGGGGGTGCAGGGAGGCATGAGTGGGGGCCTGGTGGAGGGTGCCCCTGGATGCAGGGGGGTGGGGGTGCAGGGAGACATGAGTGGGGGCCTGGTGGAGGGTGCCCCACAGTGCTGGGGGGTGGGGGTGCAGGGAGGCATGAGTGGGGCCTGGTGGAGGGTGCCCCTGGATGCTGGGGGGTGGGGGTGCTGTGAGACATGAGTGGGGGCCTGGTGGAGGGTGCCCCTGGATGCAGAGGGGTGGGGGTGCAGGGAGACATGAGTGGTGGCCTGGTGGAGGGTGCCCCTGACTGGTGGGGGGTGGGGGTGCTGTGAGACATGAGTGGGGGCCTGGTGGAGGGTGCCCCTGGATGCAGAGGGGTGGGGGTGCAGGGAGACATGAGTGGGGGCCTGGTGGAGGGTGCCCCACAGTGCTGGGGGGTGGGGGTGCAGGGGGACATGAGTGGGGGCCTGGTGGAGGGTGCCCCTGGATGCAGGGGGGTGGGGGTGCTGGGAGACATGAGTGGGGGCCTGGTGGAGGGTGCCCCAGAGTGCTGGGGGGTGGGGGTGCAGGGAGACATGAGTGGGGGCCTGGTGGAGGGTGCCCCTGACTGGTGGGGGGTGGGGGTGCAGGGAGGCTTGAGTGGAGGCCTGGTGGAGGGTGCCCCTGGATGCTGGGGGGTGGGGGTGCTGGGAGACATGAGTGGGGGCCTGGCGGAGGGTGCCCCTGGATGCAGGGGGGTGGGGGTGCTGGGAGGCATGATTGGGGGCCTGGTGGAGGGTGCCCCTGGATGCTGGGGGGTGGGGGTGCAGGGAGGCATGAGTGGGGGCCTGGTGGAGGGTGCCCCTGGATGCAGGGGGGTGGGGGTGCAGGGAGACATGAGTGGGGGCCTGGTGGAGGGTGCCCCACAGTGCTGGGGGGTGGGGGTGCAGGGAGGCATGAGTGGGGCCTGGTGGAGGGTGCCCCTGGATGCTGGGGGGTGGGGGTGCTGTGAGACATGAGTGGGGGCCTGGTGGAGGGTGCCCCTGGATGCAGAGGGGTGGGGGTGCAGGGAGACATGAGTGGTGGCCTGGTGGAGGGTGCCCCTGACTGGTGGGGGGTGGGGGTGAAGGGAGGCATGAGTGGGGCCTGGTGGAGGGTGCCCCTGGATGCTGGGGGGTGGGGGTGCAGGGAAGCATGAGTGGGGGCCTGGTGGAGGGTGCCCCTGGATGCAAGGGGGTGGGGGTGCAGGGAGACATGAGTGGGGGCCTGGTGGAGGGTGCCCCACAGTGCTTGGGTGTGGGGGTGCAGGGAGGCATGAGTGGGGCCTGGTGGAGGGTGCCCCTGGATGCTGGGGGGTGGGGTGCTGGGAGACATGAGTGGGGGCCTGGTGGAGGGTGCCCCTGACTGGTGGGGGGTGGGGGTGCTGGGAGACATGAGTGGGGGCCTGGTGGAAGGTGCCCCACAGTGCTGGGGGGTGGGGGTGCTGGGAGACATGAGTGGGGGCCTGGTGGAGGGTGCCCCTGGATGCAGGGGGGTGGGGGTGCTGGGAGACATGAGTGAGGGCCTGGTGGAGGGTGCCCCTGGATGGAGGGGGTGGGGGTGCTGGGAGACATGAGTGGGGGCCTGGTGGAGGGTGCCCCTGACTGGTGGGGGCGGGGGTGCTGGGAGACATGAGTGGGGGCCTGGTGGAGGGTGCCCCTGACTGGTGGGGGGTGGGGGTGCTGGGAGAATTGAGTGGGGGCCTGGTGGAGGGTGCCCCTGGATGCAGGGGGGTGGGGGTGCTGGGAGACATGAGTGGGGGCCTGGTGGAGGGTGCCCCTGACTGGTGGGGGGTGGGGGTGCTGGGAGACATGAGTAGGGGCCTGGTGGAGGGTGCCCGTGACTGGTGAGGGGTGGGGGTGCAGGGAGACATGAGTGGGGGCCTGGTGGAGGGTGCCCCACAGTGCTGGGGGGTGGGGGTGCAGGGGGACATGAGTGGGGGCCTGGTGGAGGGTGCCCCTGGATGCAGGGGGGTGGGGGTGCTGGGAGACATGAGTGGGGGCCTGGTTGATGGTGCCCCACAGTGCTGGGGGGTGGGGGTGCAGGGAGACATGAGTGGGGGCCTGGTGGAGGGTGCATCTGACTGGTGGGGGGTGGGGGTGCAGGAAGGCATGGGTGGGGGCCTGGTGGAGGGTGCCCCTGGATGCTGGGGGGTGGGGGGGCTGGGAGACATGAGTGGGGGCCTGGTGGAGGGTGCCCCTGGATGCAGGGGGGTGGGGGTGCTGGGAGACATGAGTGGGGGCCTGGTGGAGGGTGCCCCTGGATGCAGGGGCTTGGGGGTGCTGGGAGACATGAGTGGGGCCTGGTGGAGGGTGCCCCTGACTGGTGGAGGGTGGGGGTGCTGGGAGACATGAGTGGGGGCCCGGTGGAGGGTGCCCCTGGATGCAAGGGGGTGGGGGTGCTGGGAGACATGAGTGAGGGCCTGGTGGAGGGTTCCCCACAGTGCTGGGGTGTGGGGGTGCAGGGGGACATGAGTGGGGGCCTGGTGGAGGGTGCCCCTGGATGCTGGGGGGTGGGGGTGCAGGGAGACATGAGTGGGGGCCTGGTGGAGGGTGCCCCACAGTGCTGGGGTGGGGGTGCAGGGGGACATGAGTGGGGGCCTGGTGGAGGGTGCCCCTGGATGCTGGAGGGTGGGGGTGCTGGGAGACATGAGTGGGGGCCTGGTGGAGGGTGCCCCTGGATGCAAGGGGTGGGGGTGCTGGGAGACATGAGTGGGGGCCTGGTGGATGGTGCCCCACAGTGCTGGGGGTGGGGGTGCAGGGAGACATGAGTGGGGGCCTGGTGGAGGGTGCCCCTGACTGGTGGGAGGTGGGGGTGCAGGGAGGCATGAGTGGGGGCCTGGTGGAGGGTGCCCCTGGATGCTGGGGGGTGGGGGTGCTGGGAGACATGAGTGGGGGCCTGGTGGAGGGTGCCCCTGGATGCAGGGGGGTGGGGGTGCTGGGAGACACGAGTGGGGGCCTGGTGGAGGGTGCCCCTGGATGCAGGGTGGTGGGGGTGCTGGGAGACATAAGTGGGGGCCTGGTGGAGGGTGCCCTTGGATGCAGCGGCTTGGGGGTGCTGGGAGACATGAGTGGGGGCCTGGTGGAGGGTACCCCTGGATGCAGGGGGGTGGAGGTGCTGGGAGACATGAGTGGGGGCCTGGTGGAGGGTGCCCCTGACTGGTGGGGGTGGGGGTGCTGGGAGACATGAGTGGGGGCCTGGTGGAGGCTGCCCCTGGATGCAGGGGGGTGGGCGTGCTGGGAGACATGAGTGGGGGCCTGGTGGAGGGTGCCCCACAGTGCTGGGGGGTGGGGGTGCAGGGGGACATGAGTGGGGGCCTGGTGGAGGGTGCCCCACAGTGCTGGGGGGTGGGGGTGCAGGGAGACATGAGTGGGGGCCTAGTGGAGGGTGCCCCTGACTGGTGGGGGGTGGGAGTGCAGGGAGGCATGAGTGGGGGCCTGCTGGAGGATGCCCCTGGATGCTGGGGGGTGGGGGTGCAGGGTGGCATGAGTGGGGGCCTGGTGGAGGGTGCCCCTGGATGCAGAGGGGTGGGGTTGCAGGGAGACATGAGTGGGGGACTGGTGGACGGTGCCCCACAGTGCTGGGGGGTGGGGGTGCAGGGAGGCATGGGTGGGGGCCTGGTGGAGGGTGCCCCTGGATGCTGGGGGGTGGGAGTGCTGGGAGACATGAGTGGGGGCCTGGTGGAGGGTGCCCCTGACTGGTGGAGGGTGGGGGTGCTGGGAGACATGAGTGGGGGCCTGGTGGAGGGTGCCCCACAGTGCTGGGGGTGGGGGTGCAGGGAGACATGAGTGGGGGCCTGGTGGAGGGTGCCCCTGGATGCAGAGGGGTGGGGGTGCTGGGAGACATGAGTGGGGGCCTGGTGGAGGGTGCCCCTGGATGCAGGGGGGTGGGGGTGCTGGGAGACATGAGTGGGGGCCTGGTGGAGGGTGCCCCTGGATGCAGGGGGGTGGGGGTGCTGGGAGACATGAGTGGGGGCCTGGTGGAGGGTGCCCCTGACTGGTGGGGGGTGGGGGTGCAGGGAGACATGAGTGGGGGCCTGGTGGAGGGTGCATCTGACTGGTGGGGGTGGGGGTGCAGGAAGGCATGGGTGGGGGCCTGGTGGAGGGTGCCCCTGGATGCTGGGGGGTGGGGGGCTGGGAGACATGAGTGGGGGCCTGGTGGAGGGTGCCCCTGGATGCAGGGGGGTGGGGGTGCTGGGAGACATGAGTGGGGGCCTGGTGGAGGGTGCCCCTGGATGCAGGGGCTTGGGGGTGCTGGGAGACATGAGTTGGGGCCTGGTGGAGGGAACCCCTGGATGCAGGGGGGTGGGGGTGCTGGGAGACATGAGTGGGGCCTGGTGGAGGGTGCCCCTGACTGGTGGAGGGTGGGGGTGCTGGGAGACATGAGTGGGGGCCCGGTGGAGGGTGCCCCTGGATGCAAGGGGGTGGGGGTGCTGGGAGACATGAGTGAGGGCCTGGTGGAGGGTTCCCTACAGTGCCGGGGGGTGGGGGTGCAGGGGGACATGAGTGGGGGCCTGGTGGAGGGTGCCCCTGGATGCTGGGGGGTGGGGGTGCAGGGAGACATGAGTGGGGGCCTGGTGGAGGGTGCCCCACAGTGCTGGGGGTGGGGGTGCAGGGGGACATGAGTGGGGGCCTGGTGGAGGGTGCCCCTGGATGCTGGAGGGTGGGGGTGCTGGGAGACATGAGTGGGGGCCTGGTGGAGGGTGCCCCTGGATGCAGGGGGTGGGGGGTGCTGGGAGACATGAGTGGGGGCCTGGTGGAGGGTGCCCCTGACTGGTGGGGGGTGGGGATGCTGGGAGACATGAGTAGGGGCCTGGTGGAGGGTGCCCCTGACTGGTGGGGGGTGGGGTGCAGGGAGACATGAGTGGGGGCCTGGTGGAGGGTGCCCCACAGTGCTGGGGGGTGGGGGTGCAGGGGGAAATGAGTGGGGCCTGGTGGAGGGTGCTCCTGGATGCAGGGGGTGGGGGTGCTGGGAGACATGAGTGGGGGCCTGGTGGATGGTGCCCCACAGTGCTGGGGGTGGGGGTGCAGGGAGACATGAGTGGGGGCCTGGTGGAGGGTGCCCCTGACTGGTGGGAGGTGGGGGTGCAGGGAGGCATGAGTGGGGGCCTGGTGGAGGGTGCCCCTGGATGCTGGGGGGTGGGGGTGCTGGGAGACATGAGTGGGGGCCTGGTGGAGGGTGCCCCTGGATGCAGGGGGGTGGGGGTGCTGGGAGACACGAGTGGGGGGCCTGGTGGAGGGTGCCCCTGGATGCAGGGTGGTGGGGGTGCTGGGAGACATGAGTGGGGGCCTGGTGGAGGGTGCCCTTGGATGCAGCGGCTTGGGGGTGCTGGGAGACATGAGTGGGGGCCTGGTGGAGGGTACCCCTGGATGCAGGGGGGTGGAGGTGCTGGGAGACATGAGTGGGGGCCTGGTGGAGGGTGCCCCTGACTGGTGGGGGTGGGGGTGCTGGGAGACATGAGTGGGGGCCTGGTGGAGGCTGCCCCTGGATGCAGGGGGGTGGGCGTGCTGGGAGACATGAGTGGGGGCCTGGTGGAGGGTGCCCCACAGTGCTGGGGGGTGGGGGTGCAGGGGGACATGAGTGGGGGCCTGGTGGAGGGTGCCCCACAGTGCTGGGGGGTGGGGGTGCAGGGAGACATGAGTGGGGGCCTGGTGGAGGGTGCCCCTGACTGGTGGGGGGTGGGAGTGCAGGGAGGCATGAGTGGGGGCCTGCTGGAGGATGCCCCTGGATGCTGGGGGGTGGGGGTGCAGGGTGGCATGAGTGGGGGCCTGGTGGAGGGTGCCCCTGGATGCAGAGGGGTGGGGTTGCAGGGAGACATGAGTGGGGGCCTGGTGGACGGTGCCCCACAGTTCTGGGGGGTGGGGGTGCAGGGAGGCATGAGTGGGGGCCTGGTGGAGGGTGCCCCTGGATGCTGGGGGGTGGGGGTGCTGGGAGACATGACTGGGGGCCTGGTGGAGGGTGCCCCTGACTGGTGGAGGGTGGGGGTGCTGGGAGACATGAGTGGGGGCCTGGTGGAGGGTGCCCCACAGTGCTGGGGGTGGGGGTGCAGGGAGACATGAGTGGGGGCCTGGTGGAGGGTGCCCCTGGATGCAGAGGGGTGGGGGTGCTGGGAGACATGAGTGGGGGCCTGGTGGAGGGTGCCCCTGGATGCAGGGGGGTGGGGGTGCTGGGAGACATGAGTGGGGGCCTGGTGGAGGGTGCCCCTGGATGCAGGGGGGTGGGGGTGCTGGGAGACATGAGTGGGGGCCTGGTGGAGGGTGCCCCTGACTGGTGGGGGGTGGGGGTGCAGGGAGACATGAGTGGGGGCCTGGTGGAGGGTGCCCCTGACTGGTGGGGGTGGGGGTGCTGGGAGACATGAGTGGGGGCCTGGTGGGGGGTGCTCCACAGTGCTGGGGGGTGGGGGTGCAGGGGGACATGAGTGGGGGCCTGGTGGAGGGTGCCCCTGGATGCTGGGGGTTGGGGGTGCAGGGAGACATGAGTGGGGGCCTGGTGGAGGGTGCCCCTGACTGGTGGGAGGTGGGGGTGCAGGGAGACATGAGTGGGGGCCTGGTGGAGGGTGCCCCTGACTGGTGGGGGGTGGGGGTGCAGGGAGGCATGAGTGGGGGCCTGGTGGAGGGTGCCCCTGGATGCTGGGGGGTGGGGGTGCAGGGAGGCATGAGGCGGGGCCTGGTGGAGGGTGCCCCTGGATGCAGGGGGGTGGGGGTGCAGGGAGACATGAGTGGGGGCCTGGTGGAGGGTGCCCCACAGTGCTGGGGGGTGGGGGTGCAGGGAGGCATGAGTGGGGCCTGGTGGAGGGTGCCCCTGGATGCTGGGGGGAGGGGTGCTGGGAGACATGAGTGGGGGCCTGGTGGAGGGTGCCCCTGACTGGTGGGGGGTGGGGGTGCTTGGAAACATGAGTGGGGGCCTGGTGGAGGGTGCCAAGTGCTGGGGGGTGGGGGTGCAGGGAGACTTGAGTGGGGGCCTGGTGGAGGGTGCCCCTGGATGCAGGGGGGTGGGGGGTGCTGGGAGACATGAGTGGGGGCCTGGTGGAGGGTGCCCCTGGATGGAGGGGGTGGGGGTATTGGGAGACATGAGTGGGGGCCTGGTGGAGGGTGGCCCTGACTGGTGGGGGGTGGGGGTGCTGGGAGACATGAGTGGGGGCCTGGTGGAGGGCGCTCCTGGATGCAGGGGGGTGGGGGTGCTGGGAGACATGAGTGGGGGCCTGGTGAAGGGTGCCCCACAGTGCTGGGGGTGGGGGTGCAGGGGGACATGAGTGGGGGCCTGGTGGAGGGTGCCCCTGGATGCTGGGGGGTGGGGGTGCAGGGAGACATGAGTGGGGGCCTGGTTGAGGGTGCCCCTGACTGGTGGGGGTGGGGATGCAGGGATGCATGAGTGGGGGCCTGGTGGAGGGTGCCCCTGGATGCTGGGGGTGGGGGTGCAGGGAGGCATGAGTGGGGGCCTGGTGGATGGTGCCCCTGGATGCAGGGGGTGGGGGTGCAGGGAGACATGAGTGGGGGCCTGGTAGAGGGTGCCCCACTGTGCTGGGGGGTGGGGGTGCAGGGAGGCATGAGTGGGGGCCTGGTGGAGGGTGCCCCTGGATGCTGGGGGGTGGGGGTGCTGGGAGACATGAGTGGGGGCCTGGTGGAGGGTGCCCCTGACTGGTGGGGGGTGGGGGTGCTGGCAGACATGAGTGGGGGCCTGGTGGAGGGTGCCCCACAGTGCTGGGGGGTGGGGCTGCAGGGAGACATGAGTGTGGGCCTGGTGGAGGGTGCCCCAGAGTGCTGGGGGTGGGGGTGCAGGGAGACATGAGTGGGGGCCTGGTGGAGGGTGCCCCTGACTGGTGGGGGGTGCGGGTGCAGGGAGACATGAGTGGGGGCCTGATGGAGGGTGCCCCTGACTGGTGGGGGGGTGGGGGTGCAGGGAGGCATGAGTGGGGGCCTGGTGGAGGGTGCCCCTGGATGCTGGGGGGTAGGGGTGCAGGGAGGCATGAGTGGGGGCCTGGTGGAGGGTGCCCCTGGATGCTGGGGGGTGGGGGTGCTGGGAGACATGAGTGGGGGCCTGGTGGAGGGTGCCCCACAGTGCTGGGGGTGGGGGTGCAGGGGGACATGAGTGGGGGCCTGGTGGAGGGTGCCCCTGGATGCTGAGGTGTAGGGGTGCTGGGAGACATGAGTGGGGGCCTGGTGGAGGGTGCCCCTGGATGCTGGGGGGTGGGGGTGCTGGGAGACATGACTGGGGGCCTGGTGGAGGGTGCCCCTGACTGGTGGGGGTTGGGGGTGCTGGGAGACATGAGTGGGGGCCTGGTGGAGGGTGCCCCACAGTGCTGGGGGTGGGGGTGCAGGGAGACATGAGTGGGGGCCTGGTGGAGGGTGCCCCTGGATGCAGAGGGGTGGGGGTGCTGGGAGACATGAGTGGGGGCCTGGTGGAGGGTGCCCCTCGATGCAGGGGGGTGGGGGTGCTGGGAGACATGAGTGGGGGCCTGGTGGAGGGTGCCCCTGGATTCAGGGGGGTGGGGGTGCTGGGAGACATGAGTGGGGGCCTGGTGGAGGGTGCCCCTGACTGGTGGGGGGTGGGGGTGCAGGGAGACATGAGTGGGGGCCTGGTGGAGGGTGCCCCTGACTGGTGGGGGTGGGGGTGCAGGGAGACATGAGTGGGGGCCTGGTGGAGGGTGCTCCACCGTGCTGGGGGTGCAGGGGGACATGAGTGGGGGCCTGGTGGAGGGTGCCCCTGGATGCTGGGGGGTGGGGGTGCAGGGAGACATGAGTGGAGGCCTGGTGGAGGGTGCCCCTGGCTGGTTGGGGGTGGGGGTGCAGGGAGGCATGAGTGGGGGCCTGGTGGAGGGTGCCCCTGACTGGTGGGGGTGGGGGTGCTTGGAGACATGAGTGGGGGCCTGGTGGAGGGTGCCCCTGACTGGTGGGGGGTGGGGGTGCAGGGAGGCATGAGTGGGGGCCTGGTGGAAGGTGCCCCTGACTGGTGGGGGTGGGGGTGCTGGGAGACATGAGTGGGGGCCTGGTGGAGGGTGCTCCACAGTGCTGGGGGGTGGGGGTGCAGGGAGACATGAGTGGAGGCCTGGTGGAGGCCTGGTGGAGGGTGCCCCTGGCTGGTTGGGGGTGGGGGTGCAGGGAGACATGAGTGGGGGCCTGGTGGAGGGTGCCCCTGACTGGTGGGGGGTGGGGTGCAGGGAGGCATGAGTGGGGGCCTGGTGGAGGGTGCCCATGACTGGTGGGAGGTGGGGGTGCAGGGAGACATGAGTGGGGGCCTGGTGGAGGGTGCCCCTGACTGGTGGGGGTGGGGGTTCAGGGAGGCATGAGTGGGGGCCTGGTGGAGGGTGCCCCTGGATGCTGGGGGGTGGGGGTGCAGGGAGGCATGAGTGGGGGCCTGGTGGAGGGTGCCCCTGACTGGTGGGGGGTGGGGGTGCAGGGAGGCATGAGTGGGGACCTGGTGGAGGGTGCCCCTGACTGGTGGGGGTGGGGGTGCTGGGAGACATGAGTGGGGGCCTGGTGGAGGGTGCCCCTGGATGCTGGAGGGTGGGGGTGCAGGGAGACATGAGTGGAAGCCTGGTGGAGGGTGCCCCTGGCTGGTTGGGGGTGGGGGTGCAGGGAGACATGAGTGGGGGCCTGGTGGAGGGTGCCCCTGGATGCTGGGGGGTGGGGGTGCAGGGAGGCATGAGTGGGGGCCTG